>NW_022881603.1:37493123-38093123 GCF_003369915.1 Drosophila miranda
ACACTATCACGCTGCATCGAGGAGGTGGTTCTAGACCCAACGGAAATCCTCGGATTCCAGACGACGGAATTCAAGTCAACGGAATACCAGGAGCTGAAAGAAGAAATCTGCAGGAACAAAGAAGTATTGCCTGACCTGCGAATAGACGGGGACCTAGTATTCAAGCGAATGGCCTTCGCGCAAATCGACGACCAAGTGGAAGGTTCCATGTGGAAATTATGGATTCCCGCGGCATTGACGAAAACCCTCATCGCAAAGGCCCACGAAGACCACACAGCTGGACACGGTGGAATGAAGAAGACCTTGCATAGATTAAAAAGGCACTACTACTGGCCGGCGATGACGGCACAAGTGCGGGAATACGTCCGAAGCTGCACCGAATGCAAGGAATCCAAAGCACCCAATTACCGGAGCCAAGTCGGGATCGGTCAGGAAGTAACCACGGAGAGGCCATTCCAAAAGCTCTACATAGACTTCCTTGGAAAGTATCCCAGGTCGAAAAGGGGACAGGCTTGGATTTTCGTCGTCGTAGACCACTTTTCGAAATTCACCTTCTTGAAGGCGATGAGAGAGGCGACCGCGGCGAACGTCATTCAATTCCTGGTGCAAGAGGTCTTTTACAAATTCGGGGTGCCAGAGGTGATCCACTCCGACAACGGAAAGCAGTTCCTGTCGAAGACTTTCATGGACATGGTCAGCGGCTTCGGGATCCGACACATGCGCACAGCAGTATACTCGCCGCAAAGCAATGCAGCCGAGAGAGTAAATCGGACGATACTCGCTGCAATAAGGACGTATCTGGAGAAGGATCACAGGGACTGGGACATCTACCTACCGGAGATCGAAGTGTCAATCCGTGACTCCGTGCACGAAGCCACAGGCGTCACGCCGTTCTTCGCTGTATTTGGACAGCAGATGTTCCTGAATGGGAACTGCTATAAGCTGGCGAGGAAGCTGCAGTCTTTGACGGAACACGAAGTGCACGCATTAGATCCCGCGGATAAGCGACACCTCATTCGCGAGCAAATTAAACGCAGCCTACACCAAGCGTATGAGCGGAGCAGCCAGCGTTATAACAAACGGGCCCGAGTCTTTTTCGCCAGACCTGGCCAAGAAGTCTACAGGCGCAACTTCACCCTCAGCGACTTTGGCAAAAGCTACAACGCCAAGTTCGCCCGGAAATTTCTAAAATGCAGAGTCGTACGTCCAGTAGGGAATAACGCCTACGAGCTGGAGGATCTGTCGGGGAGGCCGGTGGGGATTTTTCACGCCAAAGACCTAAAATTGTAGCGAAAATTGCAGACTGGGGACTTCAGAGTTAAAAACACTCACTTAAGGATTATCAGATACGTGGGTGTAAGCCTACGTTGGGCGCTGCAAGATCCTCCTAGGCACTGTAATGTCCGAGAATGCCAGCATTTTTGGTGAAGCTCTTCGATGTTTGCGAATAATTCTCCGCGGCCATGGTCGCTCGAATTTTCGCTAGGTGTTGCATGCGAAGATATCGATAGGCGAGACCCTAGAAGCGCTGAGAGGAAGGTATTTTTTTTGAACAGGGTGGCAGGGCCAAAATTTAAGGGGAAAGGTTAGCGAAGAGTGGCCACCTGGTCCTGGAGAGTTAGAGTTCCGCGCGCTCTCCGGAGCCGTTGTGAGAGGATTTCCGATCTCATCCCATAACGGAGTCCCGAAGCCAACTCACCCACACCCAAAAGAAAAGAGAGCCGACAGCAGCCCGAATCAGGCCATGCCCTTGAACCTAGTTCAAGGGCGATAGAACAGAGAGCGATGGGGATCGGCAGCCGGGAGCATTAAACAAAACAGCCAAGAGGGGGTTCAGAAAAAAAAGTTCCCGCAACGGAGGAGCATGCGCGCCGGACCTAGTGACTTAGCGATTTTTTTTGTTCTGAAAGAAAAAGTGAGTGGGATGAGGATGGAGTAGTGGCCATCACCCTGCAAAAAAATGAATAAAAGATAAATAAATGTGATTCCAGGGGATCCAGATCAGGGAAAGACCAGGAACCAGGACCAGGAAGCATAAGAGTGAGTCCGCTCCAAGGGGGGAGTAAAGAAACCCCAAATTTATTTTTTTGTTGGCCGTAGGGAATAGGTCACAGCTCCGCCACCCTGGCCTGTTGTTCCTGCTGGTCTCGAAGGATCAGACCTGGCCACGTAGTGCGGGACCCTCGCCCACTTAGGGAGAAGAAAAAAAAGCACATCAACTTATTTACTCCCATTAATTATTTTTGTTAGACGTCTCTAGTTATAAGTATATGTAATTTAAGTCCGTCCATATTTATTATATATATGTAACCTATTTATTTATATTTATTATATTATTTATTCCTATTAATCTAATTATTTATTAACCGCCAGTAGTACTAAGATGAGGGGGGGATGAATAGGCAGGCCTAGTTTAGAAATGATATCGTGTGAAAATAGGAAATGAAGTGAAGATTATAACGAAGAAATGAATTGTTAAGCGTTTCGTATGGGGGGAAGAGGAGCCACAGCAACGAGAGGGTAAGGCTTTTGCCAATGGCAGGGAGATCCGGAACGTGTGATTCAGATCTCAGGTAGGGTGGGTGCGTCGGGGGTAAAACATCGACACCTCGACCTGGTCCAAGTCTGTGTTGAGGGAAGACTGTAATGTTGTTTGTCGAGTAGAGTCCGTTTTTTTTCAGTTTTTTTTTTGTCGGTTATTTTTGTTGTTTCATTTTGTTCGAGATGTCCAATCAGTTGGTTGTTGTGCGACCTGAGGGCTTGGGAAGTATCCAGCCCTGGGATGACTGGCTAGCCGGCCTTGACCCAAAGAAAAACAAAGGTTCGTAACAACATATTCATGTATATGACGAGTGTCTTGTATATACATATATCCCGATCCCGATACATATTCTTGGTCTCTGCAAGAAGAAAATAAGCTTTAAATATCGTTGAAATAGGTTTAAAACAGAGACTAATATGTTTTTGCATTAATTAGAGCTTGGGATGACAAACATATTCACAATACTATAACATCCATTTCCCCCAGGGTATGTGTGCATGGAATGGGACTGATTGTTGTCAACCGGTTATGACGACTGATTCCTGGTTATTCTTTCTTCCGTCGAATATTCCCAGCTATATAGATCTCTCTGTTTTGCCCAGATAATTTTATATGATTGATGAATCAATTTTGATCAGGATTAACTACTTTTAAGTACTTGCATGTTTTTTGTTTTGAGAAAAACACGGTTTCAACAAAAATGTTCAACAGTCGCAGGTTGTGACGTCAATGTTGCTGGTATTTGCAGACTCATTTGTTGTCAGCCGGGGTATGGGCATTTGTACACCCTATTTCGTGAATATTATATAAAGATACTGTTTTCCAACCTGCTTTCAAATGTAATTAATAAAGACCTTGTGTTAGATTACATTTTTAAGGCCTATTCATGCATTTGATTAGGTGTTTGTATATAAATCCTGATCCCAGTACCAGTTCTTTGTCTCTGTAGACAGACGATGCGCTGCAAAATATCGTTTAATACAGAGACTGACTAGCTTCTGCATTAATTAGAGCCTGGGATGACACACATATCCGTAATTATATATCATCCACTTCCCCCAGGGTATGTGATCATGGAATTAGCAACATGTTTGCGTATGGAATGGGACTCATTGCTGCGAACCGGGTATTGCCAAAAATATCTCCCGTCGAATATTACAAGCTATATAGAGTTTTCAGCTTTGACCACTTAGCTTTATCCCATCGATGAATACATTTTCTACAACTTTAACAACTTTAATTACTGTATTTGACTAAAACCCGGTTTCCAAAATAATGTTGCCGCAACTTTTGTGTATGGAATCGGACTCATAGTTGACAACCGGTTATTACCGATTTATACCCGATTCAAATAAATACTGAAATATACGGTCTCATTTTCGAAATATACCGACGAATTGTTCATATTCCTTTATTTTGATCTTCTGTTTAAAACTACTAGCTAGATAGAACCCTCAGCCCTGCCCACATAATTTTATACCATTAATGAACCTATTTTCTAATTGACTGGCTTATTTTAAAGACTTGCTTTTATTGCATTTTGCGTAAAAAAAGGTTTTAACGAAAATGGTCAAACAAAAAAACGAAAGATGGATGTTCATATTGCTCATTCCGTTGATTCCGTTGAATAATTCTGGATAACTAAAATCTTTAGTTCTGCCCACATAATTTTAGGCCATTGATGAATACTTGTTGTACAAATTGGCTATTTTTTTAGTCCTTGCTTTTAATGTATTTTGAGTACAGCAAGGTTTAAAAAACAGTCAACAAAAAACAATGGCAACATAAGACGTAAGAAAACGTAAAATGTAGGGACATTGTTGAGCTGAAGAGGGACATTTTTTCGTTGAGTTTAATAATTTGAATTCGATAAGTCTTTCTTCCGCAGAAAATTCATAGATGTCGCTTTCATTAAATCGCCAGTATTCGTTACCAGCGCCATCTATTGTTCAGTTTAGTTCGGTTTCGTTTTATTTACAAAATATTTATTAAATTAAATAAAGCAAAAGTACCTAAATTATCAACTTTATCAGCTATAGTTTAAATAGTGGTAAATAATGGCTCAGTGTATGCCCTCCAGCGGCGTGTAGGTCTTGTACTGATAAAGTTCCGGTCCGCCATAGCCATATAAAAGCTTGCCTCTTCCATGTTCATCGTAGTAGGGATAACGGTATTTGGGCCTAAGAATGGCATTAAGAGATATGAAAGAATCCTTGGAGGGATCACCGTTGAACTACTCACCTTTCAAAGTATTGGAAGTTTGGGGCCTTTGGCTGAACTGTGGCCAACGATGTGTGCACTAGGAAGGCCACGACGCACAGAAAGAGCTGAAAAAGAGATAAATATTGTAATCTCCATTAAAATCACAGGCAATGGCTGCTCATTAGTTCAGTGTGTCAGGCAGCACATAAAAGTGACAGCGAATGCACAGACAATTGGATGGCGCCTTCCTCGAAGTGGTTTTCCGTCGGTTAAAGCAAACAACAGCCACAGCAAAGCAACGGTTATTGACGCTGGTTATGCAATGCAAGATTATGACACATTTTGTTTGGGTTTCAACCTGGCCATGCCACCACCATCGCCACCATCCGCTGCAGCACAGCAGAAAGAGACAGAGAGAGAGAGCGCACAAGAGCTCGGGCAGACGTTTTAAGGTCTCTTTAGTGGCAGCAGACATTTGGCACAAATATACGAATAGTTTCGAAATGTGTCAAACGTAGTGCTCATTGGAAATTCAAGTCAGTCACTGCTTTCGACACGGTTTTCTTTCGGGTGCCACTTTCGCACAGGCGCAGCGGAAATTGTGTCAGCCAGAACGTGCGACTTTCGGTCTGGCCGTGTTAATTGGAGATGCCAATACTCGATAGTTGTATTCCCATTGGAGGGAAAATTAAACGATCTAACTTACGGCCAGCAGCAGAGCATTCAACTTTGCCATGGTTAATTCTTCGAATCCAACAATGTTCGGTTTTGTAACGACAGTCCCCCAATAGGCCCAAAGCGGATTCCAAGCGGAGTTGCTTGGCCGGCGATCGCGTTTGAATGAAATGCATGGCCAACCGCCAGACAACACAGAGCCCCACACAGCTCCAAGAAGAGCGCCAGATGGAAAGTTTAGCGGAGAGCTTCGTTGCGTGTGCGCTCCGCCAAGCTGTGTTTGTATAGGGTGAGGTCTCCCCCTTGAGGTATCAGGCGATGAGAGCGCTGTCGGCGCATATCTCACCTTATTTTAGATCTCTTTGGGGCACGCTCTCTCTCTCTTTGGGGTACTGGAACTGGAACTTATCCGTTTTCCTTACGAAATAATGATGCTAAAGATTTGGCTATCAAGGAAAGTGAAAGTCCTGCAAAATACTCTTTCCTATAGCTTTTTCCGCATGAATGCAAGCTGCCGGAAATCTGTGTAAATAATAATCGAAGTAGACGTGAAGACACTCACGTAGTCTCTTTCGGTTCCAAAAAGAGAGAGAGGCCCAAGGCAGAGAGAGTCAGCGTCCTACTCCAGAGAAAGAGACGGAGAGAGAGTAAGCTCCCACAGAGACAGCTGTTCGAGTGGGCTAAAACGGAATTGAGGCCAAATGACCAAAGTGGTTTTGGAGCGAGTGTCTGCCTCCGGCTCCGATCGAGATGACGATGGACCATTATGTAACTTCTGCAACCACAAAGAGCCAGTCCCGCATTGGACAACCTGTTGCTGTCTTCCTTCTTTGCGCCTTTCTTCCATTCCACTGTGCCATTTCTATCGTGCTCTGGCGCACTTTTTTTGTCGGGCATTTGCATATTCCTTGCCTTCTGTGCTTGCTTCGGCCCAAAGCCGTTTCGCGGCTGATGTAAGTAACCTTTGGCAAATACGCGCACTTAGTTCCGTCTGCCTTGAAAACCTATTTGGACGGTCATAAAATTATAAACGAAAACAAAAAAAACCATCAAAAAATTTTCTCGTAGAGTACCGAAACTTATGATACCCTTGCAGATCGATGGTTTCTATGCCACACAATTGAAGCTTGATCGAAATTTCTTCAGCTTCTTCTCGCAAACAAGATCCTTCCTATGAAAGCTATACATATCCTGTCGGTTTCGAATTCTATAGCATTTTCAGAAAAAAGCCCGAGAATTCTTGAAATAAAGAGCGGAATGGTTATACCTTCTCGAAATTTAGAACAATATTTCCATAAAACGAATCTAACATTATGGAAAAGCCATAAAAGCCGACCACTTGAAGGTCGTATGCCAAAGCCACCAGATCGGAGATCATCTTTCATTTAAAAGCTCCATATGGATTTAAGCAGCAACAACCTTTAAATCTTTAAAAGGTTTGTAACCGAAACATTATTTTGGTATCTCTATCTCTTATGAGCTCTTGTTCACTCTATATCCATCTCTCTCTGTTGCTCGCTCTCTGCCTTGCTTTGTGGCTTCTCAAAGTCTCTTTGCATGCCATATTTTGTTGTTGCTTTTCTTGTTGCGGGTTATTTTCAATAATTTTTGGAGTGGCTTGGCGCTTGGCTGAATTTTATGCAACACCGCGATTTCGGTGCTATTCAGTGATCAATGGTCCAGTGACTCGCACGGGCCCCAGCGCTTCAACGTCAACCACATCGAGAAATCGAGACAATGTTACACCTGGGATTTGTCTATTTGGTAGGTAGTTGTAAGTGCACAGAAATGAGATTAAAGTCGAATAAATAAGCCAAAAAGAAGATGGTGAATGAAAGGGAAAGATAAGATTCGGTGCTAGTGAATGCAGTGACTTATATGTGGCGTATGCGCAATTTTAGAGACACAGACCACGCCCATATGAGATCCGCTCTCACAACTGAGAACTGTGCCAATTATTTTTGTTGTTGTTAATTTTCCAAAGCAAAGGAGCAAATTTCCTAAGCAGTAAAGAAGGAAAAAACAATTCAAACATATATGTACACACATATCTACATATGTACGAGTATTTTGGAATATTTTCATGCGATCATTGTGAAATCGTAAAGCTCAGTTTTGGCATTAAACGAAATACTCACTTATTAGAAATATACTTATTAGAAAATATACAAGTGTTACAATTAAGAAGGGTAAACGAGTAAAAAATAGTTTTGGCTGCTTCTACATAACTCTAATGCTTTTTATTGTTTTAACGATAGGAACAATTTTGAAAATTTTTATGAAAAAGACTAAGTAAATTAAGTTAAAACTTTATACTTTAATGTGCTTTAATGTACTTTATGTGCATGAAAAGACTATGAGAATTGATAGTGGTAAATGGTGGAAACTGATATATTTTCTAACGCAACTCGAAACGATCTTCATTTCAGCTCACTCTGCTGTTGGTCCTGCTGCAGATCAGTCAACCCGCAGATGGTTTTATATTCCGCTTGATCTCAGAGACCCTGCAGAACAACGTGGCCGGCGAGCCCATCACACATCAGGTTACCCAATGGAACTTCGATCCAGACGCGGCCAAAAAGTCTCGTGCCCTTTACTATGAGGTGAGACTCTCCCCCTTGATCGTGTCACATTAGAGTAATTGTAACTGTCTGCGCCTTCCGCAGAAAAACGGATACCGTTCATCCAAGTTCATCGAGCGACTGGGAGCGGGCGTGGATGGGTGGCACGAGGAGCGACGACTGCAGCAGGCTATTCGCGATATGGGTCGCCTCGGTGGCGAACACAATCAGAATTATCCGCCTTCACCAGTTTAGTCATAAATAATTATCGTTTACATCGTTTAACTCTTATTTCTTATTTCATTTGCCTAGCCAAATCCCGACGAGTGGCTGAGTGCCTGAGTCGGTGGCTGGGCGCGTGGGCGTGGTCGAGGTCCCCAGATATCTCCAGGCAGATCCAGCACATTGTCATCATTTTAATTTGCAGCGATTAATTGTCATTGTGCGCATTAATGTGCATCACAAGGATTTGCATAACGTTGCCATATGAGATTCTATATAATCACCTCTTTTGCTTTGCCTCTGTCTCTCTCTCTCTCTCTGTTTCTGTCATTGAAAAATCCACCTCTGTTCGGCTTATGGCAGTACCCAGTAATCGTAAAGCGACAGGGTATATGGCAATCGTGTAGATGTTTAACAGAGCGACGACCTTACTCGTATTTTTTAGAGACTTTCAAACATGAACAAAAAGTGCCTACTTTACTCTACGGTCTCTTGGTTTTCCCTTTCACTGCCTGAGTACCCGGTATTTTCTAGGTGGTACACTCGACTGCATCGTTCATACTTGTTAAAGACTGCAGCTCAGGGGGAGGCGCTGATACAGGACCCAACCGCCAGTGTGTTGTTGTGGTTTTAATAAATGTTATTAGCCGACTGCCAGTTGGAACTGCAAATTGCCGCAATTACATTTGGCTGAAGCGAACAGAAGCGGCGAACAGCTACTTACTTTCGTAATTTTTGTAATTTCATAATTCGTCTGTCCGTCCGTCCGTCTGTCCGTCCCCTTCAGCGCCTAGTGCTCAAAGACTATAAGAGCTAGAGCAACGATGTTTTGGATCCAGACTTCTGTGATATGTCACCAGATCAGATAATTTTTATAGCCAAAAGTAACAAATCAATTTGCACTGGCTTCGCAGCGCCCGACGTCACGCTCAGACTGATTTTCTGTCTCTCTCGCACGCACTCTTTGTCGTGTCGTTTAATATTAGCTGCGTCTGCCGGAGGAGAGCCATACTGACTTAGTATCGGGTATAACTGTAGAGTTGCGGTGTCCGCAGCAACTCACAACGTTCCCCCTCGTTCAGACCTGAAATTGTACTTTAAGAATTTCAAAAATCCGATTTGGAATTAGGCGAAGGTTAGTACATATGTATACATATGATTCCAGCTGCAACACTTCCCGAAGTATGCATTTGGGTAGTCCGTTGGAGGATGCTGTTTCTCATCAAGTGGCGCTAAAGCCGACAATCACAGGGTTTAACTCCAACAATGGCATCAGCAGTGGCTGCAATGACTGCAACTGTTGTGTGTACCGAAAATGAACTGCCACGACAATGGACAACGCATGGGACGAATGCAATGCGTGCACGGCAAACTGCTGCATTAAATAAATAAAATTACGCACAATTGGTGGCTCTTTTCGAAATGCACTGCGGAAATTACATTACAGCTGGAAAGCCCAATCGGAAACAGAGTGGGGGGCGCAGTGCAACGCTTCGTATACGTAATGTGGAGTTGGCCACGATAACACCATAAAATTGTTTAACAAATTGTTAATACAGCATTGTAAATAATTTATTGATAATTCCCGAACAAGTCCAATCCCGATATCCCAATGGAGCCCGTGCGATCCGCAGCAGTTGTTCCGTTTATGACACTAATTTAATATGAAATCAAAGGGCCAAGGGCAATGTGTTTGATGTGAATTGGTGCTAAATGTTTTTTGATATTGTTATTAGACCGTAAGGGCTTTGATTGACTGACGTCAGATCGATCAGTTTCGTAGGAAAGGCTCGTCAGCTAATTGGTGCAACACATTCAGTTTCAGGATTCCATTTGGTTTGCGAATTAGCTTTTATTCGAAACCCTATTGCCGAGGCATTTCATTAGCCATTTAAAAAGTGTCCCTCACCGACCACTTATGATGTTGTGTTGGATTTGAAAAGCATTTCCCAGACCCAGCCCCCCCTCGCCCACAATATTTCCCAGTTTGCTGATTATTGGTTCAATGCACCTGAAGGGCATGTCGCTTTATGGCCAGGAGAGGGGTGTTGGGGTTTCAGGGCAGAATGAATTTCTTAATGCATTTCCGTTGCGCAATTGAAGTCAAACTAAGGGGAAGACTCCGACGGAGACGAAGACCCAGGCGATGGCTAATGCATGGTGCCACAACAACAATAAATGTCAACTTGTGTTGCATGCAAGTGGGTGTGGGTGTGGGTAAGTCTGCCATGGAAAGTGGCTCAGTGGGAGAGAGAGAGAGCAGAGCAGGAGCAGGAGCAGAGTGAATCAGCTTTGCTTGCGCTCAAAATGTAATTTATAAAATGTAATATAATATCAACAGCACACAGAAAGAGATCGGGAGCGGAGTACGAGTAGGGTTATGGTTAGGGTGGTGACGCTGAGGGTGAGGGGAGGGGTCATCCTCTAACAATGGCATAATGTCAACTGCCTTTTGTCCTTGTGGCTGGAGGCTGCTGGCGACCCGCTGCTGCTTGAGGGAGAGAGAGAGAGAATCTCTTCCCATCTCTGTGAGGATTTATTTTATTTCATTAAACTGCTGTTTCACGATATATTTTCTACCGACGCATGTGTCTGCCTGTAAAATTACTACTCGCACTGCTCTCATTGGTCCTTCCTCGAGAGTGCAGTCGGCTTTTACTTTCCCTGCATGACACATAATGTCTGTTCGGGCCAGCCGCTGAAGAATAACCGTAACTTTAACATTATTATTGTATGAGCAGAGAGAGCCGCCTATGTTGTAAAACGTTGACGTTCTGCAGAGCTGCTGCGCTCTCCCGCTAAAGGGGCTCTCTGCCGCCGCCACTTCGGCAACTACTTTGATCTGCTGCCGCCACTTCGGCAATCCCTTTGATCTAACGCCGTCGTCTATAGTTTAGTTCTATGCTAACCCCTCTGCGCATTGGTTGCATATCGATCTCGCATAAAGTTTATCTGGCAATAGCAAGCAATCGGCTTCCGCTGAGCCACCAAGATTAAATACGAATTATAAATTTTAACCCAAAATCTCTTTTCATTTTTGAAACACATAGGTGCCAAAAAAGCTTGGCATCTCAAACATTGGTGACCACCCGACGTGATATAAAACCATTGCTTAATCGCGTTCCGTTAAAACACTTATTATTTATACAATATTTTGTTGTTGGGTAGTTTAACTACCAACAAATACATTTGGGTGCACGTTGAAAAACAGTTTAAAGTGCAAATTCAGTGAGAGTGCGGCTGGAATATTTATAGACAAATTCCGGTACTTTAAGCGTCGAATCTCTCATTCTCTGCGCAGCTGCAGCCGCGGTACTTGACTTTTCGTGTCTTGCATTCTCGCTCTCGCGTCTATACATCGTCGCTTAAGCGGTATTTCATTTTCCGTTGTTGTGTCGAATTGCACAACGGTTAACATGGACAACGATCCGAATACAGGCGCGGGCGGAAATATTGTGGTGGCTGATTCCAGACTGAGTCTGTATAAGCGTAAAAGTCAGTCATTATATGATCGATTGCACAGGCTTGCGAATCCTTCGCGGGGAATAAAACCGATAAGCTGACCGCCGCGGAAGTCGAGGTGCGCCTTGATATGTTGGCAGAAATTCGAGAGGAATTTAATAAGGCCCATAATGAGTTGGAGGCTCTCGATCAAAACGAGATTGGGAGTGAGCTGCGCGAAATCTTCGATACTCTTTTCATATCGTTGAAAGCTGAGTTGCTGGCTGCTGTTGAAGTAAGCCAGTAACACGCCGCTGCCCATTCTACGACTCTGCCAAGCCATTCCGGACATAGTGCCATCATCATGGCTCACAAGCAGCGATTTCCTGAGCTGAAGGTGCCTAAATTTTCTGGTGGATACGTCGAGTTCTCGGATTTTATGGCAATGTTCAAATCGGTGATTGAAGCAGATGCGGATCTCAGTGACATCGAGAAATTCAAGCACCTGCGCTCTTGCCTCGCTGATGCGGCTTTGGATTCGGTTCGATCGTTAGAGCTCTCCAGTGCCAATTATCGTGCGGCTCTGGATATACTTAATAAACGCTTTAATAACAAAAGACTTGTTTTCCAGGCACACATCAAGAAGATTCTTGGGCTAAAGAGGGTAGACTCGCCTTCTGCTAAAAGGCTTCGGGAGTTTTCGGATGCAGTCAATTTACACATGCGAGCGTTGCAGACATTGGGAACTGCTGAGGAGATTTCAGGATTCATGGTCATCAACATGCTGCTGCAGAAGTTGGATTCGAAGACGCAAACCAAATGGGAGGAGCACACATCGTCGGATGCTATACCTACCGCAGAGGAATTCTTCGAATTCTTGCAGCAACGCTGCCAGAAAATGGAGCGGTTGGAATATGCTACAGCGACACACGCTAGTAGCGATCAGGTGGGAAAAAACCATTCCTATACGCAGGTTAAAAAAACGTTTGTAGCTTCCAACTCTTCCGCCGACCCGTCTGTATGCGTCTTTTGCCACTCAGCGGGCCATGGAATATACTCGTGCAAGATATTCGGAAATCTCTCACCCTATGCTGCGCCACAAAGAAGTGAAGAAGCTTTCCCTATGCTTCAATTGCCTAAAGCCGGGGCACCGGACCCGCGCATGCAATAGTGGAAAATGTCGAGTATGCGGCGGTAGGCATCATAGTTTGTTGCACTTCGATAGTATACAGCCCACAACACAAGGCTGCCCAGGTATTACTCCTCCCGATCTGGCCGTTCAATCGGACACTCTTTCCGTTGCTCAAAATTCTGCTCTAGCAGCTCGTCTCTACCTTCGTCTACCTCTCTTGCTGCCCAAGGTCTTCACTCTGATGTCGTGCTTCTGGCTACAGCCGTGGTTCTCGTAAAGAATCGGTCTGGCGTTTTAGTTCCTTGTCGTGCCATCTTAGATTCAGGATCGCAGCTGCATCTCGTCACATCCAGGTTCGCCCAGCAGCTTCAGCTTAGGAGAACTCAATCATCTGCACTTGTGTCTGGGCTGGGCGATACCAGCGTTTCTACTGAGGGATCCACCATAAGCATTTGTATGCATTCTCGCACCTCTGCTTACACAACTACACTTACTGCTCTCATCGCCCCCACGATTACCGATTCTCAACCAAGTATGACAGTAAATGTATCCGATTGGCGTATTCCATCTAACATTCAGCTCGCTGATCCTGCATTTTTGAATCCTCACCGGGTTGATCTTCTCATTGGTGCGAGCGTTTTTTATGATCTCCTCTGCGTAGGGCAAATCAAACTCACCGATGGACTGCCTCTTCTGCAGAAGACCCGGCTTGGGTGGATCGTATCTGGCGGTGGACAGAAGGTATCAAGCTCGGCGCTTTTGGCTACGCACAATTGTCCAGATTCGATAGCTGAGATGGAAGCAAGGTTGGATAAAACTCTTCGTATGTTTTGGGAAGTCGAGAATTGTGTGGAGGCTGGTTTGAATACCAAAGAAGAAGACGATTGTGAAGCACATTTCGTAAGCCACCTTTCACGGTTGCCATCCGGGGAGTATGCAGTTCGTCTGCCGCTAAATAACAATGCTGATCGTTTAGGAGAATCTTATGCTCAGGCTTATCGACGGTTCATCAGTCTGGAGCGAAAACTGGAGCGTAATCCTACACTCAAGGAGCGGTATTCCGCCTTTATGAGGGAGTAATTGATTTGCATCATATGCACCAAGTCAACCCTGATTCCCGTAGTCTCTGCAAATATTTCTTGCCTCATCACTGTGTCCTAAAGGAGGACAGTACGACGACAAAACTCCGTGTCGTTTTCGACGGATCCGCAGCTACATCAACTGGATATTCTCTAAATGATGTGATGATGACAGGCCCTGTTATTCAGCCTGCATTGTTTAACATATTGATTCGCTTTCGAACATATCCAGTCGCTCTCACTGGGGACATTTGTAAAATGTACCGCTGCGTACGAGTGTCTCCACCCGACAATTTGTATCAGTGCATCCTATGGCGAGACTCCATCGAGTCCGAGGTTCAAGTCTACACATTAGACACCGTCACATACGGGACGAGGGCTGCATCATTTTTAGCGGTCCGCGCAATGCACCAGCTGGCCATCGACGAGGGTGAGTCCTACCCTCTTGGCTCAGCTGCTCTGCGGCAGGAGTTTTACGTGGATGACCTTATTTCGGGCGGTAATTCGGTCGCACAGGTCATGGACAAGATGCACCAAACATCAGCTTTACTGTCCCGTGGTAATTTTAGACTTAGGAAATGGTGCTCCAGTCACCAGGAAGTACTTGAGGGAACCCCTGAAGATGACATATAGAAGTTCCTAAAGTTTAATGATGGAAGCGACATTGCCAGAACTCTCGGCTTAGCGTGGGACCCTGCTTCGGATCAGCTGCTTTTTGCCTTGTCCGCACTGGACACAAACTCAAAGCCATCAAAGCGGTCGGTTTTATCTACGATTGCGCGGTTCTACGACCCTCTTGGATTGATAAATCCAGTCATTGTCAGGTGCAAAATCTTCCTTCAGCAGCTTTGGAGAGAAAATTTGGATTGGGATGAAAGCCTACCCTCAGCGTTGCATTCAACGTGGATGGACATAAAGGAGATTCGGCGCAATGGTCAAGTCATGAAATCCAGTTCTATTAGTTCGCTCAACCCGTTCATCGATCATTCTGGACTACTTAGAGTTGGAGGTCGTCTTGGCAACTCATCGCTAGGATTTGACGCTCAGCACCCGCTCATTCTGCCAAAGGGACATTCCATTACCTTTGCGCTGATAAGATATTATCATTAAAGAAACCTCCATGCCGGACCTCGCGCCTTGCTATCCAAAATTCGGCTGGAATATTGGCCCATTGGAGGTGTTAAGGCAGTGTCAAGGGTCGTCAGCAGATGTGTGAGATGCTTCAGGACTAGGCCGCGCATGGTCGAACACATCATGGGAGACCTACCTAAGGAACGTTTGGAAGGATCTCGAGCTTTTGAAGTCACTGGAGTAGATTACTGTGGACCTTTTTTCTACCGATCAGAAATCCGCACGAGGCCTCCGATCAAGTGCTACATTAGCGTATTCATCTGTTTCACTTCTAAGGCTATACACATGGAGCTCGTAAAGGATTTGACCACCGCATCGTTTCTAGGCGCACTAAAGCGTTTTACTTCCACTCGAGGAAGGCCAAGTCAAATTTGGTCGGACAATGCGACAAACTTCGTTGGGGCCAAGAACGAGCTTCTGGAGCTAAAGAAGCTTTGTCTCAGCGAACCGCATATGAAGGAGGTCCACGAATCCTGCTTGGCTGACTCGATCGACTGGCGTTTCATCCCACCTCGCTCGCCGCATTTTGGCGGGTTGTGGGAAGCGGCCGTGAAGACCGCAAAATATCACCTGTACCGCTCAGTTGGACCATCTGTGCTTAGCTTTGACGAGCTGCGCACTCTGATCTGTCAGATCACTGCAATTGTTAACTCTCGCCCTTTGCTCTCGCTTTCAGAAAATCCTGATGATTTAGACGTTTTGACTCCTGCTCATCTGCTTTTAGGCGGCCCCCATGAGCAAATCCTCGAGCCTGACCTAACGAAGCTGAACTACAATCGTCTGGATGGCTGGCAGCGGGTCACCCAACTACAGCAAATATTTTGGAGCCGTTGGCGCGAAGAGTATCTCACTCTTTTGCAAGAGCGCGCGAAGTGGCGTACCCCCGCGCAAAACATCTGCAAGAACGACCTCGTTCTGGTGAAGGACGAAAATCTTCCTCCAATGCGTTGGCCACTGGCTAAAGTGGTCGATGTCGTTTTGGGCAAGGACGGAGTGTGTCGCGTCGCTGACCTGAAGACATCCTCAGGAAACATCAGGAGGGCCGTCACTCGGCTATGTTTGCTGCCCCTTAAGGAATCTGTTGAGAGACTAGCTCCCAACG
Source organism: Drosophila miranda (assembly GCF_003369915.1). Taxonomy (NCBI): domain Eukaryota; kingdom Metazoa; phylum Arthropoda; class Insecta; order Diptera; family Drosophilidae; genus Drosophila; species Drosophila miranda. The sequence goes on from NW_022881603.1 coordinate 37,509,211, forward strand.
GGGGGAGTATGTTCGGGCCAGCCGCTGAAGAATAACCGTAACTTTAACATTATTATTGTATGAGCAGAGAGAGCCGCCTATGTTGTAAAGCGTTGACGTTCTGCTGCTGCGCTCTCCCGCTAAAGGGGCTCTCTGCTGCCGCCACTTCGGCAATCACTTTGATCTAACGCCGTCGTCTATAGTTTAGTTTTATGCTAACCCCTCTGCGCATTGGTTGCATATCGATCTCGCATAAAGTTTATCTGGCAATAGCAAGCAATCGGCTTCCGCTAAGCCACCAAGATTAAATACGAATTATAAATTTTAACCCAAAATCTCTTTTCATTTTTGAAACACATAGGTGCCAAAAAAGCTTAGCATCTCAAACAATGTCCACGGTGAAAAAGTCCGATTTAAGTGGACGGACTTATAGTTTATTATATTCGATTACACGTTGATAAGATACGATGCGGTCGAATTAGTCCCTTCAGTTTTTCTCGAGTAACGTCAGTGAAAAACGTATCGTATATGACAAAAAAGATTCTGCTTAAAAGCAGGCAAAAACTGACTCTTGGCTCTTCTCTCTCTCTATCTCCTCCACATCGCAGCAGGAGGTCCTTTTAGCATATCCTTGTGCTGGTTTTTTATTTGAGGGTAATTGCAATGCTAGCTGGGCAATTTTAAATTTTATCATTGCGCCCGCATCTGTCGCTGACAGATTAGTTAGTGCTTCTCCGTCTCCGTCTCCCTGTCCCCTCTTCCCCTCTGCTTTTCCAGGATCTCTACTCATTGTCTTGCTCCCATAATTGTGTCAAGCAATTATGAAGCAAAACAGGCAGAAAAAACGATTCACAACTGTGTATATTTATCATAGTTCTATCAGAAAGATTGTCCTTTTTTTTGATTTCCGATAGATCACATATTTCAATTTATAATACTAATACCTATAACTATTTAGTAACTGAAAACTATTTAGGATATACATTTAAGCTCTAAAATGGTTATATCTTTCCGTAAAGCACTGTCTTGACATGTACATATCGTTTCATATAAAGAACATACTAAATATTTTTTATGTGCACTTATAATATTCATTCAATAAGTTTACCAAAGGATTCCTTTGCTGTGTTGCAAGTGCAAATCCATTATGCCACAACGTCCTCGACTAATGCATTGAGCAAACTGCGCGTCCACCCCAATGCCAATACCAGCATCGGCTCGGAACCAGCTAGGGCTTCAGCCTCAGAGCGATGCTGTGATGGGGTTGATTGATTCGGATTCTTATAGGTATTAGGAAAGTGTGTTCACATGCATACACTCGAAAATACATCGCATACCCGTAATAAATAATTTGATAAAGGGCAGAGAAGGAGAGTATTGGGAAAGCATTCTACATTCTACAATACTCGTAATATATCAAACTGCTACTAGAGGCCGATTAAAATTTAATCATCGTTTTCTTAAAATTAAACATGATAGCCCACAAATAGACCCAGCCCCTCCGGGCAGGATGGCTGGAATTTAATAAACAACCTTATACAAATTATAGTCATCAGTTTATGGGGCAAATGCAACATTTCCTGGCGTCCCTGAAGCAATGCTAACTTCCATTTTCCTTCAGCTTCTGCCACTTTTTGTCCTTTGCCACTTGAATTCACTTGATTACAAAGTAATTTATTGGCAAAACGAAAAGCCACAGAGGCAGCAGCAGCAGCAGCACCGGCAACAACAAGATACTCGTAGATAAACAGAAATTTGTCTCAATGGCAGTCCCCGAATTCCCTCAATAAACCCTCCCGTTCCTCTGTCCTATCTATTCGCTGTGCATACGAAATGCGGTAAATCCCAAAAATCAACAAACAAATGAAAAGAAAATGCAATAAAATACGAAACGAAGCGCACAAGGAACTTTTTCTCTTCTTTTCTCGTATTTCGGTTTGGAGGGGAAAAACTAATTACATAGAAAAGCTGAAAAGCGTCTGCCAAGTGGGCGTGTGGAGCTGCTGGTAAACGCCCACACTCCCCACCAAACCACGCTTTAGCGGTTCTCTCCTTTAACTTTTGATTTCTTTCCCTTTCTGTCAGTCCTTCGTTTTTTTCGCACATTGCGTAAGGCGCATTTAATTACGTATGCCAGGCAGGAGCCAGGATCTTACTCATCCGAAGTGTTCCACTAGTGTGGGACAGTGCGTCTCATGACTATGCAGGTCGTAAAATAACCCACATCCTCTTACCATAATAAAGTTGATATTTAGCTTAGCCATATATTTTTGATAGCTTACAATCCAGTTACTGAATCTTGAAAGATTGTTTTGTGGATACTGCCTTACTGTAGTAACGTTTGTCATTCAATACTAGATCCCTTATAAAGGTAATGCCTAATGTTGTCATCCATGAGATTTTCATAGAAGTCATATACACACTGTCCTATTGTACTGAACGAGACTGTACCTAATATGACAAAAAAAAACTCGAATAAAATTAATTATTTTGTCAGTTGACATGACGATGCTAACTGCTGTTGGCTCCTCCCCAACAATCCCCATCCCCAGCCATGGATCTCTGTAACTGTGACTCTTCCGTTTATCCCCATTGGTGGCGGCTGCTCTTGTGACACCCGCAAAGCCGCAGGACACGACGCGGCTGCCGCCCGCCACCTGCCACGAAGAAAATTGGCATGTTGTGTCAATATAGACGGCGGACACGGTGCCACAGAGGACATCGGGCCACACAGGATTCGACTAAGCAGCAATCCGCCATCCGAGACCGGCAAAAAATTGAGAATCCTTCCCGGTCCACTGCCACTGTCACAGGGTTGCGTCCGTTTCTGGTTGCGTGGCATACGGTCATGTTATTTTTTGCAATTTGAGCGGTATTTGTACACGCCAGGATTTGGGCTTGGGACGGGAGAAAATGGGGAAGCAGAAGCAGGCTTAGATGGATCCGTCCTGTATCTTTCAGAGACCTCAGGCAGTCCAAATATGTTGTTGGAATATGAAGAGTCTTGTTTATTGCCAGCGAATATCTGATTGATTGGACCTCAAGTGCAGTTAGTAGTTTTTTGATTCCAATTTTGGTTCGTTTTCCTCTTCTTTTTTGCTTCTTTTCTGCCAAATCGTGCAAATGGCCAAGAACGAAGCGAAAAAAATTTCATTACAATTCCGTCAGATGAAGAGCGAAGGGGGTAAAGCGAAAGAGGCAGAGTCAGAGGGAGAGGGAGAGGCAGAGGCAGAAAAAGCAACGCACAAAAGTTACAACGCGAAATTGCGGCCCTGCTAAATGGAGAAGAAAGAAAAAACAGCAACAACTGCAGTCAGACAGAGATTAAATGAACGCTAAACGGGCAACAACAAGAAACAAAACAAATGGTGAGGGCGAGGGGGAGAATGGGAAAGAGCAGAGAGTAACAAAAAGTAGTATGCACACACTCACACATGGAGCAGCAGCAGAAGAGTAGTGCAACGACGGCATCAGTGCTGTCAACATTTCTTGGTTAGGACCCAAATAAGAGCTGAATCGAGAGCCAAGTCGCTTGCTGGATTCATTTATGCCAAACTTCATCTCAATCAAGCAGTGCACTGCACTGAAAATATATTATGTTATTACCACGGCCAAAGAAAAGGAGCAGAGATAAAAGTCAGTGTCAGTGTGTATCCACATTCAAAAAGCTAATCTGGCGGGAAAATGGCTGAGTGCTCATTGCTGTGGAGGTCCTCTGCATATGTGCTAATCTCTGGGCGTTGATTTTTTGTTGCAGCTTTTAGGCGCAAACGTTTATTGCATTTAGCTTTCATTTTGGTCGCTGCCGCTGCCCGAAAAAGAACTCAAACAGAAAAAACCCAAAAAAAGTTACGAAAGCCACAAAAAAATTTAGCCTAACGAGAAATTGCACTTGCCTCGCACAGAGAGAGAGAGAGAGAGAGAGAGTGAGAGGGAGAGGGAGAGATGGCTTAGAGGGGGTGGTGTGCGTGTGGGATTTATTTGCACATGATGGGAAAAATTTAAGCGCTTTTAAACACAATTGTTATAAATAAACAAAACAAAAAATGTAACAAATTTCATTTCTGCAACGTTTTTGTTTGAGTTAAAAATGTATGCAAGTTTTTATATGCACACACATATGCATACATATGTATACATATGTATATGTATATTCCTGCCTATACATTTGTGTGTACTCTGTGATGGTTGTGTGTGTGGGGGCAAATAAGGAAATTTACAGCACTTATGCAAACTCACACACATGCAGCGGGGCACACACAGACAGAGGCAATGAATGCAATTTTGCATGAGATATTAAAAATTCTTTTTTCGCCACTATTTTGGGGGCTGCCAATTGTGTGTTACATTTCCGTGTGGATGAGAGGGACTGGGAATGGGAAAGGAGGTAGAGGTGGAGATGGCCCCGTGGGGTTGTGGTTGGGTTGAAGAAGCCATCGCAGGCTGCACTTTTTATTTTATTACGCCTCCATTTGGCGGCCTGCCTGGCGCACCAACAATAACAAATGAAAACCGTTTTTAATGAAATTTTTGAACAAGTTCCCCCCACCCCTCTTATGATGGGGGTGTGATAGGGTTGGCAGGAGGATCCAGACAGGAGCCACTGCAATATGCAGTCTGATTCTGATAAGCCTTCATCAGCCTTTCATTTCCGCCCATTCAATGCTCAATTGTTTCTCATTTGCCAATCTGGCCATAAAGCAGCTAAAAACTTCTTGCTTTCTTTTCTTTTCTCCCAAAGGGAAAACTGTTTTCGAGGGTTTTTCCTGGCCACACGCTCCCACACAAAAGGTGTGTGATTACAATTGTTGTTTGGCCTGAACTCGGCCTCCGGGCTACGCCCATGCATACACATGTCAAGCGCCTTATTGTACTCCCCTTCAACCAAAAAACCGATACAGATTCTGAGCCAGAGACGGACCGAGAGACAGAGCCATATCCAGATCCAGAGCCACTTGGCAGTTGTCAGTTGTCAGGAGGTCTTGTCAGCTTATTTGTTTGGCTACAGTTTTGCATGCAGACACAGACACACTCGCAGTATGCATATGGATATGTGCCGCATTATCCTTTTGTTTGTGCTGTCCTCTGGCCAAAACGGTAGCCATTTGGCCATTGTTCACTCGACCAATTTTTATGTAATTCAAGTGCACAACAATGTGACAGGTAATTTCCAATGAATTCCCCTCATCGCCTTGCTCGCATGTGTGATTGCCCATCTCCTGGTGAAAGGAAAGCAAAGGAAAGAAGGTGGCCAAATCTTTCCAAACAGCACAGAACAGAAGCCGAGCCGCATAATTATTGGGAAACTCTTTTGTCGGTTCTGGGGCGTTTGAAGTGAGCAGCAGCCGCTGCCAGGACTCAAATTCGGACTCGTCCACTCTCCTTTGCCGCTTATCTTGGCCAGGAATTTGCAGAACCAGAAGCATGTGTGTCTTTTCATATGTGCTTTAATTCGGCTCTAAGTGGGTGTCAATTTACCAATGATCCGGCATATGGAGAGATCAGACCACATTCTTACTTGGAAAACGCTGGTTATCGGCCTAGTTGATCTGGAAAAGTGTGCCAGAAGTCTGCTCTTCTTGTTCCCAATTCCTGTTCCGATGGCAAAAGGAGTTGCCGTCTAATCCCATCCTATCTGTGCCATGTTTCCGCCTCGGGGCTTAATAAAGCGAAAAATTCTGAGATACGAAACTTGACTTGGGACCTTTATATGCGGTCTGTGTGGATTGCTAGTTCTCCCCTACTTCTCTGACCAAAAACGGAAGGTTTTCCCTCTGCTCTGTCGGTATATTAGATTATGAAACAAAATGTCAAACAAATCCTGGCATATCTCCTTCTGCCCTTGCAGTTGTTTGATTACGTCCACAAGCTGTCAAGGATATTGGATAATTTAAGCAATTATATCTATATGTATTTGACTCTGTGTCTAGTGGTGTATCTCAATCTGTGAGTGGGGGTGTATCTCCATCCATGGGTGTGTGTGCTGGGTGAGTTGCGGTTGCCTGGCCAACCTCGGCAGTTGCTCATTTGCTGCCGTATACCGTATATTTCATTTCGCCAGGCAGCAGTGGAGGGCTCCAACTTTCGCAGACTACATATGTATTCCAAGCCAAAGGGGCTTGCAAAGCGAGTTATCGTGGTATTGGTAAAATCGTTCATTGATCGAATGCTAAATAGGGGGTGTCGGATGGACAGTCACTCATGAAAATCGCCTAAAAGTTAAAAGTATCCATCATAAGATGATAAATCAACTATTTTGGACTAGTCAGGATAAATTCCCTCCTTTTGCTTATCATAATTGCAAAAGTAAATCCCTTTCCCCATTGTAACCTTTTTCCATTGTAACCGCTCAAAACGATGTCAGTGCAGCTATTTAGCACACCCCCCGCCACATTCACCGACTTAGCACCGCCAATAGCGGGTAAAAAGTCAAAATTAAATATCCCAGATATAAGAAAGTTATCAGTTTACCTCGAACCCGTTCCCATTTTCCTGCCATAGCGAAAAGAAGGGGACGAATATCCGGCAGACAATGGCAGGCAGAGCAGACTGTGAGTAGACGAAAACTTTTTAGTTTTTAGTTGCACAGATACACACATACATATATAGTATCCGTTAGATACTTACCCCTCCTTTGTCTCTGCCACCGTCTCTGCCCACCCACTACCCACTTTACTTTACTTTACTTTGATATATTAGATTTAATGGTTAAGAAAAATGTGGCCAGCAGCAGCCAACCCCCAACCACCCTCTTGCCACCCACCCCACCCCCCTTCCGCACACACAACCTGCCTCCCATCTAACGCTGTCTATTGCGAAAAGTGGGTGTTTGTGGGTTGTTGTCGTCGTTGCAGTTAACCTTATTAAAAGGTGAACACAGTCATGGCACCAGAGAGAATTGCTGCAATGTGTTTACACGCAGCTGCCAGGGGTGGGGTGGGGGTGGAGTAGGCTGGAGATGTGGCTGAGGGATGGGGTAACACGATAATGAACTCGTTGGCGCAAAACCCCCCACGAGAGAGTGTGGGTGGAAAGATGTAACATCCAATAAGCTTTCACCTCTACTGCGCAGGACCCAGGAGAAACGCAACAGGAGAGAGGGAGAAGCCGCAGAGATGCACGGAAGAGAGACCATGGAAGATAATAAAGAGAGAGAAGTGAGAATAGACATAGAGAGCGCATAGAGAACTCCCTCCCATCCTCAAGCTGCTGTGCTAATTTAGAAATTACAATCAAGTGTAGTCTTCAATGAGTTTGAGTTTGACTTTGATTCAATTTGTCATTTCACACTTCGGCTAAATGGCTTCCAGTTATCACTTTGCAGGGGGGTGGGTCGGAGGGGCAAGTAGTGGGGCTAAATTAGTTGAAAGCGGTTAGAAGAACAATCAGAAGGCTATTATCAGCGTTGAAGAGGCAAACGATTCTTGATATCTGCCAAGTGGAGCAAGTCTTCAAGCTCTGGAGATAAATTAAGGCATGCCCTGGGCTGGATCAGAATCGGACCAATTAGTGATCTAGCGAACAACCCCCTCCACTCCGCCCTGGTAAGCCTAATGAGCCATGATTATGAACGATTACGGCTAAGTGCGCTGCATGATGCTGCATAATTTGTTGGCTGGCACTATGCATTCCACATTAGATCAGAGATTACGGGGCAGAAGATCTGGGATCGGGGATCTGGGATCTTGTAGGCTCAGAGCTCGCCCTCCCCCTAAGGCCTCTTTCTCTGTCGTTCAGCTCTAAATTAAACGAACATGCAATCGGATTTCTGAATGAAATCAGCATAGGGACGGCATCCTATGAAAATATGATTAAGCGCCTCGGCTTGGCTAGTTTTCCCCTTAAGCAAACATACCCAGGTCGAAGCCTGTGTCCCGTGGCGTCACCCATCTGGCAAATTAATGAGGTCCCTGCTACTTGTTCGCAGTTCTGCGGAAATTACGTGTTCCTGATCCTGATTCGGAGTGCCTGGCCGGAGGTGCCGCGATCTTTGGCTTTGTTTGGGTTCGGGCCACAAAGGAATTGTGTAAGTTTCGACAAATTGGAGAGGATCACTTGTACTTAAGGCCATTCTTTGTTTTCAGAAAAAATATAGCCAGGATTAAGATTAGTTTAGATTTTCGAAAAGATAATAAGGATTGAAGCTAGTCCTGTAGTTAAAAAGCTTCCTTAAGAATTGTCCCCTACTTAGTAATTAAAATGTTGTTCCTTTAAATTTAAAAAAAACCAATCGGAAGAGTAAGTAGATCAAATCTCTGAGGAATGAGGTAAATTAATCAAATCTAGCAACACTTTTTAGAGGGTTTCCACGCTATTAAAAATGATCAAATAGTTGCTCATCATATACCCAAACCGTTCAAAAGAGTATCTAGTGTTCAACTACTGGACTATACTACTATTATATATTATTCTATTCTAGTATATTCTATTCTATCCAACACTTGCAACTTTTGAGAATCATTCGACCTTGGGACTCCACATTTTAAGAGAGACTTTATTCGTAAAACTTTATACTTCTACCAAAAAATAAAATAGGTTTAAATTAATCTAGTTGACAATATGGCGATGTATTTATTTCAGATCTCAAGACCAAAACAGACAAAAAAATAAAGACGAGGTGGAACGTTGTGAGTTGCTGCGGACACCGCAACTCTACAGTTATACCCGATACTAAGTCAGTATGGCTCTCCTGCGGCAGACGCCGCTAATATTGAACCACACGGCAAAGAGTGCGTGCGAGAGAGACAGAAAATCAGTCTGAGCGTGACGTCGGGCGCTGCGTAGCCAGTGCAAATTGATTTGTTCCTTTTGGCTACAAAAATGATCCGATCTGATCCAGATTCAGCAATCTGATAGATATGGTCATTATCTATGATTCTGCGTTTTTAGTTTTCTCGAATGTGCAATAGTGTGGATGCAACAGATTTTCGTCTTTTGTGGGGGCGGAAGGGGGTGGGGCGAAATTCTGAGATATACGTTTTATAGTGAGATCTAACAGAAGTGCGGATACCAAATTTGGTTACTCTAGCCTTAATAGTCTCTGAGATTTGTGGATGCCCCAGATTTTCGTCCTTTGCAGGGGCGGAGGGGGGTGTGGCGAAATTTGGACACGAAACGGTCAAGGTCCGATATCACAGGAGTGTGGATACCAAATTTGGTTGCTCTGGCTCTTATAGGTTCTGAGATCCTTGAACTCATATTTTGCAATTGACAAAACCGACCATGAAACCTGTGTGTTAGAGAGAGACAGAGCGAGAAAGAATGAAATTGTTTTCTTGATTCTGGCTATAATCATTATACGATCTGGTTCAGATTTTGCACTGTAGAAGATATGGTCATCCTCACCGTTTCTGCGTTTTTGGTTTTATCGTATCTTTAAAAATGTGGATGCCACAGATTTTCGTCCTTTGTGGGGGCGGAAGTGGGCGGGGCGAAGTTTTGAAATATTTTTGTAGCAGTGACATATCACAGAAGTCTGGATCCAAAACCTCGTTGCTCTAGCTCTTATAGTCTTTGAGCACTAGGCGCTGAAGGGGACGGACGGACGGACGGACGGACGGACGGACGGACGGACGGACGGACAGACGGACAGACAGACAGGGCTCAATCGACTCGGCTATTGATGCTGATCAAGAATATATATACTTTATGGGGTCGGAAACGATTCCTTCTGGACGTTACACACATCCACTTTTACCACAAATCTAATATACCCCAATACTCATTTTGAGTATCGGGTATAAAAACGTCCTAGTACTAAGGGATACATTAATATTCATTTGAATAATCTGCATAAAACAATTGAAGAAATAAGTCTATCAATAAAATAATCCTTTTTTGCGAATTGAGCCATACTGTACTATTAGTAGATCCCCTTTTGCCCAGTCGAGATATTCTAAGGGCAGATCACAGATCAGGTCTGATCTGCTGAGATGAGATCAGTTTAATCAATGAACTTAGGTCAGAATCCCGCGGCATCTGCCTGCTAAGTAAAGGGATTCATTGATCGTTTGGATTGTTCAATGAAACCCTGGGCTCATTCCAAAGCGCGGGAGATCACGAGGATCCCGCAGATCCAGTTTTCGCCCAAAATGGAAGCGGAACCCTACCCGCTCAGGTAGGGATTTCTGAGCGTCGAGCAACCTGTTTTGCGATTTGTGGATGTTCACATTCGGGAAGGGTAGGCTAAAAAATAGCACAGCCCGACTTAGGGACAGAGAGAGAGATAAAGGTACTCCCTTTTCTATGGGCATGAAGATAGTTTAAAACGAGGGGGAACGTTGTGAGTTGCTGCGGACACCGCAACTCTACGGTTATACCCGATACTAAGTCAGTATGGCTCTCCTCCGGCAGACGCCGCTAATATTAAACGACACGACAAAGAGTGCGTGCGAGAGAGACAGAAAATCAGTCTGAGCGTGACGTCGGGCGCTGCGTAGCCACTGCAAATTGATTTGTTCCTATTGGCTATAAAAATGATCTGATCTGATCCAGATTCAGCAATCTGATAGATATGGTCATTATCTATGATTCTGCGTTTTTAGTTTTCTCGAATGTGCAATATTGTGCAAGCAACAGACTTTCGTCCTTTGTGTGGGCGGAAGGGGGTGGGGCGAAACTTTGAGATACACGTTTTATAGTGAGATCTAACAGAAGTGCGGATACCAAATTTGGTTACTCTAGCCTTAATAGTCTCTGAGATTTGTGGATGCCCCAGATTTTCGTCCTTTGCGGGGGCGGAAGGGGGTGTGGCGAAATTTGGACACGAAACGGTCAAGGTCAGATATCACAGGAGTGTGGATACCAAATTTGGTTGCTCTGGCTCTTATAGGTTCTGAGATCCTTGAACTCATATTTTGCAATTGGCAAAGCCGACCATGAAACCTGTGTGTTAGAGAGAGACAGAGCGAGAAAGAATGAAATTGTTTTCTTGATTCTGGCTATAATAATTATACGATCTGGTTGAGATCTTACACTTTAGAACATATAGTCATCTTCTACGATTCTGCATTTTTGGTTTTATCGTATCTTTAAAAATGTGGATGCCACAGATTTTCGTCCTTTGTGGGGGCGGAAATGGGCGGGGCAAAGTTTTGAAATATTTTTATAGCAGTGACATATCACAGATGTCTGGATCCAAAACATCGTTGCTCTAGCTCTTATAGTCTTTGAGCAATAGGCGCTGAAGGGGACGGACGGACGGTCGGACGGACGGACGGTCGGACGGACGGACAGACAGACAGGGCTCAATCGACTCGGCTATTGATGCTGATCAAGAATATATATACTTTATGGGGTTGGAAACGATTCCTTCTGGACGTTACACACATCCACTTTTACCACAAATCTAATATACCCCAATACTCATTTTGAGTATCGGGTATAATGAGCGAAATTTGTGGAATAAATAAGCAGCACTCGACAAAAGAGAGAGAGAGAGAGTGAGTGGCAGGACAGAGCAACACCCCTAAACAAAAGCTAGCTCTAAGTGCACGCACACGAACAGATACGGCGCACACAGATACTGGGGGAAACTACCCCTAGTGAAATAGAGAGAGAAAGAGCAAGAGAGTACGACAGAGATAGATATGGGCGAAGCGAAGGATTGGGAACTGGCAGCGAGCGAGAGTCGGCCTCAGCCTCGCCCATTTCATTCAGCCCAACGGCACTTGCACCACCAGCAGAACAACAGAACTACCATCGGGCAACAACAAGAGGCAAGCAAACGTGGCACGTATTTAATGCAACGGTGGCACAGGAGACGGGCTCAGTCGGTGGTTGTTGATCGTCACGAGCGTTACACGCACTCGCTCCTGCCTAGCCACAGTCCTGCTTAATCGCACTAGCTGTGGAAACCCTATCAATCAATATCGTACAGAGAGCATTACAGGATGCATTAATTAATCAGTCGCCGCGCGTGCAAGTCAACACAACAAATTCTGTGAAATAAATAAAATACGAAATTATATTAGAAAGAAATTTGGAAAAATTATCAACAATAGTTTTGATACTAAAAAGTGCACGGAAACAATTTTCGACAATCGATTATTAGTGGTTCGTGGATCCAGCTGCTTCCGCCTGAGCTCTCATTGAGCTATGATGACCACAACGACCACACAGCACCACCAGCATCCCATCATGCCGCCAGCCATGCGTCCCGGCCCTGTCCAGGAGAGTCCCGTCTCGCGTCCTCGCGCCGTCTACAGCATCGATCAGATCTTGGGTAATCAGCACCAGATCAAGCGCAGTGGTAAGTCATATATTTATGAGCTTCGGTGGGATATAGATTTTTGATGACTGGGATAATATCGATTGCCGTCGGCGATCTGTGGGGCAAAAGCATATTGACGATTGTCGGGTTTTTGCAAGGTTGAAGAATGGCCTTTATAATTGAAGTCTATTTAAATTTGTGAAAAATTAAATTACATTTAAAAGCTGTAGCTTTGAGATTTGCCATTCCGTTAAAATATGATTATTTCAAAGATTACATGTGTATGTAACATATGTACTTCAATCGCTTTAGATCGTTTTATTTGAATATTTGTAAACGTAAAATACTATGGTTCGTTTGCTGGTTGAGGAGTTCTGACGATACTTAACACGATTGTAGTTCCACCAATTAGTTTTCCTGTAGAGACCCCTTTGTCTTCAGTAGAAAGCAGTGCTGGTCAAGCCAAACTTATATTCTTGTAAAGCAACAATATTCACGGCTGATGATCAATTCCCTAAACAAGTTTCGAAGAAAATCGTCTGGTCCTTGGTAGTTTGTAGTAGACTATTTTATTTATTAACCTTTATTCAACTTATTCAACTTAAATGCATGGAACTTTGTTTCGATGAGGAGTTCTATCATTCTTCCAAACATCAGTTTAAATTTTCCATTGATGAAAGTTTTTAAGTATGGTACTATATTTCCGAATATCTTGTTAAACCAAGGAGTATTTGTGGGTACGGGCAAACATAGTTTAAGCTTGTACACAATAATCAGCCCCCACTAAAACTGGTAACCACATCAAAGATATATTCGGAAACACTGGGGACAGGAATGAGGACCCCAATCCGGGCTGACCCATCTCAAGGACCCATATCATATGCAAATTGCTTGGAAAGGACATTTTGTGGTAGTTAGTGTGGGCATAGAATAAACTTAGCAGCAAACATCATGCCGAAAACTCCCGCAACCAGAGAGAAACAAGAAACATATCATGACAATGGGAGGTGTCTGCAATGTTGAGACTCTTGCTGTGGGCGTGGCCAAGCGGCATGAGGCCTCACCCAAGGATCGGTGAATAGCTGAAGGGAAAAAAATCACTGTGTATCAAAACATATCTGACAGGATACGCCACATGTATCATGGGCAACGAGGCAGAGACTGGGAGAGAAAACGAATTGCGTCATTAGACCCATAATTAGATTGAAGCGCTTTGGGGTGGGGCAGGAAAGGAAACAGGAACAGAATCATGGACAAGGAACAAGGGAGCAGGGACCAGGAACGGCTACAATTTGGCGACAACGAGCAACGTGCGCACCGCAGGATACTGCATCCTGTGAGCCTCGATTGCTGTCGCGTAATTTGATGCTCGCTGGAAATTACCTTTTCGCCACAACAGGCTTTGGCTCGGGCTTGGTCTCCGGTTCTGTCTGCATAAATGTTACGAAATACGATAGACGACAGGGTATCCTGCTGAGCGGCGACGTGTCCTTGCGCTATTGTGAATATGATTAATTTGAGGTTCATTAAAGTTTGATTACACGTTACTCGTTCGCTCTGAGGGAAATCTTTTTGAAAAACTTTTACCCGATTTCAGCCTCGGGCGTGTGAAAGGATACTCACACCAGACTCATATCCGAGTCAGGAATCGGGAATCGGGGTAAAGCCAAACCGTATTTATTTATTTGTTATTGATTGCCAAATCAATTCGCGTAGCTTTCGAGCTCTTGAAGCTCTCGCAAGTGGAAAGGTTTTGCTTTTTTGAAGCGCCTCTGTGGGCTGCTCTGACCTGGCTCTGGGGGTTAAAAGTCCCGGATATAACTACTTCAGTTACAATTGCATGAATTTCGAAAGTGTTCTGGGCCGCAGCTGCCGGAGCTTTCATTTTTCAAAGTCAAACGCAAAACTTTTTTGTTCGAGGCGGCTCTCGAGTTCAATTCGAAATTGTTTAACTTTTCCATTCTCTGCCCTTTCAGATACACCCAGCGATGTGTTGATTTCGCATCCCCATCACGGCCATGCCCATCACATCCATCACTTGCACCACAACAACAGCCACATGTTGCAGGAACAGCAGCACCAGCAACACCAGCATCAGCAGCAGCAGCAGCACCAGCAGCCAGCCCAGGCCAAGCGTGAGGATTCACCAACGAACACGGAGAGCGGTCTGGATGTGGACAACGATGACGAGCTCTCATCGAGCCTCAACAACGGTCATGATCTGAGCGACATGGAGAGGCCGCGCAAAGTCCGTAGGTGAGTCCTCGATAGAGTTGCCGCAGAGTATGGGGCAATCCGCTTAGCAGATCCAATCGTATTTGGCCATTGTTCGGCTATTAAAAAACATGAAAACAAAAGTAGAGTCCTTCGCTCCTTCCATTTATCTATCTATCCATCCATCCATCCATTTACCCCGCTAATGTGCCGACTTTGATTTCGCAGATCTCGCACAACATTTACAACCTTTCAATTGCATCAATTGGAGCGGGCCTTTGAGAAGACCCAGTCCCCGGACGTGTTCACAAGGGAGGATCTGGCCATGCGCCTGGATTTGAGCGAGGCGCGCGTGCAGGTAATTGAAATACGAACTCTGCTGTCGTAATTATTTTCGAATTAAGCTAAACAGCCCCACCCATGGAAATTCACCGGCTAACCCTAGTCGAAAGTCCATAGAATCAGTAAATGTTTTAATTAGCTGACAAGCTTTAACTCGTAATTCATTAAACTTCGCTGATATACTTCAGGCAGCAAAACGCCAACAAAACGCCAACAAAACGCCAACAAAACGATTGCAAAACGATAGCTTTGGAACGTCTGGGAACGCGGAGAGGTCGCTAAGCTCGTCGAACAATCGGTCGAGCCTAATTTGTAAATGGTATTTGAAACACTTAAACCCCACTGCGTTCACAAACACGCTTAGATCTAGTCGGAGGGTTGTCGCCGCGTCCCTATTAGGGGTTGTCGTTGTACCAGGGACATTAGATATTGTGATTTTCCAAATGATTAAATTACATGGTGTTGGTATTTTTATTAACTCTATTTTTGGGTAAACAATTAAAGTGGCTCTGGGTCCTGTCTCCCTGTCTGTCGCCCTGTCTGATGTTGCTACAGGACACGCGGCAACCATACACACAGATGACTACACATGTAATTAGGGTGTCCTTTCGCATGCCTCTCTCTCACATACTCGTACAATTTGATTTCGGTTGAGAATGCTTTCAAACACTTCAGTTTTGGTTGAGCAATTTTCCCGATTTTGATGCTGTTGTTGACGGGGGAAAAAAGTATCGCAATCGCACAAAAAAGATTTCAAGAGAATGTAAAACAACTTGACCTAAGCACTCTCGCGCTGGCTCACAGAGGGATTACGGACTCTGCATACAAATTGTCCGTTTCACGGTCGTCATCCTTATCCGCATCGGCATCCTCATCGCGATGCGATGTTACTGCTGGCGAACCCTCACATATCTGTTAGCAGATTAACTGTAATTGGTCATTGATTCCCATATGCGAAGAGCGTTTTTTGGGGTCCTTCAATAGATACTAGTAGAAGCAGATTTAGAGCTGGCAGCTTGCAGCGTTTCTTTTTTTTTTACCGTTTTTCTGTTTGGTTTTCTACGGGATAGATACAAAAGTATCTGTAGCTTAATCCCCGTTTGTTCTGGGGTTGATGAGTGGGCAATTATTTCAGGATTTGCATCCGTGCTGAGCGGCATCCCAGAAAAAAAGGAGTAAGCAGCTCTCTAACTCCTGGGGTCAGTCGAATTTGTATGGCAAAGCTCTCAGAAATGTATTCAAAAATTGGCCAGCAAAACCAAAATGTACTCCAAACTTTAACAACTGTTTGGATCCTTACGGTGTACACTGCACAGCTCTGTTATGGGTAGGGGTTGGGGGCTTTCTATGACAGTTTGATGATCGCACATGTGCGATAAATGCTGAACGGATATCCGAAATTCAACTTCTGCCGACTCGCTGCTCTCGCACAGTGGTTTAAGTTGGTCCGCATCATAATTGCAGCCAACTGACAATTAAAAAGCCCACAAAATCATACACACACTCACACACACACACACACACACACACACCAGGCTGGAGAAGGCAGTAACGCGTCAGCTCTCACCGAGACAGCACGGGTTTCGCAAAGGCAGGTCCACGGTGGACGCAATCGGCGAGGTATGTGAGATAGCAAAGCGAGCTATCGATGGCACCCGATGGATGTACGGGACCAAAGAGTATTGCATAGTGGCAACACTCGATGTCCAAAATGCATTCAACTCTGCCAATTGGGATCACATACTAGAAGAATTGAGAAACTTTCAAATACCGCCGTATCTGCAGAATATCATCGCGGACTACCTAAGAGACCGAGTGCTCATATATGAGACGGATAAAGGGACACGTGAGCACCAAATCACTGGAGGAGTTCCCCAAGGATCGGTCCTCGGCCCGCTGCTGTGGAACATCATGTATGATGGAATCCTCAAGATGGATATGCCAATGGGCGCCACGGTGATAGGCTTTGCCGACGACATAGCAATAGTCGTAGTGGCAAAACAGAAAGAAGCGGCGGAAGAAATCTGCTACGACGCGGTAGAGAGAGCCAGAACATGGCTATCAGGGAGGGATCTCTCATTAGCCACCCACAAAACGGAGGCGGTGCTCATAAGCAGCAGGAAAGTAGTGGAGACGGCGACGATCCGAGTAGGAGACTGCACTATTAGCTCCAGTCCAAGCCTGAAGTACCTGGGGGTCATGATTGACCACAGACTCAGCTTCAAGCATCACATGGCGTATGCAAGCAGCAAGGCAGGAAAGACGGCAGTGGCCCTATCCCGCATCATGGCCAACACCGGAGGCCCGAAACAGCCAAGGCGAAAGCTACTAGCGAGCGTAGTTGGCTCAACGCTAATGTACGCTGCACCAATATGGGTTGATGCAATGAAGCATAAAACATATGCCCGAGAATGCAACGCAGTCCAGAGGCTGTGTGCCCTGAGGGTGTGTTGCGCATTCAGAACGGTATCCCAAGACGCCGCACTTGTGGTCGCAGGAATGATTCCCATCCATCTGCTGGCAAGAGAAGCCGCAGGAATCAGGGCACAGCGAACCCTGGGGACTACGGACCAGGACACCAGAGGTGCCTTAAGGCAGCGCACAATCCTGCAATGGCAAGATTCGTGGGATAACAGCAGCAAAGGGCGATGGACCCATAGGCTAATCCCAGACCTGAAGAGTTGGCTGAACCGTAGCCATGGACAAGTGGAGTATCACCTGACACAACTGCTGACAGGACACGGGTGCTTTAAAGCCTACCTGCATAGGTTTAAGCACGAGGACGACCCCTTCTGCGTGGTCTGCGCAGGGGTCATCGAAGACGCAGAGCACTGCTTCTTCGAATGTCCAAGATTTCGGCAAGAACGAGAGGATCTAAGCAACAAGCTTGGAAGAATGCCAGCGGTGTCAAACCTGGCAGAATGCCTGCTGGAGTCGGAAGGAAACTGGGCCTCGATTAGATTCATGGCCGTAACTATGGCTACCAAACTGCGTCGCGAAGAAAGAGCACGCAATGCAAGGAGATAAAGGATAAAGGAGATTATTAAGAGAAGAGCCCTACGGGCATCTCCCCCCGGCGAAGTAATATCTCGCGACAGTACCGCCGGGATCCGGGATAGGTGTGGTTGGTTTTAGAGCGGTTAGAGTCCCTCACTTCGGCTTCGGCTGAGTCGGCATGAAGCTTTCCTGTAGTCACACAACAAAAAAAAAAAAAAAAAAAAAAAAAAAAAAAACACACACACACACACAAAAAGCGGGAGACGGTTGCGGGTGGATGTGGGTTGGCGTTGGCATTTCCCAGCAGACACACAGGACCCGGGACAGGACACAGGACAATAATTGGCAGCAATTATAGCAAGGAAATCGTTGCTAATTTACTACTCGCTCAACTGCACACATTGTTGCAAATGCTGGCAGGACAAGGAGCAGGAGCAGGAGCAGCAGACTGGATCCTGGGGCTGGCCTAAGTACAGGGTGTCTATAATTGCAGCTACTCCTCTTTTGTCTCAGTCCTGCCCCGGGTACAGTCAGTTGTCGAGTGATTTCATTTTACAAACAATTAATTTTCCTATCGGCTTGGATTGAAAATGTGTGCCCCAAAGCGGAAATGTGTGTGCAGCCAACGCCCATTGCGGTGGTGGGGGGGGATGGTGTTGCAGGGTGGTCAACCCCAAGCAAGTGCCAAAAATGCATAAGACATCCTTTGCAGCATTCCAGAAAGAGAATGAGGCTGAGAGAAAGAGAGAGACGGGGTGGGAGCGTTGCAATTCAGAGTACAACACTTCCGATTGGATGCCATTTTATTTGGCATCTCTCCAGCCCACTAACAACTCTCCGCTTCACCTTCCTCCTTCTGGCTCAGACAATTGTGGGAAGAGAGAGTGTGAAGTGGATGGATCCCAATCGAAGGACTATGTGGCGTAAACTTTTCGAACTTCCAGATTGATAGATTGCCAAATTGTTCAGCTTTGGTCAAAGTCAAAGCAATCACAAGACGTTCGACAAGTTGCAGGCCAATTTAAAGTAATCAGAGATCGACTTTGTGGTATTGTTTATCCTTAACGGAGCACTAAAGGCAATAGAAGCTAAACGAAAGGTTTAATATCGGGTTATTCTTCGATCTTCGGCATCTTGCATCTATTTGAGGTTCCCTGAAATATTGGAGTCCATAATGCTGTTGGGAGCATCTACCTAGAACTTAGACACTCAAAATTGTAACATATTTGGTATTAGTCACTTTCACAGCATAAACTCAATATACTCGCGAATCTACGGGGTAGCTTACATTTGCATACGCTCAGCTCCAACTCTAAACTTTCTTCTTTCCGTGCACTTGCAGGTGTGGTTCCAGAACCGTCGGGCCAAATGGCGCAAACATGAAAAGTTTATGAATCAGGATAAGGCCGGATACCTCTTGCCCGAGCAAGGTAATTCCTCTTAATACGCATTTGATTTGTCCGCAAATTACCGAATTACGTGTGCAACATAATTAGCAATTATGTCGTACTCCCACTCTCAGCTCCGACGCACTGCCGCCCTGTCATACTGTCATCAGCCCTCGACTAACGAACTCGCCTATGATCTCATTCCAGGTCTGCCAGAGTTTCCGCTGGGCATTCCCATGCCGCCGCACGGCCTGTCCGGGCATCCGGCCGGGCTGCCCGCCGAATTCTGGCCCCCGCACTTTGCCCTGTACCAGCACTTCAATCCGGCCGCTGGCCTCATGCCCCAGCATCTGATGGCGCCCCACTGCAAGCTGCCCAATTTCCACACTCTGCTCTCCCAGTACTTGGGCCTGAGCAATCTGAACGGCATCTTCGGAGCTGGAGCCGTGGCTGCAGTAGCGGCGGCAGCCAGCGGATCGGCAGCAGCGGCTGCGGCAGCTGCCGGCTACCCCCAGAACCTATCGATGCACGCGGGCCTGTCCACTGCCCAGGTGAGTCCGCCGTGCAGCAACAGCAGTCCGCGGGAGAGCCTCAAACCGCTCGTGCCTCATCCCCATGCCACGCCACCCTCGGGTGGAGGCACCACCCTTATCTCGGGTGGCCTGATGCTCACTTCGACGGCAGCCCAGTCGCCCTGCAGTGCAGGTGGAGCGAGCAGCAACTCCTCGACCCCCGTGTCTGTGGTGACCAAAGGCGAGGACTAACTTCGCGGTGATATTTAGCCATACGGAAACAGATGGATGCGGAAAAGCGATCGCCATGTACATACACATCACATATAAACACATGCATTGGGAGGGAACGGATATGCCGCATTGTAAGATATCTAAGAGCGTAGCCTATTGCCAAAATGAACTTAGTCCTTACATGTACACATATTGTTTATCTGTAAAAGATCTAAAATTATTATTAGCCCCAGCAAGTGTCATGCAATTAGCCATAAAGCCGAAATCAAGAAATTTATCTGAGGAAAACAAAAATAAACAAAGTGAAAAGAAATAATAGTGAATTTTTATGGGTAAATTTTGATGGTTCGAAGGAAGGTTTCGCAAAGAGACAAATGCAAAGGTGAGTACTTCCGCAAGGGATAAGAATCCTTTGCAAGGAGCACAAGATTGCAAATACTCTTGTGTGTGTCTTTCTATCTTAAAGAAGTCCTTATGGAAGCTGTAGTGATATTGGATTCTTTTAGATCGTACCAGTAGTAGCTCGGACACATGTATTCCCAGGCTCTGCAGTTTATTTTGATTTTGAATCGGAGATATACATATGCATGTACGACTCTAAACCTCTTCAGAGACAATATTGAATTGTCTATCTGCAAATATAATCCTGGATTTGCATTAACTTTGAACCTGTTGTCACATTAATTATATTACTTTCAAATAAGTTTACGAAACAATTTTTGTACCATTCCAATCAACCACTGACTACCAATCAACCATGGCTGATGGCAGTTTACTTCTGGAAAATAACCATAGACAAAGTTAATCTCTTCGTCTGTTTCCGTTAACCTAAGAAATTTCTTCATTTCTGCTCCACTACAAAATAATCTGCAAAATGTTTCTACCTTCAGCAGGGATTATGACCCTACGGGATCTCACTATAAATTGCCAAATGTTGGCTACAATTGATGCGACCTTACCATTGATCGAGTCAAATGAAATGAAATGAGTCATCAGAGACCAACCCCCGCCAGGGTCTTTTGAATGGCTGGGCGAGAGGAGTTCAAGTCGTATAATAATCTCGATATTATGCCCAATTTTAAGAGGCCCAGGCAGGGGGAAGATTAAATGTTGCACAACATGTGAAGAGACGGCGAAGAAGTCGTCCAGAGGAAGCACAATGGGAGAGAAGGCATCTCGTATTGTGTCCGGACACGGCGGCAGACAGCAGTGGAGGAAATGTCGGCAGAATGCAATTCTAAAGGATGTGTGAGCCAAAGGATTTGCACCGAACTCAAGTGGTGGTAAAGAGGGAGAGAGAGAGAGACATAGGGCTAGATCGAGATTCAGAGGGAGAGTCCTTTTGTAGTGGCCGCCTGCAGAGCTAAATGATATATTGATATCTCGTAATTTGCGCCATAATTACTTTTTAATAATTTCGCACAGGGCTCTGGGCTCGCGGCAGGATGTCGCATTGTGTGTGCAATGGCCTCAAATTTAATAATAAAACGCCGTCAAGTTCCTGCTCAGGCTGCTCTGTCTGAAAGGACGGGATTTGGGTTGGAATTTGATTACACTTACCATTCGATGCGCCGTGTCCTGCCCGATCAGAGTCCTGTGCGAGTTCAGAGCTAAATTCCCTTCACAAATACAAACACACCATAATAATGAACGAATTGCGCGACTTAACGGATTTGTCACAGCCAAAGGACTAAGCCGGGAAGTCGCCGACAGCGACTCAACCTTGCCTCAGAGGCGGAGGCGGAGGCAGAGTCAGCATCAGCACTGTCAAAAAAAGCTTTCATAAAACTCATATGCAATTGCATTTTGTGGCTGTCCTTTGTGTGGAAGGTAGGAGAAGTCATCCGGCGAGTGGAAGGACCTGCACGGCTTTATACTCTTTCTCGTTATGGAGAGTATGACACATAAGAAATCGCTATGGCGACAGTTTCAGACACTTTTATTCAGAAGTCTGAGTTTTAAAATTGTCTATTTTGGATTTTAGATAGCTCATTTTCGAAGTTTATTTATATTTATCCTTCGCAGAATGTGATTCGATAGAGAATTCCATCTTGCGACTTGTTCCGTTCGCATTTCATCTTGTTTCTATCAACGAAAATTCAATAAGTTGAAGTAGATCTTTTATTTGTGCAAGTGTTTGGCCAAGGAGGAGAGGGTTGGTTGGGGCCCAGCGCCGGGGAATGGGTAAGGGGTAAGCCGCCCATCCACGATTCGGGCCAAAATGTCCATTTTCGGGCCATTTTCGGGTGTGGCTGTGTGCTCATGGAATTTCATTCAGTGTGCAAATGCAGCGCGTCACTCTGCGGGCTATAAATATATGAAATTTATCAAGAGGCCTTTTGAGTTTCGTATTTGTGGCTCTACGAAATTGAGAGACGAGTGCCTCTTCGTATTTCTTCCTTTTCATCGCAGTATTTGTACTCGGCTCAGTGGAATTTCACCTTGTTCTGTCCTATCGGGACATGTCGTGTCCATTGGTATATACCGGGAGTGTACCCAACAAAATTGAGCTCGATTTTGATGAGCAAAATACTCTCCAGAACGTCCAACACAATGGGTCACGAAAATCAATTTCGTCCTCGACACTCGAGCGCATTAAAATGGTAACAGTTACGCAAAACGCAAGTGGACCGCAGGAGGTTCGGCGTGCGGGTGCGCAGCTCTCGAAAAACTGGCAACATTTTCGAAGTCTCAAAAGAACCGTGAACGCGGTGGCCGTAATGAGCGGCAGTTGATGAACTTGCGCGATGCTGAATACAGCGGTAATTAAACAAGTTAAATCCGCTCAACAGACGCTCAGAAAATACTTCTGCTGGCAGAGGGCCCTCTGCCTGGGTCCTTGTCCTGCATCCAGACACGGCACTGTTGACAGTCGCATTTTCGAGTTCATTTCATTTGGCTACTGGCAATTGGAAGCGCTGCGTTCGTTAGTAGTACTTAACAAATTATTTCGCATTTAATTCATTTCATCAGAAGTTGCCAGAGGAATAATTACGCAGATTGTCTGGCTTTTGTGGGTGGCATTGAATGGATGCCAGAGCAGTGCCGTGCCCCTAATGAGCGCCATTTTGTGGCAGCAACAACAGAGAGAGAGAGAAAGGGCAGCGAGGCGGCTCAGTAATTGCTGTAATTTGTGACCACTTGAGAGGAATCACTCTGAGAGACTGAGTATCGGGTGTCCCTGATCCCTGATTGCTGATCGTCTAAAAATAAATTGCCAACATACCGCAACATGCAATCGCAAACGAAAACATTTCCGACAGGATATCTATCGTAAGTATGTTGGCGACAACCGGGAAACACGATACTTTTGTGTCGATTGCCGATCCAGCTCCTGCTAAGCATTTCAAGCTGAGACTCCTCAAGAGATTGCTGAAGGTGAGGCGAAGAAATGTCCTTTCCTTTGCTTTCGTTTCCATTTATGTCCTGCCTGCCTGCCTGCTGACTTCAATGAGGCTAAGCCGTGCCTTATTTATCGCTCGCTGATCGTTGGCAAAACAGCTGATCCCACTCTCAGTAGATGTCCCCTCCGGGCTGTGATTAAAGAAAGAGCAGTGGCCCCGTGGTTTTTGTTTACCGATTTTAGCCATAATGGTTTCATGCCTGATTTGCTTGATGCCTGGCCCTTGGCCCTTGGCCAGTTCAGGTAGCGCGCTCAAGCAGCTGCTCCTGGACAGCCAATTGTGTTCTCATCAGCCAATGGTCTGGTCGGGCTGAATGTTGTGACACTTTTCTTTTATATACGAATGTATTTGCAGCGAGTATATGGACATCATTCTCCATTTTGTAAAGATATACATAAGTACTTTGCACATTGTACATATACATATGTATAAAAGTAAGCTAGTCTCTTTCCGATTGGTATTAGATTTCTTAGATAAGTCGTAACTCAATCGTAACTCAATCTCAGATCAGAAAGCTCGAAAAACAGGTGGTACTGTTTCAAATCTGTCATCCATCTGATATCAAATTTGATTTGATCATGACCATAGATCAATTCAATTTCCGATTTTAATTCGGTGATAGGCACTTGCTCAAGCTCTATTCATCACACAGCTTATAGTCAACAGTATATACGTATTCAGGAAAATGATCGATAGCTATATAATCGCATTTTAGGCTGTTAACCGTGCTCATGGCCCTAACTATAATAATAAACAAAAACGAGGGGGAACGCTGTGAGTTGCTGCGGACACCGCAACTCTACAGTTATTCCCGATACTTAGTCAGTATGGCTCTCCTCCGGCAGACGCCGCTAATATTAAACGACACGACAAAGAGTGCGTGCGAGAGAGACAGAAAATCAGTCTGAGCGTGACGTCGGGCGCTGCGTAGCCAATGCAAATTGATTTGTTCCTTTTGGGTATAAAAATGATCCGATCTGGTCCAGATTCAGCAGTCTGATAGATATGGTCATTATCTATGATTCTGCGTTTTTAGTTTTCTCGAATCTGCAATATTGTGGATGCAACAGATTTTCGTCCTTTGTGGGGGCGGAAGGGGGTGGGGCGAAATTCTGAGATATACGTTTTATAGTGAGATCTAACAAAAGTTCGGATACCAAATTTGGTTACTCTAGCCTTAATAGTCTCTGAGATTTGTGGATGCCCCAGATTTTCGTCCTTTGCGGGTGTGGAAGGGGGTGTGGCGAAATTTGGACACGAAACGGTCAAGGTCCGATATCACAGGAGTGTGGATACCAAATTTGGTTGCTCTGGCTCTTATAGGTTCTGAGATCCTTGAACTCATATTTTGCAATTGGCAAAGCCGACCATGAAACCTGTGTGTTAGAGAGAGACAGAGCGAGAAAGAACGAAATTGTTTTCTTGATTCTGGCTATAATAATTATACGATCTGGTTGAGATTTTACATTCTAGAACATATAGTCATCCTCTACGATTTTGCGTTTTTGGTTTTATCGTATCTTTAAAAATGTGGATGCCACAGATTTTCGTTCTTTGTGGGGGCGGAAGTGGGCGGGGCGAAGTTTTGAAATATTTTTGTAGCAGTGACATATCACAGAAGTCTGGATCCAAAATATCGTTGCTCTAGCTCTTATAGTCTTTGAGCACTAGGCGCTGAAGGGGACGGACAGACGGACGGACGGACAGACGGACAGACGGACAGACAGACATGGCTCAATCGACTCGGCTATTGATGCTGATCAAGAATATATATACTTTATGGGGTCGGAAACGATTCCTTCTGGACGTTACACATCAGTATCGGGTATAATTAAGGAAACAAACAAATATATCAAACGAGCTCGGAGTGAAAACAAATGCGAAAAAAGAAATACTATTAAATTAAGTTAATCAAATGTATGCGCTGTGAAATTAAGCAGCTGCCGGGTCGGGCTCGGGGTCTATTTGCATTTCCACCTTGCCGACACCCTCTCCACAACCACAGGCTCATAAATTACATTAATAACGAGGGGGAACGTTGTGAGTTGCTGCGGACACCGCAACTCTACAGTTATACCCGATACTAAGTCAGTATGGCTCTCCTCCGGCAGACGCTGCTAATATTAAACGACACGACAAAGAGTGCGTGCGAGAGAGACAGAAAATCAGTCTGAGCGTGACGTCGGGCGCTGCGTAGCCAGTGCAAATTGATTTGTTCCTTTTGGCTATAAAAATGATCTGATCTGGTCCAGATTCAGCAATCTGATAGATATGGTCGTTATCTATGATTCTGCGTTTTTAGTTTTCTCGAATGTGTAATATTGTGGATGCAACAGATTTTCGTCCTTTGTGGGGGCGGAAGGGAGTGGGGCGAAATTCTGAGATATACGTTTCATAGTGAGATCTAACAGAAGTGCGGATACCAAATTTGGTTACTCTAGCCTTAATAGTCTCTGTGATTTGTGGATGCCCCAGATTTTCGTCCTTTGCGGGGGCGGAGGGGGGTGTGGCGAAATTTGGACACGAAACGGTCCAGGTCCGATATCACAGGAGTGTGGATACCAAATTTGGTTACTCTGGCTCTTATAGGTTCTGAGATCCTTGAACTCATATTTTGCAATTGGCAAAACCGACCATGAAACCTGTGTGTTAGAGAGAGACAGAGCGAGAAAGAATGAAATTGTTTTCTTGATTCTGGCTATAATAATTATACGATCTGGTTGAGATCTTACATTCTAAAACATATAGTCATCCTCTACGATTCTGCGTTTTTGGTTTTATCGTATCTTTAAAAATGTGGATGTCACAGATTTTCGTCCTTTGTGGGGGCGGAAGTGGGCGGGGCGAAGTTTTGAAATATTTTTGTAGCAGTGACATATCACAGAAGTCTGGATACAAAACATCGTTGCTCTAGCTCTTATAGTCTTTGAGCACTAGGCGCTGAAGGGGACGGACAGACGGACGGACGGACAGACGGACAGACAGACATGGCTCAATCGACTCGGCTATTGATGCTGATCAAGAATATATATACTTTATGGGGTCGGAAACGATTCCTTCTGGACGTTACACACATCCCCTTTTACCACAAATCTAATATACCTGTTCGGGCCAGCCGCTGAAGAATAACCGTAACTTTAACATTATTATTGTATGAGCAGAGAGAGCCGCCTATGTTTTAAAACGTTGACGTTCTGCAGAGCTGCTGCGCTCTCCCGCTAAAGGGGCTCTCTGCCGCCGCCACTTCGGCAACTACTTTGATCTGCTGCCGCCACTTCGGCAATCACTTTGATCTAACGCCGTCGTCTATAGTTTCGTCGTCTATGTCCCCCTTTTCCTTGGGACATAGTTTATTTTAGTTGTACGAGTATTTAATTTTAATTAATTTTCCGCAACTTTGTCACAGTTTGTTTGTGTTTTTAGACCCGACCCCGAACCTTTCAGTTATTCAGTTCAGTTTGCGTGTGGCTCTGGTCGATTGCTTTGTTTGCTTTGCTCGAGCATTGTGGATGGGAATGTGGAAAGTTGTCCCCTTAATTGTCAGCCAAACACCTTGGCAGGTGTCGCTGCTTATGGGCAGGTTAGTTGTGCTGTGACGTATGTGGCCCAAGGAGCGGGAGCGCGTCTATACCCCTGAATCGTATCTACGGCTCATGCTCCTCCGTTCGGCCTGCCCCATCTCGTCCTCCGGCTCTCGAATGTGCTCCAGGCTCTGCAGCACTTGTTGTGAGCGTGTCAGATGAGTTCTCCCTGAAACCCACGAGATATAGGGGATGGGAGGGGGGAATTATCCTTATAGAAGGACTTACCCAATTCGTCGGCTATTTCCACAATTGTTGCCAGGGGTTGTCCATTCTCATCTACAACGTTAGGCATTCTCAGAAAATTGGGGCTATTTTTATACCCGATACTCAAAATGAGTATTGGGGTATATTAGATTTGTGGTAAAAGTAGATGTGTGTAACGTCCAGAAGGAATCGTTTCCGACCCCATAAAGTATATATATTCTTGATCAGCATCAATAGCCGAGTCGATTGAGCAATGTCTGTCTGTCCGTCTGTCCGTCCGTCCGTCTGTCCGTCTGTCCGTCCCCTTCAGCGCCTAGTGCTCAAAGACTATAAGCGCTAGAGCAACGTTGTTTTGGATCCAGACTTCTGTGATATGTCACTGCTACAAAAATATTTCAAAACTTCGCCCCGCCCACTTCCGCCCCCACAAAGAACGAAAATCTGTGGCATCTACATTTTTAAAGATACGATAAAACCAAAAACGCAGAATCGTAGAGGATGACTATATGTTCTAGAGTGTAAAATTTCAACCAGATCGTCTAATTATTATAGCCATAATCAAGAAAACAATTTCATTCTTTCTCGCTCTGTCTCTCTCTAACACACAGGTTTCATGGTCGGCTTTGCCAATTGCAAAATATGAGTTCAAGGATCTCAGAACCTATAAGAGCCAGAGCAACCAAATTTGGTATCCACACTCCTGTGATATCGGACCTTGACCGTTTCGTGTCCAAATTTCCCCCCACCCCCCTCCGCCCCCGCAAAGGACGAAAATCTGGGGCATCCACAAATCTCAGAGACTATTAAGGCTAGAGTAACCAAATTTGGTATCCGCACTTCTGTTAGATCTCACTATAAAACGTGTATCTCAGAATTTCGCCCCACTCCCTTCCGCCCCACAAAGGACGAAAATCTGGTGCATCCCCCATATTGCACATTCGAGAAAACTAAAAACGCAGAATCATAGATAACGACCATATCTATCAGATTGCTGAATCTGGATCAGATCAGATCATTTTTATAGCCAAAAGGAACAAATCAATTTGCACTGGCTACGCAGCGCCCGACGTCACGCTCAGACTGATTTTCTGTCTCTCTCGCACGCACTCTTTGTCGTGTCGTTTAATATTAGCGGCGTCTGCCGGAGGAGAGCCATACTGACTTAGTATCGGGTATAACCGTAGAGTTGCGGTGTCCGCAGCAACTCACAACGTTCCCCCTCGTTGTTGTTGAATTTTGTGTACTATTTTCAAATGAATGTTTTGTTATGGCCCTTAATGTGGAAATGTGATCTGTCAAGCCCTGCCTAGGATTCGATTTCGATTTTCGATACATTGATTTGGTGACTGGCATCTCTTTCTGGCCGTTGTGTGCCTTCTCTTTCTGTTCATTGTGTGTGCCTATTATTACGCTTGATTTAATAAGCTCAATGGGTCTCTTAACTGCTCTAAGTGGCTGCTAATCGTTTCGGTGCCAAAGAAAAGTGAAAAGGAAAATGGAAATGGAAATAAAATTGTTGTGCGCGTTGCGACTTTTGCGACTGTGACAGGGAAAGCACATCAAACGAAATTGATGACAATTGAAGCTCTCCTTACCAACCAAGGAGTGACTGACTCCTCCATCAACATTTCAATTTCTGTCCTGCTGCTCCGGTACAGAAGACAGAAGTCTGACGAAGGATGCCTCATTGACGCTAAACGGAACGGAAGCCGGAAACGCGCCGCAAATTGCAAAGTTTGAGCAGCACTTTTGCTCTCTCTGTCTCTGTTTCCCTCGCTATGGCTCCGTCTCGCTCTGAATATTAATTTTATTTTCGGTTTTTATCCCCTGGCGGGAAATTGAGAGCAATTTTCTTTGCACTTTTCGCATTTCCCCATGATTATAATAAATGCGAATTTCCTCGGCCATTTCCTTGGCTTTTTTGATGACGATTTGGATTTGAAGGCGTGAACAGGCTCTGCCATTCAGCTCTTTGTTTAATACCCTGTCCATATCCATGAACTCATATTTCCATGAGTGGAGCCATTTTTTGTCGGGGATTTCGCTTTATTTTTTCTCGCTTTCTGCATGAGCAGCTTCAAGGACAAGGACACGACCGAAAATTCAAGTGCATGGCACTTGAAATAACAGAGAAATAACCGAGAATGAAAGGACAACGGATAACGGACACTGGACAGAGCGAAGCGGACAGCGTGACAAAGGCAGTGTGAAACTGTCATTTGTGTGTGAGTGGAGAAAGAGACGTATAGACGTATACGTATAGTACCTTCTATAGGGTTAAATCAGGCGCATAATTATCATGGACCTGGGCTCACGCGTGAGCGGACCTAGGCCCGGGACATGTGAAAAGGTGAAAGGTCGAGGGGATAAGCGTTTGGGATTGTGTTCGAGTGTGGGATTTCGACGGCAGATGAGAGCAGGCTGGAGTGGATTGGAGGGAACTGCACAGCTTATTCAAATTTGCTAAAGACATGCATTATTTGTGCTAATTTGTGGGCAATTTCCTAATAGATACTCGTACTTTTCGCACATAATGCCAACACCATTCAATTCGCAAGTGTTTTCGGCAAGCTGCTTAAACTATTCACAGACCCCAGCTAAGGATTCACAGATCTCACAGAGTCGACGCTCAAGACTTACTCAGATTACGGATAGTACTGTAAATGTGTTCCAGAGCGAAACCGTTTCCAAAGCAGCGGTTTCTGGGGCGAATGGGAACTCGCAGGTCAGAACAACCCCAGTCGGGGTAAGCCACCAGGGCATTTGATGGAACCAAGTCTATTAGAGTCAATTAGCGAGCGATTATAATGACTGGGCATCCCTCTGTGTCAGGCAGCCCTCTTCGGCTGCATCGCTTTAAAGTCATTGAAAAATTTGCACATAAATTGCGTAAAGTGCGGATTTTTATACCCGATACTCAAAATGAGTATTGGGGTAAATTAGATTTGTGGTAAAAGTGGATGTGTGTAACGTCCAAAAGGAATCGTTTCCGACCCCATAAAGTATATATATTCTTGATCAGCATCAATAGCCGAGTCGGTTGAGCCATGTCTGTCTGTCCGTCTGTCCGTCTGTCCGTCCGTCCGTCTGTCCGTCCCCTTCAGCGCCTAGTGCTCAAAGACTATAAGAGCTAGAGCAACGATGTTTTGGATCCAGACTTCTGTGATATGTCACTGCTACAAGAATATTTCAAAACTTTGCCCCGCCCACTTCCGCCCCCACAAAGGGCGAAAATCTGTGGCATCCACAATTTCGACGATACGAGAAAACTAAAAACGCAGAATCGTAGAAGAATACTATATCTTCTAAAGTGCAAAATCTGAACCAGATCGTATAATTATTATAGCCAGCATCAAGAAAACAATTTCATTTTTTCTCGCCCTGTCTCTCTCTAACACACACGTAGCATAGGCGGCTTTGCTTAGAGTAAAACATTAGCGCCTAGATCTCAGAGACTATAAAAGCTAGAGCAACCAAATTTGGTACCCACACTCCTTATATATCGGACCGAGACGAGTTTGTTTCAAAATTTCGCCACACCCCCTTCCGCCCCCGCAAAGGACGAAAATCTGGGGATATTCAAAAATCTCAAAGACTATTAACGCTAGAGTAACCAAATTTAGTATCCGCACTCCTGGTAGATCTCACTATAAAACGTATTTCTCAAAATTTTTTCTTGATGCTGGCTATAATAATAATACGATCCAATTCAGATTCTGAGGTCTTAAAGATATGGTCATTCTCTACGATTCTGCGTTTTTGGTTTTCTCATATCTTTAAAATTGTGAATGCCACAGATTTTCGTCCTTTGTGGGGGCGGAAGTGGGCGGGGCGAAGTTTTGAAATATTTTTGTAGCAGTGACATATCACAGAAGTCTGGATCAAAAACATCGTTGCTCTAGCTCTTATAGTCTTTGAGCACTAGGCGCTGAAGGACGGACGGACAGACGGACAGACGGACAGACAGACAGACAGGGCCCAATCGACTCGGCTATTGATGCTGATCAAGAATATATATACTTTATGGGGTCGGAAACGATTCCTTCTGGACGTTACACACATCCACTTTTACCACAAATCTAATATACCCCAATACTCATTTCGAGTATCGGGTATAACGAGGGGGAATGTTGTGAGTTGCTACGGACACCGCAACTCTACAGTTATATCCGATACTAAGTCAGTATGGCTCTCCTCCGGCGGACGCCGCTAATATTAAACGACACGACAAAGAGTGCGTGCGAGAGAGACAGAAAATCAGTCTGAGCGTGACGTCGGGCGCTGCGTAGCCAGTGCAAATTGATTTGTTCCTATTGGCTATAAAAATGATCTGATCTGATCCAGATTCAGCAATCTGATAGATATGGTCATTATCTATGATTCTGCGTTTTTAGTTTTCTCGAATGTGCAATATTGTGCAAGCAACAGACTTTCGTCCTTTGTATGGGCGGAAGGGGGTGGGGCGAAATTTTGAGATACACGTTTTATAGTGAGATCTAACAGAAGTGCGGATACCAAATTTGGTTACTCTAGCCTTAATAGTCTCTGAGATTTTTGAATATCCCCAGATTTTCGTCCTTGGCGGGGGCGGAAGGGGGTGTGGCGAAATTTTGAAACAAACTTGTCTCGGTACGATATATTAGGAGTCTGTATACCAAATTTGGTTGCTCTAGCTTTTATAGTCTCTGAGATCTAGGCGCTAATGTTTTACTCTAAGCAAAGCCGCCTATGCTACGTGTGTGTTAGAGAGACAGGGCGAGAAAAAATGAAATTGTTTTCTTGATGCTGGCTATAATAATAATACGATCCAATTCAGATTCTGCAGTCTAAAAGATATGGTTATTATCTACGATTCTGCGTTTTTGGTTTTCTCATATCTTTAAAATTGTGGATGCCACAGATTTTCGTCCGTTGTGGGGGCGGAAGTGGGCGGGGCGAAGTTTTGAAATATTTTTGTAGCAGTGACATATCACAGAAGTCTGGATCCAAAACATCGTTGCTCTAGCTCTTATAGTCTTTGAGCACTAGGCGCTGAAGGGGACGGACAGACGGACAGACGGACAGACGGACGGACGGACGGACGGACAGACAGACAGGGCTCAATCGACTCGGCTATTGATGCTGATCAAGAATATATATACTTTATGGGGTCGGAAACGATTCCTTTTGGACGTTACACACATCCACTTTTACCACAAATCTAATATACCCCAATACTCATTTTGAGTATCGGGTATAAAAATGCAATCAAATGTGACGCTTTTCATATTCTTGCGATTTATATTTTCAGCCAGTCAAGTGGGAGAGAAATGGGAATGGGAACGGGAACGGTCCGGTCCTCTGAGGTCCTATGAAGGGAAAGGACTATGAAGGATTAAATTGCCTTGTTCGATGGAGATTTTTACCCGGTTCAATTTGCTTTTGCAATTCGGATTAATTGGGATAAAACTAAAAAAGTATTCGTTCCACAATGCTTTATAAATGATGCTATAAGAGAAATTGGAACCACCACCGGGGAACTTTGACTCACAGTATGAATATGTACCGAGTGATGGATAGTACAATATATCTAGAATTTACTTAGATACACATTATAGTATTGTTCTTTGTGCTCGATGCACATGTATAATACTCAGAGACTGAAATATTGGGTAGTTTGAATAGAAAAAGGCAAAGCGACACTCAGTATGAAATGGGAATATTCTAATCCAGAACCTGAGTTCACATACAAATTCGAGCAATATGAGATCCTAATGAATCATTTTATGCCAAACAAACAATAAATATTCCAGAGACTGAATTTAAGAAAAGTATTTAAAATCTCAGAGCTTCCAACACTTTACGCTTGAATGAAGTCAAGTTTTGGGTTGAATTGCAGACCGATTTTTGGTGGCATTGCCAGGCTTCATCGATAATAATTGAATTGAAAACAATGTGTGTGTGCTCTGTCTCCATACAGGCATGTCCCTGTGTGTATTTCAGCGAGTGAGTGTGTCGGTAAGCTCCTTGAAGAACTCGATGCCCTCATTGTTGGTTGGCAGTCGGAGCAGCAATACTAACTGACCATATGGGTCGTTTTGTGTGGCACTCTGGAAATCATACACATATAGTCCTTAGAGGTGGAGATGAAGAGGTGGAGGTACTACAGTTATATGCCGGATCGAGTCGATATTTGTGCACTTTATTATGAATTTTAAATCGAATTTGTATGGAAATTAAGAACTGAAAATTGCATTATGATGACGACTACGACGACTTCGACGACATTGTGTGCGTGTTTATTTTTGTTTTTGTGCAAATTGATTAGTGGGCTAAGCCTTCTCCGGGGGTTGGTATCGCCAAGTCCGCCCTGAATTGGTGAATTGGCGCTGGTAGTACTCCAGGTTCTGGTCTGTAAAGTAATTCGCTTGAAAAAATGATTTGCGGTTGGGCAAGTATGCGGCCATTTTTGTCCATCTCATTAGCGTCATCTGTTGCCCTGGTGCTCTGCTGTTGGCCAAGTGCCAGGGATTCGCGCCCATTAATTACCCATTTGTGGATGCAACTGCAACTGCAACGGCAGCAGCCACAGCAGAGGACCGCAAATACAAATTTCATTCATAATGCAGATCGAGTTGTAATAAAACGGCCTAACGCAATCTTGACTAATTGTCTTGGCAATGCCCAGCGAGACCATTTGTCTCTCCGCGTTCCTGTTCCCCGAATGTCGGAGAACATTTCACAATTTTTTGTGTTTTCCCCCGTTTCCGTTTCCTCGGAAAGAAAAAGAAATGCATTGTGCGTAATCGGATTGACATTGGCAATTTGTTTGTTATGCCGCCTTTTGATCAACCCCAGCCCCAGTCCAGACGTTGGCCGCCGCCTTGCGTCATCGTCGTATTCGGCCTATCGAGTTTACCCTAGTATAAACACAATTTTCTATTCTTCTCCCGTTTTGGAATGCGTTCGTGTTGGCCTAAAAATAGTTTAGATTGTTTTGAAATCTTTCCAATACGTAAGAAATGTTCAGGAAATATTTTTGGCATTAGAAAAGCTTTCGACGCAGAAATAGGAAATATGAAACGACTCTAACTGGAAGAGGAATATATGACCTTGCGGTCGGAACTTTAAATAGATCGGAACTGAAATGCTCTGATATAATCTTCCGAAAGCTTTTGCGGGATCGATCAGAAAAAGTTTATGGAAGCTCTTTGGATCGGTCTTGTGGATATGGATCAGTACTATGTTCTATGTTCTATATTTTTTTTCCAAATGTCCATGTTTTTAGAAAAAATTAAATCTAAAAAATCGTTTTTATTTATAAATAATTATAAATTGTT
The DNA here is from genome assembly GCF_003369915.1 of Drosophila miranda. Taxonomy (NCBI): domain Eukaryota; kingdom Metazoa; phylum Arthropoda; class Insecta; order Diptera; family Drosophilidae; genus Drosophila; species Drosophila miranda. The sequence goes on from NW_022881603.1 coordinate 37,543,599, forward strand.
TTAATTAATATTACAATCATGAGATTATTTTACATTTCGTAGGCAATAGACCCCATCCGCTCTACTGAGGGGAAGATGTTAGTTCTTTACAAAATACATGAGGTGTCGGTTCATTCGTAAAACAATCAAAAGGCGATCAACATAGATGGAAACACGCGAGCGAGAAACAATTGGATGGGGATCGGTGTTCGGGTGCGTAGATTGATTGATTCATTGATTGATTGATGTTGTTCAGTCAGTACAAAAGAGTATTCTGGAACCAAGGATGACACATTGGTAAACTAATGACATTCAAAAACAAATGGGGAGGCATCTCTGATGGCGTTGGTGGTGTAGCACCTGCGCCACACAGCCAAAGAACCACAAGAAGCAGCCAAAGGCTATGATGAGGCAGGCGCCGAGGGTTGAGATGTGGGGGTGTGTTGGGCAACTGCTTAGAAGCACTTGCGGTGGACAATGCCGGGGCCGGACTCGTCGTATTCCTCCTTGGAGATCCACATCTGCTGGAAGGTAGACAGGGAAGCCAGGATGGAGCCACCGATCCAGACGGAGTATTTGCGCTCTGGGGGAGCGATGATCTTGATCTTGATGGTGGATGGGGCCAGGGAGGTGATCTCCTTCTGCATGCGATCGGCAATACCGGGGTACATGGTGGTGCCACCAGACATGACAATGTTGGCGTACAGGTCCTTACGGATATCCACATCGCACTTCATGATCGAGTTGTAGACGGTCTCGTGGATGCCGCACGACTCCATTCCCAAGAAGGAAGGCTGGAACAGGGACTCTGGGCAGCGGAAACGCTCGTTGCCGATGGTGATCACCTGACCGTCGGGAAGCTCATAAGACTTCTCCAGGGAGGTGGAGGCGGCAGCGGTGGCCATCTCCTGCTCGAAGTCCAGGGCGACGTAGCACAGCTTCTCCTTGATGTCGCGAACGATTTCACGCTCAGCGGTGGTGGTGAAAGAGTAGCCACGCTCGGTGAGGATCTTCATCAGGTAGTCGGTCAAGTCGCGACCAGCCAGATCCAGACGGAGGATGGCATGGGGCAGAGCATAACCCTCATAGATGGGGACGGTGTGGGAGACACCATCTCCGGAATCCAGAACGATACCGGTGGTGCGGCCGGAAGCGTACAGGGAGAGCACGGCCTGGATGGCGACGTACATGGCTGGGGAGTTGAAGGTCTCAAACATGATCTGGGGCATCTTCTCGCGGTTAGCCTTGGGGTTCAGGGGGGCTTCAGTCAGCAGAACTGGGTGCTCCTCTGGGGCCACACGCAGCTCGTTGTAGAAGGTGTGGTGCCAGATCTTCTCCATATCATCCCAGTTGGTGATGATACCGTGCTCAATGGGGTACTTCAGGGTGAGGATACCTCTCTTGGACTGGGCCTCATCACCGACGTACGAGTCCTTCTGTCCCATACCGACCATCACACCCTGGTGGCGTGGACGACCGACAATGGAGGGGAAGACGGCACGGGGTGCGTCATCACCGGCGAAACCGGCCTTGCACATGCCGGAGCCTGAAGGATAACAAGAGTGACAAACGATCCATTAATTGGCTGTTCTTCTGTTGGGGTCTCAAACGGAACTAACGAAAATAACGAAACGGACAGCGTGGGAATGCCTAGGATTTCTCTCTGAGTTGACTCACTGGGAATGTCTATCATGGCACACACTTCTCTATAGAAATGTGTGTATGCGAATCGATCTTATGCAGATCAGTGGGGAAATCATGTTTCCAATGTTTTCTCTTCTCTAGATGCCATTTCGATGAGGGAATTAATATTTCCCATGTCTGCTTTTCAGGAAATTAAATATCTTTTTTCAAACGTTTTTGGCATTTTTTGAGTTTATAATATTTTTAGGGAATTATTGGGAATAATTTTATTCCCGAAGTTTTCTTTTCATCTCATAATGTATTGAGATCTTGCACTTTTGGTTCCGATCACTTTTTCACTGAACAATCAATAAATCCTTGTGATTTTAGTCCGTTTGGCATTTCTTTTCTTGTATTCTTGAATTCTATGTTGTAATCCGATTGATATCTCCTGATCTATGGTATGGGGATACGAACCATTGTCAACGACCAAAGCAGCAACCTCATCGTCACACATTTTGTTTGAGTTTGGTTTGTCTTACGGTACCACGGGTGAATTTAAATCAAGAATTACGGCAATGTGTACTCTTTGGAACACAACTGACTGACTAAAGTATCGCCGCGTTGGTATTCGGATTTTATACCGCCACCGAAATGTCTTTTCGTCCAAGAGAAATACGGCGCACAGCACTCGGCACCCTCGATGCCCCCCTCAGTCGACGCGGCAGCAGCAGCATTAGAAGAAGAGTTACGGCATTCAGCCACAGCCCCATACACCCATACAGAGATATGCTACCGCTGGCCCACCTTCGTCCGACGCGCCCAAAAATAGATCCTTCAGCATAGGGGGCGCTTTGGATAACAGTATCGGGCTAGAGCGAGCGAGACGCACCAGCAAGGGAGCAGTTCGGCATGATCGAGCATGTAGATCGCTATCGGCATTCGGCATCGGCTAGGGATCGGGATCGTGTTGGAGAAGAGCACGATGAGCGCGAAGAACGACGAGCGATTCGTGGCCCCCAGTCCAAAAGTGCCGTATAAGGCAAGGCGGCGACTCCAGTACTGGCGTGGATCTCTTGCCCTCGCTCTTTCTCTTCCTTTCCTGCTGTGCGGGTGTGTGTGATGTGAGAGTAGTGTTTTTTTTTGGGTCGGTGGGGGATGGGATTCTATTTTCCGTCGATCCGCCGATCTGCCGATCGTATTCTTCTTGGTTGTTTTCATAACTTTCGTGTTTTTCTGATGTCGTAATAAATTCATTTTCTATTTTCGATATATATGTACTCAAACATATATCTACCTTGTACTACATCGCATCGCTATATGTATATATTCCCAGCCTTTGCACCTTCCCACCCATCGATTTGTGTGTATTCAATGTGAATTCCTTCCATTTCTATTTTTGGTCATATTTCTCACTACTCTCCGTTCTATCCACGACTCATGCATGTACCCGTAATGAGCATTAATTCAACTAATTGTTTATTTACAAATAATGTTGTATGCAGCAGTGGCATGCCATGCACTTGGCGCAGCGACAGGGGTTAACGTTACATGTCAGCTTTGCAGGGTTCCCATTTAAATTGGGCTTCCTATGTCTATTGATAGATCAAGACAACTAAGTGGGGCATGTTTACATTTTATGGCACAATCCGTGTCTATGGACGCTCCATATTGCCCCTCTTCCTCTCTCTATCGTTTAGCTTGCTATGTCTAAGCATATATGTATGTATGTACCTATGTATATCTATAGAATATGTAGTTTACTTTGTAGGTATGCAAAAAATCAAATGGTTTTTGATGTCGCTAAATTGGAGCTGGATATACGATAAGTTCATATAATGCTCCAAAGAAGAAGCTCAAGATTAAAGAATGACCTCTGATCTCTGGATTTTAAATTGGCAAAACTGTTTTCTAATAGTTTCATTATATTGAGAACAGAATCAATGCATCTCTCCGTTGATTATTTTTAGTAATATTCGAAGTCTAACATTAGATCAGTTGGCTACAAGTTTGCTATCCTCCAGGATTGCCAGAGCTTTCAAATTAAAATTGGGACACCTATCTTTTGATAATAACATTATTGCTGCCTGTTGTTTTCTATTGAAAATGGCTTTCACCTGGTTATATCTAGCCAGATGGTACTATGGATGTCTCACTGACTTAACTATGATACGACTATTATCCTATCAAGCTAGTTTAATTTTGGGGCCAATCTTAAAATTTTTCAGAAAAATGCAAACAATAGGAAAATAATAAAAGAGCAACAATTCGACAAAATAAAAAAAATCCATAAAACCATTCAAAAACCGTCAAAATGTCTATAATCAGTAATTCATTGTTCATATATTTCACACTGTCTTCTTGTGCCATAGGGTTTACATCTGGTCTCACCAACTTTCTAATTAGTTACACTTAAGTCTAGTGGAATACAACTATACGCAAAAAATCGTCAATGAGAATTAAAATTATCAAAAAATTATCAATTATCACATAGGTAATAATACATAACGCTTTAACGAGCTCGTTCTTCTGAAGTGACTCTGCTTCCAAGCCCAGAAAACCCAAAATAAACGAGGGGGAACGTTGTGAGTTGCTGCGGACACCGCAACTCTACAGTTATCCCCGATACTAAGTCAGTATGGCTCTCCTCCGGCAGACGCCGCTAATATTAAACGACACGACAAAGAGTGCGTGCGAGAGAGACAGAAAATCAGTCTGAGCGTGACGTCGGGCGCTGCGTAGCCACTGCAAATTGATTTGTTCCTTTTGGCTATACAAATTATCTGATCTGGTCCAGATTCAGCAATCTGATAGATATGGTCGTTATCTATGATTCTGCGTTTTTAGTTTTCTCGAATGTGCAATATTGTGGATGCAACAGATTTTCGTCCTTTGTGTGGGCGGAAGGGGGTGGGGCGAAATTCTGAGATAAACGTTTTATAGTAAGATCTAACAGAAGTGCGGATACCAAATTTGGTTACTCTAGCCTTAATAGTCTCTGAGATTTGTGGATGCCCCAGATTTTCGTCCTTTGCGGGGGCGGAAGGGGGTGTGGCGAAATTTGGACACAAAACGGTCAAGGTCCGATATTACAGGAGTGTGGATACCAAATTTGGTTGCTCTGGCTCTTATAGGTTCTGAGATCCTTGAACTCATATTTTGCAATTGGCAAAACGGACCATGAAACCTGTGTGTTAGAGAGAGACAGAGCGAGAAAGAATGAAATTGTTTTCTTGATTCTGGCTATAATAATTATACGATCTGGTTGAGATTTTACACTCTAGAACATATAGTCATCTTCTACGATTCTGCGTTTTTGGTTTTATCGTATCTTTAAAAATGTGGATGCCACAGATTTTCGTCCTTTGTGGGGGCGGAAGTGGGCGGGGCGAAGTTTTGAAATATTTTTTTAGCAGTGACATATCACAGAAGTCTGGATCCAAAACATCGTTGCTCTAGATCTTATAGTCTTTGAGCACTAGGCGCTGAAGGGGACGGACAGACGGACAGACGGACGGACGGACAGACGGACAGACAGACAGGGCTCAATCGACTCGGCTATTGATGCTGATCAAGAATATATATACTTTATGGGGTCGGAAACGATTCCTTCTGGACGTTACACACATCCACTTTTACCACAAATCTAATATACCCCAATACTCATTTTGAGTATCGGGTATAAAGACTTACTAACTCGATTTATAATAGTGGAAAACTAGATTAATCTAAAGTATTTGGGTAGAATCAAAACATTCATTACAAGTTTATTTGCATAGAAAGAAAAACGTTTTGACACATTTTAAATGGTCCATTTTATGTATTTTTATAAATCAAATGAGAAAGTTGTACTTTTCTGGGTGCTAATTAAATTTTAATAAAATATCTTCTTTTATTGGGTAATTTAGTTCTATCGAACTTTCTTCTCCCATTGGACTTTTTACGCAAGTGAATTATCCAACTGTTAATTTGAAGTTAATTAAAAGTAGATCAATGCCAGACCTTCCATGACTGCCAAACACTATGTGACCAACAGTTTATCCCAGCCTACTACCTCAGGGCCCCAGAGCCACAGGACGACAGGGCCACAGGGCCGCAAATGGCAAATGGCAAAGCCACACTTTGTCGTTGGACAGGGAATAACGAATAAAACCATTTGCAAATAGATTATATAAATGGCTAAATCAAAATTTAATAAAGCCCAGCTAAATGTGCACTCACTGGGAGCTGGGGCTGGACCGAGGCCAAGGAATTTTAATAACGTTCTCGTAGCCTGGCAGCCAGTTCGCCTCCTTGTTGTTTTAGTGCACGTGCGCCAATTGCCATCACTAAAGGGATTCATTTGTGAATTACCAATGCCAAAAATTCAAGTCTGCCGAATCCAGACCCCACACCCCCACCCCACAGACGTTCCTAAACAAACAGCGGCTCAAGGTCGAGGCTGGGAATCAACGAAAAGAAATTGCAATTGAGCCTGCAAAGGGCAATGGCAATGTTGGGGTTCGATGGTAAATGGCTGGATGGTTGGCTGGTTCGATGTTTCAATGGTTGGGTGACAAAAAGTCGCCACCACATCACACAGATACGTCTACAAACACGGGAGGGATACAGTCGCGATGCGCATTTGACAGCTCAAGCGGAATGCACACAGGCGACGACAATGATGATGAGGCTGAGGATGGCCATGAGAATATGGATGAGGCTGGGGAACGCCCAAAGCCAAGGCAACAAGGCGTTACATGGCCATATAGATGAAGGGAAATTCCCTGCGGCTCACACCCTCATCCGGAGCCACGCTGTCCTTGAACGGTTTTAAATTCCTGGGATTCTCATGAATTTGTGCGGGATTTTTATTAAGTTGCCAACTAGGCGATTGAGTGATTGAGAGTTGATCAAAGTGCGAGGGCGGGTGAGAACGAGTTTTCCTCACTTTCAGTGTGAATTAATTTCAAATTAGTTTGGCACATGCATTTCAGGACCTACTGGATTTACCCCGGACGGAGTGCACACAAATAAACAAAGCCTGAAAGGAGGGATTGAATGAGTGAGTACCCAGTGCTGAGAAGGGTTAACCACAATCCCTTAATAGGCCTAATCACCATCGATGACCGATGATTTGTTTAGCGCATTAGCAGCTCCAGTTCCGGCTCTGACCACTGTCCGTCGGCATCAGCGCTAGCAGCTGCCACAATCGCATCTGCCACTTGGCAGTCCCACTTCCTATTCCTTACCCCGTCGATCGGGTAAATGTAAATCAGGTCAGGCGAATGCATATAAACACTCCATTTCGATTCAGATTGTGATTTCTGGACTGCATTACTCTGTGTTAATGGGGGAAAAGTCCGAGGCGCTAGGAAAAACTTTGGAGTTTGTTAGGCTTTGGAGTGCAGTCGAGGTTTATTTTTAGTGGTTCACAATGAATACACACACGTCGGACTGGAGATGGAAATTTTCCATCAAATCCTATCGTATTTCAGTCGAACTATTTCCCTGGATTATCGAACCCATATTTTAATATTTAGTCATACATAGGGCATGGCATTCACGTGCTGCTTGCAATCATCCCGAGTCGAAGCAGACAAGTGGCAAAATCAAATCTATATGCAAGTCCTCACCAAATACTTATTCTATAACTGATCCATCTATATATGTATCTGTATCGTCTTTGCAGACCAAAATATCTTTCGGATATGCGCTCCACCAAGTATTCCTTCTCATATGTGTATATGTGTATATACATATGTATGCGTCCGTGTATCTAGTTAGTCAGTGTCTGCCGCACTGTACGTCTCCAGAGCTAGCCATATATTAAAGAGCAAGAACAGAGAGCGGAGCATAACAAGAAGATCAGGCTGAACTGAATATAGAGAAATACTCGTATCTTTTGACGCCAATTTGTGTATATCTTCTATATATGCAGATTCGGGTGGACCCAATTAGTTTGGATTAGAAGACGATTTGTAACTTCTAGAAAGCCAGTTTAACGTACCTTGGCTACTGGAGAACATAAACACTTACATGCATGCATATGCATATGCATGTATGCATTAGGAATGTATTATCTATTAGGAACCTTTCAGTCTTTAATCTGACTAAAGTAATTTCATCTCATTCTTTTCGATGTTGTTCAATTCCCATATTTTCGGGCCACCCCAATTGATTGCATATCTCTCACTTTTTCGACCAGTTGCACCTATACGGGAGGGAAATGGAGGTAACAGCAACAAAAGGTGACGCGGACATTTATGGTGTGTGCTAAAACATCTCTGCTCGCTGTTCTGTTTGCAGTATTCTCATACAGATACAGACATGATTCACAAACACAAAGATATAGGTCCAACAACAATCATAATCGTAGAATATGTTGTTCAATAATTTTCTATCTCTTGTGTCTGCCATTCGTTGGTTTCATTTCGTTTGGATGAATTTATTTTTAACATTGTTATTTTATATATACAAAAAAAAAGCAGCGGCAGCGAACGAGCGCATAGGAAAAACAGAAACAATATTGAAAATCAGAATGAAAGAAATAAAAACGAGGGGGAACGTTGTGAATTGCTGCGGACACCGCAACTCTACGGTTATACCCGATACTAAGTCAGTATGGCTCTCCTCCGGCAGACGCCGCTAATATTAAACGACACGACAAAGAGTGCGTGCGAGAGAGACAGAAAATCAGTCTGAGCGTGACGTCGGGCGCTGCGTAGCCACTGCAAATTGATTTGTTCCTGTTGGCTATAAAAATGATCTGATCTGATCCAGATTCGGCAATCTGATAGATATGGTCATTATCTATGATTCTGCGTTTTTAGTTTTCTTGAATGTGCAATATTGTGGATGCAACAGATTTTCGTTCTTTGTGTGGGCGGAAGGGGGTGGGACGAAATTTTGAGATACACGTTTTATAGTAAGATCTAACAGGAGTGCGGATACCAAACTTGGTTACTCCAGCTTTAATAGTCTCTGAGATTTTTGAATATCCCCAGATTTTCGTCCTTTGCGGGGGCGGAAGGGGGTGTGGCGAAATTTTGAAACAAACTCGTCTCGGTCCGATATATTAGAAGTGTGGATACCAAATTTGGTTGCTCTAGCTTTTGTAGTCTCTGAGATCTAGGCGCTAATATTTTACTCTAAGCAAAGCCGCCTATTCTACGTGTGTGTTAGCGAGAGACAGGGCGAGAAAAAATGAAATTGTTTTCTTGATGCTGGCTATAATAATAATACGATCCAATTCAGATTCCGCAGTCTTAAAGATATGGTCATTCTCTACAATTCTACGTTTTTGGTTTTCTCATATCTTTAAAATTGTGGATGCCACAGATTTTCGTTCTTTGTGGGGGCGGAAGTGGGCGGGGCGAAGTTTTGAAATATTTTTGTAGCAGTGACATATCACAGAAGTCTGGATCCAAAACATCGTTGCTCTAGCTCTTATAGTCTTTGAGCACTGGGCGCTGAAGGGGACGGACAGACGGACAGACGGACGGACGGACGGACGGACGGACGGACAGACAGACAGGGCTCAATCGACTCGGCTATTGATGCTGATCAAGCATATATATCCTTTATGGGGTCGGAAACGATTCCTTCTGGACGTTACACACATCCACTTTTACCACAAATCTAATATACCCCAATACTCATTTTGAGTATCGGGTATAAAAAGAGCGCAAACAATTTCATCATCGACCAAACGGGCGCGATCAGCTGTATGTCGTCAATATGCGATATATCCCAGAATGTGATGTGTTTTTAATTAAAGTACAATTGAGATGTAGATAGCATATGCAAACATATAAATGTTCATATGGAGAGGAATTGGATGAAAAATCTGTGTCTCTGCTAGCCTCATGGCCAACAGAGGCGCAGCTCGCTTCCGCCCGGACCACTCATGGCCATGGGAAAGAATCTTCATTAGCATCATCATAATCAGCATCACGATCAGCTAGTATCCACAGAGAACACAGAACAGACTTCGGCTCGGTGGTTTTTGACAATATCTATTTATAGATGTTCTATCTGTGGAACACTTGTCGCTGTCTGCTCAAAAAAGCCCCAAAACCAAACCCTCTCATGTAGCGTGATGCCAAATCATTTAGGAATTTTAATTCGACTTCTGCAGGCGTCACCCTCTGACTGTGTCCGTGTCGGTTCGTGGATGTGCACTTCGTTCAAGTTCAATTCAGTTGGACTTTGTCTTGTACTTGTACTTGGCTTGCATCGCATTTTCTTTTTATTTGTAGTCGTATATGATTATTTTTGGTTCCTTCCCCCGTCGGGAAGCGGATGGCAGCTCACATCTGTGTCCCCTTGGCACAGCTGCAACTGCAACGTCTGGGGGTGCCATATATGCCTTATATGGCGAGTGCTTGGCACCTACTACACGCCCCGGCAATTGTGTATTTTTGGTATTCCTATGCTGATCTCTGCCCTGATGATTCATCGCTCCTCTCGTTTTTGTTGGGCCATCTCTCAATATGCCCATCACTCAATCAGTGAGTGTTTTGTATATTAGTTTTTGGTTGAAGTGGAAGTGCAATGCCCTGGATGCATTTCCTCACTGAGCTTATTTGCGTTCTGACAGCAAAGTGGTGGGGTTTCTTTTAAAAATTTTGTAAAAATGCAATTGTTGAGAACCATCAGGTAGCATTCACTTTTATTAAATTTGACGGTTGAAAAGCTTGGGGCAGCCCGGATCGTTCGATTGTGTGGCCACACCTGCTACTCTGCCGGTCTGGCATCTTCATCTTCAATTATCGCAAGTAGTGCTATCGACTCAATGTGTGTTATGTCGAGTCATTCATTCATCAATTCTGTTGGACTTTGTCTTGTAGTTGGCTTGTATCGCAATTTCATTTCATTTTTAGCCCATCGGGAAGCGGGTGGCGGCACAAATTCGGGTCAAATTCAACAGAGAATTTAATTAGCAACAGTCCAAATTTAAAAGAAGTTGCTATTAATTTGCACATTTTTATGCAGAAGGTTGAGTTGATAAGCTACAACACGACATCTCCAAAAAGCCCAAGGTTCCCCATGACAACAAGGCATCACCTTTTACATCGACGAAAAATAAACTTTGCGATGACAAACCGGATTACCATACGAACATTTTGGAAATCAGGACCTGGAAATCGACCTGGGCCTGGATCGTTCGTTTAAATGGTCATGTGTAGTCGCTGATGTACCAACTGCAATTATTAGCTCTGACTTCCTAGCTTGTTCCATTTGCTTGTTGACGTCAACATCTCACAAACGGCACAATCTGTAATCTCGCAGGATTTTGCTTCGCCATATAACGATAAAGCGCATCAATGCAAGGAAAGGCAAACTGATGAGCACATCAGATTCACCTTCAGTTCGCCACTACATAACAAAACTGTAGCACCAGTACCTGATCAAACCTGATCTGATTTATCCTCTCACGGTTAGCCTCGTCGTTAAGAGGGGCTCCGTTTAGCAGGACGGGGAGCTCGTCGCCGGCCGCACGCATCTCGCTATTGCTGAGGACCAAGAACTTTGGTGATGACCAAGAATGAGTTGCGTGTGGCCCCCGAGGATCACCCCGTTCTGCTGGCCGATGCCCCTCTTAGCCCGAAGGCTAACCGTGAGAGGATGACTCAGATCAGGTTCGTAACATTCAAGGTACCCGCCATGAATGTGGCCATCCAGGCTGTTCTGTCGCTGTACGCCTCTGGTGAATGTGGGGAAATCGTTTAACGATCTAGAACGGTAATCGCCACCGTCGCTGTCGGCTTAAGCGGCACAGACGAGCTTTAACGGGAATCCTTCCATGGAAGTTCGGTCTCGAGAGACGAAAGAGAACATTCGAGCAATTAAAGCTAAATATTCGAAGTAGAGGTTTCTAAAGGCTTGTTGTTCGAACTAATCAAGTTGGCGCGTGTTTTCAATCTGTTTTTGTAGCAGCGGAAATATTAGGGGTTTGCTTCACTGGCCACTACACTTATTGGATCCGGCATTTTGAATTTCTGAAAACTGACTTCAAGCTCGTAATTATTGAACTCAAAAACACCCAAGTGATTCAAGCGAATCCGATGAATTTTTCAAATAGGTTTCCACCATGTTTCGACCTTGTTTTGGGTGTTTTGAGGTTAGATTAAAGACCTGACGTGATGGAGCAAATCTGACCTTGGTTTATTAAGGTTTTCAGGGCCCCAAAATACATACTGATATGATATTCTGGTCAGCCACGCACGATATTTTGTTTTTGTGGGGCTGTGTAATTAATAAATAATAACAACTAGACCTCAAGCGTACATTGGCCAAGCCGCCAAAAGCTCAGGCATTGTGGCGCCATCTGTACGGATAGTTTATGAAGCGTGCAATTTTACATGCATATAACGAAATGTACGATGTACATGTAAAATCGCTTAGATATACATCTGTGTATATATTGATATTAATTATCTATATGTATTCCGCATACTTGAACTGAAAATTTATCTTTATAAATTGAGATCTTATTTAATGCTCAGTAAATATTATTTATTGTGGTTTTTATTCCACTATTGCACTATGTTCCCCTAGAATGTAAGGTCTCATGTAATGTAAATAACATTGGAATAGTTTCAGAAACGGCCGACAGAAACGGTTTTTATTGTCGCCACTGAGCCATGAATGATTTGAATTTAGATTTAAATCTCTCTCTTTAAAGCTCAACACTTTACGAAATATACATGTAAATTAGTATTAAATAAATTAATTATACCCGATACTCAAAATGAGTATTGGGGTATATTAGATTTGTGGTAAAAGTGGATGTGTGTAACGTCCAGAAGGAATCGTTTCCGACCCCATAAAGTATATATATTCGGCATCAATAGCCGAGTCGATTGAGCCATGTCTGTCCTTCTAGAGCAACGATGTTTTGGATCCAGACTTCTGTGATATGTCACTGCTACAAAAATATTTCAAAACTTCGCACCGCCCACTTCCACCCCCACAAAGGACGAAAATCTGTGGCATCCACATTTTTAAAGATACGATAAAACCAAAAACGCAGAATCGTAGAGGATGACTATATGCTTTAAAATGTAAGATCTCAACCAGATCATATAATTATTATAGCCAGAATCAAGAAAACAATTTCATTCTTTCTCGCTCTGTCTCTCTCTAACACACAGGCTTCATGGTCGGTTTTGCCAATTGCAAAATATGAGTTCAAGGATCTCAGAACCTATAAGAGCCAAAGCAACCAAATTTGGTATCCACACTCCTGTGATATCGGACCTTGACCGTTTCGTGTCCAAATTTCGCCACACCCCCTTCCGCCCCCGCAAAGGACGAAAATCTGGGGCATCCACAAATCACAGCGACTATTAAGGCTAGAGTAACCAAATTTATTATCCGCACTTCTGTTAGACCTCACTATAAAACGTATATCTCAGAATTTCGCCCCACCCCCTTCCGCCCACACAAAGGACGAAAATCTGTTGCATCCACAATATTGCACATTTGAGAAAACTAAAAACGCAGAATCATAGATAACGACCATATCTATCAGACTGCTGAATCTGGACCAGATCAGATAATTTTTATAGCCAAAAGGAACAAATCAATTTGCACTGGCTACGCAGCGCCCGACGTCACGCTCAGACTGATTTTCTGTCTCTCTCGCACGCACTCTTTGTCGTGTCGTTTAATATTAGCGGCGTCTGCCGGAGGAGAGCCATACTGACTTAGTATCGGGTATAACTGTAGAGTTGCGGTGTCCGCAGCAACTCACAACGTTCCCCCTCGTTTGTTTAAGAATTAAGATAATAACAGAAGATTGTAAGGAAGCGATCCTGGGCTGGGGTACATATCTCAGTCTACTCCAGGGTCGAAATTACAGTAATATTTATAATTTGCCGGGACTCCGTATTTCGGACCGATGATGGGGGACGGGGCAGCAGTCCCGCGGACGGGATCGGTCGTAGCGTGGGACAGGGCCGTTGGTTTCACCGAGAGCACTCCGGTTATCGCCGAATAGCGCCTTCAGGACCCCACCGAACTCAGAATCAATACGGAGGTCTTTACTATGCGACAATACCGACAGGTGTCGTCGAGAGTACTATCGCCGGACAGTACTTAAGGGACCCCGCCGGCCTGAGAGTTACTACGAAGCGGAAAGGCGGACTATGCTATGCGGAAATACCGGCAAGTATCGCCGAGAGTGCCTAGGCTATCGCCGGACGGCACTTACGGGACCCTGTCGGCCTAAGAATTACTACGACGCGGAAAGGGGAACTTTGCTATGCGGGGATACCGACAAGTATCGCCGAGAGTACCTAGGCTATCGCCGGACGGTACTTACGGACCCTGTCGGCCTAAGAATTACTACGACGCGGAAGGGGGACAATGCTATGCGGAAATACCGACAAGTATCGCCGAGAGTACCTAGGCTATCGCCGGACGGTACTTACGGGACCCTGTCGGCCTAAGAATTACTACGACGCGGAAAGGGGGACTTTGCTATGCGGAAATACCGACAAGTATCGCCGAGAGGGCTTAGGCAATCGCCGGACAGCCCCTTCGGGACCCAGGGAACTACGGGGATCAGGCGAGACACCAACAGGAGTCACCGGGGGCGCTTAGACGATCGTCGGATAGCGGCCTCGGGACCCTGCGGGGTCACAAACTACTGGAGGGATTCATGCGGAGGGAACAACGACAGGTATCACCCAGAACGCCTAGGCAATCGCCGGACAGCGGCCTCAGGATCCTGTCGGGCTACGAACTACTGGATGGAGTCACACAGACTCAAGCAAGAGGCGGGAGGAAAGGCAGAGAAGATGAAGCCCCGGGCCTCCAGGTTCCCTAGTGTATAGATTGTTGGAGGTCGTGCTATGTTTCTGTTATATTCGTTACATTTCACTTTATTCTTTCTTGGTTCCCTACCTATCGCACCGCTCAGCAGCCCGTATACACGTCTAGAGACTAGCTTACCCCTGAACTCCCACGCTTGTACTCGTCGAAAGCCTCCTCTTCCCCGTGGGTGCAGCGTAGATGCAGGATCTCCTCTCCGTAAGTGTAGTATCGATGCAGGGTCTTCTCCCCGTAAGCGCAGCGTCGATGCCGGATCTTCCCCGTGTCACTGATAGCGTTGGCGTGGATCCGGGCCGCCACGTGTTTTTACTTTTTCCAAGCCACTCGAATTTTTCCGGTGTATTTTTCTTGGTGTATTCCTCGCCGTTGCTGTGTCGGTGCCGTTGGATTTCGATTCTTGGTGTATCCCTCTCCCTCTTTGGCTGCTGCTGCGTCGTTGTCGTTGGGTTGCTGCGTCGATGCCGTTGGTTTTCGGTCCTCGGTGTATTCCTCTCTCGTTTTGGCTGCTGCTGCGTCGTTGTTGTTGGGTTTTGGTTCTGAAAAGCCAGTGGCGTCCGCCGTGATCGCGAGCCAGTGGGTGTCTGTTCCCTTCGTCCTGCAGCGTGGACGGACGCCAGGCTTTGAGCGTCGCGTATTATCGTCTCGTGCTCGTCGGTGTCCGTTGTCGCGTTGTCGTCGTCGATGGCAGCCCCATAACTCCCGAACCAACGGCGATTCAGGGCGGCGACGTCGTGATTGGGCGCCGAGCGGACACCGTCGGTTGCGAAGCGGCCATCGGGCTCTACTTCCTCTTCGGCGTCGGTCCCCGGGTCCTGGGTTTGTTGGTCGATCCACCCTTGGATGGCTGCCGCGCGCTGGCCCCATGGCATCCTGTCCTGTTGTCGAAGTGTCGCCTCTCCGACCCGCCTCAGCTGGGCTTGACGGGAGGCGGATGGCCCATTGGGGTCGACGATCCAGCCGCGAGCCCGGTTTGTCGTTGGTTCGTCGGCAGGTGCCGGGACTTCAGGCAGCTGGTATCCGCTAGGGTGTCCCGTCGTATCACCATTTGCCCCTAGGGGCCGAGCTTGCCTTCCGTCTCTTAGACGCTTCATGTCTTCAGTCGATTCTAGGGAGAAAATGCCTGTCGGTTCGAACCTGCCTGTCTTAACTAGAAGTATTAATACCCTCCCCCTATCCTGCTTGAGCGGTGCGAGTAAGAAGATGTTTACATTGGGTGTAGTACTTATCTAATCCCATAAGGGGATGTATGCGTAGCTTACGGTAGGTCATTCAGGTCTCTCCAACGTCGTTGGGTTCTCCTCGGGGTGGTCCACTCCGTGGAACGCCTTTAAGTCGGCTAAACTCGCAGTTTTCCTTCGTTTGCCTTGTTGAATCTGTAGTTGAACACTTCCTGCAGTCGTGTCGCCTTCTCGTGGGCAGGCTCTGGTTCATTTCCTAATCCTGGGGTCACTTCGTCGTACAAGGCTCTTGGTACCCTTGGTTCTCTCCCGAGTCCAAAAAGGCCCGGCCTGAAGCCCGTGGTGTCCGACGTGCTGCTGCTTATGGCCAAGCTTAACTCGGGGAGGAGATCGTCCCAGGTCCGTTGGTCCCCGTCGACGTATTATGCAATCATTGTCTTGATGGTCCGGTTTGCCCTCTCCGTCGGGTTTTGCTGAGGGGTATACGGCGCGGTGTGCTCGAGTTCCATTCCTGTTACCTCGCAAAATTTCCGGAAGGACCGACTAGTGAATTGTGTTCCGTTGTCGCACACAAATTTCCACGGGACCCCGAATCGGCAGAGTATCCTCTCTCGGAACGCCTTCTCCAAGTGGGCGGTTGTGGCTTTCCGGAGTGGCACAAGTTCTACCCATTTGCTGAATGAGTCGAAGAACACGAGGAGCATCGTGTTGCCGTGCGTTGAGCGGGGTAGGGGGCCTACGAAGTCCGCGCAAAGGATGTCGAACGGGCCCTTCGCCTGTCGCGTATACATGTGACCTGCGGGTTTGTTCTGGCTCCCCTTAAATTTTTGGCAGCTTTCGCAATGTTTCACGTATCGGGCCACGTCTCTGTAGAGTCCTGGCCAGTAATATCGTTGGGTTACCCGAGTGGTAGTCTTCCGTATTCCTAGGTGTCCGGCGGTCGGGTGATCGTGGCATTCTTCTAACACTCGTCTACGATGGCCACTGGTGACGCATAACTTCCACTGGTGAGATTCTTCCTCGATTGGTCGGTGTCCAGGCTGCCGGTAGATCTGTCCGTTCTCGATTATAAATTCTCTGCATTCCTCAGGTCGTGACTGGATACGTTTGAGCAACCTTTGTATCCAGGGGCAGGTGGGCAGGTCTTCTAGGGCTCGCTGTATGGTGTCGATAGGTTGCCGGGAAAGAGCGTCTGCTACGATGTTTTGGCTTCCGCGTCGGTAAAGCACGTCAAAGCGATACTGTTGGAGTTCCAGCGCCCAACGGGCGAGGCGACCGGTTGGATTATTGATCGAGTTTAACCACTTCAAGGCGAGATGGTCGGTGATGACGTCGAAGTGCTAGCCCTCCAGGTAGCATCGTAATTTCCTGATGGCCCAGACGATGGCTAAGCACTCCTTTTCCGTGGCTGAGTAGTTCTCTTCTGCTTTCAAGAGCCTTCGACTGGCGTAGGCTATGACCCTCTCCTCTCCACTGATCTGTTGCGTCAGGACTGCCCCTAGACCGTAGTCGCTTGCGTCAGTTTGTAGAGCGAACCTCTCCGCGAAATCCGGGCAGGCTAAGACGGGTGCTCGGGTTAACTTCTCCTTCAACTCCTCGAAAGCGGCCTGCTGTTCGTCACTCCAGATCCACCTTTTCTCCTTCTTCAGGAGGCTAGTCATTGGTTGTACAATCGTCGCGAAGTTTGGGACAAACCACAATGCCATTCCTAGGCAGCGTCGAAGCTCCTTTATTGAACTGGGTGGGGCCAACTTCCGGACGGCGACGATCTTATCTGGGCCGGTGTGTATACCCTGCTCACTAATGACATGCCCCAGGTATACGATGCTTTTCTGGAAGAAGCTGCATTTCTTTTGGTTCAATCTTAGATTTGCTTCCCGTAGTCTCCGGAACACCTCTCGCAGATGGTCGACGTGTTCCTCCAACGCCGCTCCGATGACAATAATGTCATCAAGGTAAGCGAATGCGTTGGGTTCCATCTGTGGTCCGATGACGCTGTCCAAGGCTCGCTGGAACGTGGCCGATGCTGAGTGCAGTCCGAACGGCATCACCTTACAATGGAAGAGTCCTCTGCCCGGAACGGTGAAGGCGGTACATTCTCGGCTCCCCTCGGCCATAGGGATCTGCCAATACCCGTTCTTGAGGTCCAAAGTCGAGATGTAACGTGCGTTACGGAGCCTCTCGATGATGTGGTTGATCCTGGGCAGTGGGTAGGCGTCGGGTATTGATTGCGCGTTGAGTTGTCGGTAGTCTACGCACATCCGCATCTCGCCTGTCTTCTTTCCCACCAGCACGATGGGAGCGCTGTGTGGGCTTTTTGAAGCTTCGATTCGCCCGTCTTGCAGCAACTCGTCGACCTGAGCATTGATGATTTTCTGCATGGCCGGATTTTTGGGGAAGTACCTCTGCTTTATCGGCTTGTCGTCCTTCAGAGTGATGGTATGCTCAGCTATGTGAGACACGTCCTCCAATCCCTCGAACTTGGCCAATTCTTGCTTCAAAAACTCGGCTACCCACGGCGGGAGGGGTGGTTCGGTGGTGGGGGCTGTCGGTGGCGAGATTTCTTCAAGCAGGGCACATGTTATGATGGCGAGGTTCACGGTTATAGGGTCAGTCGAGTCTGATCTTCGAAAAGGGTTGCGTTGTCGACCGGCCGCGGCATCGGCTAACGGGGCGAGTTGATAATTCGTTGGGGGGTGAGGTGCGAGTTGGTCTACCTTGACCCGCTCATGTCCTTCGGGGCCGTGGTCTTCCAGGCGTAGCGGGTCGTGGTGTATAGCGATGCTGGTTTCCCGTGGGGTCGTTCGCTCTGATTGAGCCACACTGCTGGGCATTTCTGATTTGGCTCGCGTCGATCGTGCTATATTTTTAGCGCCTCCGGGTCCGTCTCGGTCGGGGCTTAGATGCGTTGTCCTTGTATTGCTGCTGGGTCTGGCGTGGTCGAGGCTTCGATGCGTTGTCCTTGTATTGCTGCTGAGTCTGGCGTGGTCGAAACTTAGAAACGTTGTCCTGATGTTACTTCTGGTGCTGGCGTGGTCGTGGCTTAGCTCCGTTGTCTTGGTAGGGATACTCTGGGTGGTTTTCGAGGCAGACGGACTGGCCCTGGGTGTGTCCAGCGGTGTCGCAGTCGTCTCCGTCGAATCTTCGTTGCTCTGGGTGTGCTTCGAGGCGGACGGACTGGCCCTGGGTGTGTCCAGCGGTGTCGCAGTCGTCTCCGTCGAATCTTCGTTGCTTTGGGTGTTCTTCGAGGCGGACAGACTGGCCCTGGGTGTGTCCAGCGGTGTCGCAGTCATCTCCGTCGAATCTTCGTTGCTCTGGGTGTTCTTCGAGGCGGACGGACTGGCCCTGGGTGTGTCCAGCGGTGTCGCAGTCGTCTCCGTCGAATCTTCGTTGCTCTGGGTGTTCTCCGAGGCGGACGGACTGGCCCTGGGTGTGTCCAGCGGTGTCGCAGTCGTCTCCGTCGAATCTTCGTTGCTCTGGGTGTTTTTCGAGGCGGACAGACTGGCCCTGGGTGTGTCCAGCGGTGTCGCAGTCGTCTCCGTCGAATCTTCGTTGCTCTGGGTGTTCGTCGAGGCGGACAGACTGGCCCTGGGTGTGTCCAGCGGTGTCGCAGTCGTCTCCGTCGAATCTTCGTTGCTCTGGGTGTTCTTCGAGGCGGACGGACTGGCCCTGGGTGTGTCCAGCGGTGTCGCAGTCGTCTCCGTCGAATCTTCGTTGATGGTTCTGGCGTGGTCGTATCGAATTGTGGGTCGGGTTCGGGTGGCGTTGCTGGGTCTGGCGTGTTCGAGATCCTGGGGCGTTGTCATGGTTACGTTGCTGGGTCTGGCGTGGTTGGGATTCTGGTGCGTTGTCACTGGTACATTGCTGGGTCTGGCGTGGTCGGGATTCTGGTGCGTTGTCACTGGTACGTTGATGGGTCTGGCGTGTTCGAGACTCCGGTGCGTTGTCATGGTTACGTTGCTGGGTCTGGCGTGGTTGGGATTCTGGTGCGTTGTCATGGTTACGTTGCTGGGTCTGGCGTGGTCGGGATTCTGGTGCGTTGTCACTGGTACGTTGATGGGTCTGGCGTGTTCGAGACTCCGGTGCGTTGTCACTGGTACATTGCTGGGTCTGGCGTGGTTGGGATTCTGGTGCGTCGGCTTCGTCCGGGGGGTCGCTGTTGGATTGGTCGAGCGGGTAGGGGCAGCGGATGCAGTCGCGGGACTTTCGTCACTAAAAGTAACCATGCGGGGCCGATTCGAGGATGATGTGGGGATCGGGTTGGTTCCCGGATCGCCCGCTGGGTCAACTGCAAGTACGCTCGTCCGCATTGTATTATGGCCTGGACGCCGCAAAGGAAATCGAGCCCCAGTATGATGTCGTCCACTACCATGGGTAGGACTAATAGAATCCCCCGCGTTTCCCGTTGATCCAGACGCACCTTGACCGAAACTGCTTGCGTCACCTCCTTTGCTGTACCGTCCGCCAGGCGGACGGTAGTCCTTATATTCCGTGCGTTCCCTCCGGTACTTACTTCATGAGCGATGCGTTGACTGGCGAACGACCGCGTTGCTCCCGTGTCGAGGGTAGCTGTGAGCGGTACTCCTTCGATGGTTACTAGCGCGGCGATCCTGCCTCCTTCCAAACTTAAGGGATGAGTTACTCCTGGGGGCCCTGGAGGTATGTCTCCGATCGGTTCCCTCACGAGCGGAGACTCGGCCGTTTCCCGACTCGGATAGCCTACAGCAGTCGATCGTCCGGATGCCGCGGTGGCCACACTCCCAACAGAATAGCACTCGCCGATTCCTGCATGAGCTGCTGAAATGACCTTCCTCCCCGCAATTCCGGCAGGCCCGGCGTGTGTTCACCGGCCGGTCTCCATCTTGGGTCACTACGCGGCTTGCCGTCTCGGCGCTCCGGTAGGGCCCGGTGTCGTCTGGAGGGGCATGCTGTGGGGTGGATAATCCGGGTCCTTGGTATAATGGCGTTCTGGCTTTCGTATTTGGGCGGTCGTTAGCTGGGTGGGTTTATTCGCGGTCCCGCGTTGTCTCGTACGCTACCATCAATTGGGTCAGTTCTCGGAACGTCTCGAACTCATGTCTACGGGTGAACAGTTGGTATTCCGGCCGAAGGTTCTCGTAGATCCTGTCCAGCTCCCCGTCTGGAATACATTGAGCTCGTTGCATCATGAGTCGGAGGTCGATCAAGTAGTCCTGAAAGGCTTCTCGGGGTCGTTGGCGACGGGAGCGGATCGTATCTTCCAAGCGCTGAAAGTATCGCGGGGGTAGGAAGAACTCCAAGAACTCCTTCCGGAACTCGGTCCATGGCTTGCCTTGCATCTGGAACGTCCTAAAAAATCCTTCTGCCTTGCCAGTTAGTAGCCCGGAGATGGCTCGCGGCAGTTTTGCTGGGCTTCCGCCATATGAGTCGACACTTTCTTCCAACCGTTCGATGAAAGCCAGCGCATCCGAGTGTCCGTCGAACTTCAGACCCCAATTGCGCAGTTTATCGGCCAGGGCGGCGAAGGAAATTTCTTCCCTTCCGGGTCGCGGCTTCCTCGGGGAAGCGGTGCTGGTGGTGATTGTCACCATGTCGCCGGTCAGTCGTGGTTTCAAGCCAGCCAGAGTCGCCGTGAGCTGCGCGCGGGAACTCGGGAATTATGATAGATAGAGGCTGCTCCGCACAGATCCCTTCCTTCCGCTCTCGCTGACTCGGTCCCGGCGACGGGGACGTGCTCCTCGGGCTTCTCGGGCTGGGCGCGCTGTCGAAGACCATTCCGAGCTCTTTGATCCGTTTTTCGATGGCAGTCGGATCCTCACCGCGCGAAATAAAGGCCGAGATCCGGCTGCGCAGTTCGTCCACTGTCCCGGTTTCACCGAGGCCGAATTCGGCGGCGATGGCCTGCAATTCGTCCTTGCGCCGATACGAAATCCACTGTACCCCCCATGTCGAAGCACGGTGGTCGAACTGTCAGTGAAACGCACTGAATACCGGAGTCCTTGGGGCTAGTCAGGGAAGCGCGGCGTATGCACGGTTAACACGGTTGTCCAGTGGAGGCGTCCTTGGCGTCCTTGCTGCTTGGGGTCCTGGTCGATAGTCCTTGCTATCGTTGTCCTTGGAATTGTCCTGACTGTTGATCCTGGCTAGGCCGGTCGATAGTCCTTGCTGTCGTCGTCCTGGGGATTGTCCTTGTGGTCCTGGTCGTGCTGGGTTCGTTGATTTAAGCGTTAGATCTCGTCCCGTGTTGATGGCTGAACGCTGACTGATCACTTCGAATGCCGGGCGTTTACTTTCGGCTATAGTTTTGTAGGCTGGGCTTTGAATGGTCACGCTGAAGACCGTGCATTGAATGACTGCTCTGAAGACCGGGCGTTGACTGCTCGCGCTGAGGGTCGGGCATCGACTATTCTCGCTGAGGGCCGGGCGTTGACTATCTCTTCTGGGTCTGAGTACGAAATATATAGCCGGGCTGGTTGGTCTTCGGGAGGATTCCGACGCTCGCTCGGCCTCTACCGCTCACGACGCGCTGCTCGCCGCGTACGTGTCACTCTCTCTCTAGCGATTTCGGCCCAGCTTCGGCTCGGTTCTCTTTCTCTGCCGCCTCGCCGCGGCGCTGACGCTGACGCTATTGCTAGGGAGGTTAGGGAAGCCAGCCTCGGCTGTACGTGAATAATGGGCGACCTCACGTGCGGTTATTTTTTCAGAGATATACAGCTATTCTTATCCTAATGATTCCGACTGGCCGTGCTTGCGCATGGTACAGTCCCGATTCCCCCTTCTACTCTTTCTTCTGATCGACTGTTCCACTTAGCGTCCCAAAACATAACGGAATCCCGGAGTCCCTGCTCGGGCGCCATCTGTAAGGAAGCGATCCTGGGCTGGGGTACATATCTCAGTCTACTCCAGGGTCGAAATTACAGTAATATTTATAATTTGCCGGGACTCCGTATTTCGGACCGATGATGGGGGACGGGGCAGCAGTCCCGCGGACGGGAGCGATCGTAGCGTGGGACAGGGCCGTTGGTTTCACCGAGAGCACTCCGGTTATCGCCGAATAGCGCCTTCAGGACCCCACCGAACTCAGAATCAATACGGAGGTCTTTACTATGCGACAATACCGACAGGTGTCGCCGAGAGTACCTAGGCTATCGCCGGACAGTACTTAAGGGACCCCGCCGGCCTGAGAGTTACTACGAAGCGGAAAGGGGGACTATGCTATGCGGAAATACCGGAAAGTATCGCCGAGAGTGCCTGGGCTATCGCCGGACGGCACTTACGGGAACCTGTCGGCCTAAGAATTACTACGACGCGGAAAGGGGAACTTTGCTATGCGGAAATACCGACAAGTATCGCCGAGAGTACCTAGGCTATCGCCGGACGGTACATACGGGACCCTGTCGGCCTAAGAATTACTACGACGCGGAAAGGAGGACTATGCTGCGGAAATACCGACAAGTATCGCCGAGAGTGCCTAGGCTATCGCCGGATAGCACTTACGGGACACTGTCGAACTAAGAATTACCACGGGGGGTCAGGGATATCGACAAGCATCGCCGAAGGTGCCTAGGCAATCGGCGGATAGCACTTACGGGACGCTGTCGAACTAAGAATTACTACGAGGGTCGGGGGTACCGGCAAGCATCGCCGAGAGTGCCTAGGCAATCGCCGGATAGCACTTACGGGAAACCGCCGAACTAAGAATTACTACGAGTACGAGAATACCGACGCGTATCGCCGAGAGCGCTTAGGCAATCGCCGGATAGCACTCACGGGACACTATCGGGCTAAACATTACTGCGAAAATCTTTATCATACAGGGCAGGTATCGCCGAGAGGGCTTAGGCAATCGCCGGACAGCCCCTTCGGGACCCAGGGAACTACGGGGATCAGGCGAGACACCAACAGGAGTCACCGGGGGCGCTAAGACGATAGTCGGATAGCGGCCTCGGGACCCTGCGGGGTCACAAACTACTGGAGGGAATCATGCGGAGGGAACAACGACAGGTATCACCGAGAACGCCTAGGCAATCGCCGGACAGCGGCCTCAGGATCCTGTCGGGCTACGAACTACTGGAGGGAATCACACAGTTTCAAGCAAGAGGCGGGAGGAAAGGCAGAGAAGATGAAGCCCCGGGCCTCCAGGTTCCCTAGTGTATAGATTGTTGGAGGTCGTGCTATGTTTCTGTTATATTCGTTACATTTCACTTTATTCTTTCTTGGTTCCCTACCTATCGCACCGCTCAGCAGCCCGTGTTTTTACTTTTTCCAAGCCACTCGAATTTTTCCGCAAACACGTCCGACTCCTACGACTGCTCCCAATCCACCTTTTTTTCTTCCACGTTTTCCCAGCTCAGCGTGGGCGGCTAGCGTCGTCATCTTCCGCGGCGGCAGAGGGCTGGCGCCGTCGTTCGGCGTCTACGCTGCGCCGGTGACTTTCGTCTCTCTGTCTCGCTGCTGGCGCGTCGTTACTTCGCTTTAGTTTTCCGCGTCTCTCTTCTGCCGTTGCTGCTGTGGGCTTACTGTTCCAGCGTTTCGTTGCTGCGTCGACGCTGGCGGCTTATCTTTTCGGCGCTTCTCGTCTTCGGCCGTCGCTGAATTGATGCTGTTGGCTACCGTTTCTTCTCTTGGTGTATTTCTCTCTCTATTTGGCTTCCGCTGCGTTGTTGTTGTCGGTTTTTGTTTCTTGGTGTATTCCTCCCCGTTTTGGCGTCGGTGCCGTTAGGTTTCGGTTCTTGGTGTATTCCTCGCCGTTGCTGTGTCGGTGCCGTTGGATTTCGATTCTTGGTGTATCCCTCTCCCTCTTTGGCTGCTGCTGCGTCGTAGTCGTTGGGTTGCTGCGTCGATGCCGTTGGTTTTCGGTTCTCGGTGTATTCCTCTCTCGTTTTGGCTGCTGCTGCGTCGTTGTTGTTGGGTTTTGGTTCTGAAAAGCCACCCCCCCCCCCCCACCCCCTCCTTTAAAGAAGATAATAAGCTACGTGGGGCTTAGAGACCCCTCGGGCCGTATAATATATAAAATTAATGTCATGTAGCCTTCGTGGCCTTCCCCCCCCTTAACCTAAAACTGAAAAGTCAAAAATCTTAATTCTAATAACGTAATCTCGGGTCCCTCCAATGGGAAAATGACGGCGAACTGATGGGCGGAAAAAATGTGGGTGGAGCGTACGCTCCCTCACAAGATACAGAAATATGATCCTGCTAAAAGTACATACATATGTACATATCTCAAATATTGAGTGCCACCTTCAGAGATAAATCGATATAAATTATAATAAATACTCGTAGTTTTTCGCTGAAATCCTAGTCAAAAATGGAATGAGAACAGCTTAAAGTAATTTAGCTGTGAGCGTGGAATTGTGGAGTACACGAAATAAGGGAATCGGTGATTGTCATTATACTTAAACTGGGCCCTAAATGCTAACCTAACACATTACCCGACTCCCTTTTCCATTTCCCTCACCAAATTTTTGTGTAAATGTAGAGTTCTATTTCACGTGTGTGTTTTGTAGCAGTATGAATTTTGGGTGAGATTTTCCCGTAGATGTTGTGCGTGTGATAAGCGGTCTGATGTAATTGCCAACAATTATCATTGTGCTGAGGTCTTTGCGGGATACACATGTGTGTTCGGTTCTAACCATATGCATATGCAAACTTGAAAAGAATGCTACCCCCTGGGGTGGGCAACATGCTTGCAGCTTAATTGCCCGCGGCGTTAAGCAATTATAATTTTATTCGTTATTATACCCGATACTCAAAATGAGTATTGGGGTATATTAGATTTGTGGTAAAAGTGGATGTGTGTAACGTCCAGAAAGAATCGTTTCCGACCCCATAAAGTATATATATTCTTGATCAGCATCAATAGCCGAGTCGATTGAGCCATATCTGTCTGTCCGTCTGTCCGTCTGTCCGTCCGTCCGTCTGTCCGTCTGTCCGTCCCCTTCAGCGCCTAGTGCTCAAAGACTATAAGAGCTAGAGCAACGATGTTTTGGATCCAGACTTCTGTCATATGTCACTGCTACAAGAAAATTTCAAAACTTTGCCCCGCCCACTTCCGCCCCCACAAAAGGCGAAAATCTGTGGCATCCACAATTTCGAAGATACGAGAAAAACAAAAACGCAGAATCGTAGAAGATGACTATATCTTCTAGAGTGCAAAATCTGAACCAGATCGTATAATTATTAAAGCCAAAATCAAGAAAACAATTTCATTCTTTCTCGCTCTGTCTCTCTCTAACACACAGGTTTCATGGTCAAAATTTCGCCACACCCCCTTCCGCCCCCGCAAAGGACGAAAATCTGGGGCATCCACAAATCTCAGAGACTATTAACGCTAGAGTAACCAAATTTAGAATCCGCACTCCTGTTAGATCTCACTATAAAACGTATATCTCAAAATTTCGCCCCACCTCCTTCCGCCCACACAAAGAACGAAAATCTGTTGCATCCACAATATTGCAGATTCGAGAAAACTAAAAACGCAGAATCATAGATAATGACCATATCTATCAGATTGCTGAATCTGGATCAGATCAGATTATTTTTATAGCCAATAGGAACAAATCAATTTGCAGTGGCTACGCAGCGCCCGACGTCACGCTCAGACTGATTTTCTGTCTCTCTCGAACGCACTCTTTGTCGTGTCGTTTAATATTAGCGGCGTCTGCCGGAGAAGAGCTATACTGACTTAGTATCGGGTATAACTGTAGAGTTGCGGTGTCCGCAGCAACTCACAACGTTCCCCCTCGTTTTATTAGATCGAAAAGCGGCTACTGCACATGTGCCGCCATCCCACGGCACTCACCTTGCGGAGTCGTTGTTTGCTTTGCCTTTCGTCCCTTTTAATTGCATTTAATTACTGATTGTCTGAATATCCACCTTCAACAGAGGTCATTCCAGTGTGTCCCGATTTTCATATTAATCAAGTCATTAATGAGACTTTGACAGCTCCCGGGTGCGATCAATGAGGCAGATAAGACCTCATAATTGGCCAGACAAGTAGGTTAGGGTTATTAATTGCTCCTGATTAGCTCCCCTGCTAATTGAAACCCACTATACCCTGCCCCTTTCCCATTTAATCAATGCCTCTTTGAGCTAAAACTTGTTTATATTTATTTTGTGCTAATATGCTTTATGATTAGACTTATTTTTTTGTCCTTTGCTGTTGAATTAATGGAAATTTTAAAATTACATTCTGCACAGTTCTGTTGAACGATATAGGAAACTCTTTCACTGGCACTGGCTTGCAGTTTGCAGTGCCGTAGGCAGGTTATTTTGGTCTTTCTGAGGACCAAACGTACGCCACGGCCGGAATGCATGTAGATAACTAAAACAAAGACTTAAAACATGTAATTCTCTATACTAATGACTAAAGATAGAAAACATAGCTGATTTGAGATGATTTTGATTGGAGCTGAACTAAGAAGAACTAAGATTAAGGGAGGAATGGAATTGCTGTGCAGGTGATGGTGACGCAATGCGGATGCTAGGAACCTTCTGTGGCTAGACCATGGACACAGGGCCTTTGTTGAGCTGGTCTAGATGCTCCTTGGCCTTGATGCGCAGCGTGGCTATCGAATTGCTCCGCATGTCCGCCGGCGGAGACGAGGAGTGCTTCACCAATGCTTGCGGAGGTGGTGGCGGACTCTCCCGGCCCACGTCGAGCAGCTCGATGCTGGCATTGGTCGCGCACTTGTCCAGGCCGCTGCCGTGGTTGCTACTGCTGCTGCCGGCATCCAGGTCGCTGCTGTCCCGCGCCTCCCCGTTGGAGTCGGCGTTGCAGAGGCTCAAGTTCTGCGGCGACATGCAGATTTCCGGACCGCTGCACTCCAGCGAAGCGGAGGAGGAGGAAGAGGACGAGACTGCGGTCGTCGTGGTGGGTGGCAGGCTGGCGGTCGTCAGTCCGTGGTGGGGGGAGCCCAGCGATGTGGCATGCGGTGACATGCGTGACAGGTGCGGCGGGAGATGGGACAGCGGCACCACATGATGGCATCCATGGGGATGGGGTGGACCCGGCGGCGGGGGTGGCTGGGGCTGGTTATGGCCATGCCCATGGCCATGTCCATGCCCATGCCCGTGTCCCAGACTCCCGTGTCCGAGTCCGTGTCCGTGGCCGGGCGGTGGTGGCGGTGGTCCATTATGACCGTGATGGTGTCCCATGGCCGCCAAACTGCTCATCGTAAGGTTTGTGGGCGCCAAACTCAGCGGTGGGGTCAGATAGCTGGGGTACACCGTCTGCGGGTGCGATAGAAAGCCTGCAAGAGATTGGTCTGAGTAAAGGGGCTATGGAGTGCTGAATATGAGACTCTCACCTGGCAGGGCACTCAGCAGCGGCGGCGACAGCCAGGGATCCACTGGCAGACCAGAGGCTCCGCAGCCAAGTCGATGAGGCAGCTGGGTGAAGTGCGTCAGGCCCAGACGCAGGCTTTCCGACTTCTCCTGGCGACGCCACTTGGCCCGACGATTCTGGAACCAGACCTGCGAGAGAGAGAGAAGAAGGAGGGTTAGCTAATTAGTTTGCTTAGAGAGAGCACGGAGCAATTAAATTAATCACTTGACAAGAAACGCGTTAATTTAATCAGGCGCCAAAATGTCTCTGAAGCGCAGCCAGAAGAACAACTGACGGAAGACGGCCTAAAAGCATAATGAGAAAACGGAATAAACTGAAAGACAAGGGGCCGAATGGGAAAGAGAGAATGGGCTGAGAGAGAGAGAGAGAGAGAGAGAGAGAGACAGCTATAGAATGCCGGAAGATAAAAAGCTCCAAGCAAGACAAAAACCAAAATGGCGTCCAGCGCTGAAATTGTTAATGAAAACAGACACACACACGAACACAAGCACAGAGGAGATACAGCCAGACAAGCAAAATGGCTGAGCACACATACACACACCGAGCCAGAGTCCCGTTAGGCAACATCCAATTAGTTCGCCTTCGCTTTAATTAGAATTATCGCAACAATGAGTGTGTATTAGTGTGCCTGTCTAATTAGCGGCTTCAACTGAGGGAAAGGCACTGCCAGAGAGAGAGAGAGAGAGAGAGAGAGAGAGATAGGGAGAGCAAAACACCCATAAAAGCCACCTACAGAGAATGAGTTTCCATAGCCCCCAGTCCTGACCAACCTCTGCCACGCTCAAAGTAATTAAACGAAATTTGCGCAAATTAATAAGAAATTATTCCTGATGAAAATTTCATTACCATTACATGTTGTTGCTGTTTGTGTGATGTTTTTAGCCAGAGTTTGAGCTAAAGTCTGACCATTAGCCAGAGCTGCTGCTGCTCTTGTCACAAATACGACTACATATATTTTAGCCCCTCACCCAACTCTACTAGATACTCGTATAAGTCCATATGTATGCTTTGTATCGGATCCGACCATAGTGTTGTTAACCCGAGCCCTTCCGCTCACTATACCTGAAGACGCCTACCACCCTACTTTCGAGGTGTCGCTAGATATAGGACCAACTGTATTGAATCGGTCGAGTAGGCTGCCCGAACGTGTCCGCTGCTTTCGTAAAGCCGAGTTTGCGAAGCTTAATAACATCATTACGGATTTTGATTGGTCCGCTTTGTACTTGTGCACTGATATCATAAAAGGCACAAACATTTTTTACAATGCTCTTGGCACATTTTTCGATTCTTGTGTCCCGCTTTCTTGTACGAACCAAGGCCATGGCTAAAGGTGCCTGGCGGCCAGGCATAAAACGCTAGGGGCAACCCAAACGTCGGTGGAAAGCGTGACTGCTACCACCGGCGGGAACGGGGAGGAGCAATCCTCTCTGCGTGTCGCCAGCGGTCACACCTCGGGCATGGCGGGAGCAGGTCATGTCAGTTGTAATACTACTGCCACAAAAACGACGCGTTGCAGGGTGAGCCGCGCGGGTGCCGTTGTCGATGCAGACTCGGACCTGGAGAGCGTGCTATCCCATAGCAAGACCGAAGAGGAAAGCCTTCTCCGCTCGCCGGAACCAGGTACCAGCTCCCTGGGAAGGGCCGAAGCGTTCCAGGGGTGGGATGAAGGCAAAAGCTCAGTATAAGGCGGCCCTCAAGTTAGGAGGAGGACCCTAGCGCTCCCATGCCCACGTTCATGCTCAAGTGCAATGACGACCCAACGCGGCAGTGGCTGGTGCAGAAGGTGCCTCTACTGGAAGCTCTGTGGGAGGGGGCCAAGCTGGAGGTGGTAGACAGGGAGCTGATCTTGTCCATACCAAAGGCGAAGGTGCTCTTCCCCATTGCTGTCCAGGGGGAGCGAGCACTGAAGCTGCTGAAGAGGCAAAATCCGGACGTGCCAACTGCTGATTGGAAGGTTCTGCATGCCGGTAGCCCACTACCCAACGAGGGGGGCCAGCACGTGATCCTCCAGATCAGCAAGGTGGCGGAGGACATCCTGTATCCCAAGTTCGGGAAGATGGCGTGGGGCGTAGGTAGCGTATACCTACGGCTGAAAAAGCGCCACCCCGAGGATAAAGATGCGCACACCCTCCAGGCAGGCGAGGTCGAGAAGGACCTAGGTCTGGAGACCATAGTGGAGGCCGCCCAGGGTCTTGCGCTGGACGACTCGGAGGAGGAGGAAGACGGTGACGGTGACCTGACAATCATAGTCAACCCGTCGTGCGAGGTTGAGTTAGCCACCCATGACACTAAGGGTGCTGCAACTCAATCTCCATAAAAGCAAGGTAGCGTCGGCGGAGCTCCTCATTGCCATGGAGCAAGGGCCCGCCGACATAGCTTTAGTCCAGGAGCCGTGGATTGCGTCAGGCAACTCTGTGGCCGGACTAAAGTCCTCAAATTACAGCCTTCTCTACTCAACATCGGTAAGCAGGAACAGAACCGCCGTACTCGTACGGAAGGGAATCCATGCTCATCTTATGTCTCATTACAGCACGGATGACCTTACGGTGGTGATGCTGGAGAGCGAGGAAAAGCGCCTAATGGCAGCTTCCTGCTACATGGCACACGACAGGCCCGCCCCGCCGGAAGAACTTAGGAGTCCGGTGACAGAAGCCGGCTCCAAAAATCTCCAACTCCTCATCGGTGCAGACGCCAACGCCCATCACAATGTGTGGGGAAGCCCTGACACCAACGATAGAGGTGAGTCACTCCTAGACTTTATCTTATCCACTAACTTAGATGTAGCAAACGTGGGGGAGGAACACACCTTCGTGGGTCCCACCTCGTCAAACGTGCTAGACCTAACTCTTGTCACGGGAAAGAGTACCTTGGTATCTGACTGGAGAGTCCTCGAAAGACCATCCTTCTCAGATCATAAGTACATTCAGTTCAAGTGCGAATTCAAACACTCTTCGAAGATAACAGTCTATAGAAACCCCCGAAACACAAACTGGGTAAAGTTTAAAAAGACTGTTACTTCGAAGCTCGCGAATCCGGGCTCAGTGAAATCCGCGGAGGATATAGAGAAGTCCCTAAAGACCCTATCCAACGAGTTACTGAACGCCTACCATGCATCGTGCAAACCATCGAGAACGAAGAGGAGAACCAAGCCACTCTGGTGGAACCGAGATCTCTCTCTCCAAAGGAACAACCTCAAGGAATTCTTCAAGATCGCCAAACAAGCGAACGAAGAGATTGTCAATGAGGAATATAAAATCCTACTTAGGAGCTACAAGAAGGAAATACGTAAGGCACAAAGGAACTCGTGGAGAAACTTCTGCTCCAACATTGAGAAAGTGCCCGAAACCGCTAGGCTCCGGAAGCTGCTCTCAAAGCAGCCCACAGTACAGAGCCAACTAAAACTAGACAACGGACAGTGGACAGAGGGCAGTAAAGAAGCCCTAACAGCACTAATGGAGGCGCACTTCCCTGGATGCACCGAGGTCACTGACGCCAAGGAGCATCAGGACCTAGCAACTGAGGAACAGCACCCCCCAATAGGTCTGTTAACCACTAAGAGAATCCACTGGGCCATAGACTCCTTCGCGGCCATAAAAGCACCAGGACTGGACGGGATATTCCCAGCCATGATGCAGTTGACCAAAGAGGTTATTACCCCATGGCTCTTCTCAATATACTCAGCATGCCTAAGTACAGGCTATATCCCCATCCAATGGAGAACCTCGAGGGTTGTCTTCCTCCCTAAGGTAGGAACGTGCAGCCACGTGAGTCCCAAGGATTACAGACCGATAAGCCTTACCTCCTTTCTACTAAAAACACTAGAAAAGCTGTTGGATTTACACATCAGGAATGAGGTAGGGGGACTGATGACAATAAACCAATACGCCTACACTAAAGGGAAATCAGTGGAGACGGCACTACACTCGCTAGTAGCCACCATCGAGAGCGCCCTTCACAACAAAAAGTATGCTTTGGGAGCATTTGTGGACATCTCAGGAGCATTCAACAACGTGGCAACAACCGCAATAACAAGTCGCCTAGAAGCGAATAACATACACCCTGCAATCAACGTCTGGATCCAAAACCTCCTAAGTTGTAGACGGGTGCAATCGGAGTGGGGCACCGCTTCCATGGTAAAGGGGGCACACAGAGGCACACCTCAAGGTGGAGTCCTTTCGCCACTACTGTGGAATTTGGTGGTCGACGACCTCATTAAGAGATTTGAAAGGAAGGCCCCAAAAATAACAGCCTATGCAGATGACATAAGCATACTTATTACGGGTGTATGTCCATCGACCCTCAGCTCCATAATGAAACGTACACTCAGGGAGATACGTGAGTGGGCGGAAGAGGTTGGACTCAGTATCAACGCGGACAAGACGGACCTCATCCTCTTTACCAAGAGGTACAAGGTACCGATATGGACCCCCCCGAAAATTGACCAAACTAGGCTGACTCCAAAATCACAGGTGAAATACCTAGGCACAGTACTGGACAGCAAGCTGGCATGGAGGCCCAATGTAGTGGAAAGGGTGAAGAAGGCTACCATTGCGCTTTATGCATCCAAGAAGATGCTCAGCAGCACATGGGGCCTGTCACCTGCTCTAATGCACTGGATCTACATCTCAGTGGTGCGACCAACTCTGCTGTATGGAGCCTTAGTGTGGTGGCAGGCTATTGAAAAGAAGACATACCATAAGGTTATGGAAAAGACTCAGCGACAGGCTCTGCTCTGTATTACATGGGCGCTGAGGTCAACCCCAACAGAAGCACTCGAAACTATACTCGGAATCGACCCCCTGGACATTCACGCTCGCCTGATTGCGGGAAAGGCAGCACAACGCCTTATAGCATCAGGAAACCTATCCATACAAGGATACGGGCACAGTTCAATTGGCAGGGACATGACCAGATCAACTGATTACATGACCCCCCAAACTTGCCTTGACGTCAAAACAACCACATCTTTGGGACCTGAAGAATGGAAAATTGGAAGGGACCAAACTGAGCACCTCAACATATACACAGACGGCTCCAAGATGGTTGGAGGAGTAGGAGCGGGCCTATACTGTACAGACCCTGAGATAAGGCTGTCGTATAAGCTACCGGACCAATGCAGCATATTCCAGGCAGAAGTTTTTGCCATCGGGAAGGCAGCGGAGGTCGCTCTCCTAACAGAACGAGCACACGATGCGGTCAACCTATTCGTCGACAGCCAAGCGGCGATAAGATCCATGCAGTCGTCCGCGGTCAGTTCCAGAAGTGTCTTGGCGAGCAGGGAGGCACTAGACATCCTAAGCACGACAAAGACAGTGCGGATCTATTGGGTTCCCAGCCACCAGGGCATCGAAGGAAACGAAGCGGCGGACGGACTAGCTAAGGAAGGCGTCGGGCTGGAGAATAGGAGAACCGAGAACGTGCCTGTCTCCCTCAGAACGCTGCAAGGCGATCTAGAGAAGCAGGCTAGAGCACAGACTGATAGCAGGTGGAGGAGTACCACCACCTGCAGAACCTCGAAGATAATGTGCAAGGAGCGCAACGAGAAACTTAGCCACTACCTACTGCACCTACCACGAAAGGACTGTAGACTGCTAGTGGGGATACTAACAGGTCACTGCAGCAAAGCTAGGCATCACCAACAGAGACAGTTGTAGGAAATGTGAGGAACCTGGGGCTATCGAAACCCTGGAACAGCTCACCTGCAACTGTCCGGCTCTTTCAAGGGCAAGGAGGAGATACCTGGGCGCCCCAGTGTTGGCATCACTGGAAGATGCCTCCAAAAGGACGCCACAGGAACTGCTGGCCTATGCTAAAAAGACCTCGATTCTCGGGGACTCTTTAAAACCACATTAACACTCCCGCGACGGTTCATACACACCCCCATCCGGATAACTAAGGGCCATATTGGCCTATGCGTGGCCCCGCTGAGGGCCGTCCGGGTTAACCTAACCTAACCTTATGATCAGGCAATTGCCGATCTTTTTGCCCAATTTTTCCAAACCACTTATTCTGAGGAAAGCTACTCTCGTCTTCCGTACCCATACGGTTTACCGAGGTCGAACGGCATTTTCAGTCCCTTGTTAAATGAATGTTCTTTACTTCATGATCTTCGACTAGTTAAGCCGGTGTTTTCACCGGGTCCAGACGGGGTTTCAGGTTGTGTACTCAGGTACTGTGTCGAGGCTCTGTGTGGACCTTTGCTTAAACTATTCACCCTGTCCATTGATTCTTCTTGCTTCCCCCCGATCTGGAAGGAATCGTTTATAATTCCTCTCCATAAAAAAGGTAGCAAGTCTGATGCAAAAAATTATAGAGGTATAGCAAAGTTATCCGCTATTCCTAAAATGTTTGAGAAGGTTTTAACTCCGCACTTGCAGCATCTCTGCAAGTCACTTATATCTCCAACTCAGCATAGATTTATAAGGCGGCGATCAACCACCACGAACTTGTTAGAGTTTACCTCTTTCATTATTAAAGGCTTTCAATGTAACTTACAGACGGATGTTATTTACACCGACTGTAGTAAAGCATTCGACTCTGTAAACCATTCCCTTTTAGCGCATAAACTTGACCTTTTATGGTTTCCGCCCAACCTCCTGAGATGGATTTCTAGCTATCTTTGTTCTAGGTCTCAAAGAGTCCTCTTCAAAAACTCCCTCTCTTTACCAGTAAAGGTTTCTTCGGGAGTACCACAAGGCAGCCATCTAGGCCCCTTACTCTTCACACTCTTTATTAATGACTTGCCTTCAGTATTAAAATACTCTCGAGTACTTATGTATGCGGATGATGTTAAACTCTGTGTCCAGTACAAGGACATTTCAT
This sequence comes from Drosophila miranda, assembly GCF_003369915.1. Taxonomy (NCBI): domain Eukaryota; kingdom Metazoa; phylum Arthropoda; class Insecta; order Diptera; family Drosophilidae; genus Drosophila; species Drosophila miranda. The sequence goes on from NW_022881603.1 coordinate 37,578,348, forward strand.
TTCATTCTCGCTTGCAATCCGATCTCAATAACTTTCAGTCATGGTGTTGTGCAAACTTGTTACACCTTAATGCCTCGAAATGCAAAGTTATGACATTTCATCGTTCTAGCCCTTTGTTGGCTCCCTACACCCTATTTGGTGGTTCTCTTGAGAGAATTACCCTGGTGGATGATCTGGGTGTTATGTTAGACCCCAAGTTAAAGTTTCCCGAACACATTTCTACCATGGTAAATAAGGCTATGGGCGTGCTTGGGTTTATAAAGAGGTGGTCAAAGGAATTTGACGACCCCTATATAACAAAGACTCTCTATACCTCGCTTGTTCGTCCGATCTTAGAATACGGCTCCTGTGTATGGTGCCCTCAGTACAAAGTACACCAGGACCGTATAGAATCAGTACAGAAAAACTTTTTACGCTTTGCTCTGCGGGGCCTTAACTGGGATGCGGGTGTAAGACTCCCATCTTACTCTAGTAGACTACTATTAGTAAACCTCCCATCCTTAGTTAACCGTAGAAAAATGCTTGGTGTGATATTTATGCACAACTTGATCAGGGGTGACATAGACAGCCCTGATCTGTTGAGCCGCATAAACTTCACGATTCCTATTAGACTGACTAGAAATTTTATACCGTTGTTCCTTCCACTTTGTAGATCGAATTATTCCTTGCATGAACCGTTTAGGGTCTTATGCTCGGGTTATAATTCCCTCTACCATATTATATCCATCACTAATTCTCTTCCTCTTATTAAATTATTAATCCTTACACACCTTTCTATTAATTAGTAACTGTAGTGGTATTTGTATTTTGATTGCATGCTTAGTTTCTTAGTAAGTTTAGTACTAATTTTCCTCGAATGTTAGTCTAATAGCTATCTTTCTTGCATGTTCGCGTTTGGTTCGGCTACGCACCGCGCGTCATGCGGCAGCGCCCCTCGGTCGGTTGGGCGGGAGGAGGGCTGCGTTTTGCCTGGGATCCGCGCGTAACAGCCTTCTGCTGGTGTCACACGGGCCACTTGACGGTGCAGTAACTGCATCGCCTCTTGAAAGATGCAGTCATTGCATGTCAACGTCCAAATATGTGTTCAAGTATATATGTATGTATGTATGTACATATATTTGTGTACGATTCGTGGTTTCGTATCGCCCGTCTGTGGCTCTTTAATTAAAGATAATGGCGCGTAAAATTATTCTGGTTGCCCGAAAGTGATTTGCAAAACGAATTTCACCAGTCGGAAAATGCTCGTTGAAACGGCTTAATTAAAAATATGTCCACTATTAAAAAGGATAGCAGATTACTTGACATTGCTAGATGTATAATAAAACAAAATATTCAAAGATATTCGGGATAAAACGATATACTTAAGGTATGAAGCTGAAGGGACAAACTTAAAGCCAACTTCCACTCTTTGATACTAACATACTTATTTTTCAATTATTTCAATTAAATATACCGCTGGATACTCGTAAATAGTAAGATTCTTGCGAGTGAAAACCGATTGCTATTGAGCTTGGCTCATACATAAATACAACATTTTATGAGCGAAAATAATATGAAAATATCTGCATATGTTTAAAACTTAATATATTTAACACATTTTTTTCTAATCACACCTCAAATTTTACTTTACCCAAATAAACAAAAAAACAACAAAATGCGAATTCCCGTTGACAGATAAAATTGCGAAATTAATATTTGGCATGTGTAACAGGTGTCGGCTGCTCCTTTTTATACCCGATACTCAAAATGAGTATTGGGGTATATTAGATTTGTGGTGAAAGTGGATGTGTGTAACGTCCAGAAGGAATCGTTTCCGACCCCATAAAGTGTATATATTCTTGATCAGCATCAATAGCCGAGTCGATTGAGCCCTGTTTGTCTGTCCGTCCGTCCGTCTGTCCGTCCCCTTCAGCGCCTAGTGCTCAAAGACTATAAGAGCTAGAGCAACGATGTTTTGGATCCAGACTTCTGTGATATGTCACTGCTACAAAAATATTTCAAAACTTCGCGCTGCCCACTTCCGCCCCCACAAAGAACGAACATCTGTGGCATCCACATTTTTAAAGATACGATAAAACCAAAAACGCAGAATCGTAGAAAATGACCATATCTTTTAAACTGCAGAATCTGAATTGGATCGTATTATTATTATAGCCAGCGTCAAGAAAACAATTTAATTTTTTCTCGCCCTGTCTCTCTCTAACACACACGTAGCATAGGCGGCTTTGCTTAGAGTAAAACATTAGCGCCTAGATCTCAGAGACTATAAAAGCTAGAGCAACCAAATTTGGTATCCACACTCCTAATATATCGGACCGAGACGAGTTTGTTTCAAAATTTCGCCACCCCTCTTCCGCCCCCGCAAAGGATGCAAATCTGGGGATATTCACAAATCTCAGAGACTATTAAGGCTAGAGTAACCAAATTTAGTATCCGCACTTCTGTTAGATCTCACTATAAAACGTATATCTCAGAATTTCGCACCCCCCCCTTCCGCCCACACAAAGGACGAAAATCTGTTTCATCCACAATATTGCAGATTCGAGAAAACTAAAAACGCAGAATCATACATAATAACCATATCTATCAGATTGCTGAATCCGGATCAGATCGGATCATTTTTATAGCCAAAAGGAACAAATCTATTTGCAGTGGCTACGCAGCGCCCGACGTCACGCTCAGACTGATTTTCTGTCTCTCTCGCACGCACTCTTTGTCGTGTCGTTCAACATTAGCGGCGTCTGCCGGAGGAGAGCCATACTGACTAAGTATCGGGTATAACCGTAGAGTTGCGGTGTCCGCTGTAACTCACAACGTTCCCCCTCGTTATTACTATTTTTTCTCTTAATGTAATTTTGACCAACATTCAATTTATATGAAATATTATTAAGTATTATTAATTATTTCTTCACTAGAGCCCTCATCTTTAAGGACATCATAATGTAAAATGGCACTACGAGAACTGGACATAATTTCCCTTTGATTTGCAACTATCAAAAACTCATTTCATGCTAATCAAAACCCAATCAAATGAGTAATCCCGAATATCTGTAAGATATCAATTAGCCGAGCAGACAGCCACCAACAACAAAAGTTCTCCAGTTTCTTGAGTACCCTCCCCCGTTTCTACATCTCATATCCACTCCACATACGCTCTGATCACCCCTTTGCTCCGGCAATCCCATTTAGAAAGTCTAATTTCCTGTCTCTCAAATCTGTACGAAGAAAATAAATTAATGTTAGCAGCTTTAGGCCACATTCAACTCCTCTCTCTCTCTCTCACACACACACACACACACAGCACACCCACATACCCAGAGAGAATGCTGAAATACGGCGGAGATGGGAGGGAGGGTGGAGGTTTTCGAGTTTGTGCTTCTTCATTTTAATTAAATCATCAAAATCAATTTTGTAATTTCCATTCATGGCGCGTCATAATGAAAATGCCCTCACAACCCCACAAGCGGAAAATAACGAAAGCGAGAGAGAGAGATACAGTGAGCGGGAGCAACAGAGAGCGAATGATAAAAGAGAGAGCTCCATGCTAGCGGGTGGCACGCCCACAGCATCATAATCATCATCATGTAGAGAGCCATCCACCCAAAAGTTGGCAAAATTGTCTGCTTTCATCTTTGGCTGTTGATGCTGCCACAAACCACCCACCACCTACCACTCGTCGCGCCTTCTTCTGCTCTGACATGGACCAAACTCAATTTTCCACCCCATAGACATAAATACAAACAAGCACTTCCCCACACACACCCACACAGCACACGCATCCACATGTTCAGCCATTTTCAATTTTAATACATTTTCCTCTGACTCTGGTGCTGGCGCTGGCCTCTCAACCTCAATCACCCACACACCGCCCCTCTATCGGGCAGGCCTTCGCACACCCTCAGCTCATCACCCGGTTGGGGTTCGCTGTGCGCCACCTCCTCCGTCCCCAGCAGGCAACCACTTTTCAACTTTAATCTTTTTCATAAACTTCACATTGGCAGCAAACAATTTGTGTCCCCAGTTCCACCCCATTGCCCATCAGCAGTCTCCCGTGCGGAGCCCACTTTAGAATCATCATCATCATCATCTCTTCTTTCCCTCTCTCTCTCCCTCGCTCACTCTAACTCTCTCCGTCTCTTTGCTAGCATTTTCCTTGTCGTCTTCTTTAATTTTGTTCGCAGCAAAGTTTTGCCGTTTTATTGGAAAACTTCGGCCGCAAAGTGTCGTTGTTGCCCTAAAATGGGAAAGCACATAGAAGTAGAAGTAACCCACACAGCAAACAAGACGTATACGCAACTCCCCCTATATTGCTCGCTCTCACTCGCCCAGCCAGACATCCCTCTCTTTCACTCGCTGTGTGGCAGAAATTGCTTTTCGAATGTTTCTGACAGTTTGCAAATTGGAAAATTGACTTTTAACACAGAAGAGCTTCAGCAGCTTAATAAAACTGTTTGCAACTTGTGTAGAGAGGAATGAGACAGAGTGAGTGAGTGGGAGATATAGAAAGAGCAAGAGAAAGAGAGAGAGATAAAGAGAGAGAGCGAGATGGGGGAGATGGAAAAGATGGGGGTAGAATTGTTGCAGCTCGACTTGATATTACACAGGTCTTGTTGGATTATTCATACTTCCGTTTTTGGTAGGTTCCTCTGTCGGTTGGTTGCCGGGATCGTGTTTGTGACTAAGGCCTCCTCGACAAATCATTTACCCGAACTTAAGGCTATTCGTGTGGCAACCAAATTGAAAATCGGTAGGGCTACAAATGTGTCAACCGAAATTTATTGAAGTGTAAAGACAAGGTAGAATCTCTCGCTTTGATGGAAAATGGGCGGGACTACACTGAAAAAAACTGAGAGAAATTTGAAAATATAATGGAACAAACGTACGGTAGGACAGAGACTGTTTCTAGGACTCTAGTAGAATCTCTGTCCTGGGTCTTACAATAATGTGACGAGTATTCTACGTTATTCCTACGATGACAGATAAGTGAAGGCATGGAATGGATTGAATAGTATAGTAGAAAAGCAAAGGAATCCTTTTGGTAAGAGTGTCATGTTTTATACCACTTTTCCCTCCCAGTGGGTTGAACCTGAAATCAGCTCGGGGAATCAACTTGCAACTCCAGTTACTTACGGCACAACCATTATCCCTGGAACAGAGCTATAATTATCTCAGTGCCGCCCGTTTGTCATGCAATTCAATCAATTTGATTGAAACCCTGATGCCATCGAATGCAGTTTGTTCGGACTCGTTCTCGTTGCCGATAAGCGAGTTAATTGCATAGAAACAAAAATATTGCCCAGCATGGCCTGCAATTAGAGACCTTCGGACCTAGAGGGGCGAATCGAACTGTTTTGGACAACCCGTTGCGTTCAAGGATATTGATAGCGGCGCCTAAGTTAATAACCCAAATGCAAACTGCATGGGAATAGGGAAGGGTTCTTCGCGGATGTCGCGTCGTCTCAGCCGTGTTCCGTTGTGCAAGCTTTAATTTAATTAAAAATCCTCAAATCCCGGTTAGGGGAGCCTAATTATATGCCCAGCCTTTTGCCTGAACAGAGACAGACATGAAGCATTCAATCCAATTCCATTCACCGCGTCCATATATCCATCCATCCAGGGGCTGTCATAATTCCAGACCCAAGTCGGAGGGACAAAGCCACAGCGAGGAGTCCTTGCCCTGGTAGTTTATGACATGTTTTTTATTCCATTGTTGGCTTTTAGTTCCGGGGCTCGTTCTTCAGCACCGAGCGACGACGACGACTGAGACTCGAGCATCCTGTTTCGGTTGCTTTTGTGGGACGGGACTCAGAACAAATTAGAGCGAAGACAAAAGCTTTGACGACGACCACAATCCGCAAGATGTTTTAATTAGTTTAAGAGCCGACAAGCATATTGGTTTACACTCGAAGCCGCCGACGAGGGAGGAGGGAAACTTGTCGAAGGACTCATCATGAGGATTCTGATTCTAATTCATTGAACCAAGCTCTGGGTAAAAATCACGACCCCCAAAATTATTCTCATTTGGCTTGTTGGAGACAGACATTTAAGAACAATAGATTTACATGAAAGCTCTCTTCGGAGGACACCGACGGTCATAGAATCCTTGTCCGCCCATTGTATATAGCTCCATATATACAAGATATCCAAGGCATATAATTCTTAGGAGAAGCAAATGATGACGAAGAGCAGTCATTAATATTATGTTTGCCATCCCTTAAGAGAATCCATATAAGAATTCCATGCACTACCCGTACTTTCGCACCCCTTCCTAATTACAGTCGTAGTTCTCCATTCAAACCTGTAATCGAAAGCCAAACACACAACAAATCTCGATTCTCTGACAGCCGCAGACGCTGGCAACAGCGGCTCCGCCTCAAATGTCGCCGAGGCGAAGGAAAAGTCAAGGAATGCGCTTCAATCTCATGACCTGGAAATGCTACACAGGACAAAACGAAACGAAGCGAGAATCAAATCCAACACACACTCGATCAAGCGCTCAGGTTTCTTTAGGATTTCAATTGTTCACCGCGGCCTGACTTTGGCCAGAGTCAGAGGCAGGGGCTGGGAACCTTGTTTGCCGGGTCGTGTTTGCCCGGAGACACGTGGCACCCTGTATTTAATTAGCTATTTATTTACTCGCTGACATGCCGAGCAGCAGCCCGGGCAAGGGAACGGACAAACGGGCGCACGCACAGTTAATAAGCAGTTAAATCGGCTACAAAGGACGACAAACACCAGCCATGAGCGGACTCCGCTCCTGGCGGGGTTGCTGTTGCTCCGTCGAACTGTCGCACAGGGAATTGGAATGCCGACTCAGACGTCGGGCCTGCCACTTCTCCTTCCCCTTCCCCTTCCCCAGCACAGAAACAAATTTCTGTTGACGCATTTTTAATTTGAAACAGTCGCAAGCAGTGGAACGGGATCAAGAAATGAGGACTTTCCTGGGGAACCGAAGCCTCAGTTACTCTTACAGATCGTTCGTCCGTATGACAGTTACATGCTGTACATACTAATTAGATTCAATTAAAGTTCAATTTAGCCTGCAATGTTCGAAGTTCGGTACAATTTAGTTCAGCAGCAGAAAAGTTGTCTTGCAAATAACGTGGCCATATCTTGACAGCCTGCATTCATATCTTTGAGCCTAAATTTCTTCAAAAAAGGTACTAGAGAATGGCGGCAGATGGGCCCTGTTCTAATCGGCATGATCATGCCGATCATGAATGCCTCCATGCTCTGATGGCAAAGCACATTTTTCGGAGCAGAACCCAGCCGATTAGCTGCTTGCCAAATAGCACCTAATTCTTGGCCCTCAGCCGCTTATTTTGTTTGTTACTTATGTCTATGTCACTCATTTGTTTGTTAAAGCTTTGCGCTTGCTTGCCCTGCTAAACGCTCTCTGCCAGCTCGCTCTTCGCTATCTCCGCTTTGCGTCTGCCTACTGACGTCGGCCGAGCGAAGCTGCGCTTAGCGATCGGAGCGGCAATGTAAAGGGCAGGCAATCCACACTTGCAATTTGGATGTCACGCATTAAAGAACATATCGTAATTTTATTTCTGCGCCGAGTTTTGTTTAATTCGAAATAATTAGTCGGCCGATTGGGGATAAAAAACATTATCTCCACATAAAATTTGGTGACCCCGACGTGATCTCTGAGTTGCAGTGTCAATTAATAATCATTCGCGATCGACATTCGTTAGCCCTAGCAAATTTTCGGCGGTTAAGCACAATTCGGTGCTAAAACACACTTACATACACCTACATACACGCATTGCTGGCTATTAATTTCTCTGTCGCGACAATTCGGTCAGTGCAGTGCGGTAGGCAGTGCAGCGAACTCACTAATACACACAAGCGGAGTACAAAGCGGAATCGGACAGCTCGCACAGCCGCACAGCTAAAGGCATTAGCAGTAATCCCTTTGCTTTCGGTTCCCACGTTTATACGTATACAGGGTGTCTTTTTCGGTCGTGCTGAGTGACTCTTTTAAAACCTCAACATGGCAGCACCTGAGCCTACCAATGTCGCGAACGCAGCAATGCCGAGTGATGTAGATTTCTACAAGCACAAGGCCGAGTCCATCGCGCGCCAACTAAAGGCCATGGATCGCTTTCTTACCAAGGAAGAGCTTGCCGAGTTAGATGAGGCAGAACTTCAAGCTCGCTTAGAGCAAATCGAGCGAATGAATGCGGATTTCGATGCCGCTCAAACGAGCCTTGAAAGGCTGGATTTCCTGCAGTTAGCCCATGATGCCCGGCTGGACTTTTCGAATGTTTATGTCAAGGTTAGGTCCAGGCTGTCGCGGGAGTTGATGGCTGCTCGCACGGTAAATGTTGCCAATTCAACGGCTCGGCATACTCTCGAGGGGAATTCGTCGTTGTTCGCCTATAATAGTATAGGCCGTTCTCGAATGCCCGAGTTGCAGCTTCCGCGATTCGGTGGGAGCTACATGGATTGGCCAGAATTCCACGCGATGTTTTCGACAATGGTGCACAAAGACCATCGTATACCAATCATCGAAAAATTCCAATATCTTCGTGGATGTCTAGATGGTGCTGCGCTGGATACGATTCGTTCCTTGGAACTTTCTGAGGAGAATTACGACAAGGCGTTGAATTTACTAATGTTGCGATTCGATAATAAACTGTTACATTTTCAGGCACACGTCAAGGCTATTTTCGGGCTGCAAGGGGTGGAGAAGGGCTCGGCTATCGGCTTGCGCGCGCTCAGCGACAAAATCAATTCGCACTTGCGTGCACTTCAGACCTTGGCGACCCCGCAGGAGATATCCGATGGGTTGCTGATCTTCATCATAGGCACGAAACTGGACCACAAAACAAAGGAGAAATGGGAAGAGAACTTGCCGACGTCAGGATTGCCTCGGTGGTCAAGCATGGCCTCATTTCTGGAAGCGAGATGTCGGATGCTGGAGAATTTGGGATCAGCCATGGCAACAAGTCCTAGTCAACAGGTGGGAGAAGACAAACCTGTCACCCTTATCACCTACAGTAACGACCATCCTAACCCCATATGTAACCATTGCAATTCCTCCGAGCATTACATATCTAGATGTCAGGCATTCCTGAATCTCTCTGCGTTTGAACGATACAAAGAAGCAAAGAAGAGCCGCTTGTGTTTGAACTGCCTCAACAAAGGCCATGAATTGCAGAGGTGCAGGTCAGGACTTTGCAGGCATTGCCAGGCCAAACATCACACGCTACTCCACATTCCATCGGGAACTGGTGCTTCATCTTCCTCTTCACCGGCCGAGGAATCGATCCAGCAAGAGGCCGCGACTGTGCTTCTAGCAAGCGGGTGTTCCAGCCCTCCCCCCTCGATCCAGAAATCTCAGCCTAGCCAGAACGTGTTGCTACCTACTGCCCTCGTCCATGTAACAGATCGTTATGGAGCACTTATCCCATGTCGTGCCATTTTGGATTCTGCATCACAGGCAAACTTTGTAACATCTAGACTTGCTGATCAGTTGCAGTTGGATCATCGCTCGTCTTATGTTCACATCTCTGGAATCGGAGATTCCATTCTACCTTCGAGCAAGTCTGTACATATAGTTGTACAATCCCAGGACGCAAGCTATCGAGCTTCCTTCGCTGCAATTGTCACCAACTCAATTACGAAAATGCAGCCTAACTTCGGCGTAGACGCAAAGGATTGGCCAATGCCGAATAATCTAAAACTAGCTGATCCTAATTTCTCCAAGCCCCAACGTATCGATCTGTTGATAGGTTCTGGTTTGTTCTTCGATTTAATGTGCGTCGGACAGATTCGACTATCAGCCCAATTGCCAACATTGCAGGAGACAAAACTTGGTTGGATAGTATCAGGAAGCATTGATAGCTCGGGGAATAAGCGTGCAGCTTTAGCCGCTTTTGAAAATTCCTCGTGCATCTTTATTGACGATTTTCGACCCACAACGCTGGAGTACCAAAACTTAGAGCAGCAATGCAGGAAGCAGCTGCTCGAGTGCCAGGTGCAAGTGGAAAAACTGCGATCGGAGAATCAGGAATTGCAGCGCGAACTTTTCCATATATTAAAAACCTACATATCCACGCTAAATGAAATTCAACTTTCAACAATTTCTACATTGCTAAATTTCCTGACATTCTATGCAATTACAGAGGTTCCCGATGATCAAGACGTAATCACGACAAGCCGCCTTCGTAAAGAAGCGCCGATTGCTGCGTTCGACGATCATCCCAGCGTAGCCGCCAGCTGCGCCCAAGCAAGCATCTTCAAGAGGGCCGTTGGAAAAATAGCGGTTCTGGCCCTTCAGGATGGATCTGTTGAAAGCCTTTGCCTGCCAACGGGGGGTGAATGTTCGGAGCAGAACCCAGCCGATTAGCTGCTTGCCAAATAGCACCTAATTCTTGGCCCTCAGCCGCTTATTTTGTTTGTTACTTATGTCTATGTCACTCATTTGTTTGTTAAAGCTTTGCGCTTGCTTGCCCTGCTAAACGCTCTCTGCCAGCTCGCTCTTCGCTATCTCCGCTTTGCGTCTGCCTACCGACGTCGGCCGAGCGAAGCTGCGCTTAGCGATCGGAGCGGCAATGTAAAGGACAGGCAAGCCACACTTGCAATTTGGATGTCACGCATTAAAGAACATATCGTAATTTTATTTCTGCGCCGAGTTTTGTTTAATTCGAAATAATTAGTCGGCCGATTGGGGTTAAAAAACATTATCTCCACACACATCATTCCCCTTGGGAGGGTATAACATATTTCTGTGACAAATATAAATTGGGCCAGGTTCCATAGTTGTGCCTGATAACTTAATTATATTTTGCGTGCTTTCGAAAATAATATTGTTATTCCACCTGCGAGCCGGAGCAGAACTTGTTTAGGTGATTAATTAGCACATAATCAACCCGGTCGGAGCACGGAAAATTGTTTAAGTGTTTTGTGATTTATGCGGCCGCAATAGGAGTTTGTGGAAGAAACGCATAAAACCAATTAGCAGGCAGCGGGAATTAATTAAGAGCGGAAAAGCGAGGCCCAACTGGAGCTCCTTTCGGGTCGCGGGTCCCGGGCCTTGGGTCTCATAAATATGTTGTCTAAAATTATAATAAGCCGCTTGGGCCCCGCATAGTTAGCGTGTGTGGGGATCGGATCTGCTCCGCATTCCCCCTCCCTCAGTGTTGTCAAAATAAGCATTTATGTAAAGCTGATTAAGTCAATTTCGGGTATCGCTCACATGTCCATGTCCCCCACCCATTTACCTGTCTCGGGTCTCTTTGGGTTCAACTTTTATTGACTTTGTATCGGAATTAGTATTGAAATGGTACGAGTATTGTGACTGCTAATTTGACAACTTAAGCCCAGTGCCCATTTAAACCGACAGCAGAGAGCAGAGAGTAGTCGAGAGATGCAGATGGGTGAGTCGACTGCAAGATATGAGATACGAGTATATCTGATGGAGAGGACAGGGCAAACGAAACGAGTTAACTCGAACGCAGATTACACAATTCCGAATCAAAGTCATCAAAATATTGCCGCCTAATTGAATTCATCCTCGACATCCGACCCGGGACAAAGCTATAATGCAATAATATATAATGCCCGAAAACACCCGCACCGCTGGATAGGTCCTTCATCCTTTGCCACTTTTGACTCCGGCAGAAGCAGAAAAAACATGAACAGATGTGCAACTCATTACAAAGCATTTAGGCGATCAAATTGAATAATATTCATAAGCAACAATCTGCGCGGCGAGGGGTGTAACAACAACCTCGAACACTACCCCCACTTGACACTTGGAGGTTTTCTTCCCGGTAGAAGCAGCTGCCGTTGCCCTGGCCGTTTTCTCAGAAACCGCCAGCATCGAAGGATTCCAGGGATTTTGCCAAAAGTAATTTACCATAAAAAAAGCGATGCCAAAATGGGAAATAATTTCATTGTAATTGTAATTGTATTCGCTTGATTACATTTGTTCATAGTTTGCTTCGCTCTAAGCCAAACATATTGGGCGCGCGCGCCGAGGCAGGGGGATTGATGTCTTTCATCCGTTGTGTGAGCCCCCGATGTCAAGTGAGGTTATGTTTGTTTGCCTGTCTGTCACTCCATTCGGCCGGGCTAGGGGTTGCAACAGCAACCCGAACGAGAGTGAATGGGACTGGGAGGCGGGGGCATATGATTTATAATTTCATTCCATTTGATTTATGCATTTATATTGAAATGTGTTGACAGGTTACGGTGAATTGGAGACGAGTCCTGAACGTCGAATGTGAAGGGCACTGCCAAGGAACTGATCTTTAGTGGAAGCTCCTAAAAGAAATCCTTGGCACGTGTCCGCCTCCTGCCGCCTGCCTCTTCTGCTATAGTGAGTTTATTAGTGCTTAAAAGCGCATCCTTGGTGGAGGCAGAACTTGGGCAAACAGGGAGCACAAAGACACGTTTCGCAGCTTAAATGGTGCACACACGTGGTCTTTGAGAGAAGAGTCCTGGCGAGGATGCGCTATGTAAACTTGTGCAGCAGATAAAAGGCGGTCTAGGCACAGTCGAGAGTCGGCTGGCTTTAAAATTGGCCCCGGGCACATACAGAGCCAGAACACCCTTTGGCAGAGCCAGGGCCAGGGCCAGGACAAACGATGGCATCGAGCAGAGCAGGGCAAACTCAATAAGTCGCATAAAAGACTGAAATTGGATGCCATTGCAAATAAACACAAACGATGCCGATGCCGACAATGTTGTCCTTGCCAGATCCGTTGGCATCTCCGTCCCAGTAGCCGTCCGCTGGAATTCCTTTGAGTCGCGCGGGAATTGCGTCGTCATTCTCCTACTCATCTCCATCTTTCCATTCTCTCTCAAGTTTAATTAAGTGCGACACGGATTCCGCGTGGGAGTGTCCCGATCGCAGGCGGCATTCTTCTCCTTTGTGAGTCGAGGCTCTAATGAGGGCTAATTGAAAGCGGCGAACTTCTGTCGAGACCAGCCTCAGCCTTAGCTGGTTGTCTTTATCCACCGCCAAAAGATTTCCACCTGGAAGAAGAAGCTTTGCTTCTCCTGAGTTTTTCATCTAACTGGATCAGACTGACAAGCTAAGGAATTATTATCAAGTCTATTATAGATAAATGTTGAATACTTCAAAGTATTTCTGGCAATTATTGTACGTAGTATTGTACGCATTTAAATTTTATATTTTTGAAATATATATAATAATAATTAAATATTAACAAACAAATTTCAAAAATGTTTCGTACATTTTCCAACTAATACAAATTTATAGCTCGACACCCTCTCTAGCGTCTAGATGTATTTGCATAAAGAATTTGTCGGGGAACCCAACCGATAATTAGGCGTTTCATTTCAGTGTTTTGAAGTTTGCTCCTGTTCGTCTTTTGTTTCACTTGACAGTTGATAAAAGTACACATTTTATAAACGGCAGATGTGTAATCCTCATAAAAATACGTATAAATTTGTCCCCTATATGTAAGTCTGCCTTTGTGACCTGACATTTATTTACCCTTGCGGTGGCTTTCTTTTCCCTGGCTTTCTTTTATTCCCCTCCCCTTTGTTGCTGTCCCTGTTGTTGTAGTAGTTGTTGTTATGCAAAGGTGGCATAATGTGTTAATTGTTTGGACCACACCCACCCCTCTGAACGCCCTGGCCACACCATCATAGCTGCCCCCGACACTTGAGGGCAGCTGTCGGTTGAGTCTGCTGCATATTTCATCGCATAGCACTTGAAAATAACGGAAATTTGACAAGACATTACCGCGGACTGGTCATACTGGCAAATCAGGGCAAGTGCCTAATAAACGGCTATTGAATGCTGCCCTGCCCCAAGGAGACAGAAGGCCCTAAGGGGCAGTCCTCTCCGACAATTCGTTAAACAAGTTGCAAAGCTTTCTGCCGCATTTTCCCCCACCATTTCCCAGTGGGACTAGGACCAGCCACTTAGGTATTCAGAGTTTACCCATTTGTCCGATTTGCTTATTTGATAGTCCCGACAAGATATTCAATACGACAAGTAGTTTGCCCCGATTCCACGATGATGGCAGCTTGCGATCATTTTTATACCCGATACTCAAAATGAGTATTGGGGTATATTAGATTTGTGGTAAAAGTGGATGTGTGTAACGTCCAGAAGGAATCGTTTCCGACCCCATAAAGTATATATATTCTTGATCAGCATCAATAGCCGAGTCGATTGAGCAATGTCTGTCTGTCCGTCTGTCCGTCCGTCCGTCTGTCCGTCCGTCCGTTTGTCCGTCTGTCCGTCCCCTTCAGCGCCTAGTGCTCAAAGACTATAAGAGCGAGAGCAACGATGTTTTGGATCCAGACTTCTGTGATATGTCACTGCTACAGAAATATTTCAAAACTTTGCCCCGCCCACTTCCGCCCCCACAAAGAGCGAAAATCTGTGGCATCCACATTTTTAAAGATACGCTAAAACCAAAAACGCAGAATCGTAGAGGATAATGAATATAAAATTCTAGAGTGTAAAATCTCAACCAGATCGTATAATTATTATAGCCAGAATCAAGAAAACAATTTCACTCTTTCTCGCTCTGTCTCTCTCTAACACACGGGTTTCATGGTCGGTTTTGTCAATTGCAACATATGAGTTCAAGGATCTCAGAACCTATAAGAGCCAGAGCAACCAAATTTGGTATCCACACTCCTGTGATATCGGACCTTGACCGTTTCGTGTCCAAATTTCGCCACACCCCCTTCCGCCCCCGCAAAGAACGAAAATCTGGGGCATCCACAAATCTCAGAGACTATTAAGGCTAGAGTAACCAAATTTGGTACACACACTCCTTTGAGATGTCACTATAAAACGCTTATCTCAAAATTTCGCCCAACCGCCTTCCGCCCCCACAAAGGACGAAAATCTGTTGCATCCACAATATTGCAGATTCGAGAAAACTAAAAACGCAGAATCATAGATAATGACCATATCTATCAGATTGCTGAATCTGGATCAGATCAGATTATTTTTATAGCCAAAAGGAACAAATCAATTTGCACTGGCTACGCAGCTCCCGACGTCACGCTCAGACCGATTTTCTGTCTCTCTCGCACGCACTCTTTGTCGTGTCGTTTAATATTAGCGGCGTCTGCCGGAGAAGAGCCATACTGACTTAGTATCGAGTATAACTGTAGAGTTGCGGTGTCCGCAGCAACTCACAACGTTCCCCCTCGTCATTATTAGATTTGTATAGGATTTCACGGGGCTTGGTCGGGGGTGGGGCCTGGTGGCTGGACTGTCAGTGCGGATGGGGCTGGGGGCCAAACAAATGAACCTAATATGCATTATTATTATGACATGTGAAAACGAAAGCGTGGAACCAAATGGTGGGCGGGAGAGTGGGTACGTGGGTACGGTACGTCGATAAAACGGTCATGCGAGGGAACGAATGCCAAAGTTGAAGTAAATATTCAATAAAATATAATCGAAGCAGAAACCAGAACGAAATGAGCATAAAAATGGGGAAATGTCGAGGAGGGAAATCCGAATTCAAACTAAAACCAAAGGAGGAGACAGGCGAAGGCAAATACTGAAATGCAATAAAAATCTATTTTATTTGTTAGTGAAATGACATTTTTATTTGTTTACTGTTTATGCACATCCACAGAAAAGCCCCGCCTCCAGGCAGGGCACTGCCACTGCCTCTGTCACGTCACCCATGTTGTATGGACAATATTCTCGTATGCAGATAAATAAACTATTACACAGGATTACTCATATGATTCGCCTCCTGGCATTGAAGGGTATTTTGAAAGGTTTACGATATTTAATCATTTGACTATGCAAAATAATTGACACAAGCTCTGCTGCCTCCGTCTGTTTTTGCTGCTAATAAACCCAATAAAAATTGTCGTTGCACATGTCAATAGTCATGTTTGTTCGGCTAACTAAACCAAGACATGCAGACCCAGATCTCACTAGTGCATATACATATACATATGTATCTTCCTGGGATATCTCGATTCGCTCTGCTCGGGCATGCCGCATTAAGTTTTAATTAAACTGTTTTAGCCCCCCGGCCTAATGCGGCGTGTGATTGAGTCGACTGCCGGCTTAAACCCTTCACTGAGCGGCAGACAACCCTCAAAGCGCACTCAGCCCTGACAGCGTGTAATCCAAACAAAAGTAGTTGTCATCCAGAGAGAGCTGGCCATATGCCCGAGCTCTCAGGGGAAGGAACCGCGATTGGGCCCGACTGTGG
Source organism: Drosophila miranda (assembly GCF_003369915.1). NCBI lineage: Eukaryota > Metazoa > Arthropoda > Insecta > Diptera > Drosophilidae > Drosophila > Drosophila miranda. The sequence goes on from NW_022881603.1 coordinate 37,594,535, forward strand.
CAAGTGTTAATGATTGTCTGGCTGAGGCGCTGTTCTTGGGCGTTAATCTGCCATTTAATTTGCTGGCTTAACGCGTTTTGTTTTGGTTACCATCGCAGATAATCCCTATGCTCTACTCTGGACTACCTAATTGCTGTCGTCTTTGTCCTGGGACAAACCACAAAATGACACAATTCCCATTCGATATCTGTGCTCTGGCCCTTTTCGTCCTTGTCCTGTCTCTCAACGAATGCGAATAGGAATATTGCCATTTAAACAACAATCAAAGAAGCCACAGAGAATATTCCGACACAAATGCAAAATCCAATCAAACTTTTTAAACAAACATTTAGCAAATCTATTACAATGCAATGACAGCAGCTAAAAACGGAATAAAGAAAAAAATCTAAAACGAGCCACAAAATGAACTCGTCCAAACGAGAAATTGTATTTGGTGGATGTCTGACTGCGTTTTGGAAAGAAACAACTCTGTCAACTGTGGTTACAATTTCCTTTTTTCCAGCCTACGAGGGAGTACGACTGTGTATGTGTGTGGAAACTTAATCAAAACAAATTCCCACCTTCAACGAGTTGCACACCAAGCAATTTCCCAGCAAAAAAAAGGGAGGAAAAAGGAGAAAACGATAACTAGAACTTCATGCAAACTAACCGCAAATACGATTACACACAGAAAGGGGGAGGGTATTGGGTGTGGTGTGGAAAGGGTATGGAATGTGTACGTTAAGGGTATGTGCACCCCACTAAATCGAAAAATCGAGTCAAAGGGTTCCGTTCCGCCCTCGGTCTCTGGATCCCTGGTTCCCTGGGTGGATGGTGTGGGGTCCTCGAAAGCTCCCTCCAAATCCTGCTCCCACTCCGGCTCCTGCTCGAAACTTGGCCCCGTTTCGGGTCCTGCTGGCATAATTTGAATTCGTGTCAATTTGACAAAGTGACACATGAGGGCCGACCCCGGACCCGGTGTAAGGAGAAATTTTTATCCGATTTCGCTTCATTACTTTTGTATTTCGTTTATGCAGTTGGTATACTCGTATACCTATAAATATATACGATTTTTGTTGCTTTTTGTTTATTTATTTATGTCCTGGGTTGTTGGAGACGACTACGACTACGACTGCGACGACAACGACGACAGTGTCGCCAACTTTGGCTCTGGCACTGGCTCTGGCTGTGGCACGATAATGTTTAGTCAATAAAAATGATTTGTCGGCTAAGGAAACGAAACGAAATCATGAAATTTGATATGTCCCGTACATTTTCCGGGGAGGGAGGAAGCTTGCTCCTTACTTCGCTGCTGCCAAGGCAGCCAAGGCACCCACTCCGGCACGTCGATAGTTTCTGGTAAAGCGTATTTTATGCTACACCGCCGTGAATGGAATTTACGAGGCGCCCTGCCCGCTCACGTCACAATTTGCCACCCGAAACAAATAGCTGCCAGACATGGCATGGCATCCTGCCACACTGCCTCAGACATTGCCACTGACACAGCCACAACCACTGCCACGGGGAGCATAAAAGGCGCACAGTCGCATTAAATGCATAATTCTCTCCGCCAAAGAAAGGAAAACTTATTGAATGGGCCACCGACCAACTTAAAACTCTTTTAGCGTTGTCATTTCGCAATTGAGACATCAATTGTTCTAGGCATTTGGAGGAGTGTTATGCCCAAAGTTTGACAAATATTACTACACAGAAAGGGATCCCCAGAGGGACAATAGGCAATGAAAATTTTAAATAAATCGTCCAATAAATCAAACGGGTTTTCGGGCTCAGTTATGCAGTGGATGTAATTGATGATATGGCGGCTGTGAAAACTAATCAAGTTTGAATTGAAAATGATTGTACGAAATGGTTCGAAAATAAGCTCTGATTGATTTGTGCACTATGTATCTCTTCAATTAATGTTAGGTATTATATTAATATCTATATACGGTCACACCATCCAAGGGATATAGAATAAAAGAGAATCTTGAAGACAACGCGTGCTTAAGTCTGAGTGTCAATACACTACATATGTAATTGGCGACGAGCATAAAATAAAACGTATTAATATACATACACATGTTAAAAGTGCATATAATATATGAACAGCAACATGACGACAAATGAAGCACCAACATTCTATCAAATGGCAACAATTGCTGAGTTTTCGCCACACCAAGAAACGTTCTGCATTTGGAAGGAAAAATTCGACATATGTATGTACATTTGTGCGAATTGAATGTGAAAGAGGAAAACACAAAAAAGGCAGTTTTGTTGAAGTCGATCGGTACAGCGGCTTACACTGTACTACATAGTTTGTGCAATCCGGTATCACCCGTATCAAAAGCATACAAAGAATTATGTGAAATTTCAAAAACCCACTACTCACAACCTACACTCATATTCAGAGAAAGAAAAAAATTTCACATGTCCACAAAAAGTGAAGATGAGACTGTAGCGGAGTGGTATGCTCGAGTTAAACAATTGGCATTGGAATGCAAATTTGGCTCAAATCTGGAAGCGTTTGTATTAAACCAATTTGTGATGAGCCTTCCCAACCCTATACATATATGAAAGAATATGTGAAGAAGACGAAAATCTAACTCTGGCTGATGCACTCAAGAAGGCGATGATCATGGAGACGAAGATCAGCACAAGGAAGACAGAACACAACGTCAACTACATGCATCAAAAGAACGGGACTAGTCAATGGCATAGGCAAAGAGGCGAGAACAGAGATCAAGCAAAGAGCAACGGCAGAAGTCATTTCAAGGGCAACCGAAACGTGAGTTACAGAGGCGGCAGAAGCGACGGTGACGGCGACGGCGAAAACGACTGCGACGCTGGCAGAGAAAAGAAGCAGCAGCCATGCACACACTGTGGCTGGCGAAATCATAACTCAAACAATTGCAAGTATAAGGCATGCAAATGTCACAGCTGTGGAAAAATAGGTCACTTGGCGAGCATTTGTAAAAATAAATCAAAAAAATCCGTAAATTATGTATCTCAAACAAAACATGACACCTATTCTGATAATAATTTTGATAATGATAATTATAACTTTTCTATCTATAGCGTTGATACAACCTCAACTAATGGAGTATATTATTTACCTGTAAAAATTGATGGAAACATAACGAAAATTGCTTGCGACACTGGTGCACCGTGCACATTGGTTCCAAAAACATTTTACGAAAGCTTAAATACCAGCAGACCACTTAGAAAATGTCTAGTTCCATATGTAGATTACAATGGAGATTCAATCAAAGTTATTGGTGAGTACGATGCAACGATCGAATATCGAGGTCTAAAAAAACAAATTGTTGTTGTTGTAACCAATGCAGTGAGTCCACCTTTGCTAGGTAGAACATTTTTGAGAGCTTTTAATTTTGAGTTAATGCAGGTGAACAATGTGTACGTAAATGAACCAAATTCTGTAATTACAGAACAGATTAAATCGGAGTTTGCTGAAGTTTTTGAGCCTCGTTTAGGTTCATATACTACGAATACGATATCGTTACTATTAAAAGAAGATGCAAAACCAATATTTTTCAAGCCTAGGTCAGTACCATTAGCATGGAAAGAAAAGATTGAAGTGCAGTTACGAAAATTCATAGATGATGGAATTTTAGAGCAAGTTGTTAGTTCTGAATGGGCAACACCTTTGGTACCGATTTTAAAACCAAACGGTGACATACGAATTTGTGGTGACTATAAGGTTACATTAAACCGGTCTTTAGTCGACGTAAAGTATCCACTACCTCGAATAGACGACATTTTTGCAGCGCTTGAAGGGGGTACACTGTATTCAAAACTTGACCTGTCAAATGCTTACAATCAGCTAAATTTAGATGAGCAATCTCAAAATTTGTGTACTTGGAGCACACATATTGGACTATTGAAAGTTAAACGCTTACCATTTGGTATAAAAATTGCAGCAGCTATTTTTCAAAAAACAATGGAAGGGTTGTTTCAGGGTATGCGAGGAGTTGTGGTTTATCAAGATGACATAACAGTTACAGGACGAGATCTTCAAGAACATATTTCAAACCTAAAAGCTGTACTTAGAAAACTGAAATCAGTTGGACTTAAATTAAATGACAAGAAATGTGAGTTCTTTAAATCCAAAATTTGTTACCTAGGATTTTCAATTGACAGGATAGGACTGAGCAAAAACAATGATAGAGTTGCGAGTGTATTGTTTGCACCGGCTCCGGAAAACGTATCACAGCTTAGAGCTTTCATAGGCATGGTAAATTATTATTCAAAGTTTATCAATAATTTCGCTCAGATAATGAGTCCTTTATATGCATTATTAAAGAAAAATACAAAATTTAATTGGACACGCGAATGTCAGAGTGCATATGAAGAGGTAAAGAAAGAAGTAACTTCTGAACAAGTTTTAGAACACTACAACCCAGATCAACCGTTAGTATTAACGACTGATGCTAGCAGTCATGCAGTTTCAGGTGTTTTATCACATAAATGCAATGAAGATATCAAACCAATAGCATTTGTATCAAGAGCATTATCCAAAAGCGAGCATAATTACAGTACAATCGAGAAAGAGGCCCTGGCTATAGTGTTCTGTGTGAGTAAATTAAGACAGTATCTTTTAGGAAACAAGTTCATCCTTCGAACAGATCACAAACCATTACTAAGCATATTTGGAGACCTGAAAGGACTTCCATTGATGGCCTCTGCACGAATGCAAAGATGGGCACTGACTTTGTCAGGTTTTCAATATACAGTTGAACACATAAAGGGGACCTTAAATATAGCAGATGGACTCTCAAGAATGCCTCAATGGGAAACGGCTGTACCAAACGAAGACTATAATTACATACATTTTATACAGTCCGAAAAGGTGTTCAAAATTAGCTTCAAAGAAATAGCTCGTGAAACACGACGTGACCCAATATTATCAAAAGTTTGTGAGGCAATTAACACTGGTTCGAAGACAAGATTAAAAGGCAGCGAGTTTTCTGCCTACATCTCTAAAACAAATGAACTTTCAGTGGAATATGATTGTATCTTATGGGGACACAGAGTAGTAATTCCAACCAAACTGAGACAAGCTATTTTAGCAGAATTTCATGCATCGCATTTGGGAATAGTAAAAACCAAAATGTTAGCACGTTCTTATGTGTGGTGGCCTTGCATGGATTCTGAAATTGAGAAATTAATTCGAGATTGTATTCCTTGTCAGGAACTACAATCAAGTCCAGAAAAGAGTCTGTTAATACCGTGGAAATCCACAGGAAAGGCTTGGAGTCGAGTACACATAGACTTTGCAGGACCAATAAGAGGTTTTCATTTATTGGTTATTATAGATTCTTATACAAAATGGGCAGAAGTATTCAAAACGAAGGAAATAACTTCATTGTTTACTATCAACAAGCTTAGAGAAGTATTTTGTCGATATGGTTTACCAGACGTGTTAGTTAGTGACAATGGACGACAGTTTACTTCTGATGATTTTAAAACGTTTATGAAAAACAATGGTGTTAATCACATTTTTACTGCTCCAGGACATCCAGCGACTAATGGTCAAGCAGAAAATTTTGTAAAGACTGTTAAGAAATCACTATATGCAAACATAAAGGCTAATGAAAGACAAGATTTTAATACAATTTTAAATAGATTTTTGATCGATTACCGAAATACGATTCATTGTACTACGGGCGAATCTCCTGCTAAATTATTTTTTGGTCGTACACTAAAAACAAGATTTTCGTTGTTAAAACCACCTACGGTCGAAAGCATAATAAATAAAAAACAGACTGAGTGTGTTGTAAATCACAAAGGTAGTCGAAGCACAGAATTTTTAAAGGGTCAAAAAGTTATGGTTAGGGACTACAAAAATCCTAACAAAGCAAGCTGGACTCAGGCAACTGTAAAACAACAACTGGGCCCGCGTTCGTATTGTTGTATTTTGGCGAACAATAACAGAGAAATAAAACGTCACCTGGATCAAATTAGAAACCAAAGCACTAACAATCATACATCGCCTAATGCGAAAACACCTGATGTCGAAAGCAATTGTTCAGTAGATGACAATTCCAAAACCAACAATGAACAAATAGTTTCTCAACCAACACCCACCAGGAGAGAGTTGAGACCACGTGTGGCAGGGAAGGTAGTAAAGCGTATTTAACAATAAAATAATATAAAGAAAGGAATTATGAAATCAAATTATGTACAAATTAAACACTGAAACAAATACTAAACAGATTAAGAAGAAAGAAAAATACGAAATCACATAAATTTTATATACGCTAATTAGATTAAGTACACAAATCAAATTGTTATAAGAAAATAGATTTGTAAATGACATGTATATTAAACATCTAAGGAGAGGCGTGTTAGGTATTATATTAATATCTATATACGGTCACACCATCCAAGGGATATAGAATAAAAGAGAATCTTGAAGACAACGCGTGCTTAAGTCTGAGTGTCAATACACTACAATTAATATTAACCGATAACTGGGGAAAACGAGTAAAGTCTGGAAGAATCACAAGCTATCACAATATACCCTCCAAACCGATTCGCCCACCTGCCACCCAGCTATAAATCCTTGTCAAATCGCAAAAAGATATATACATTTTTTTAGCACCTTTCCTAGATGAGGATGGAAGGTCTGAATAGCTGGCACAGCTTAATTTCGTTAAAATAAATTGCAAACGGAAATTATTTAATTTCCGGGGCCTGGCTCCGTCTGCGGCTCCCGATAGACACAGACACGTTGATTGCACAATTAGCAGAGCAGAACACAGCAGTGCAGAGAATAAGGCAGAGAACGAGACAGAGGAACCTGCATCTGTAGTAGGAGGGATCGGAGATAGCTTACCTGGACACGCACTTCGGGTAGGTTCACCTTCATGGCCAGCTCCTCGCGCGAGTAGACATCGGGGTAGTGCGACTTTTCGAAGGCCCGCTCCAGCTCGTGCAGCTGGTAGGTGGTGAAAGTGGTTCGGTTCCGACGGTGTTTTTTCTTGGCACAGTTGTCGTCCTGGCCTGGAGGTGGTCAGTGCAAAAATATGATAAGCTCAGAGCAGGACATGGGACTAGAGTAGAGTTTGGTGCACCCACCCTCATCATCGCTGCCGGATGTGATTTTCTCGCCCTGCTCGCTGCTGTTGGTCTGGTTGAGATCCTCACTGGAGGCGCAGCTACCGTTGACCAGGCTCTCAGTGTCCCCAGCCAGACGATCGCCATGTTCGGCTGCATTGTTGCCACTGCTCCGGTACTCGTGCTGCTGTTGCTGCTGCGGATGCTGCTGCTGATGGGGCTGTTGCTGCTGTTGCACATCGTCCAGGTTCCGAGCTCGGATGGCGTAATTGGCCAACTGTGACTGCTGCTGCTGGCTGTTGGCTAATTTCGTCTCGTTCTCATCACAGTACTTGCGCTTGCTGGCTAGGCCTCGGTCGCCGGGTGTGGGCGGCGTGGTCACATCGATGTTGCCTTGGTCACTGTCGAGCTGCATCTTTGCCGCATCATCCTCGTCCTCCTCCATCTCGCTGCTGGAGGACATTGAACGCTCGACGTAGTCGCCGCCTCTGGCCATCTGTGGCGCCGTCTGGTCTTCCAGAAAGTAGCCTCCAGGAGGAGCCGCCGCCGCAGTTGCTGTCGTGTGCGATGACTTGGCATACTTTCCATGCTGCTGCTGTTGCTGCTGGTGCTGCTCCTGCGCATGCGCAACCAGTGCTGCCAAATGCTGCTGGTGGCTGCCATAGGAATTGGGCGGAGGTGGCGGTGGGGCCGCCGGCGGAGGCTGAGGAGCGGTCTGAAATTGATTGGCCTCGACCATTTGGTGCATGGAGCTGAGGTAATTGCCAGCCGCGTCCTCCTGCTGACCATACCCATGACTCTGCCCGAAACCGAAAGCATTATGATAGCCGAACGGGGCATGGTGGGGCTGGTGGAGGTGGCCGGCCTGTGGAAGTGGCTGTGGCTGGGGTGGCGGGCCTGGCATCTGCCCGCCATGGTGCGGCTGCTGCTGCTGGCCGCCACCGGGAGGAGTTGGTGTGCCGTAGGGTAAGACTCCTCCGTTCTTGGCGTGCTGCTGCAGCATGCTTGCCATGTGCTGATCCATATTTCGCTGCTGCGTCAGCGTCATACCACAGCGCAGATCGGAGGCATCCTCATCGCCCATTGCGGGGTCCATGTCTCCTGGAAGGCAGTGAGGAAATTTGTATGGGTCAGATCTATCTAGTATTATATTCAGGACTTTTTCACTCTTTTCCCAATACTGTTTCGTTTATTAGATCATACTCTAGTCGTGGCTGCCGCCTCCCCTCACCTGCTCAGTCACCTGATTCGATTTTAATTAGTATGCTCAATGAGGCAGACAAGTCATAAAGCCGTGTGTTAGACGGGTGGCTAAGAGCCCGCCAGCCCGGCTAATAACAACGTGTTATTTAGTTTGGTGGTTGTTGGTGGGTGAGCCTTCGGTGTCGGCCTTTGGACCTGTTAGACCTGTTGGCCGCCCACCCACTAATAAACGGCTTTCAATTAGCCGCCGCGTATTTACAATGTGAGGCAATAAAAATTCCGAGAAAACCAAAGGCTGAGAGGCACACATAAATAGAAGGAGCAGGGTATGGCTCTTAGGGGGAACTGGCTTAGATGAGGAGGTATGGTTTTTGGTCCCTAATGGGCGTTCCAACTGGCGGTCGGGCATATCACGTGACATGCAAGGAAGTCATTTGTTGTCGCCGCTCCAGTGCCAGGCGGCAATGTGGGCTTGTAGAGCGGACCGGTTTGGGTTTTCGGGGGCTCTTTTTTGCAGTGACTTTTGTGCAGTTTGTGGGCTGGATTTTGGTGTAACCAAATTCAATTTCTATACTAAATTGGCTTTCGAGGCGGAGATGCAGTCGGAGCCGGAGCCGGAGCAGGAGAATAAAAAGAAATCCAATTATTCCGTCAAACCCCGACTTTTGAAGTCGCAGGCCCAGGATATCTGTAATTATCTGATGGTCTTTTGTTTAATTGCTTTTTGATGTAAGTCGGTCCGAGAGCGTTCGCCCAAACGATTGTCTAATGTAATTACGGGCTTCACAGCCACAGCCGATACTCTTCCCCAATTCGATTAATTGGGTCAACGTCTTGGCCAATTAACTTCAAATCGTAAATGCCCAGCATTAACCTCTCCGAATATTTTCACCAATCAATCGACATTTACACGCCCAGCATGCGACTTTTCTGAGCCACTGTGGTGCTAATGAAATTAACAACAAAACATTCCGAAAGCCTCTGCAAATGAAGTAGCACAAAAAACTCCCAACTCGACACGAACCAGAATCGGGTACCAGGTATATGCGCCAGCGAATGGAAACCACATGAGGCAAGGTGAGAGACAGTAGCCGGCACCACCGAGCGGGGCCCACACGGATTGCGTGAGTTAATTGCGTGAGCAACGAAAAAAGAGGTAAAGACAAAAGTTTTTGTGCCCAAGAGTGATTCAGGGGAGAGGAGAGTGGTTTACTCACTATCAATTGGAAAGAGTGTGAATGATGTGATGAATATATTCAAAGGGCGCAGCTTGAACTTCCGAAATGTTTCCCTACAAAAGTTTAGATAGTGCCTTGACATGATATAGCTCTCAAATTTATCCTTACAGCAAGAAAAATGTACAGGAAATTAACTGGCTTTAACTACTCGTACAAGCCTTATTCATAAATAATGAAGCAATGATGCTACCGAATGCTGTACTGAACAAACCGCCTGAACAACGCTCATGTGCCATTCACTCATCGATTCGATCGAGCGAAGTTCGTTGCCCAAGCTGGGTATTCATTCAGTCCTAGACGAGCAGCACAGCCAACTGATCGACACCTCAATCTCCATTAGCTGCTTTGGCAACTAAAGTTGGCAGCTGGAAATTTGACAGCCGAATTTTGTGCGTTGGTTTTTTGGGAGTTTTCAACTCTTATTAGCAGTAAATGTTCGATTATCAGAGGCTAAAAGGTTTTGCTACTGGGGGAAGGGAGATGCTAGACCGCGATAAAAGTTACATCGAAGAGAGCCAGCCTCGTTCTGCTCTAATTTGTTCTGATCCGTTTCCGACGAATCCCGACCAGACTGAGGGACAAATTGACGTTAATCGCGTCACTTCTTTAGCCCCATTCCCATTCCCATTCCGATTCCGTTGCCCTCTCCCTTTCACTGTCTATCCCTAATGATGATTTGACAGATTCCCATTGTGGGCAAATAGTTGGCCATTAGGCGGCCTAATTGATATGTTATTAGCCACAAACAACAAAGCCCAGCATACAGCATTTCGAAAAGTCATGGCCCAAACAGGTAGAGGCCCTGAAAGGAAATGCACATTTCGGCTCGACATCTTCCGGCGCAAAAGCCGCAAGAGGCGCAAGAGATCCAATATCGAGTTCATATCAAAAAGCAAAACAAGCCATAAACAAAACTGTCAATCACAAGTGCTACAAAAGTGAAGTGGTTGTTGTGGCAGGGGCATGTACATGGCATGTACAAAAGCGGCTAATAAGACGACGCCGACGCACGCTGTGGCGCGGCCACGCTTCGGCCACGGACAGGAATACGGACAGGGATACGGACAGAGACTCGGACACGGACACGCATTAAAATCATTAAGATGACTTAATGCTCAATTTAATGCCCCGTCAACTGCTTAACAGATCTCCTGTAGATGAATCGCGGCTTGGGATCACTTCAATTGCTTCAGATCCCACTACGTCTCTCTCTTTCTGTCTTTTTTCCCCTATCTCTTTCTGGTTATCTTGATCTTGATGATGCGGAGCAACGTATGCAGCTTACACATCAGGTCCTAATGCACTTGTGCCTCCTGCGCTTTTAATGAGTGCTTCTTCTCCCACCTTCTCTCCTTCTCTCTCTCTCTCTCTCTCTCTTTCTCTCTGTCGCATACTCTCGCTTTGTCTCTATCTTGATATTTTGGAACGCCAACGCCACCGCCACAGCCGAAGCCACTGCCGCCAGCTGTCAATTTAAATGCTTTTTGATGGCTTGTGTCTGGCCGCCAGTTTAACTATGGCTTAAATACGAGACCAGTTGGTTGGGCCACTGCCTGCGCCTCCCCTTCTGCCCCATTCCCCCGTAGCACTTCACTTGCATCTCCGACCACCCGCTCCCGCGCACTCCTCTGCTTAACACACCTTTAATTTGCTTGCTTCTAATAAATTTGTGGCCATTTAACCTGTGCTCTTGCTGTTCCTAGCCAGCGCCATTTTGTTCTGATATTACTCTTGTAATACCCGTACTTGTAACCGGTACTCAGGGTTATTCTATGAAATTTCCGATCAGAGGGTATCGAGAATGTCGACTGTCCGTGCGGTTAACAAGTCTCGATAGCTTGTTGTTGTCTGTTTGGAGATTTATGCGAACGCAAACAATTTAATTGAATTAATTGAAAATGAAATTGTTTCTAAGTGCCTTGCGAATCATTCGGTGAGATGATAGTTGTTGGGAAGGTGAAATAAAGTGTACAACTGGAGAAGAAGGACCATATCTACTTCTGCCATTAGTCTTAGAAGTTTTTGCAAATGACATTTAGTGATCACGAGGCGCGAGAAGAAAACTATTTCTAATAAATTATAAATTATTAATTAAATTATAAATAAATTATATATTAACACTTTCCATTTTTCATTCAGTTTTCTTAATTATCTTAAATTCTTAAATCCACACTATAATCCAGTTAAAAAGCCTTCAAAAAAATTCGGCATTCCACCCGAGACCGAGCTAAAAAAAGTTTAAATTGGCCTCAAAGAAGGCAGCAAACTTAAACAAAAACCAAAGGAAAAGGATTCTAATCCCATCTATGATTTCCGCTCCGTTCAGTTCATATAGTTCCCTTCATGCGAAGAGTATATTATTCTACATTCAAATATGGTGTTACAAGAAAAAGGAAAGGTTCGGACTCCGAAAACGATTTCTATTCTAGCTGAGGATCAAGATCAAGATCAACAATAGCTAAAGCAAAAAAATAGACGAGTATGCATCTAAATATTCTGCTTCTCAAATATGAATATATTTTTCTATAATTTGAGTGACCTTATTTATATTTATAATTACTAATTATATGCATCTGAATACTGGGTAGCGCATCGTCGGAATACTCGAATGTAGTGGTTCTTCTTAGTGGTTCTGTCTCCCCTCTCTGTTGGTGGTTATATGAACGATTACCGCTGACTGATTGCTTATCAGCTGTCGTGCATCTTGAGGCGTCAGTTACCCGCTTAGCCACCCCCTAGGACCTGCCCAGGACACTCAGCCCCTGCTCTATTCAAGGCAAAAAGAATTGCTAATATAATTTTGCGATTGTGTTTCTTGATTCCGACGGACTGTGAGCTGGTAATTGAAATCGATTTGCCTTTCATGACGGCACCCAGTGGGCCCGACAAATGCCAAAATGATTCTAGTGGATCAAGCTCTGCGCAGAATTGGTATTTTGATTTATGACGCTTGTTGGCTTACCATCCCCGTCCGCTTCCGCTTTGCCATTGCGGTTCTTCAGGCCCAGAATAGCGTCGATTGTGTGGCGTGGTGGCAGCGTTTGTCCGCCAGGCCCGAATTTCCTTGCATTGTCCTTCAGCAAGTCGTTGCTATCTGCAGAAAAGTAAAGGTAGAGTGTGTGTGAGAGTGAGAGCGGGAGAGCAGGAAAATTAAAAGCCTGTTTGCCAACAGTTTGCCAAAGTCAATTAGGCGCACGACAACTTCTCGTCGGGGAACTCTATGCAAATTTGTCAGCAAAGTATTAAAATTTAGTCCGGCCACACACACATAGGGACACACAAGGACACATGGACACAACTTTATTTGCGATTTTAACGAGGTAAAAGCAGTAATTGCAGCCTGATCCCCCCCCTGCCACCTTCCCTAATGACCAGTTGTCACGCCTGCATCTGCATGCTGGAAAGTAGGCAAAATGTTGCCTGATATTTTGATATTCTGATTTCCTGATGGTTTTATGCATTTTTAACGAAATTAAAACAAACTGTGCTTAAAGAACGGGGAATGTAGAGCGCTTCGAAAAGCGAAGGGTAGTCTAGGTGGGGAAAATGGAAAATCCCTCTAATTGCCGCGTTCTGCAATTAGTTTATAATTTCTGTCTCAAATTTTCCCCAGCGCATGTAAATGCAAAAAAAATTTCTGTGAACAAGCATACACACATGCAGCAGTAGAGAGAGTGAGAAAAATTGTCCTGGCATGTCCGTTTCCGTGTCCGGCGGCAATTTGTGTTAATTAAATCTGTAATCAAGCAATTTCAAACGCTTTCCGGCTAAAAGGAAAACCTTCGTAACAGTTTTCCCTTTGCCGTCGGCTGTGCTGCCACAGAAGCTTCATGCTCACCTTCCGCAGAGATCACAGTGTTGTTGTTGGATGCCAGCTGTTCGGCGTAGTGCTCGTGGAACTGCTCGAAGTTCTTGAACTTCTCGACGAGAAATTGCAGGTTCTTGGCGCCCCGCACGTTGCCCAGCAGGTGTCGAAGGTGCTCGAGCTGCTTGGGCGCCAGTTTGGGCGCCAGTTTGCCGCCGCTCTGCTGCACCAGCTGCTCGAAGATGTGCTGGAATGTGGCCGTGGTGGTTGCTGTTGACGCGGCCGCCGATGCTGGGGTGCCGGCTCCTCCACCCGCTGCCACCTTGTGGGCCTTGACCTCCATGGAGGGTGAGCCGAGCGGTGGGATTGCAGTCTCGAGAACGGTCGCGGCTGGCGGTGTAGACGCTTTGATATCCATTTCTAGTTTCTAACTCGTATTTCCTTCCTTTTCTTCACTCTTCTTACTTCAATGATATGGAAAATCACAGTCTAAATTCACGCACAAATTGTATTTATTTCTCTTTCAAATTCGATTTTCTTTCACTACATATACTTTCGCTAATTGTCAAACATTTTCCGTCACTTTCAAGAACCAAGAAGAAACCAAACCAAGAGCCATTCATATTGGTCCGACTCGTTACCGAAACCGTTACGCACCGGGCCAAGGCAGAGTTGGCAATAAACAAGCCGCAGCGACTGTCGCTCGCTTACGGTCTGGTCCGGGTTCACAAATCGAATTGGAAACCGGTTGACTTCCCCACCTCTATATATGGGTACGCATACCCACGTCACATCTATAAGGGCGGAGCTTACCTCGCAGAGAGACTGAAAGAAAGGGAGAGAGAGAGCGCTGAGCATGAGAGAGGTGCGCAGGACTCCGGGCTCGGGGTTGTTGGAATCAAGGTGTCGAGCACGGGCCGGAGTGAAACAATGGGTCCTTTGGTTCTTTGGTTCTTTGGCTCTGCCAAGGGGTTTGCTTTTCCGCTGCGTAATAAAATAAACTAACTGCACTTACTGCCCACCGCCCTCCCCGTACAGGAGCCCTCTCTTCTAGCGGCGATGCACTTCCACTATGGAATTATGACTTTGGCCCCATTTTCCTTTACAGATTTTTTGACTACAACTGTATCTGGACCATCTCTACCATTTGTGGTTCGGGCCTAGCTACTCTCTCTCTACAGATACATATATATATATATATATATAAATATATATATCTGCTATCTCTATCCTATGCTGTGGAGCATAAAAGATTGAATATGATCCTTATATTCATAAGAATGATATATTCAGAGACACCCAATACGATCTTGTAGAAAATGATTTCAAGAAATGATTTCGAGCAAGTTTCTAAACTTAAATTAAAGCAAAAACATACATTTCTATAAGCCTGTTTAACTTTTTTACCAAATTATTAAAAATTTTATAATTAAATTAATATTTGAGGTCATGGCGTAGTGGATACTGAACTAACAATTTCAAGTTTTGTCATTGCAGAGAAAGTTCAACTTGTTGGCAAAACAATTTGCAAAGTTTTCCTGGTCTGATTAAGTACTCCTCTGAAATGTTAAAACGCTGACACTTGAATGTCAGCCGGGTAATAGTCAGTCAGTAGCCAGCCAGTTCAGTCAGTTCTTAAGCATTGCCAATACCATTACCACAACCCTATCACTGCCAACTTCCAGCTTACCTGTTGTCATGAGTTTTGGTTTTTCAGCCACCCTGCAATTTTCTTTCGACTTCTCTCTGGGGCCCAAGGAGAACGTGGCTCGTTAATGCTGTCTTCCATTACACGTTAAATGAAAATGCCAGATAGCCAGACACCAGCCGTTCATCCCAGTCGGCCAGTCATCCGCCACAGACCCATACCTCATACCTGGCCCACTCATCTTCAGTTTTACTCCCCAGTCTCCAGTACGATTCCCACTCCCATTCGTTGTGGCCCTCCTTTGGCGCCACGATTCGATTTGTGCCAACTAATGAGCTCTTAATGTGCGTTTATTCTTACGCATAACGAGCTTGCCAAACGTAATTACGTCCTGCCAATGTGTGTGCGGCAGTTGCGGGTGTATATCGCTCGCTCTCTCTCTGACTCTGCCTCTGTCACTTTCTGCCTGTGTGTGCGTGCGTATCTGTGAGAGGCTGCCATGTTGGCGCGCTGCTTTATTGAAGTGGAGCGACAGACGGCCAGGCCGTTTCTGGGGCATGGGGCATGGGACGGACCGGGAGTAAGCTCGTGCACTCGTATCTCTGTCTGGTCTGTGTGGATGTGAATACAGTCGCTAGCTGTTATGGTGTGGGGGTATCTATTTGTGCCTTTGCCTCTGCCTGTATGTGTCTGTGTCATGACGACGTTGCCTTGCGTCATTTTCATTTACGCCACATCCGCAAACCTTAACTCTTCTCCACACCACTTCATGCTGCTTTTCTCAGCATTTTTATACCCGATACTCAAAATGAGTATTGGGGTATATTAGATTTGTGGTAAAAGTGGATGTGTGTAACGTCCAGAAGGAATCGTTTCCGACCCCATAAAGTATATATATTCTTGATCAGCATCAATAGCCGAGTCGATTGAGCCATGTCTGTCTGTCCGTCCGTCCGTCTGTCCGTCTGTCCGTCCGTCCGTCTGTCCGTCCCCTTCAGCGCCTAGTGATCAAAGACTATAAGAGCTAGAGCAACGATGTTTTGGATCCAGACTTCTGTGATATGTCACTGCTACAAAAATATTTCAAAACTTCGCCCCGCCCACTTCCGCCCCCACAAAGAACGAAAATCTGTGGCATCTACATTTTTAAAGATACGATAAAACCAAAAACGCAGAATCGTAGAGGATAATGAATGTAAAATTCTAGAGTGTAAAATCTCAACCAGATCGTATAATTATTATAGCCAGAATCAAGAAAACAATTTCATTCTTTCTCGCTCTGTCTCTCTCTAACACACAGGTTTCATGGTCTGTTTTGCCAATTGCAAAATATGAGTTCAAGGATCTCAGAACCTATAAGAGCCATAGCAACCAAATTTGGTATCCACACTCCTGTGATATCGGACCTTGACCGTTTCGTGTCCAAATTTCGCCACACCCCCTTCCGCCCCCGCAAAAGACGAAAATCTGGGGCATCCAAAAATCTCAAAGACTATTAAGGCTAGAGTAACCAAATTTGGTATCCGCACTTCTGTTAGACCTCACTATAAAACGTATGTCTCAGAATTTCGCCCCACTCCCTTCCGCCCCCACAAAGAACGAAAATCTGTTGCATCCACAATATTGCACATTCGAGAAAACTAAAAACGCAAAATTATAGATAATGACCATATCTATCAGATTGCTGAATCTGGATCAGATCGGATCATTTTTGTAGCCAAAAGCAAGAAATCAATTTGCAGTGGCTACGCAGCGCCCGACGTCACGCTCAGACTGATTTCTGTCTCTCTCGCACGCACTCTTTGTCGTGTCGTTTAATATTAGCGGCGTCTGCCGGAGGAGAGCCATACTGACTAAGTATCGGGTATAAGTGTAGAGTTGCGGTCTCCGCAGCAACTCACAACGTTCCCCCTCGTTTTGTTTTAAATTAATTTGCTTTTAATTTGCTTGATTATGTGGCAAGCTCTCCTCCTTTCGCAGTATTTAATTAGTTTGCTTTTATCGTTAAACAGTTAAAATGGCATCGTTGAGCAGGTTCGGAGACTGAGAGAGGACTTCCGCGAGTCTCGGTCTCTCAATGAAGCATTCGCAGCATGGGCTGGCATACATATACATACTCGTGCAATTGAGTGATCTAAAAAGCTAGTGGGTTTCGGATAGCATCTCTCGGCCGACATTGACATGACAGATGTGTCCGGACGGCACTTAGCCGCTGCTCCTGCTTATCATACAGGACGGATCGAAATCGTTATGCGCATGCGTGAATGTTTCAGAAAAGGTTGTTCTTGCAGCAGGAGGGGAACCAGTTTATTGAGTAACCTTAATCTAGCCTCTTCCTCCCTTTATCAAAGACTGTTTGGTTCACTCTCTCTCTGTCTTGTGCTGGAGGCGTGGCCTAAACAGTCGCTCTCTGAGCGCTTCGGCGCATTGAGATACTCACACACACACACACACAGTCTCACGCTCATTCAGCCACTCACACAAATGCCTGCCTTGTGGTAGACCATTGAAAAAGTGATGAAAACAACTCTCTGTCACTTTATTGGCGCTTAACGAGTTTGAGTTGATGAAGAATTTAATTTATGATGCTGCTCACACCATGGCCGACGCGAAAGAGATAGCTACAGTCGGAGAGAGAGAGCGCGCGAGAGCGAGAGAGGAAGAGATAGGGAGAGCGAGAGATGGATGAGTGAGGGAGAGAGGAGGTGGTGCCGGCCCAAAAACTGCAGAGTACAAGGCTGGACTGGCAGGGAAAAGTTGGAACGAGAGAGAGAACTGGAGAGTGAGAGCTAAAAAAAAGAAGAAATATTAATGAACTCGTAACTGTCGCTTTTGCAAATTGGTCTACACGTATGTGTATGTGTGTGTGTGTGTACATTTTTTATATGAGTATGTGTGCCGGTGTGTAGCACTCACATGGACAGGAGGCAACAGCAGCAGCCGCTGCTACCGCTGCCGGCAGACGTCAAGCTTTGATGATTTAATTTTCTGGTCTTCTAATTTAATTTTCCCTGTAGAACCAAAGGGGTCAATTGACCCCTCTCGAACTAGTTCTGCGCTGTTTACCGCGCAACTAGCTATTCAACTAGTTACGCGGGAAGCGAACGCGGACCATGTCTTCGTCGACTACAATGTACTAGTTCTGCAACTAGTTACGCGGGAAGCGAACGCGGACCAGTCGAAAAAGAACCGAAAAACGAAGCCGCCTTCGGTTTGTTTTTGAAGGCGGCAAATACCCGAAATTCCGTGGGGTTACAGTGCCCACTCAGCTAGTTTTTACCGAGCCACGACATGCAATAAGCACCGAAATGGTAAGTTAATCGTGATATTTTACTGTAGTTGCGCTCGTGGAATGAAAGAGACAAGAATTTACACAAACAAAATGCATTTGTTTTCCTCGTTTGCTTTATGCGTTGATTTTGTTCACTTCTGTACAACATCTAATCGCTGGAAGAGTCTTTTCTGTAAACATTTATTAAAAAACTGGAAAAGAATTAATAAATAAATCAAATTAATATAAACAGGTACGTGCAAATATATATTATATATTTCAAATAAAATGATGAGCAAAAGGCATTTGCGTAGACTCCGTAAGAGTGAAAGGGAAGCTAACATTGCAAAGTTAGCGTTGTGCAGGAAAGATAACAGATAACAGCAAGGAAATCGATTTTCCAGCCAGCTGGCGTTTTTAGCGGCTTAAACTTTATTTTGAGTGAGGAAATTGTTCTAGCCTATAACGTCGATGGGGTCCAAGGGAAGAAGGCCCTCAGGACCCACAAAGAATTTTTTGCAGCTTTGCTAGGTAAAATACCATTTACACTTCTAGAGATTTAAAAATTGTTCATATAAATTAAAACAAATATTAATTACAGAATGTATTCCGCCTGACGATGAGCCCCCGAAAACACTGTGCGGAAGGCAATGTAAAGGATGAAGAAAAGGGTGTTAAAGAAGAAGTGTCTTGCCAAAAACCAGGAGTGGGCTAAGCATCATAAAATTAAAAATTATTCGTTATAATGAAACACATTGTGTTTTTATTTTTGTATTATTCCAGACTGCCAGATTGACTACTACCAATAGTCAGTTCGGAACTAGTTACTGGTAACTAGAGCTAGCTACAGGTAATCGAAGGGTAGTCGAGTGGGGAACTAGTTGCTGGCTTTCTACTGGTAACTAGTTCGGAACTACCTCCTACGGGTAATCGAAGGGTAATCGAGCGGGAACCAGGGGTGGTTCCGCCCTAGGACATGCATGTGTTAAATTCTCCGCTGAAATACATTGCGGGTAATCGATCTGGAACCAGGGAGGTGAGAATGGCAGCTAGTGCGGCACCAGTGCGGAACTAGTTGCCTGGTACTAGAGGGTTATTATAGAAATACAGACATGGACGCGTGTGTGTGTGTGTGTAAGGGACAGAGTGATGGGGAAGACAGTCGCTTGCTCCCCTGTAGAACCAAAGGGGTCAATTGACCACTCTCGCTGTTTACCGCGCAACTAGCTACGCAACTAGTTACGCGGGAAGCGAACGCGGACCAGGTCTTCGTCGACTACAATGTACTAGTTCTGCAACTAGTTACGCGGGAAGCGAACGCGGACCAGTCGAAAAAGAACCGAAAAACGAAGCCGCCTTCGGTTTGTTTTTGAAGGCGGCAAATAACCGCAATTCCGTGGAGTTACAGTGCCCACTCAGCTAGTTTTTACCGAGCCACGACATGCAATAAGCACCGAAATGGTAAGTTAATCGTGATATTTTACTGTAGTTGCGCTCGTGGAATGAAAGAGACAAGAATTTACACAAACAAAATTAATTTGTTTTCCTTGTTTGCTTTATGCGTTGATTTTGTTCACTTCTGTACAACATCTAATCGCTGGAAGAGTCTTTTGTGTAAACATTTATTAAAAAAGTGGAAAAGAATTAATAAATAAATCAAATAAATAAATAATAAATAAATAAATAAATCAAATAAAATGATGAGCAAAAGGCATTTGCGTAGACTCCGTAAGAGTGAAAGGGAAGCTAACATTGCAAAGTTAGCGTTGTGCAGGAAAGATAACAGATAACAGCAATGAAATCGATTCTCCAGCCAGCTGGCGTTTTGAGCGGCTTAAACTTTATTTTGAGTGAGGAAATTGTTCTAGCCTATAACGTAAGGGAAGAAGGCCCTTAGGACCCACAAAGAATTTTTTGCAGCTTTGCTAGGTAAAATACCATTTACACTTCTAGAGATTTAAAAATTTTTCATATAAATTAAAACAAATGTTAATTACAGAATGTATTCCGCCTGGCGATGAGCCCCCCGAAAACACTGTGCGGAAGGCAATGCAAAGGATGAAGAAAAGGGTGTTAAAGAAAAAAAATCTCGCCAAAAACCAGGAGTAGGCTAAGCGTCATATAATTAAAAATTATTCGTTATAATAGCTTAGCCACTTCCTCCTCCAATTCCCCAAGCGATTGCTGAGCGAAGGGCCCTCCACCTGTAGCTCGAGTTTCTGATTTGTTTTTCGCCATCTTCTTGCGGATGTTTGTTTTCCAATCTGCCCAAACCTGAAATTGTAGAATTGAATATAGTAGTGTGCTACCTTTTGTTTTGCAACACATACCTTTTTCCAACCCAATGCGTCCTTGATTGGCAGCCCAACAGCATTGAGAGCGCCGCAAAGCTCTGTCCGGGTTGTCTTTCATAAAACCCACCAGGATTTCATCTTGATTTATGCTTTCCCCTGGATATAAAGAACAAAGCGGTAATTTTGAAATAAAAAATTAATTTGCTGCACTTATGTACATTTTGAAGTCCGAATTAAATTGGGCGAGAAACAGCTGTGCTCACCCAGATGTTCTGTTAAGCGCATGTTACAAGCACAGTCTGAGCTGTTACATGCACATTTGTGCTGTTATACGCAAAAATTTATTACTTGCCAACGTTCCGATAACCAAATCGGAATGCGTCAGCTGCTTACACAAAAACGAAATTTGTTGTTGCTGTGGCCAATTTTGTCCGAACCAAATTTGAGGTTGGGTTAAAATAAAATTATTTATAAAGAAAGCACAAGTTAAATTACACTGATATAGGTATCAAGTTTATGTTAATGCATCAATAAGTCATATATTATTTTCCTTTTGCAATTAAGGTTCGTTTTGTTGTATAAAAAGCCGTTTACTTTTCATTTCGTCAACGAAAATGTTTTCGTTTTGAAAACGAAGAAATCTTGCGGAATGGGAAAAAGAGAGCCCCAATTTATGTGATTTCAAAAGTAAATCGGAAAACTTTTGTGAAAGTGAAAAACGGAGCCTGGCTGATTGTGTTTTTATTTTTGTATTATTCCAGACTGCCAGATTGACTACTACCAATAGTCAGTTCGGAACTAGTTACTGGTAACTAGGTCAGAGCTAGCTACAGGTAATCGAATGGTAGTCGAGTGGGGAACTAGTTGCTGGCTTTCTACTGGTAACTAGTTCGGAACTACCTCCTGAGCAACTAGCTACGGGTAATCGAAGGGTAATCGAGCGGGGGTGGTTCCGCCCTAGGACATGCATGTGTTAAATTCTCCGCTGAAATACATTGCGGGTAATCGATCTGGAACCAGGGAGGTGAGAATGGTAGCTAGTGCGGCACCAGGGCGGAACTAGTTGCCTGGTACTAGAGGGTCGTGTGTGTTTTACACACACATACAAACACGTTAAGGTATACATACACATACACATACATACATGCATGCAAATTCGTTAATGGAAAATGGTGGCGTTTAATTGGAAAAGGAAGTGGGCCAAAGGGCTGAGCGACAGAGACAGGACACACATCAGAGAGTGGGAGAGTGAGACATGGAAACAGGACCGAGTTTTCCATTCAAATTAATTTCATGTGCGTTCCCGCCTCTTCCGTCTCTACTGATTTCAGGCGACATTTTGTCGGACCTTTTTATACCCGATACTCAAAATGAGTATTGGGGTATATTAGATTTGTGGTAAAAGTGGATGTGTGTAACGTCCAGAAGGAATCGTTTCCGACCCCATAAAGTATATATATTCTGGATCAGCATCAATAGCCTAGTCGATTGAACCATGTCTGTCTGTCCGTCTGTCCGTCTGTCCGTCCGTCCGTCCGTCCGTCCGTCTGTCCGTCCCCTTCAGCGCCTAGTGCTCAAAGACTATAAGAGCTAGAGCAACGATGTTTTGGATCCAGACTTCTGTGATATGTCACTGCTACAAAAATATTTCAAAGCTTCGCCCAGCCCACTTCCGCCCCCACAAAGGACGAAAATCTGTGGCATCCACATTTTTAAAGATACGATAAAACCAAAAACGCAGAATCGTAGAGGATGACTATATGTTCTAGAGTGTAAAATCTCAACCAGATCGTATAATTATTATAGCCAGAATCAAGAAAACAATTTCATTCTTTCTCGCTCTGTCTCTCTCTAACACACAGGTTTCATGGTCGGTTTTGCCAATTGCAAAATATGAGTTCAAGGATCTCAGAACCTATAAGAGCCAGAGCAACCAAATTTGGTATCCACACTCCTGTGATATCGGACCTTGACCGTTTTGTGTCAAAATTTCGCCCCACCCCCTTCCGCCTACACAAAGGACGAAAATCTGTTGCATCCACAATATTGCACTTTCGAGAAAACTAAAAAAGGCAGAATCATAGATAATGACCATATCTATCAGATTGCTGAATCTGGATCAGATTGGATCATTTTTATACCCAAAAGGAACAAATCAATTTGCACTGGCTACGCAGCGCCCGACGTCACGCTCAGACTGATTTTCTGTCTCTCTCGCACGCACTCTTTGTCGTGTCGTTTAATATTAGCGGCGTCTGCCGGAGGAGAGCCATACTGACTTAGTATCAGGTATAACTGTAGAGTTGCGGTGTCCGCAGCAAATCACAACGTTCCCCCTCGTTTATATTTATTACATATTTAATATGATTTATTTGATTGCTCTTAGTACGGTTCTGTAGCTATAACTATTTGAAATTAAATATATTTATATTCATTTAAAGAAACGGTCAGGGACCGAGAAAGTGGAGTGGAAGAAGAGTTGCATCTGCAGCTGCAACTTCAGGTTTCTACTCTCCCGCAGAGTTAATTAAATTAAATATTGCAGAGCGATAATTACAAAATGGCGTTGATTAATCGGCAACCGCCATATTGATTTTGCCAACAATATTTAATGATTAACAACTAACATCGAACAGGGATTTTTGATGCAGGACCGGAAATGACATGGACATGCCATCCCAGTCGCTGCACCTCGTCATCCGCCAGGACACAAAAGCCTTAATAAAAGCAATTAAAATTCATTAGCTGCACATACACTCTTATACACAGAGATACACTCACACATACAATCACTCACTAATGCCATCATGCGCTCGTTTTCTCAATTATTCATTCAATTTTGCATGCCACAAAAGCAACAGCCAAGGAAGCAAGTTCAGCAAGACCTGCCCCAGCTCCGCCAACATACATACATATTCATGCGGCTAAATGAAAACGGCAACACTTAAATGCAATTTGCCTCAATTTTCTCAGCAGCAGAAGGAGCCGGCCCTGGCCCCTTTCTTTCTCTCATTCCCGCTTTTGCCGTCTCTGTCACCGTCGTGTTCGTCGTCTTGGCTTAGAGCATCTTAACGTCTTTTCATGGCACTTACATCGTCATTCTATTCGTCTAATTTCATTTTCTTGCCATTTTCAGTGAAGCAGAAACTACGTGCTCGCTTGGGGCACAAGAGAGCGATTACAGCTGGGGATTGGGAGTAGGGCTGGGGCTGGCGCTGGGTCTGGGCCTGGATTGGAGCTGGCTCCCATGATTCAGCTACTGGAGGAGTTGGATTTTGGCAGCCTGTATGCCTCATTCTAATTGCATTCAATTAAATATGTTGATTGATATGTTTGTATTGCAGCGACTGCTTCGATTAGGCCACAAAGACAGCCGTTCTCGATATTTCTGAGACTTAATGGTTGTGCTCTGGTGTGACATTGTCGCAAATCACTTTGGATGAATCACATCGAATAGTGATCCGTTGACTATGCAGTTTTTGAATCTTTAATGCCTTCTTTTTGAAAACTATTTTTAATTGAAATACTCCAATGATTGTGCTCAACTATTTTCCGATAGCTCTTTTGCCGATTTTTGTATTAAAAATAGGTTTACCCATTAACTAAACGCATACTATTTTTATTTTAGAGTTTTCTTTTCGCATAATTTCCCATTATACACACACATACTTGTGTATTGCTATTCTGGGGAAAATTGCATTAATTTTCTAACAAACATTTTCATTTTAATTGAACATTTTGTGTGCCGGCAATTTGCATATCAAGCATTAATAAATGGAATTATATATTTAATTGCATTTCTCGGACAAAAGTTGTAGTTTTTGGCCAAAAAATATACGTTTTCCGATGGATTGTGGATGTGGCTGTGGATGTGGATGCAGCTAAAAACGAAAAGCGTGGCCGAAAAATTAAGCTTTATTTCTGGGAATTGCAATTCAATTAAGTTTTCAAAACACGCAAATTGCGAATGGCCGCGCCGCACTAATATTGACAGAGGCAAAGCCAGAGAGAGAGAGAGAGAGAGAGAGAGAGAGAGAGAGAGTGAGAGAGACAATCATCGAAACTTGTTGGAATAATTTCATTAGCGTTGATTTGCAGCAAACGCAATTGGTTGAAATTCACTTGGTCTGCCTTTGATTAAACAAGTCGATGTCCAGGTCCAATCGAATTGGACGTGCCCATTGAGAGAGGAGAGATGAAGAGAAGTGGTACGATGCGGTGGGTACTACTTCCCCCAACACTGAAATAAAAACTAATTACAGGGCAACGGCCTGCACTGACCATACCATGGTCGAGAATGTCCATCTATGGTTAGGCGCCAACAGATAATTATAAGCCTGGAAACTGGAACTCTGATTGCCGAGCCGAGCCGCAGAAGCAGCTGTAACAGAGGGGAAAGCGAATACGAATACCCCGCCCGCAGGGTGACTGGGATGGACGGATACGGATGGAGCGGAAGATGAGGGTGCGTCGCCACAGGAGGTCCAAGGTCCAAGGCCCAAACCTAAAACCCAATCCCAGTCCCAGGCCAGGGCAAATATGTCCGCAACAGTTTCCGTTGCACTAACGAAATTACAGACGCAGACACACACAAGCACACACAGAAACAGATGCCCGCACATACAGATACATATACAGATGCAGATACAACCAAACAAACAAGAAGCACATACGTACATATGTAAGAGAGGCAAATCCTGCGGCGCTGAGGCGCATAGGAAGCGGGCCCGGACACTGACGCAACCCGGGGACCGTCCTCGGCTAATGCTAATGCTCTTTGAACGTCTAATTAGTAGATTAGTATATAGGCAAACTATTTGCCCAACAAACGACTAACCTCATGAAATTGTGCGGAAGATTGCCCAAGTCCAATTAGTCCCTGCTTGGAAGCTAATGAAGCCCTGCCAAATGGAGAGGGCTTTCTGTACAGTGTAGTGTAGTATGCACCATAAAGAGTATTGATAGTTTCGTTTTGAATAAATCAAATATTTCTCATTTGATATTTGTATAAAAAATATATATTTTCTTTTTCATTCGCTAATAAGGGAACGGTGTGACCAGTAGATTGACTGAAAACCGCAGATTTTGTCTAATTTCGGTATCGTATCTTGTATATAAAATATGTATTCTCTGCCTAAGATGTCAAGGAATGATAGGATGGTAGATTTCATTTTAAATTCGCTTCCAGTTGGCAGACTTGGGAAAAGATACCATCCCTATCGTATGAGTAGATACCATTCATTCCCGTTCCATATCATGTTTTTTTTTAAGTTGAGATGAGTTTCTTTCCTAATGAGAGTGGTTTTCAATCGATTATTATTTCATATACATTTTGTCCAGACCTTACCTATCGCTGCCTACGGTAGTGATTGTAGAAGACCGCACGATCTTCGAGTGGCTGCACGGGTCGAGCGTTGGATCCAATACGGGCGCCATGGTAGCTTCGCAGCTGACGGAACTCGTTCAACTGACGCTCACTGATGGCCAGAGGATCGGGATTGATGAGCCACTCGACCCCACGGTGGCAGGGTGGCTCCGTGAGTGACCCTTGGTAGCTGAAGAACTGTGTGTAGAATGGCGTCACGAGGTAGCTGATTGGGAACGGGGGAACCTCTATTGAGCGGCCCGCCTTCTTAATAGCCACGAGATGCTGGATGAGCACTTCCAGGTATGGATTGTCCTCGCCCACTTCGAACATGTAGGAGATCATCACGATACTTTGGCTGGAAATACAGCCCTCGGTCTGTGCAGCCGTGTGGAGGCACTGCATCTCCAACGGATAGTGGCGGTTGTCGACTGTGTGCTCGGAACCCATATTGCTCGACCAGCTCCAGCGGAAGGTGATCTCTCGAAACTCGAAGCGCCCCAGCAGATCCCCGCCATCTATCGAGGGCACACAGCCCGGATAGGAGGCGCGAAGCACCACGGTATGGCCGTTATTCTCCAGACGGATACCATCGGGTAGAACATCCCCGTTTGTCCACTGCAGTGGCGTTTCGAAGTAGCTGTTCTCCATGCAGGGTTGGTTGATGTTGACGGGGCTCTGATTGTTGGTAGGGACATTCCAGCTGTGGGGTCCTCGAATAGCTCCATAGTCGAAAGTGTTGGGCTGTCCAGACGGCACGCATCCGCTGCCCGGCCTTGATTCTCTGGCCCTACTAGGCCCTACACCAGCAGGCGGTCTTGATCTGCTGGCCGGACTTGGTCGGTTGGCCGGAACTGCAACTGCTCCTCTTTGAGCATTCCCCTCAAACAGGAAAGACAGACACGCGAACGGGCCTACACGGAACATGATCAGTGTTGTCATGAACATGCTGAGGAATACCTTGAAGGCATTCGTTTCCACGATACGGTAGAAGATATCCCAGAGCGTGTCCAGCATTTTGAACGGGCGAGGTTGAGTCGGTAAAATGAAAATATTGAGATCCTTCTCAAAGCTCCTGCCTAATCTGTTGACGGAATAGTGTCGGCATACTTGTGCCGGCTTGGGGCGAGCGGAAAAATTGAGAAAATGTCTAATTAAACCCGCTGAAAAGTTAATTATTTTGGAAAACAATTTTGCCGCGCACAACAATTTCGTGCGAAAACATTTGCAATTTATTTGCATTTGTATTTTGCATAAATTAATTACGCACAAAACGCTCTTCGGCAGCGGAAATTGCTTGCACAAATATCCTGTCTCCCGACAGCCGAATCGGGACAGTACCGGTACCGTGTCCTCCTGCAACCCTTCTCTGTTGCATTTTTGGGAAATTAGTTATATTTGTATACACAAAATGGTCGAAATGAGCACCGGGAGCGGAAATTATGTGCAGCTCTCTGGCTAGCAATGGAAGGAAACTGGCCTACGAGGAGACCTGCTCGGTCTGCTGAAATCCGAGACCATCTCGGCCATCTCTGATTACCATAAAGTCATCAAGAGCCTGCCACGACCACAGCCAGTGGGTTGCCGCTCCCACTGCGATTCAATAATGACATTTTTCTGATCAAATCGTTTGGCTTTGATTTGATTTCATTTTCCTGCACTTGAGCAGGGCGTTGACGTCTGCCAAATGTACCAGTCCCAGGGCATGCGAGTTGCAAGCAAATTTATGGATAAGCATGTGGCAGAAACGGAAACACTAACATCGTTAGTGTGGTGCGCTTGTTATAAATTGTTTGCATCGACGTCTTAATTTTCCCTAAAATTATGCTACCCGATTGGCTAAGCCTTCTTTTGGGTTAAAGAAAGCTAAGCTTTTAACACGCCATCTATTGGGTGCGCTTCGTCACCGTGGGCTGCCCATATTATTTCTTTTGGCTGACGTCTTAATCGGCCTCTTCCTCCCACTGTCATTTTGACAAATCCAAAAGAAAAAGGGAAGAAAGATTGGATGAGGCCTTGATTTCCGGGAGAAGCAGCTCTCTCTCTCCTCGTGGTATCCGAACAGTACAGACGTACTTATCCAGCTCTCAAAAAAAAAAAATTTAATAAAAGTTAAAAATCAAATAAAAGCTATCGGGAGATCAGCACGATCCGCCGGCCTTTCGAAAGCAAGACCCCATCCACCCAGAAGAGAAACCAATCCCCGATCCACTGTGCAGAGGATGGTTCGAATTGTCCGACGATCGCCCCAAAGCGGGCCAGCGTAGAGTTCGGAAGCTCCCCCCAACGCCCCAGCGCCCTCCACCAAAGCGGTCCACCGTAGAGTTGTGAAGCTCCACCTAAAGCCCCAACGCCATCCACCACAGCGAGCCCTTCAGCAGTTCCCGAGCTTCAGCGCCGACAGAGGTCGGCCCCTCAGCCGTTTCCGAGCTTTAGCGCCGGCCGCAGCGAGCTCTTCGCCGCACCAACGCGAGCCGTCGCGACCGAGAGTGGACCATCCAGCCACCGGGCCAAGAGCCCTAAACAGAAAGTGCCAAGTGATCTTCCTTGCTAATGACAAGGAATAACCAGACTCTCCAAGGAAAAAGAGACCCTGACCCGAATTTTTTTGCCACCGTGCTTCGCCTTAACCTAAAAGTCAGATCATGACATGTGCAGGTTAAGTGTATTAAATAAACCCCAACGGAACGGGCAGAACTCGTATGAACCTCTTTGTGGCCCATTGTGCATTTACTCCCAAAGAACATATGTGCGCTTGTTAGGCCGTTGACCCCTTTGTGCCCGTGAAACGAAACCAGCTGCTTGGAGCTTTTTCCGTGCGCCCACACCTTGGTCTATGTATCAAGACCTACCCCAACGAACCTGAATAAACGAATAAATATTGAATAAATAATAATATACAGAAGTTAAATATGGAATAATTTTATTTATGCACTATATATGCCAAAAAAAAGTCCCTAAACAAAAAGAAAAGAAGATCAAAATAATCTGGTGTTTGCCGTGGTCATGCGTGTCCAAGTTAACGTACCCAATTCTATTGAGCTCTTATACGAGTTGTAAACAATCTTTGGCTTTCTAAAACGAAAACAATTTCAATCTTGGGCCTCCGCCTAATTGATTTCTAGGATATACAATCTAAATGGCTCCTGCCACAATCCCAATCTTTGACACTCGCCTAAATGGAAAAACAATGTTTGCCCACACCCGGCTTCCCATAAACAATCTCAAACCCGGCTTTCTGCAGATCCTGCACTTTGGGCATTTTACAGTTCTCTCTTTGGATGACGAAATCCAATACTCGGGATGGCGAAATCAATTGAGATGTTTATATAAAAACTGTTCCCGAAAGGGATCGACGATGCAAAGATCAAAAAGTTCAAATCAGTCTTGATCCAGAAGCGACACCGAAAAGTCGAGCTAAAAACTAAGATCGCGCAAACCCTTTGTCCGGAATCCTTTGTGACCCTCAACTTAAATCTATATCTGTAAACTTAGAAGTTAAATAAAAACTTTTTAAAAACGCAATCCGCTACCGCAGTTAATTAATTGGCGCCCAACGTGGGGCGACGTTGTATAAAAAGCACCGAATAATAAAAGTGTTGCGTCGTGCCGAAACCCGAAGGACAATTAATTAATGGAATAAATCCTTCAATATAAAAACGCGGAGTGACTGTGAGATATTAGATAAGAAAAAGTGAGATAAAAAGGAAACAAACCGGAGTTTAGGGTGTGCAAAAATAAATACAAGAAAAGCTAATCAAGACAATTCAAAAATACAAAAAAAACCAAAAAAACCAAAATCTTTAAACAAAACCAATCAAAACAAAACACAAAGAAAGTGAAACTATCAGCTAAACCAAAGAAGGAAGACCCCCAGAAGACCCAGTTAAACAACAAAGAAATTTACGAAGGAAGACCCGTTCGAAGATCTGTCAGCCAAATCAAGAAGGAAGACCCGTTCGAAGATCTGTCAGCCAAACCAAGAAGGAAGGCCCTAAGAAGGACGACCCCTACCGGATAGTTCGTGAGCGAAAGTTGTAGTACTAAATATATAAGTTCAATTAGGTTTGGTCAAGGTGGTCAAGAATATAAAAACAAACATATAAGAAAAATTTAAGGTGGATCAACTAACTTTAGAGTTTGGAAAACTAAAAATGATTAACTCACAAACATGGACCGATCTCACTGCAGATCTGGTCAAACAATTGATAGCACTTCAAATTTCAAAAGTACAGGAGCAAATAGTAAATTTGAAACAACAAATAGAAACTAAATCCGATCAGGTATTAGATTATCAGGCAGAAACAATAGTCGAGACAATAAAAGATGACACCACATTAAAGGTAATAGAATCCCTACCAATTTTCAATGGTGGATTGAACCAATACGTAGGATGGAGGGAAGCTGCAGAAACTGCAGTGAAATTATATAAGAAAGGAAGTAAGCAATATTATATTGCCTTAACAATTTTAAGAAACAAAATAACAGGACCAGCACATGACGCACTCAAAAACCACGGGACAGTTTTAAATTTTTATGCCATACTTTCACGACTTGACTTTGTTTACAGTGACAAGAGACCAATTTACATAATAGAACAGGAGTTAAGCGTTCTCCGACAAGGGAACCTTTCCATAATAGATTTCTATAACGAGTTTAACAAGAAAATGACCTTGTTAATAAATAAGACAATAATGACTCACGGAAAGGACAGTGAAATCACAAAAGAATCAAATAAAAAAATTTGAGACAATGCCTTACGCATTTTTGTCATCTATTTTCATTGAATCCCCCAGATTTACCGAATGCCTTGGCAAAGGCAATTTGAATTGCAATCAAATAACTTTCGGGCCCAATTTGCCTACCAATTCAGTGGACCCAGAAATTCAGGGAATAATAATTACAATACATTAAGATTCAACCAACGACAACCAAGGACTAATAGTTCACCATTCGACCAAAAAAGGGATTTTCAGAGGAATAACATGTCATGGGGACAACCCTATTTCTTGGGTAATAGACAACAAAATCAGGCCCCAGAACCAATGGATGTAGACCAATCATTACAAATCCAGAACCGACAGAACAGCAATCAATTCAGGGGAAATAATAATAATAATAATAATAGATATTATCGGGAGAATACTAATGGTTATTATAGGAGAAATAATAACAATTATAACCAAGCTCAGCATTTTAGGGCAAACGTAGTACCGAATAATCAATCTAACGCAAATCAAGCGCAGAGACGTAAACCAAATGAAACGTCGGAACAACCGGCTAATAAAGCAATGCGGATAAATAACATTGAGGAGGACCATTTTTTAGATCAGCCCCCAAAGTAGTGCCCTACTTAAAAAGAGATAAAAAAATAAACAGAGAATTAAAAGTTTTGATAGATACGGGAGCAACTTCCTGTTATATAAAAAAGGGAATTTACGAAAATAAAAAAGATTTATCAATTTATAAGAAAGTTGCTACAGTAAATGGGTTTTCAATAATTAAATATTTCCATAAACTATTTTCAATACAAAACAAGTGTTTTACGAAATAGTTGGAATGGAGGCAGATTTACTAATAGGATTTAACCTATTAAAGAAAATCGGAGCTGTTATTGATACAGGAAAGGGGACTTTAAGTTATAAAGACAATGAAGAGAAACTAATATATGACGAGGTCCTTTCTTTAAACAAATTAACCTTTATAGAAGGAACGAGGGGGAACGTTGTGAGTTGCTGCGGAGACCGCAACTCTACATTTATACCCGATACTGCAAATTGATTTCTTGCTTTTGGCTACAAAAATGATCCGATCTGATCCAGATTCAGCAATCTGATAGAAATGGTCATTATCTATGATTTTGCGTTTTTAGTTTTCTCGAATCTGCAATATTGTGGATGCAACAGATTTTCGTCCTTTGTGTGGGCGAAATTTTCTTGCAGCAGTGACATATCGCAGAAGTCTGGATCCAAAACATCGTTGCTCTAGCTCTTATAGTCTTTGAGCACTAGGCGCTGAAGGGGACGGACGGACGGACGGACGGACGGACGGACGGACAGACGGACAGACAGATAGGGCTCAATCGACTATTGATGCTGATCAAGAATATATATGTAAAGGACAGTGTATCAAGCAGTTAGCACTATCCCATCTAAATTAACATTTGAACTTAAGATACCATCGATAAGACCTAACCGATATAACCAGACTTAACCGATGTTTAAAAGACCTAACCGATAAGGGGTTATCGATACGGGAGTCGGTTGTTGGAAGTAGAAGCAGAAAGTTGAACAAAAAGTCGGAAGAACAGACTCATTAATTGCACATCTTAAATCATACACTTTGTACTCTTTTTCGAAAAACACTATTAATAAACGATACATTATTATTAATCTTACATTTGGGGGCTCGTCCGCGTCGAATACAGAGCTCGGAGTGTGTGAAAAAGAAAAACAGAAGAAAGCAGAAGCTGATGCAAGAAGAGGATTGTTGAAAAGTTGTTAAAGTTGTTGTTTGTAGCTACATAAAGTTGTAAAGTTTTTGTTGGTGGCTATAAACATTAAGTTGAACAATCCAAATTCTGTGAGCCTAACAGTAGACACGGAGTTTAATAAAAGATCGGTCGTTTAATTCGGTTGGAAAATTGTGAAATTCATTGTCGCGCCGCAGCGTCGCCTTGTCCGTGCGCAGTACGTACACAAGCAGAAAAAACACGCACAGACACGTTGTGTGTAATACACACTTATAAACAGAAAAGACAAGCACTCGTCGGGTACACAGACACAAGTCGAAAAGAGCCGCAAAATGATGCAAACCCCGCCGCCGTTGCACTGGAAAGAGAGAGAGAAGGAAGAAACTGTACCAGGAACGTCGCGCCCGAGTGCAAACGAGATGGAAGATTTAGAAAATGCAGAAAACAATACTGATGACAAGATTGATCAAATGATAAAGTTGCTAAGTTTGAAACTGCCTTGCGATGAGCAACGAGAAATGAAGATCGCTCCAGATAATTTTACAAAAGTTGTGAGCGATTGTGATGGAAAATCGGTTCCCATAGAAAAATGGTTTCAGATATTCGAAAAAAATGCCGACGCATATGAGCTTACTGAAAAGCAAAAGTATGTGCAGGCCAGAGGAAAAATTACCGGTGCAGCTAAGCTTTTCCTTGAAGCTGAATGCGTGTGCACCTATGAGGAACTCAAGAACGTATTATTGGATGAATTCACATGTAGCTATAACAGTGCAGACATTCATAAGCTGCTGCAAGAAAGAAAGAGGAAGAGTAGTGAGTCGATGCACGAGTACTTGCTGCAGATGAGAAAAATAGCAGCAGTCGGACATGTTGAACACGCGGCTGTTATAAGCCATATTGTGAACGGTCTGGACATAAGAAACGAGTATAAGTATGCCATGTATCGCTGTAAGACCTTCAGGGCCTTGAAAGAAGAGTTCGATATCTATGATCGTTTGAACATATCGGAGAAGAAGGGCAGTAACGAACAGCATAAAACGAGTTTCAAGCAGCAAAGTGGGCAAAGCGGTAAAAAAGAATATTGCTATAACTGTGGATCAGGAGAACACAAACGCAAAGACTGCAAAGCCGAAACGAAGTGTTTTAAGTGCAATCAGAATGGTCACATTTCGCGTA
This sequence comes from Drosophila miranda, assembly GCF_003369915.1. Lineage (NCBI taxonomy): Eukaryota > Metazoa > Arthropoda > Insecta > Diptera > Drosophilidae > Drosophila > Drosophila miranda. The sequence continues at coordinate 37,628,063 of NW_022881603.1, forward strand.
ACTGTCCTTATGAAGCTGATAAAGTTGATAAAGTTCGCGTCATTTTGGATCGCAGTCGCATGAAAAAAATTCAAATAAACGGCATTGTTGTTGACTGTCTTGTGGAAACAGGGTCAGATGTAACCATAATCAAAGAGAGTATGTTGAAGACCATGAAAAACGTTAAACTTTTGAAGTGCACAACTATGTTGCGCGGTCTGGGTCAGATATCAACAAAGCCTGTTGGATACTTTAATGCAGAAGTTACCGTGGATAAGTTGCAGACCACACAGAAGTTTTTAGTAGTCCCCAGTAGCCAGATTGATTTCGACGCACTTTTGGGGCATGATTTCATTAAAAAGTTCCGTTTCGTCGCTGATATGCAAGGATACACGTTTTTGAAGCATGACGCAGATCCTGTGCCAACAGATGAGCATGCTCTTATATATAATGTAACTGAAGAGTCATCCTTTGTAGCTCCGCCGCAATATCGAAAAGACGTTGAACAGATGATAAGAAACAGTTACCAAATGCCCACAGAAGTTGCAAAGCAGTCTCCAATCCAACTGAAGATAGTTCCCGACGGAGTAATCAAGCCGTTTCATCACTCACCGAGTCGTTTATCAACAGACGAAGCCAGTGCCGTAAAGAAGCAAGTCGAAGAATGGATCGAGCAAGGAATCGTGCGCAAGTCGTCTTCAAATGTAGCGAGCAGAGTTGTCGTCGTGAAGAAAAAAGATGGTACACTTAGAGTTTGCGTAGACTACAGGAAGTTAAACAGCATGGTATTGCTGGACTGCTTCCCAGTCCCGATCATGGAGGAAGACTTGGAAAAGCTGCAGTCGGCTGAAAACGGATTTTGCCTATGGAAGAGCAAAGCAAGTCGTATACGGCCTTTGTTACAAAGGAGGGATTATTCGAGTTTAATAAAGCGCCTTTCGGATTCAAGAACTCGCCAGCTGCGTTCATTCGGTTCGTTATATTTTTCAAGAATTAATCAACTCTGACATTATGCAGCTTAATATGGACGACATAATTGTTTACGCCGCGTCGCCCGAGGTATGCATGAGGAAGACAAAGTTGGTCCTGGAGACAGCTGCGCAGTTTGGCCTAAAGATAAAGTGGAAGAAATGTAGCTTCATGCAGCCACGCATTAGCTTTCTGGGCCATATCATTGAGGCCGGGAGAATCTGGCCCGGCAAAGAGAAGACAGCAGCTGTCAGTCGGTTTGCTACGCCCAAAGACATTAAAGCAGTTCAAGCATTTCTGGGACTCACAGGCTTTTTCAGAAAGTTCATCCCTGGCTATGCACAAGTTGCCCGGCCGCTCACGAATCTACTCAGGAAGGAAGCAGTTTTCAACATTGGCGAAGCAGAGCAACAATCGCTACAAATCTTAAAGAATCTGCTTGTAATCGCACCTGTATTACATTTATACTCACGAGAAGCGCCAACGGAACTCCACACGGATGCATCCAAGGTTTCGGAGCAGTTTTGTTGCAGCAGTCTGATGGCAATTTCCACCCGATTTACTATTGGAGTAAAAAGACTACACAAGCCGAGTCCAAACGTCACAGTTACTATTTGGAGGTCAAAGCTGCATACGTTGCACTCAAGAAGTTTCGTCACTACCTGTTGGGGATCAAATTTGATCTTGCCACTAACTGTGCGGCGTTTAAGCAGACAACAACGAAAGTAGATATACCCAGAGAAGTTTCCCAGTGGATTCTGTACATGGAGGACTTTACATTCAAAGCAGTACACCGCCCAGGGGACAGAATGAGACACGTGGATTGTCTCAGTCGTTTTCCGCAGACATGCAGGTTCGTGACGACGGAGCTAACAGCTCGGATAAAGAAAGCACAGCAGGATGACGATTTCATCAAAACCACAGTTGAGATCCTGAAGCAGCACCCATATCAAGACTACAAGCTTAAAGGAGGTCTTCTCTTCAAATCTGTAAATGGCAATGACGTATTGGTGGTTCCAAGGCTGATGGAAAGGGAAATCATTCAAGGATCGCATGAAGTTGGTCATTTCTCCACAGCGAAGACAATGCACTCAGTTCAGCAGCAATACTGGATTCCGCACCTTGAACGGAAAGTAAATAAGTTGATTACTAATTGTATCAGTTGTATAATTTTCAGAAAAAAGTTGGGCAAACAAGAAGGCTATCTTCATTGCATTGACAAGGGTGACACACCACTATACACGCTGCACGTTGATCATTTGGGACCAATGGATGCGACAGCCAAGCAATACAAGTACATTTTTGCTGTGGTAGATGCACTCTCCAAGTTTGTGTGGCTGTTCCCAACTAAGTCAACAGGTCACGAAGAAGTTGTGAAGAGGCTGAGAGATTGGTCATTTGTGTTTGGTTTTCCCAAGCGCATAGTCAGCGACAGAGGAGCAGCGTTTACATCCAACGCATTCAGCGAGTTTCTCAACGAGAACAAAGTCGAACATGTGTGTACAACGACAGGTGTGGCGAGAGGCAACGGTCATATTGAGCGGGTGAACCGTTCAATTTTGGGTATCATCGCAAAGCTCTCAGCTCAGGAGTCAACGAAGTGGTACAAGCATGTGCCACAGGTCCAGATGGCGATTAATTCGCATGTGCATTCTACGTTGAAGTCGTCGCCATTCGAGGTCATGTTTGGGACAAAGATGCACAGACAAGCTGAAAGTCGACTATTGGAGGTGCTCAACGAGGAGTTGGTTACGCAGTTTAACAACGAGCGCCAAGAACTGCGTGACCAAGCGAAACAAAACATTGAGAAGGCGCAAGAGGTGTACAAGCGCTATTATGATAAAAAACGACGACCTGAGCACGGCTACAGACTAGGAGACATGGTCGCGATCAAGAGGACGCAGTTCGTCGCAGGACGCAAGTTGGCCAGCGAGTATCTAGGCCCATATGAAGTCACCAAGGTAAAGCGGAACGGTCGCTACGACGTCAGAAAGGTTGCTCAAGTCGAGGGGCCAAATATCACAGCAACGAGCAGTGACAATATGAAGCTATGGCGTTTTGTCTCAGAGAACGATGATATATTATCATCTGGGACAGATGAAGATGAGCAGGAGGGCCGAATGTAAAGGACAGTGTATCAAGCAGTTAGCACTATCCCATCTAAATTAACATTTGAACTTAAGATACCATCGATAAGACCTAACCGATATAACCAGACTTAACCGATGTTTAAAAGACCTAACCGATAAGGGGTTATCGATACGGGAGTCGGTTGTTGGAAGTAGAAGCAGAAAGTTGAACAAAAAGTCGGAAGAACAGACTCATTAAATGCACATCTTAAATCATACACTTTGTACTCTTTTTCGAAAAACACTATTAATAAACGATACATTATTATTAATCTTACATATATACTTTATGGGATCGGAAACGATTCCTTCTGGACGTTACACACATCCACTTTTACCACAAATCTAATATACCCCAATACTCATTTTGAGTATCGGGTATAAAAAATGAAAAGTGATTCAGTAAAGGTAGAAGGAAGTTTATATAGCTTGGGATCAAAAAATCCTGAGCACGCCGACGAAGAATTATCCGTCAATAGATTGGGATTCAAATATCCTGAACCCGCCGTCGTTGAATTATCCGACACTAAAAGTTGGAATAGTTTGGGATTAAAGAATCCTGAACACGCCGTCGTTGAATTATCCGACAATGAACAATTTAAAAGTTTGGGATGCAAAAATCCTGAACGCGCCGTCGTAGAAATATCCGACATACAAAGTTATTCAAATTCTGAATTGAAAAAAATGAAATTGTATAACACAATAACCTACAAAGAGGACAATTTAGAAAATCTCAGAGAGAAAATGGTATCTATCATCGAAGAAGACCATGCCAATATAGATTTACAGTTACCGTTCAGAACGGATATAAAAGGAGAGATTAACACTGAACATGATAGACCGGTATATGGCAAACAGTATCCATACGCTTATTCGGTTAACGATTTCGTTAATAACGAAATAAGTAAAATGTTAGATGAAGGTATAATCAGACCTAGTAAAAGCCCATATAATTCACCGGTAATAGTAGTACCAAAGAAGGGAGTAAATGAGGACGGAACTCCTAAGCATAGATTAGTAATAGACTTTAAGAAACTTAATGAAAACACCATACCGGATAGATACCCTATGCAAGATCCTTCAGTAATCCTTGCCAATTTAGGTAAGGCAAAGTATTTCTCGGCCATTGATTTAGAGTCAGGTTTCTATCAGATTTTAATGAGGGAATCAGATATTGAAAAAACATCTTTTTCCATAAATAAGGGCAAATATGAATTTCTAAGAATGCCTATGGGATTGACAAACGCTCCCAGGATTTTCCAAAGGGCAATGGACGATATACTTAGAAAACAAGTTGGGAAAACTTGTCACGTCTATATGGACGATATAATAATATTTTCAAAAACTATAGAACAACATTATAAAGATCGAATTCATATAATACAGATATTGCAAAACGCTAATATGAAAATTTCCGTAGAGAAGTCTAAATTCTTTCAATTGGAAACCAAATTTCTGGGATACCTTGTTTCCCAAAATATCATTAAAACAGATCCAGACAAAATCTCCACAATACAAAACTATCCAATTCCTAAAAATATCAGAGAGCTACGTAGCTTCTTAGGACTAACAGAGTATTACAGAAAATTTGTCCGAAATTATGCCACAATTGCCAAACCATTAACAAAATATCTGAGTGGAGTAAATGGGAAAGTTTCACGAAGGGCATCCAAGAAAACATTAATAGAGCTGGATGAACCAGCAATTGGAGCATTTAATAATTTAAAGGACAGTTTAATAGCACATATTGAATTAGTACAACCAGATTACAATAAAAAATTCACATTAACCACAGATGCATCGGACATAGCAATAGGTGCAGTTTTGTCGCAAGATGGGAATCCCATAACATTTATTTCTAAAACTTTAAGTAAAACCGAGCAATTATATGCTACTAATAAAAACGAATTATTAGCTATTTAATGGGCATTAAAAAATTTGCGAAATTATTTATACGGAGTGAGTGGAATTGAAATACATACAGATCACCAACCTTTGTCCTTTGCAATGTCGCAAAAAAATCCAAATGTTGAAATGAAACGTTGGTATTACTTCATAGAAAGTTTCACACCAAAAATCATTTATAAGCCAGGCTCAACTAACGTAGTAGCGGACGCTTTGTCTCGGATTAAAATAAATCATATGACAGATAGTGATGTCGACCAGACAGAATCAGAATCAGACATAAATACTCAGCATTCAGCAGAGAGTAGTTTTGAAAGCGTCATTCAAGAGACTAGCAAGCCTCTAAACCAATTTAAACAGCAGCTACTATTAGCGCAAGGGAGATTCACAGTTCATGAGTTAGTAAAAGTTTATGAAAATACCCGACATATTATTGAATTTGATACGGTTGACAATCTGCTAATCATTTTAAAAGAATTTATTCAGCCTCACTTAACCACAGGAATACACTGCACCTTAGAAGATTTATACCTTATCCAAAATAAGCTAAAGGAAAACTTCATAAATAAATTTCTCTTCACGAGAAAGTTCCTCCAAGATGTAGTAAATTCAGAAGATAAAGCTATAATTATAGAAGAAACACATTGCAGAGCCCATAGAGGACTAGACGAAAATTACAAACAAATAACTAAGTTGTATTATTGGCCAAACCTGCACAAAAAATTAAAAGAATATATAAAAAATTGTGAGATCTGTAACAAAAACAAATATCACAGACACCCTGTAAAAATTCCAATTGGGGAAGCTCCCATTCCAGCAAAAAAAGGAGATCAATTACATTTAGACATATACTATGCCCAAAACCTAACATTCATAACTTGTATAGATTCTTATTCCAAATACTTGGTGGTCAAGGAAATCCAAAGTAAATTAAACATTGAAAATAAGGTAATGGAAATTTTGCAACACTTTCCGTTAGCAACATCATTAATGACTGACAACGAACCAAGCTTTACTTCAGCACAATTTAGATCATTCATACAAAGAAGTAACTTAACTATTTATTATGCTGATCCCAGACACAGCACCTCAAATGGTCAGGTAGAAAGGGTACATTCCACACTAACAGAAATTGCGCGGTGCATCAAGGATGAACTAAATCTAACAGATTATTCAGATTATAATAAGGGCGGCACTGAAATATAACCTGACGATACATTCAACGACCAATCACATGCCATATGACATATTGTATAACAAAATAGAGCACAAAAATAATCCAATATTACTTAAGGAAGCTCAGACCAAAATGCTTAAGCTACTTACAAAATGTTGGAATGTTAGTTATAAGTGAAAAAGTTTGTGAATGTAAGGAGAAATACTATTTAATGAAAAATTTTAAAAGTGAAACTTTTAAAAATTACGCACAAATAAATTTAGAGAAGACCTGTTTCACCAATTTATTTAATGGCTTTAAAGCCAACTGCACTAAAAAAAGGGGAAAAAACAAAGAAATAGACATCATTCAGGATGGTGCCATATTAGTTTCAGGCAAAAACGAGGGGGATCGTTGTGAGTTGCTGCGTACACCGCAACTCTACAGTTATACCCGATACTAAGTCAGTATGGCTCTCCTGCGGCAGACGCCGCTAATATTGAACCACACGACAAAGCGTGCGTGCGAGAGAGACAGAAAATCAGTCTGAGCGTGACGTCGGGCGCTGCGTGGCCACTGCAAATTGATTTCTTGCTTTTGGCTACAAAAATGATAGATCTGATAGATATAGTCATTATCTATGATTCTGCGTTTTTAGTTTTCTCGAATGTGCAATATTGTGGATGCAACAGATTTTCGTTCTTTGTGGGGGCGGAAGGCGGTGGGGCGAAATTCGGAGATATACGTTTTATAGTGAGATCTAACAGGAGTGCGGATACAAAATTTGGTTACTCCAGCCTTAATAGTCTCTGAGATTTGTGGATGCCCCAGATTTTCGTCCTTTGCGGGGGCGGAAGGGGGTGTGGCGAAATTTGGACACGAAACGGTCAAGGTCAGATATCACAGGAGTGTGGATACCAAATTTGGTTGCTCTGGCTCTTATAGGTTCTGAGATCCTTGAACTCATATTTTGCAATTGGCAAAGCCGACCATGAAACCTGTGTGTTAGAGAGAGACAGAGCGAGAAAGAATGAAATTGTTTTCTTGATTCTGGCTATAATAATTATACGATCTGGTTGAGATTTTACACTTTAGAACATATAGTCATCTTCTACGATTCTGCGTTTTTGGTTTTATCGTATCTTTAAAAATGTGGATGCCACAGATTTTCGTCCTTTGTGGGGGCGGAAGTGGGCGGGGCAAAGTTTTGAAATATTTTTGTAGCAGTGACATATCACAGATGTCTAGATCCAAAACATCGTTGCTCTAGCTCTTATAGTCTTTGAGCAATAGGCGCTGAATGGGACGGACGGACGGACGGACGGACGGACGGACAGACGGACGGACAGACGGACGGACGGACGGACGGACGGACGGACAGACAGACAGGGCTCAATCGACTCGGCTATTGATGCTGATCAAGAATATATATACTTTATGGGGTCGGAAACGATTCCTTCTGGACGTTACACACATCCACTTTTACCACAAATCTAATATACCCCAATACTCATTTTGAGTATCGGGTATAATAACGTAGACAATACTACTTTGGTAGGTTCGTATCTCCTTATATTCAACAACACAATTATAATAAATAATATAACCCACATAAATGATAAGGGTAAAATTCTAAAATACATATCGCATCATAGATATAGCGATTTTGAATTAGTTGATTAATCCAATCGAATGATAAACAATTTTCTTTTGATAATGTTAATATTTTAAATCCCCTTATAACATTAGGTAATACGGCCTTACCATTAACAACATTATTTTTAATCATTTTGATATTGATAATGTTATTTTACATCGGCTATAAATTAATCAAATTTGTACTTATTAAATCAATAAGAATACTGACAGAAGAAATAGTGGAAAGCAGCATTCAAATACTATCAGAAGAAATTAGAGCTCTATCAGAACTTCAAAATGTATCGGGACGAAACATTTAAGAATGGGGGGAGTTAACGTACCCAATTCTATTGAGCTCTTATACGAGTTGTAAACAATCTTTGGCTTTCTAAAACGAAAACAATTTCAATCTTGGGCCTCCGCCTAATTGATTTCTAAGATGTACAATCTCAATGGCTCCAGCCACAATCCCAATCTTTGACACTCGCCTAAATGGAAAAACAATGTTTGCCCACACCACACTCCCATAAACAATCTCAAACCCGGCTTTCTGCAGATCCTGCACTTTGGGCATTTTACAGTTCTCTCCTTGGATGACGAAATCCAATACTCGGGATGGCGAAATCAATTGAGATGTTTATAGAAAAACTATTCCCGAAAGGGATCGACGATGCAAAGATCAAAAAGTTCAAGTCAGTCTTGATCCAGAAGCGACACCGAAAAGTCGAGCTAAAAACTAAGATCGCGCAAACCCTTTGTCCGGAATCCTTTGTGACCCTCAACTTAAATCTATATCTGTAAACTTAGAAGTTAAATAAAAACTTTTTAAAAACGCAATCCGCTACCGCAGTTATTTAATATTCATGTGTGTGTGCTCTCTCTCTAAAACTTACAGGTATTCCCCTCGCCGAAAGATCTTTTGGACGTGGCCGGAACATGAAAGTACGTAAGTGAACGAACTCCCCGTTATCGTTTATAAACTTTTAACATAAAGAGACAAAAACCATACATGAGCCCGGTCGCCCGTGTTCTTTGATTTTCCCTAAATTTTGTAGGGGCTTTTTTTTCCCGATACTCAAATGGAGTTTTGGGGTATATTAGATTTGTGGTAAAAGTGGATGTGTGTAACGTCCAGAAGGAATCGTTTCCGACCCCATAAAGTATATATATTCTTGATCAGCATCAATAGCCGAGTCGATTGGGCCCTGTCTGTCTGTCTGTCTGTCCGTCTGTCCGTCTGTCCGTCTGTCCGTCCGTCCGTCTGTCCGTCCCCTTAAGCGCCTAGTGCTCAAAGACTATAAGAGCTAGAGCAACGATGTTTTGGATCCAGACTTCTGTGATATGTCACTGCTACCGAAATATTTCAAAGCTTCGCCCCGCCCACTTCCGCCCCCACAAAGGACGAAAATCTGTGGCATCCACATTTTTAAAGATACGATAAAACCAAAAACGCAGAATCGTAGAAGATGACTATTTGTTCTAGAGTGTAAGATCTCAACCAGATCGTATGATTATTATAGCCAGAATCAAGAAAACAATTTCATTCTTTCTCGCTCTGTCTTTCTCTAACACACAGGGTTCATGGTCGGCTTTGCCAATTGCAAAATATGAGTTCAAGGATCTCAGAACCTATAAGAGCCAGAGCAACCAAATTTGGTATCCACACTCCTGTGATATCTGACCTTGACCGTTTCGTGTCCAAATTTCGCCACACCCCCTTCCGCCACCGCAAAGGACGAAAATCTGGGGCATCCACAAATCTCAGAGACTATTAAGGCTATAGTAACCAAATTTGGTATCCGCACTTTTGTTAGATTGTACTATAAAACATGTATTTCAAAATTTCGCCCCACCCCCTTCCGCCCACACAAAGGACGAAAATCTGTTGCATCCACAATATTGCACATTCGAGAAAACTAAAAACGCAGAATCATAGATAAAGACCATATCTATCAGATTGCTGAATCTGGATCAGATCAGATCATTTTTATAGCCAATAGGAACAAATCAATTTGCAGTGGCTACGCAGCGCCCGACGTTACGCTCAGACTGATTTTCTGTCTCTCTCGCACGCACTCTTTGTCGTGTCGTTCAATATTAGCGGCGTCTGCCGGAGGAGAGCCATACTGACTGAGTATCGGGTATAACTGTAGAGTTGCGGTGTCCGCAGCAACTCACAACGTTCCCCCTCGTTTTTGTTGTAAAGAGGCCTTAAGCCCACGAAAAGCTCAAGAGCTTTGGAAGCTTTAAGCTTTAGCGCAGATCAGCGGCAGCAGGTGCTTCACACCTATGCGACTGTGATTAGTTACCCATACTTTTTGCATTAATACGAAAATAACGAAAATGAAGAAATCTTTAATTACAAAAGTTCCTAGTTAAATATTCATGAAATTATTCCCAGTACCCTACCATCTGTTTTTGAGATCCTACATATTATTCATATTATTTAAAATTATTTTTCCTATATTTTTAGTTCTCTTATTGCCCTAGCTTATACTCAACCCTTAACTATATATAATTTTCTTTCTACCCATGTATTTAGCTTTAGGCCCTATAGTTAAAAATAAATATTGTTAATGATTTGGAAATGATTTGTTAGAAGATTTTTGTTTAGGAGCCATGCAGGGATAGATGAGGGAGAGTGGAGTATGACCCCAGGCGAGAAAAGGGATAATCCATAAGCCATATTTTCTCCGGAATTAGGATGATCAAGGTTGGGAGGGTCATGGCTGTTGCATCCAACACCAGCACAGCTACCCGTCGGTTCGGATATGCATGGCGGAAGCCAACTTCCCTTTCCCCTTAATTCCTTTGTCCCTTCTAATTCCCCCAGCCTCCTCATCCTCCTTCCCCAACCCCCTGACACTAGTCATACGGTCATACGCAGGGGATTGCACGCGAACAAAAATAATAAGATAAGGCATCGACGCGAGCACGTAAGGGAAAGGACCAGTATAGGAACCCCCCCCCATACTACCGACCATACAGCCGGAGCCAGCGCGTGCACCAGTCCTGCCCGATACACCCCCGACCAGCTCGAGTGGCACCGCCACACACAACAATCGTTGTATGTGATATGCTACATTTATCTTATTTTGGCGCCCAACGTGGGGCCCGATCCGGCCTGCCTCATTTAAAGAAATACCTTGGTCAAAAGTAACACCTGACTTTTATCCGTGCTAGACCGTTTTTTTATACCCGATACTCAAAATGAGTATTGGGGTATATTAGATTTGTGGTAAAAGTGGATGTGTGTAACGTCCAGAAGGAATCGTTTCCGACCCAATAAAGTTTATATATTCTTGATCAGCATCAATAGCCGAGTCGATTGAGCCCTGTCTGTCTGTCCGTCCGTCCGTCTGTCCGTCTGTCCGTCTGTCCGTCTGACCGTCCGTCCGTCTGTCCGTCCCCTTCAGCGCCTAGTGCTCAAAGACTATAAGAGCTAGAGCAACGATGTTTTGTACCCAGACTTCTGTGATATGTCACTGCTACAAAAATATTTCAAAACTTCGCCCCGCCCACTTCCGCCCCCACAAAGAACGAAAATCTGTGGCATCCACAATTTTAAAGATATGAGAAAACCAAAAACGTAGAACTGTAGAGAATGACCATATCTTTAAGACGGACAGACAGACAGGGCTCAATCGACTCGGCTATTGATGCTGATCAAGAATATATATACTTTATGGGATCGGAAACGATTCCTTCTGGACGTTACACACATCCACTTTTACCACAAATCTAATATACCCCAATACTCATTTTGAGTATCGGGTATAAAAAATGAAAAGTGATTCAGTAAAGGTATAAGGAAGTTTATATAGCTTGGGATCAAAAAATCCTGAGCACGCCGACGAAGAATTATCCGTCAATAGATTGGGATTCAAATATCCTGAACCCGCCGTCGTTGAATTATCCGACACTAGTATAATCAGACCTAGTAAAAGCCCATATAATTCACCGGTAATAGTAGTACCAAAGAAGGGAGTAAATGAGGACGGAACTCCTAAGCATAGATTAGTAATAGACTTTAAGAAACTTAATGAAAACACCATACCGGATAGATACCCTATGCAAGATCCTTCAGTAATCCTTGCCAATTTAGGTAAGGCAAAGTATTTCTCGGTCATTGATTTAGAGTCAGGTTTCTATCAGATTTTAATGAGGGAATCAGATATTGAAAAAACATCTTTTTCCATAAATAACGGCAAATATGAATTTCTAAGAATGCCTATGGGATTGACAAACGCTCCAGGATTTTCCAAAGGGCAATGGACGATATACTTAGAGAACAAGTTGGGAAAACTTGTCACGTCTATATGGACGATATAATAATAATTTCAAAAACTATAGAACAACATTATAAAGATCTAATTCATTTAATACAGATATTGCAAAACGCTAATATGAAAATTTCCCTAGAGAAGTCTAAATTCTTTCAATTGGAAACCAAATTTCTGGGATACCTTGTTTCCCAAAATATCATTAAAACAGATCCAGACAAAATCTCCACAATACAAAACTATCCAATTCCTAAAAATATCAGAGAGCTACGTAGCTTCTTAGGACTAACAGAGTATTACAGAAAATTTGTCCGAAATTATGCCACAATTGCCAAACCATTAACAAAATATCTGAGTGGAGTAAATGGGAAAGTTTCACGAAGGGCATCCAAGAAAACATTAATAGAGCTGGATGAACCAGCAATTGGAGCATTTAATAATTTAAAGGACAGTTTAATAGCACATATTGAATTAGTACAACCAGATTACAATAAAAAATTCACATTAACCACAGATGCATCGGACATAGCAATAGGTGCAGTTTTGTCGCAAGATGGGAATCCCATAACATTTATTTCTAAAACTTTAAGTAAAACCGAGCAATTATATGCTACTAATAAAAACGAATTATTAGCTATTTAATGGGCATTAAAAAATTTGCGAAATTATTTATACGGAGTGAGTGGAATTGAAATACATACAGATCACCAACCTTTGTCCTTTGCAATGTCGCAAAAAAATCCAAATGTTGAAATGAAACGTTGGTATTACTTCATAGAAAGTTTCACACCAAAAATCATTTATAAGCCAGGCTCAACTAACGTAGTAGCGGACGCTTTGTCTCGGATTAAAATAAATCATATGACAGATAGTGATGTCGACCAGACAGAATCAGAATCAGACATAAATACTCAGCATTCAGCAGAGAGTAGTTTTGAAAGCGTCATTCAAGAGACTAGCAAGCCTCTAAACCAATTTAAACAGCAGCTACTATTAGCGCAAGGGAGATTCACAGTTCATGAGTTAGTAAAAGTTTATGAAAATACCCGACATATTATTGAATTTGATACGGTTGACAATCTGCTAATCATTTTAAAAGAATTTATTCAGCCTCACTTAACCACAGGAATACACTGCACCTTAGAAGATTTATACCTTATCCAAAATAAGCTAAAGGAAAACTTCATAAATAAATTTCTCTTCACGAGAAAGTTCCTCCAAGATGTAGTAAATTCAGAAGATAAAGCTATAATTATAGAAGAAACACATTGCAGAGCCCATAGAGGACTAGACGAAAATTACAAACAAATAACTAAGTTGTATTATTGGCCAAACCTGCACAAAAAATTAAAAGAATATATAAAAAATTGTGAGATCTGTAACAAAAACAAATATCACAGACACCCTGTAAAAATTCCAATTGGTGAAGCTCCCATTCCAGCAAAAGAAGGAGATCAATTACATTTAGACATATACTATGCCCAAAACCTAACATTCATAACTTGTATAGATTCTTATTCCAAATACTTGGTGGTCAAGGAAATCCAAAGTAAATTAAACATTTCCGTTAGCAACATCATTAATGACTAACAACGAACCAAGCTTTACTTCAGCACAATTTAGATCATTCATACAAAGAAGTAACTTAACTATTTATTATGCTGATCCCAGACACAGCACCTCAAATGGTCAGGTAGAAAGGGTACATTCCACACTAACAGAAATAGCGCGGTGCATCAAGGATGAACTAAATCTAACAGATTATTCAGAAATAATAATAAGGGCGGCACTGAAATATAACCTGACGATACATTCAACGACCAATCACATGCCATATGACATATTGTATAACAAAATAGAGCACAAAAATAATCCAATATTACTTAAGGAAGCTCAGACCAAAATGCTTAAGCTACATACAAAATGTTGGAATGTTAGTTATAAGTGAAAAAGTTTGTGAATGTAAGGAGAAATACTATTTAATGAATAATTTTAAAAGTAAAACTTTTAAAAGTTACGCACAAATAAATTTAAAGAATACCTGTTTCACCAATTTACTTAATGGCTTTAAAGCATTAACTGCACTAAAAAAAGGGAAAAAAACAAAGAAATAGACATCATTCAGGATGGTGCCATATTAGTTTCAGGCAAAAATAACGTAGCCAATACTACTTTGGTAGGTTCGTATCTCATTATATTCAACAACACAATTATAATAAATAATATAACCCACATAAATGATAAGGGTAAAATTCTAAAATACATATCGCATCATAGATATAGCTATTTTAAATTAGTTGATTATGTACAATCGAATGATAAACAATTTTCTTTTGATAATGTTAATATTTTAAATCCCCTTATAACATTAGGTAATACGGCCTTACCATAAACAACATTATTTTTAATCATTTTGATATTGATAATGTTTATTATTTTACATCGGCTATAAATTAATCAAATTTGTACTTATTAAATCAATAAGAATACTGACAGAAGAAATAGTGGAAAGCAGCATTCAAATACTATCAGAAGAAATTAGAGCTCTATCAGAACTTCAAAATGTATCGGGACGAAACATTTAAGAATGGGGGGAGTTAACGTACCCAATTCTATTGAGCTCTTATACGAGTTGTAAACAATCTTTGGCTTTCTAAAACGAAAACAATTTCAATCTTGGGCCTCCGCCTAATTGATTTCTAAGATGTACAATCTCAATGGCTCCAGCCACAATCCCAATCTTTGACACTCGCCTAAATGGAAAAACAATGTTTGCCCACACCCGGCTTCCCATAAACAATCTCAAACCCGGCTTTCTGCAGATCCTGCACTTTGGGCATTTTACAGTTCTCTCCTTGGATGACGAAATCCAATACTCGGGATGGCGAAATCAATTGAGATGTTTATAGAAAAACTATTCCCGAAAGGGATCGACGATGCAAAGATCAAAAAGTTCAAGTCAGTCTTGATCCAGAAGCGACACCGAAAAGTCGAGCTAAAAACTAAGATCGCGCAAACCCTTTGTCCGGAATCCTTTGTGACCCTCAACTTAAATCTATATCTGTAAACTTAGAAGTTAAATAAAAACTTTTTAAAAACGCAATCCGCTACCGCAGTTATTTAATATTCATGTGTGTGTGCTCTCTCTCTAAAACATACAGGTATTCCCCTCGCCGAAAGATCTTTTGGACGTGGCCGGAACATTAAAGTACGTAAGTGAACGAACTCCCCGCTATCGTTTATAAACTTTTAACATAAAGAGACAAAAACCATACATGAGCCCGGTCGCCCGTGTTCTTTGATTTTCCCTAAATTATGTTGGGGCTTTTTTATACCCGATACTCAAAATGAGTATTGGGGTATATTAGATTTGTGGTAAAAGTGGATGTGTGTAACGTCCAGAAGGAATCGTTTCCAACCCCATAAAGTATATATATTCTTGATCAGCATCAATAGCCGAGTCGATTGAGCCCTGTCTGTCTGTCCGTCCGTCCGTCTGTCCGTCCGTCCGTCCGTCCCCTTCAGCGCCTAGTGCTCAAAGACTATAAGAGCTAGAGCAACGATGTTTTGGATCCAGACTTCTGTGATATGTCACTGCTACAAAAAAATTCCAAAACTTCCCCCCGCCCACTTCCGCCCCCCCAAAGCGGGAAAATCTGTGGCATCCACAATTTTAAAGATATGAGAAAACCAAAAACGTAGAGTTGTAGAGAATGACCATATCTTTAAGACTGCGGAATCTGAATTGGATCGTATTATTATTATAGCCAGCATCAAGAAAACAATTTCATTTTTTCTCGCCCTGTCTCTCTCTAACACACACGTAGCATAGGCGGCTTTGCTTAGAGTAAAACATTAGCGCCTAGATCTCAGAGACTACAAAAGCTCCACACTCGGACTACACTCCAAATATATCGGACCGAGACGAGTTTGTTTCAAAATTTCGCCACACCCCCTTCCGCCACGGCAAAGGACGAAAATCTGGGGATATTCAAAAATCTCAGAGACTATTAAGGCTAGAGTAACCAAATTTGGTATCCGCACTCCTGTTAGATCTCACTATAAAACGTATATCTCAGAATTTCGCCCCACCCCCTTCCGCCCCACAAAGGACGAAAATCTGTTGCATCCACAATATTGCAGATTCGAGAAAATTAAAACGCAGAATCATAGATAATGACCATATCTATCAGACTGCTGAATCTGGATCAGATCGGATCATTTTTATACCCAAAAGGAACAAATCAATTTGCACTGGCTACGCAGCGCCCGACGTCACGCTCAGACTGATTTTCTGTCTCTCTCGCACGCACTCTTTGTCGTGTGGTTCAATATTAGCGGCGTCTGCCGCAGGAGAGCCATACTGACTTAGTATCGGGTATAACTGTAGAGTTGCGGTGTCCGCAGCAACTCACAACGTTCCACCTCGTTATTCCTATATTTTTATACCCGATACTCAAAATGAGTATTGGGGTATATTAGATTTGTGGTAAAAGTGGATGTGTGTAACGTCCAGAAGGAATCGTTTCCGACCCCATAAAGTATATATATTCTTGATCAGCATCAATAGCCGAGTCGATTGAGCCCTGTCTGTCTGTCCGTCTGTCCGTCCGTCCGTCCGTCCGTCTGTCCGTCCGTCCGTCCGTCCGTCCGTCCGTCCGTCCGTCCGTCCGTCTGTCCGTCTGTCCGTCCGTCCCCTTCAGCGCCTAGTGCTCAAAGACTATAAGAGCTAGAGCAACGATGTTTTGGATCCAGACATCTGTGATATGTCACTGCTACAAAAATATTTCAAAACTTTGCCCCGCCCACTTCCGCCCACACAAAAGACGAAAATCTGTGGCATCCACATTTTTAAAGATACGATAAAACCAAAAATGCAGAATCGTAGAGGATGACTATATGTTCTAGAGTGTAAAATCTCAACCAGATCGTATAATTATTATAGCCAGAATCAAGAAAACAATTTCATTCTTCCTCGCTCTGTCTCTCTCTAACACACAGGTTTCATGGTCGGCTTTGCCAATTGCAAAATATGAGTTCAAGGATCTCAGAACCTATAAGAGCCAGAGCAACCAAATTTGGTATCCACACTCCTGTGATATCTGACCTTGACCGTTTCGTGTCCAAATTTCGCCACACCCCCTTCCGCCCCCGCAAAGGACGAAAATCTGGGGCATCCACAAATCTCATAGACTATTAAGGCTAGAGTAACAAAATTTGGTATCCGCACTGCTGTTAGATCTCACTATAAAACGTATATCTCAGAATTTCGCGCTACCCCCTTCCGCCCCCACAAAGAACGAAAATCTGTTGCATCCACAATATTGCACATTCGAGAAAACTAAAAACGCAGAATCATAGATAATGACTATATCTATCAGATTGCTGAATCTGGATCAGATCGGATCATTTTTGTAGCCAAAAGCAAGAAATCAATTTGCAGTGGCCACGCAGCGCCCGACGTCACGCTCAGACTGATTTTCTGTCTCTCTCGCACGCACTCTTTGTCGTGTGGTTCAATATTAGCGGCGTCTGCCGCAGGAGAGCCATACTGACTTAGTATCGGGTATAACTGTAGAGTTGCGGTGTACGCAGCAACTCACAACGTTCCCCCTCGTTAGTTCTCTTATTGCCCTAGCTTATACTCAACCCTTAACTATATATAATTTTCTTTCTAACCATGTATTAAGCTTTAGGCCCTATCGTTAAAAATAAATATTGTTAATGATTTGGAAATGATTTGTTAAAAGATTTTTGTTTAGGAGCCATGCAGGGATCGATGAGGGAGAGTGGAGTATGACCCCAGGCGAGAAAAGGGATCATCCATAAGCCATATTTTCTCCGGAATTAGGATGATCAAGGTTGGGAGGGCCATGGCTGTTGCATCCAACACCAGCACAGCTACCCGTCGGTTCGGATATGCATGGCGGAAGCCAACTTCCCTTTCCCCTTAATTCCTTTGTCCCTTCTAATTCCCCCAGCCTCCTCATCCTCCTTCCCCAACCCCCTGACACTAGTCATACGGTCATACGCAGGGTATTGCACGCGAACAAAAATAATAAGATAAGGCATCGACGCGAGCACGTAAGGGAAAGGACCAGTATAGGAACCCCCCCATACTACCGACCATACAGCCGGAGCCAGCGCGTGCACCTGTCCTGCCCGATACACCCCCGACCAGCTCGAGTGGCACCGCCACACACAACAATCGTTGTATGTGATATGCTACATTTATCTTATTTTGGCGCCCAACGTGGGGCCCGATCCGGCCTGCCCCATTTAAAGAAATACCTTGGTCAAAAGTAACACCTGACTTTTATCCGTGCTAGACCGTTTTTTTATACCCGATACTCAAAATGAGTATTGGGGTATATTAGATTTGTGGTAAAAGTGGATGTGTGTAACGTCCAGAAGGAATCGTTTCCGACCCCATAAAGTATATATATTCTTGATCAGCATCAATAGCCGAGTCGATTGAGCCCTGTCTGTCTGTCTGTCCGTCCGTCTGTCCGTCTGTCCGTCCGTCCGTCTGTCCGTCCCCTTCAGCGCCTAGTGCTCAAAGACTATAAGAGCTAGAGCAACGATGTTTTGTACCCAGACTTCTGTGATATGTCACTGCTACAAAAATATTTCAAAACTTCGCCCCGCCCACTTCCGCCCCCACAAAGAACGAAAATCTGTGGCATCCACAATTTTAAAGATATGAGAAAACCAAAAACGTAGAATTGTAGAGAATGACCATATCTTTAAGACAGCGGAATCTGAATTGGATCGTATTATTATTATAGCCAGCATCAAGAAAACAATTTCATTTTTTCTCGCCCTGTCTCTCTCTAACACACACGTAGCATAGGCGGCTTTTCTTAGAGTAAAACATTAGCGCCTAGATCTCAGAGACTACAAAAGCTAGAGCAACCAAATTTGGTATCCACACTGCTAATATATCGGACCGAGACGAGTTTGTTTCAAAATTTCGCCACACCCCCTTCCGCCCCCGCAAAGGACGAAAATCTGGGGATATTCAAAAATCTCAGAGACTATTAAGGCTAGAGTAACCAAATTTGGTATCCGCACTGCTGTTAGATCTTACTATAAAACGTGTATCTCTAAATTTCACCCCACCCCCTTCCGCCTACACAAAGGACGAAAATCTGTTGCATCCACAATATTGCACATTCGAAAAAACTAAAAACGCAGAATCATAGATAACGACCATATCTATCAGATTGCTGAATCTGGATCAGATCAGATCATTTTTATAGCCAATAGGAACAAATCAATTTGCAGTGGCTACGCAGCGCCCGACGTCACGCTCAGACTGATTTTCTGTCTCTCTCGCACGCACTCTTTGTCGTGTCGTTTAATATTAGCGGCGTCTGCCGGAAGAGAGCCATACTGACTTAGTATCGGGTATAACTGTAGAGTTGCGGTGTCCGCAGCAACTAACAACGATCCCCCTCGTTTTTGTTGCATTTGCTATATATATATATCTAATATATTCATACTTGGTGGTGCCCAAACCGAAATGGTGGTGTCTCGTAGTACGGAGAATTTAACCCTCTCAGAAGACACGGGGAAACATTGCCAAATTTGCTCCGAAGTAATCGTTTACCAGGTACAACTATTGTCGGCCAGTTGTGTGCACACCTTTCACAGAGTGTGCTTCACCGCTAAAAGTGGTAACAAACGGAAGTGTCCCACTTGTCAGCAAGACCTGAACATCACATCGGCCTCAGCTGAGAATCTTAGTCCCATTGGTCCGTTTACGTCTAGAGCACGAATGCCATCTGTTACTCAGTCCCTTCAGACTAGAAGTCAAAGCAAAAGAGTTGAAGCGTTAAGCCCTCTTGAGATGGCTAACTCAGAGAATGCCAACAGGTTTCCAATCTCCGTCGACCCTCAACAGAGTCAGGCCACTATGGCGGAAACTATACAGCAGTCCATATTGGACGCGATTAGAGTAGCCATGGTAGAGCAAACCCGAATTTTGGCGACCAGCATGGCTGATCAAACTAACCGGCTAGTTCGAGCCATTTCCGATGGACTTCAAAGTACGGCTTCTGTACCCTCCCCGAACATAAATGCAGCTCGGATGCCACCGGTAGCAGAACTAGAACAGCAAACGATCGAGCAACTTTTTCGGCTGTGCACTAGTGAACAGGTACCAGTGCCGGGAATTAATCAATCGGGAAATAGTTCGTCACCCTCGAATTTGGGGCAAACCCGTAATGTTGGCTCAGGAGTTTCCACAGGTTCCTCCGCTTCATCCCTTCGGTCAGATCGTGTTAGCCAGATAATGTCTAATTGGAAACTGCGGTTTACGGGAAAGGCTGGTATGTCGACTGAGGACTTCATTTACCGTATTGAAGCACTTACAAGGCAAACTTTGGACGGTAACTTTGAAATAACAGCTCGATACGCCAGTAACCTCTTTGATGGAGGCGCCAGCGAGTGGTTTTGGCGGTATCATAAAAGTGTCCCTGAAGTCCGTTGGGAAGATCTATGCCTAGCCTTGCGTGGCCAATTTAAAGACGATAGAACGGATAGGAATATCAGAACAGAGATCGAGTTAAGGAAACAGCGACCAAACGAATCCTTTGATGATTTTTATGGCGTAATTGCCGCATTGGCAGATAAACTGTCTGAGGCAGCCTTGGTTGAGACACTGCGAGCAAACCTTTTGGCTGATATACAGCATGAAATATTGTATGAGTCGGCTGCGACTTTACGTCACCTTGTCAGAACGCGAGAAATTTTCATGCAGTCCGTAGCTAAAACCAAGCCTCCCCTGGCGGCCCGCCGAACTTTACCACGCCGCCAAGTCAATGCTATATTAGACGAATCTATTGGAAGTATCAGCAGTAGAGTTCGTCTGTTGGAATTGCCGTGGCAAAGGTACCAAGAGTGTATGGCCGAACGTAAGGTATTTTGCTATGGTTGAGGCAGGGCCGATACTTATAAGCCTAGTTGCAGAAAGTGCAACCCCCACACGGCAAAAAACTCGTTGTCGCGTACACCGCCGAAAAGTGCACGCAAACAACTGGTCAACCAAGCGACCAATACCGAGTGAACAATTCTTCTCCTTCCACTGACCTTATTATCCCAGATGTGTCAAACAGCGTATACGCTGACCACCTTGCTAGCCCTCCAAATCGATCCCAGCGCCGAAGAAGCGATTTTAAGAAACAATGCAAACTTGAAAAAGACTGCTCTTAGCTTCTGTAGTTGGAAAACCAAATGATTTACGACCCCATGCTCAGATTATGCTTTTTGGTAAACCAGTCATAGGACAAATGGATACTGGAGCTTCAGTTAGCTGCATAGGGGGAAGTTGCGCGTCCGACGTTATTCGGAAAAAAATAAACTGCCGACGGAAAGAGCCAAAGTATAGTCGGAAAAATTTCAGCAAAAGTCACGTATAGAGGGGAATCCAAGGAACTTTGTTTTTATATTGTACCTTCCTTGACGGGTAATCTCTATTTAGGAATCGATTTTTGGACGGCTTTTGAACTTTTACCGTTGCACTTGATGACACAAAATTTACGTATTGAAACCTTAGAAGACCCCACAATGAGGGCGCTTCGGCCTTCACAGCAAGTATTACTACAGGAGGTAATAACTCTCTTCCCATCTTACTCAAAGCAAGGTCTAGGAAAGACCTCTGTAATCACTCACACGATAGAGGTAGCCGACGCAAAGCCCATTAAACAACGCCACTATGTGGTGTCACCGCCAACGGAGAAGCTAATGTACGAGGTATTATACCGAATGCTTAAGCTTAGGGTTATACAAGAATCGGTTAGTTCGTGGTCTTCGCCCGTAGTGCTGGTTAAAAAGCCTGGCAATGTTAGATTGTGTATCGATTGTAGGAAAGTAAACTCGGTCACGGTAAAGGATGCATATCCCATGCCCCTTATAGACGGAATCCTGAGTAGACTACCGAAAGCAGAGCTCATCACAAGCATCGATCTAACGGACGCGTTTTGGCAAATTCCTCTCGATCAAAAATACCGTGCCTGGCCGTCCCTTATATGAGTTTGTCGTCATGCCATTCGGCTTAACCAACGCACCTTGTACCTTGTCGCGACTTATGGATAAAATCATACCAGCTCATCTACGGAATGAAATATTCATATATCTTGACGACCTCTTAGTTATATCCGATAATTTTGAGCACCATCTGGAGGTGTTGTCCCTGGTCGCATCCCAACTTTCCAAGGCCAATCTTACTATAAATGTGGAGAAAAGCAAATTTTGCCGGAAAGAGGTTAAATATTTAGGCCACGTGATTGGTTGTGGAAATATTCGCACTGATCCTGAAAAAATAGCCGCCGTTAAGGACTTTCCAGCTCCCCAGTCGATCAAACAAGTTCGTCGATTTCTTGGAATGACAGGCTGGTACCACAAGTTCATCCACAATTATGCAGCTATTAGTTCACCCATATCAGATACTCTGAAATCTAAGCGCAAGTTTGTTTGGACTGACGAGGCTCAGCTTGCTTTCGAGTCATTAAAGTCTCAAATGTGTTCCGCGCCAGTTCTACATAGCCCAAATTTCTCCATACCATTCTGAATACACTGTGACGCCAGTCATACAGGCGTAGGGGCAGTTCTAATGCAGGAAAACAACGAGGGCGCAGACGTACCAATTGCTTTTATGTCGAAAAAGCTTAACAAATACCAGAAGCAATACACTGTAACTGAAAAAGAGTGTTACGCTGCGGCTTTAGCCGTAAAAAAGTTCAGGGCATACGTTGAGGGCCAAGAATTCACAATCATTACAGATCATGCCTCCTTAAAGTGGCTAATGTCGCAGGCTGATCTTAGCTCCCGATTGGCTCGCTGGTCCTTAAAGTTGCAGGGATTTGAATTTAAAATTTTACACCGAAAAGGGAGTGATAACATAGTCCCCGATGCCTTGTCCCGTACGCACTCGGAAGACTTGTCCTTCTTGGCGATTGATAGCATGTTGGTCGACCCTGATTCTCCTGAGTTCAAATCACCAGAATATCAGTCAATTAAAAAGAAGATTAGGTTGAACAGTTCCCGATTGCCTGATCTAAAAATCAAAGATGAACGCATCTTTCGACGTGCGGAACATGCCAGAACATGGAACCAAGATCACAGACGATTCCTGCTGGAAGCTTTGGATACCCCCATCCCTTGTAAAACCCGTCCTCAAAGCTGCCCATGAGGATCCCTTGTGTGCCCACAGTGGGATAAATAAAACCCTTGAAAGACTCAGGCGATCTTATTATTGGCCAAACTTAGTGGTGGATGTCAAAGAACTCATAAATAATTGCCATATCTGTAAAACCACGAAGCATCCAAATCAACCCTTAAAGCCACCAATGGGAAATACGGGATTACCTTCTCGATTCTTTCAAAAATTATTTGTAGACTTTTTAGGACCTTATCCGAGAAGCAAGTCAGGCAATATTGGCATCTTTTTCGTCTTAGACCATCTATCAAAATTTCCATTTTTGAAGCCGGTACGAAAATTTACAGCAGATTCCATAAAACGCTTCCTGGAAGAAGACCTCTTTCACTGTTTCGGGGTCCCCGAAACCATCGTAAGCGATAATGGGGGCTAATTTAAATCTCACACTTTTAACTCCTTGCTTGACAAATTTAATATCTCTCATGTCTATACTGCCTTTTATTCTCCTCAAGCCAATGCTTCGGAGAGAGTAAATAGATCCGTTCTGGCGGCCATCAAAAGTTATGTTGACCCGGATCAACGTAATTGGGATGAGAAATTAAGCAGCATTTGCTGTGCACTTCGGTCTAGTCATCATTTAGCCATAAGCACTACCCCGTATAGGCTTGCTTTTGGACAGCATATGGTAACCGATGCCAGTAGCTATAAGCTGATGCGTAACCTAGACATGTTAGAAGATCGCGGTGTCCAATTTTCGCGAGAAGATTCCTTCGACATAATTCGCAGCAAATCAAAAGACTCTATACAGGCCAGGCACTTCCGAAATGCCAGATCCTATAACTTACGAACGAGACAAATTTCCTATAGGGATGGACAAGAAGTATATAGACGTAACTTTCAGCAAAGCAATTTCGCTAAGGGCTTTAGCGCAAAGTTAGCACCAACCTTTATAAAGTCCCGAGTGCGCAGGAAGCTAGGAAACTGTTATTACGAACTTGAAGATCTTCAAGGCCGCCTTGTAGGCAAATTTCATACCAAGGATATAAAACCTTGACATGAATTGTTACAAGCGCGGATCCCACTTTGGGTGTCCCACCCCAAGCGTGATTTAAGTGGGGGGGGATTATGTAGTGCGCTTGTTGTAAGAAAAAAAATTGTTTGCATCGACGTCTTAATTTTCCCTAAAATTATGCTACCCGAATTGGCTAAGCCAATTTTTGGGTTAAAGAAAGCTAAGCTTTTAACACGCCATCTATTGGGTGCGCTTCGTCACCGTGGGCTGCCCATATTATTTCTTTTGGCTGACGTTTTAATCGGCCTCTTCCGCCCACTGTCATTTTGACAAATCCATAAGGAAAAGGGAAGAAAGATTGGATGAGGCCTTGATTTCCGGGAGAAGCAGCTCTCTCTCTCCTCGTGGTATCCGAACAGTACGGACGTACTTATCAGATATAAAAAAAAAAAAAAAAATTGTATAAAAGTTAAAAATCAAATAAAAGTTATCGGGAGATCAGCACGATCCGCCGGCCTTTCGAAAGCAAGACCCCATCCACCCAGAAGAGAAACCAATCCCCGATCCACTGTGCAGAGGATGGTTCGAATTTTCCGACGATCGCCTCAAAGCGGGCCACCGTAGAGTTGGGAAGCTCCCCCCAACGCCCCAGCGCCCTCCACCAAAGCGGTCCACCGTAGAGTTGTGAAACTAAACCTAAAGCCCCAACGCCATCCACCACAGCGAGCCCTTCAGCAGTTCCCGAGCTTCAGCGCCGACAGAGGTCGGCCCCTCAGCCGTTTCCGAGCTTTAGCGCCGGCCGCAGCGAGCTCTTCGCCATCCAGCCACCGGGCCAAGAGCCCTAAACAGAAAGTGCCAAGTGATCTTCCTTGCTAATGACAAGGAATAACCAGACTCTCCAAGGAAAAAGAGACCCTGACCCGAATTTTTTTGCCACCGTGCTTCGCCCTAACCTAAAAGTCAGATCATGACATGTGCAGGTTAAGTGTATTAAATAAACCCCAACGGAACGGGCAGAACTCGTATGAACCTCTTTGTGGCCCATTGTGCATTTACTCCCAAAGAACATATGTGCGCTTGTTAGGCCGTTGACCCCTTTGTGCCCGTGAAACGAAACCAGCTGCTTGGAGCTTTTTCCGTGCGCCCACACCTTGGTCTATGTATCAAGACCTACCACAACGAACCTGAATAAACGAATAAATATTGAATAAATAATAATATATAGAAGTTAAATATGGAATAATTTGATTTATGTACTATATATGCCAAAAAAAAAAGTACCTAAACAAAAACAAAAAGAAAAGAAGATCAAAATAATCTGGTGTTAGCCGTGGTCATGCGTGTCCATGTGTGTGTGCTCTCTCTCTAAAACTTACAGGTATTCACCTCGCCGAAAGATCTTTTGGACGTGGCCGGAACATGAAAGTACGTAAGTGAACGAACTCCCCGTTATCGTTTATAAACATAACGTTTATTAACATAAAGAGACAAAAACCATACATGAGCCCGGTCGCCCGTGTTCTTTGATTTTCCCTAAATTATGTTGGGGCTTTTTTTTTTGTTGTAAAGAGGCCTTAAGCCCACGAAAAGCTCAAGAGCGTTGGAAGCTTTAAGCTTTAGCGCAGATCAGCGGCAGCAGGTGCTTCACACCTATGCGACTGTGATTAGTTACCCTTACTTTTTGCATTAATACGAAAATAACGAAAATGAAGAAATCTTAAATTACAAAAGTTCCTAGTTAAATATTCATGAAATTATTCCCAGTACCCTACCATCTGTTTTTGAGATCCTACATATTATTCATATTATTTAAAATTATTATTCCTATATTTTTAGTTCTCTTATTGCCCTAGCTTATACTCAATCCTTAACTATATATAATTTTCTTTCTACCCATGTATTTAGCTTTAGGCCCTATAGTTAAAAATAAATATTGTTAATGATTTGGAAATGATTTGTTAGAAGATTTTTGTTTAGGAGCCATGCAGGGATCGATGAGGGAGAGTGGAGTATGACCCCAGGCGAGAAAAGGGGATGAACTTTTACCGTTGCACTTGATGACACAAAATTTACGTATTGAAACTTTAGAAGACCCCACAATGAGGGCGCTTCGGCCTTCACAGCAAGTATTACTACAGGAGGTAATAACTCTCTTCCCATCTTACTCAAAGCAAAGTCTAGGAAAGACCTCTGTAATCACTGACACGATAGAGGTAGCCGACGCAAAGCGCATTAAACAACGCCACTATGTGGTGTCACCGGCAACGGAGAAGCTAATGCTTCCGAATGCTTAAGCTTAGGGTTATACAAGAATCGGTTAGTTCGTGGTCTTCGCCCGTAGTGCTGGTTAAAAAGCCTGGCAATGTTAGATTGTGTATCGATTGTAGGAAAGTAAACTCGGTCACGGTAAAGGATGCATATCCCATGCCCCTTATAGACGGAATCCTGAGTAGACTACCGAAAGCAGAGCTCATCACAAGCATCGATCTAACGGACGCGTTTTGGCAAATTCCTCTCGATCAAAAATCTCGTGATAAGACAGCGTTTACCGTGCCTGGCCGTCCTTTATATGAGTTTGTCGTCACGCCATTCGGCTTAACCAACGCACCTTGTACCTTGTCGCGACTTATGGATAAAATCATACCAGCCCATCTACGGAATGAAATATTCGTATATCTTGACGACCTCTTAGCTATATCCGATAATTTTGAGCACCATCTGGAGGTGTTGTCCCTGGTCGCATCCCAACTTTCCAAGGCCAATCTTACTATAAATGTGGAGAAAAGCAAATTTTGCCGGAAAGAGGTTAAATATTTAGGCCACGTGATTGGTTGTGGAAATATTCGCACTGACCCTGACAAAATAGCCGCCGTTAAGGACTTTCCAGCTCCCCAGTCGATCAAACAAGTTCGTCGATTTCTTGGAATGACAGGCTGGTACCACAAGTTCATCCACAATTATGCAGCTATTAGTTCACCCATATCAGATACTCTGAAATCTAAGCGCAAGTTTATTTGGACTGACGAGGCTCAGCTTGCTTTCGAGTCATTAAAGTCTCAAATGTGTTCCGCGCCAGTTCTACATAGCCCAAATTTCTCCATACCATTCTTAATACACTGTGACGTCAGTCATACAGGCGTAGGGGCAGTTCTAATGCAGGAAAACAACGAGGGCGCAGACGTACCAATTGCTTTTATGTCGAAAAAGCTTAACAAATGCCAGAAGCAATACACTGTAACTGAAAAAGAGTGTTACGCTGCGGTTTTAGCCGTAAAAAAGTTCAGGGCATACGTTGAGGGCCAAGAATTCACAATCATTACAGATCATGCCTCCTTAAAGTGGCTAATGTCGCAGGCTGATCTTAGCTCCCGATTGGCTCGCTGGTCCTTAAAGTTGCAGGGATTTGAATTTAAAATTTTACACCGAAAAGGGAGTGATAACATAGTCCCCGATGCCTTGTCCCGTACGCACTCGGAAGACTTGTCCTTCTTGGCGATTGATAGCATGTTGGTCGACCCTGATTCTCCTGAGTTCAAATCACCAGAATATCAGTCAATTAAAAAGAAGATTAGGTTGAACAGTTCCCGATTGCCTGATCTAAAAATCAAAGATGAACGCATCTTTCGACGTGCGGAACATGCCGATGGAACCAAGATCACAGACGATTCCTGCTGGAAGCTTTGGATACCCCCATCCCTTGTAAAACCCGTCCTCAAAGCTGCCCATGAGGATCCCTTGTGTGCCCCTTGAAAGACTCAGGCGATCTTATTATTGGCCAAACTTAGTGGTGGATGTCAAAGAACTCATAAATAATTGCCATATCTGTAAAACCACGAAGCATCCAAATCAACCCTTAAAGCCACCAATGGGAAATACGGGATTACCTTCTCGATTCTTTCAAAAATTATTTGTAGACTTTTTAGGACCTTATCCGAGAAGCAAGTCAGGCAATATTGGCATCTTTGTCGTCTTAGACCATCTATCAAAATTTCCATTTTTGAAGCCGGTACGAAAATTTACAGCAGATTCCATAAAACGCTTCCTGGAAGAAGACCTCTTTCACTGTTTCGGGGTCCCCGAAACCATCGTAAGCGATAATGGGGTCTAATTTAAATCTCACACTTTTAACTCCTTGCTTGACAAATTTAATATCTCTCATGTCTATACTGCCTTTTATTCTCCTCAAGCCAATGCTTCGGAGAGAGTAAATAGATCCGTTCTGGCGGCCATCAAAAGTTATGTTGACCCGGATCAACGTAATTGGGATGAGAAATTAAGCAGCATTTGCTGTGCACTTCGGTCTAGTCATCATTTAGCCATAAGCACTACCCCGTATAGGCTTGCTTTTGGACAGCATATGGTAACCGATGCCAGTAGCTATAAGCTGATGCGTAACCTAGACATGTTAGAAGATCGCGGTGTCCAATTTTCGCGAGAAGATTCCTTCGACATAATTCGCAGCAAAGCAAAAGACTCTATACAGGCCAGGCACTTCCGAAATGCCAGATCCTATAACTTACGAACGAGACAAATTTCCTATATAGATGGACAAGAAGTATATAGACGTAACTTTCAGCAAAGCAATTTCGCTAAGGGCTTTAGCGCAAAGTTAGCACCAACCTTTATAAAGTCCCGAGTGCGCAGGAAGCTAGGAAACTGTTATTACGAACTTGAAGATCTTCAAGGCCGCCTTGTAGGCAAATTTCATACCAAGGATATAAAACCTTGACATGAATTGTTACAAGCGCGGATCCCACTTTGGGTGTCCCACCCCAAGCGTGATTTAAGTGGGGGGGATTATGTAGTGCGCTTGTTGTAAGAAAAAAAATTGTTTGCATCGACGTCTTAATTTTCCCTAAAATTATGCTACCCGAATTGGCTAAGCCTTCTTTTGGGTTAAAGAAAGCTAAGCTTTTAACACGCCATCTATTGGGTGCGCTTCGTCACCGTGGGCTGCCCATATTATTTCTTTTGGCTGACGTTTTAATCGGCCTCTTCCTCCCACTGTCATTTTGACAAATCCATAAGAAAAAGGGAAGAAAGATTGGATGAGGCCTTGATTTCCGGGAGAAGCAGCTCTCTCTCTCTCCTCGTGGTATCCGAACAGTACGGACGTACTTATCCAGCTATCAAAAAAAAAAAAAATTTTATAAAAGTTAAAAATCAAATAAAAGTTATCGGGAGATCAGCACGATCCGCCGGCCTTTCGAAAGCAAGACCCCATCCACCCATAATAGAAAGCAATCCCCGATCCACTGTGCAGAGGATGGTTCGAATTTTCCGACGATCGCCTCAAAGCGGGCCACCGTAGAGTTGGGAAGCTCCCCCCAACGCCCCAGCGGCCTCCACCAAAGCGGTCCACCGTAGAGTTGTGAAGCTCCACCTAAAGCCCCAACGCCATCCACCACAGCGAGCCCTTCAGCAGTTCCCGAGCTTCAGCACCGACAGAGGGCGGCCCCTCAGCCGTTTCCGAGCTTTAGCGCCGGCCGCAGCGAGCTCTTCGCGCCCCAACGCGAGCCGTCGCGACCGAGAGTGGGCCATCCAGCCACCGGGCCAAGAGCCCTAAACAGAAAGTGCCAAGTGATCTTCCTTGCTAATGACAAGGAATAACCAGACTCTCCAAGGAAAAAGAGACCCTGACCCGAATTTTTTTGCCACCGTTCTTCGCCCTAACCTAAAAGTCAGATCATGACATGTGCAGGTTAAGTGTATTAAATAAACCCCAACGGAACGGGCAGAACTCGTATGAACCTCTTTGTGGCCCATTGTGCATTTACTCCCAAAGAACATATGTGCGCTTGTTAGGCCGTTGACCCCTTTGTGCCCGTGAAACGAAACCAGCTGCTTGGAGCTTTTTCCGTGCGCCCACACCTTGGTCTATGTATCAAGACCTACCCCAACGAACCTGAATAAACGAATAAATATTGAATAAATAATAATATATAGAAGTTAAATATGGAATAATTTGATTTATGTACTATATATGCCAAAAAAAAAGTCCCTAAACAAAAACAAAAAGAAAAGAAGATCAAAATAATCTGGTGTTAGCCGTGGTCATGCGTGTCCATGTGTGTGTGCTCTCTCTCTAAAACTTACAGGTATTCCCCTCGCCGAAAGATCTTTTGGACGTGGCCGGAACATGAAAGTACGTAAGTGAACGAACTCCCCGTTATCGTTTATAAACTTTTAACATAAAGAGACAAAAACCATACATGAGCCCGGTCGCCCGTGTTCTTTGATTTTCCCTAAATTATGTTGGGGCTTTTTTTTTTGTTGTAAAGAGGCCTTAAGCCCACGAAAAGCTCAAGAGCTTTGGAAGCCTTAAGCTTTAGCGCAGATCAGCGGCAGCAGGTGCTTCACACCTATGCGACTGTGATTAGTTACCCTTACTTTTTGCATTAATACGAAAATAACGAAAATGAAGAAATCTTAAATTACAAAAGTTCCTAGTTAAATATTCATGAAATTATTCCCAGTACCCTACCATCTGTTTTTGAGATCCTACATATTATTCATATTATTTAAAATTATTATTCCTATATTTTTAGTTCTCTTATTGCCCTAGCTTATACTCAATCCTTAACTATATATAATTTTCTTTCTACCCATGCATTTAGCTTTAGGCCCTATCGTTAAAAATAAATATTGTTAATGATTTGGAAATGATTTGTTAGAAGATTTTTGTTTAGGAGCCATGCAGGGATCGATGAGGGAGGGTATGAACCGTCGCGGCAGTGTTTAGTGGGTTTTGAAGTCCTCGAGGATCGAGGTATTTTTCGCATAGGCCAGTAGTTGCTGTGGCGGCCTCTTGGAGGCATCTTCCAGTGATGCCAGCACTGGGGCGCCCAGGTATCTCCTCCTTGCCCTTAAGAGAGCAGGACAGTTGCAGATGAGATGTTCTAGGGTTTCGGTTGCCCCAGGTTCGTCACATTTCCTACAACTGTCACTGTTTGTGATTCCTAGCTTTGTCGCATGCGCCGCAGCCAGGCAGTGTCCCGTTAATATTCCCACTAATAATCTGCAGTCCTTCCGTGGTAGGTGCAGCAGGTAGTGGCTGAGTTTGTCATTGCGTTCCTTGCACATGATTTTCGATGTTCTGCAGGCGGTGGTACTCCTCCACCTACATTCGGTTTGTGATCCGGCCTGCTTTTCTAGATCGCTTTGCAGCGTTCTGAGGGAGACAGGCACGTTCTCGGTTCTCGTATTCGCCAGCCCGACGCTGGTACGACGCTTCCTTAGCTAGTACGTCCGCCGTCTCGTTCCCTTCGATGCCCTGGTGGCTGGGAATCCAGTAGATCCGCACTGACTTTGTCGTGCTTAGGGTATCTAGTGCCTCCCTGCTCGCCAAGACATTTCTGGAACTGACTGCGGACGAATGCATGGATCTTATCGCCGCTTGGCTGTCGACGAATAGGTTGACCGCATCGTGTGCTCTTCCAGTGAGAAGAGCGACTTCTGCTGCTTTCCTGATGGCCAAAACCTCTGCCTGGAATATGCTACAATGGTTCGGTAGCTTATATGACAGCCTTATCTCAGGGTCTGTACAGTATAGGCCCGCTCCTACTCCTCCGTCCATCTTGGAGCCGTGCGTATATATATTGAGGTGCTCCGTTTGGTCTCTTCCGATTTTCCAGTCTTCAGGTCCCAAGGATGCAGTTGTTTTTACGTCGAGGCATGTTTGGGGGGTCATGTAATCAGTTGATCTGTTCATTTCCCTTCCAATTGAACTATGCCCGTATTCTTGTGGCGACATATTTCCTGAAGCGATGAGGCGTTGTGCTGCCTTTCCTGCAGTCAGACGGGCGTGGATGTCTAGGGGTTCGATTCCAAGTAGGGTTTCGAGTGCTTTTGTTGGGGTTGACCTCAGCGCCCCTGTAATACAGAGCAAAGCCTGTCGCTGAGTCCTTTCCATAAGCTTATGATACGTTTTCTTTCCAGTAGCTTGCCACCACACTAAGACTCCATACAGCAGAGTTGGTCGCACCACCGAGATGTAAATCCAATGCTTCAGAGCCGGAGATAGGCCCCATATGCTGCTGAGCATCTTCTTGGATGCATAAAGCGCAATGGTGGCCTTCTTCACCCTTTCCAATACATTGGGTTTCCATGCCAGTTTACTATCCAGTACTGTGCCCAGGTATTTGACTTGTGTTTTTGGGGTTAGCCTAGTTTGATTGATCTTCGGGGGGTCCATATCGGTACCTTGTACCTCTTGGTAAAGAGGATGAGGTCCGTCTTGTCCGCGTTGATACTGAGTCCTACTTCTTCCGCCCACTCGCGTATCTCCCTGAGTGTTCGTTGCATTAGTGAGCTGAGGGTCGATGGGCAAACACCCGTAATAAGTATGCTTATGTCGTCCGCATAAGCTGTTATTATTGGGGCCTTCCTTTCGTATCTCTTGATGAGGTCGTCGACCACCAGATTCCACAGGAGGGGCGACAGGACTCCACCCTGGGGTGTGCCTCTGTGTGCCTCTTTCACCATGGAAGCGGTGCCCCACTCTGATTGCACCCGTCTGCAACCTAGGAGGTTCCTTATCCACAGGTTGATTGCTGGGTGTGTATTAGTTGCTACCAGGCAATTTGTTATTCCTTCCGTAGCCACGTTGTTGAATGCTCCGGAGATGTCCACGAATACTCCCAGTGCATACTTTTTATTGTGAAGGGCTTTCTCAATGGTAGCTACTACCGAATGTAGTGCGGTCTCCACCGATTTCCCTTTAGTATAGGCATGCTGGTTGGTTGACATCAGTCCCCCTACCTCATTCCTGATGTGTAAGTCCAGCAGCTTTTCTAGCGTTTTTAATATAAAGGAGGTAAGGCTTATCGGTCTATAGTCCTTGGGACTCGCATGGCTGCACTTTCCTGCCTTTGGGAGGAAGACAACTCTCGAGGTTCTCCATTGGATAGGGATATAGCCAGTACTTATACAAGCTGTGAATATTGCGGAGAGCCATGGGGTAATCGCCTCTTTGGTCACCTGCATCATGGCTGGGAATATCCCGTCAAGTCCTGGTGCTTTTGTGCCCGCAAAGGAGTCTATTGCCCAGTGGATTCGCTTGGTGGTTAACAAATCTGTTGGGGGTGTTGTTCCTCGGTTGCTAGGTCCTGGTGCTCTTTGGCATCAGCGACCTCGGTGCAACCAGGGAAATGTTCCTCCATTAGTGCTGTTAGGGCTTCGTCACTGCCCTCTGTCCACTGTCCGTCATCTAGCTTTAATTGGCTTTGTATGGTAGGCTGCTTAGAGAGCAGCTTCCGTAACCGTGCGGTTTCTGGTACTTTCTCGATGTTGGAGCAGAAGGTCCTCCACGAGTTCCGTTGTGCTTTACGTATTTCCTTCTTGTAGCTCCTGAGTAGGAGTCTGTATTCCTCATAGACGATCCCTTCGTTCGCTTGTTTGGCGATCTTAAAGAATTCCTTGAGGTTGTCCCTTTGAAGAGAGAGATCCCGGCTCCACCAGAGTGGCTTTGACCTCTTCTTCGTCCTCGAGGGTTTGCGCGATGTGTGGTAGGCGTCCAGCAACGCATTGGATAGGGTCTCTAGAGACTTCTCTATGTCCTCCGCGGATTTCACTGTGCCCGGACTCGCGAGCTTCGAAGTAACTGTCTTTTTAAACTTTTCCCAGTTTGTATTCCGGGGGTTTCTCCTATAGACTATTACCTTCGAAGAATGTTTGAAGTCGAACTTAAACTGAATGTACTTGTGATCTGAGAAGGAGGGTCTTTCAAGGACCCTCCAGCTAGATACCGTAGTACTGTTTCCCGTTGCTAGTGTTAGGTCTAGCACGTTGGATGAAGTCGGACCCACGAAGGTGTGCTCCTCCCCGACGTTTGCTATATATAGATTAGTATAAAGTATAAAGTCTAAGAGTGACTCACCTCTATCATTGATGTCGGTGCTTCCCCACACATTGTGGTGGACATTGGCATCCGTCCCGATGACGAGTTGATAGTTTTTGGTGCCGGCTTCTGTCACCAGGCTCCTGAGTTCGTCGGGTGGTGCGGGTCTGTCGTGCGCCATGTAGCAGGAAGCCACCAGAAGGCGCTTTTCCTCGCTTTCCAGCATCACAACCGTCAGGTCATCCGTGCTGTAATGAGACATAAGGTAAGCATGGATTCCCTTTCGAACGAGTACGACGGTTCTGTTCCTGCTTACCGATGTTGCGTAGAACAGGTTGTGATTTGAGGACTTTAGTCCGGCCCCTGAATTGCCTGTCGCAATCCAGGGCTCCTGGACTAGAGCTATGTCGGCGAGCCCTTGCTCCATGGCGATGAGGAGCTCCGCCGACGCTACCTTGCTTTTATGCAAGTTTAGCTGCAGCACACTCAGCATGGGTGGCTGGCTCACTTGCATCCGACGGGTTGACTACTAACGTCAGGTCACCGTCTTCCTCGTCTTCGTCCTCAAGCGCAAGACCCTGGGCGGCCTCCACGATGGACTCGAGACCTAAGTCCTTTTCCACCTCGCCTACCTGCAGGGTATGCGCGTCCTTGTCCTCAGGGTGGCGCTTTTTGAGGCGCAGGTAGACGCTACCCATGCCCCACGCCATCTTCCGAACTTGGGATACAGCAGATCCTCTGCCTCCTTGTTTATTTGGAGGATCACACATTGGCCCCCTCGTTGGGTGGTGGGGGGTACCAATGTGTAGGATCCTCCAATCGGTCGTTGGCACGTCCGCGTTTTGCCGCTGAAGGAGCTTCAGCGCTCGGTCTCCCTGGATTGTGATGGGAAGAGTACCTTCGCCTTAGGCTTGGACGGGATAAGCTCCCGGTCCACAACCTCCAGCTTGGCCCTCTCCCACATCGCCTCCAGTTGGCAGACCGTACGCGTCAGCCACCTTAGGGTTGGATCGTCGTTGCACTTTAGGATCTTAACCCCATTTAGCCACCCAGCACCATCGAACGTGGGCATAGGGGCCGCGGGGTCTTCTTCCATGTGTGCAAACAGTGCGTCGACGAGACGCGCGTGCACAAGCTTCCACTGTGCCGCTGACATCTTGCCGTTTTCCTCGCTCCGGTCGATGAGTGCCACGATCAAATGTCGTTTGGTCACATCGCTGACCTTCGCGTTCGATTTCGATGGCTTCTTGGCCACTTTCGGTGGAGGGGCTGCTCCCTTGGGCCCGCGTTGCCGCTTGCTCGCCGGAGTGTCTTTAATGGCACTCTCAGTCGAGCGTTGCCTCTTGGTGGCCATCATCTCCTCCACCTTATTGGCATATTCGCCATTCGACGCCCTCATCTGTGGCATCTGGGCGTAATGTAGTCGGCCCTCCTCTACTCGCTGCTCGGCCCAGGCTAGCTTGACCTTCTCCTCCTGGGAGATGTCTACTTTACCTTGCAGCCGGCTTTTGATATTGAGGGCCGCTTTGTATTGTGCTTTGGCCTTCATCCCCTCCTTGGAACGCTTCGGCCCTTCCCTACGCAGGGAGCTGGTGCCTGGTTCCGGTGAGCGGAGAAGGCTCTCTTCCTCCGTCCTGCTCATAGACTGTGTCGACTACGGCATCTGTGCGGCTCAACTTGCAGGCTGCGGAGTGAGTTGTTTTTGTTGTTGTTGTTGTGGCAGTAGCTTTACAACTGACTTGGCCTGCTCCCGCCAAGTCTGAGGTGTGACCGCTGGCGACACGCAGAGAGGATTGCTCCTCCCCGTGCCCGCCGGTGGTAGCAGTCACGCTTCCCACCGACGTTTGGGTTGACATCCCAACCCGTGCTTTATCCTTCTTCGCCTCCATATTTGGCCCGAGGGTCCATACTGGTTAATATTTTTCGAGGGGGACCACCCCCTAGCGTTTTAGGCCTGACCGCCAGGCACCTCTAGCCATGGCCCTGGTTCGGTTCCCCCGACTTTGAAAGTCACTTAACTCTCACCGTGCAAAACAAATGAAGGCGATTCGATTGCGGCAGTCGCAAACATGCGAAAGAAATTTCCGTTTCCGTTTTGGGGGAAACCGTGTTAAAGCGACGCGAAGATTGGGCCAGGGAGAAAGAGGGAGCCTCTCCCTCTGGGGCAATGCAAACGAAATCTGTCATTTCGAATCTGATTGATTTGTCCGCTTCGTGCTGCTGTGCCTGTGCTTGATAATATCCCCTTAAATCACTTAACCACATTTACACCGATTACAGAGCAGAGAAGAAAGTCCTGTCTTGTCTCTCTGCTAGGCACAGCGGGGGCTCTTGGTTCGGCGTAAATTTTCACACATTATTAGAATGCCGGCCAGGACGAGACACAATTACTAGGCACCGATAACGTCGGGATTTACGCCGCTTCTCTCTGGCGACACACAGCTGATAATGCTAATATGCGCCGCAGGACATCAAACATGGACACAGGCGAAGGATCAGGCTGAGGTATTGAGGCCACTCAACTTTGTTGGCCCAATCCGCTAATGCCTTTGTCTGTCTGTCTGTCTTTCCGTCGGGTGGTTGTCTGTTTGGTTCTGGATTTTACAGAATATTTGTCATGGGGCCAGATTATCTGCTGTGTGCGATTGTTAAGTGAACAACGAGAGTGCTGTGGTAAGAGTAGGTAGCTCTTCCTTAACCACAGAGCCTTCTCCCAAGAACGTTTTGCGGCCATGTTACTACTGTATACTTCGGACTCTCTCTCTTTTCCTCTCTCTCTCTCTCTCTCTTTCTTTCTATCTCTGTGTTTGGCTCTCTCAGCTGCTAGCGAATGTGATCTCGATCCCTATTCCGATCCCGATCCGTATCGCAGCATGCGTCCTTTCATGAGGACTGTCGCCTTTGTGTGCGTGTTTTCACAGCCCACAGTTACAGTTGTCCCTCATTAGCAGCTTAGGGCGTGTACGTGTTTTGCTTGCTTGTTTGCAATGTTTATTTAAATGTTATTTTATCCATTCACTATTATTATACCCGATACTCAAAATGAGTATTGGGGTATATTAGATTTGTGGTAAAAGTGGATGTGTGTAACGTCCAGAAAGAATCGTTTCCGACCCCATAAAGTATATATATTCTTGATCAGCATCAATAGCCGAGTCGATTGAGCCATATCTGTCTGTCCGTCTGTCCGTCTGTCCGTCCCCTTCAGCGCCTAGTGCTCAAAGACTATAAGAGCTAGAGCAACGATGTTTTGGATCCAGACTTCTGTCATATGTCACTGCTACAAGAAAATTTCAAAACTTTGCCCCGCCCACTTCCGCCCCCACAAAGGGCGAAAATCTGTGGCATCCACAATTTCGAAGATACGAGAAAACCAAAAACGCAGAATCGTAGAAGATGGCTATATCTTCTAGAGTGCAAAATCAGCCATGTTACTACTGTATACTTCGGACTCTCTCTCTTTTCCTCTCTCTCTCTCTCTCTCTTTCTTTCTATCTCTGTGTTTGGCTCTCTCAGCTGCTAGCGAATGTGATCTCGATCCCTATTCCGATCCCGATCCGTATCGCAGCATGCGTCCTTTCATGAGGACTGTCGCCTTTGTGTGCGTGTTTTCACAGCCCACAGTTACAGTTGTCCCTCATTAGCAGCTTAGGGCGTGTACGTGTTTTGCTTGCTTGTTTGCAATGTTTATTTAAATGTTATTTCATCCATTCACTATTATTATACCCGATACTCAAAATGAGTATTGGGGTATATTAGATTTGTGGTAAAAGTGGATGTGTGTAACGTCCAGAAAGAATCGTTTCCGACCCCATAAAGTATATATATTCTTGATCAGCATCAATAGCCGAGTCGATTGAGCCATATCTGTCTGTCCGTCTGTCCGTCTGTCCGTCCCCTTCAGCGCCTAGTGCTCAAAACTATAAGAGCTAGAGCAACGATGTTTTGGATCCAGACTTCTGTCATATGTCACTGCTACAAGAAAATTTCAAAACTTTGCCCCGCCCACTTCCGCCCCCACAAAGGGCGAAAATCTGTGGCATCCACAATTTCGAAGATACGAGAAAACCAAAAACGCAGAATCGTAGAAGATGGCTATATCTTCTAGAGTGCAAAATCTGAACCAGATCGTATAATTATTATAGCCAAAATCAAGAAAACAATTTCATTCTTTCTCGCTCTGTCTCTCTCTAACACACAGGTTTCATGGTCAAAATTTCGCCACACCCCCTTCCGCCCCCGCAAAGGACGAAAATCTGGGGCATCCACAAATCTCAGAGACTATTAAGGCTAGAGTAACCAAATTTGGTATCCGCACTTCTGTTAGATCTCACTATAAAACGTATATCTCAGAATTTCGCCCCACCCCCTTCCGCCCCTACAAAAGACGAAAATCTGTTGCATCCACAATATTGCACATTTGAGAAAACTAAAAACGCAGAATCATAGATAATGACCATATAGACTATTGAGGCTAGAGTAACCAAATTTGGTATCCGCACTTCTGTTAGATCTCACTATAAAACGTATATCTCAGAATTTCGCCCCACCCCCTTCCGCCCCTACAAAAGACGAAAATCTGTTGCATCCACAATATTGCACATTTGAGAAAACTAAAAACGCAGAATCATAGATAATGACCATATAGACTATTGAGGCTAGAGTAACCAAATTTGGTATCCGCACTTCTGTTAGATCTCACTATAAAACGTATATCTCAGAATTTCGCTCCACCGCCTTCCGCCCCCACAAAGGACGAAAATCTGTTGCATCCACAATATTGCACATTCGAGAAAACTAAAAACGCAGAATCATAGATAATGACTATATCTATCAGATTGCTGAATCTGGATCAGATCGGATCATTTTTGTAGCCAAAAGCAAGAAATCAATTTGCAGTGGCCACGCAGCGCCCGACGTCACGCTCAGACTGATTTTCTGTCTCTCTCGCACGCACTCTTTGTCGTGTGGTTCAATATTAGCGGCGTCTGCCGAAGGAGAGCCATACTGACTTAGTATCGGGTATAACTGTAGAGTTGCGGTGTACGCAGCAACTCACAACGTTCCCCCTCGTCTATGATTTTTAGTTTTCTCGAATGTGCAATATTGTGGATGCAACAGATTTTCGTCCTTTGTGTGGGCGGAAGGGGGTGGGGTGAAATTTTGAGATACACGTTTTATAGTAAGATCTAACAGGAGTGCGGATACCGAATTTGGTTACTCTAGCCTTAATAGTCTCTGAGATTTTTGAATATCCCCAGATTTTCGTCCTTTGCGGGGGCGGAAGGGGGTGTGGCGAAATTTTGAAACAAACTCGTCTAGGCGCTCTGAGATCTAGGCGCTAATGTTTTACTCTAAGCAAAGCCGCCTATGCTACGTGTGTGTTAGAGAGAGAGACAGGGCGAGAAAAAATGAAATTGTTTTCTTGATGCTGGCTATAATAATAATACGATCCAATTCAGATTCCGCAGTCTTAAAGATATGGTCATTCTCTACAATTCTACTTTTTTGGTTTTCTCATATCTTTAAAATTGTGGATGCCACAGATTTTCGCCCTTTGTGGGGGCGGAAGTGGGCGGGGCGAAGTTTTGAAATATTCTTGTAGCAGTGACATATCACAGAAGTCTGGATCCAAAACATCGTTGCTCTCGCTCTTATAGTCTTTGAACACTAGGCGCTGAAGGGGACGGACAGACGGACAGACGGACGGACGGACAGACGGACAGACAGACATGGCTCAATCGACTCGGCTATTGATGCTGATCAAGAATATATATACTTTATGGGGTCGGAAACGATTCCTTTAGGACGTTACACACATCCACTTTTACCACAAATCTAATATATACCCCAATACTCATTTTGAGTATCGGGTATAAAAATTGCTTGCATCGACGACTTAATTATACCCGATACTCAAAATGAGTATTGGGGTATATTAGATTTGTGGTAAAAGTGGATGTGTGTAACGTCCAGAAGGAATCGTTTCCGACCCCATAAAGTATATATATTCTTGATCAGCATCAATAGCCGAGTCGATTGAGCCCTGTCTGTCTGTCCGTCTGTCCGTCCGTCCGTCCGTCCGTCCGTCCGTCCCATTCAGCGACTATTGCTCAAAGACTATAAGAGCTAGAGCAACGATGTTTTGGATCCAGACATCTGTGAAATGTCACTGCTACAAAAATATTTCAAAACTTTGCCCCGCCCACTTCCGCTCCCACAAAGGACGAAAATATGTGGCATTAACATTTTTAAAGATAAGATAAAACCAAAAATGCAGAATCGTAGAAGATGACTAGAGTGTAAGATCTCAACCAGATCGTATAATTATTATAGCCAGAATCAAGAAAAAAATTTCATTCTTTCTCGCTCTGTCTCTCTTTAACACACAGGTTTCATGGTCGGCTTTGCCAATTGCAAAATATGAGTTCAAGGATCTCAGAACCTATAAGAGCCAGAGCAACCAAATTTGGTATCCACACTCCTGTGATATCTGACCTTGACCGTTTCGTGTCCAAATTTCGCCACACCCCCTTCCGCCCCGCAAAGGACGAAAATCTGGGGCATCCACAAATCTCAGAGACTATTAAGGCTAGAGTAACCAAATTTGGTATCAGCACTCCTGTTAGATCTTACTATAAAACGTGTATCTCAAAATTTCACCCCACCCCCTTCCGCCCACACAAAGGACGAAAATCTGTTGCATCCACAATATTGCACATTCGAGAAAACTAAAAACGCAGAATCATAGATAATGACTATATCTATCAGATTGCTGAATCTGGATCAGATCGGATCATTTTTGTAGCCAAAAGCAAGAAATCAATTTGCAGTGGCCACGCAGCGCCCGACGTCACGCTCAGACTGATTTTCTGTCTGCGTTGTGAGTTGCTGCGGACACCGCAACTCTACAGTTATACCCGATACTAAGTCAGTATGGCTCTCCTGCGGCAGACGCCGCTAATATTGAACCACACGACAAAGAGTGCGTGCGAGAGAGACAGAAAATCAGTCTGACCGTGAGGTCGGGCGCTGCGTAGCCACTGCAAATTGATTTGTTCCTTTTGGCTATAAAAATGATCTGATCTGATCCAG
Source organism: Drosophila miranda (assembly GCF_003369915.1). Classification (NCBI taxonomy): domain Eukaryota; kingdom Metazoa; phylum Arthropoda; class Insecta; order Diptera; family Drosophilidae; genus Drosophila; species Drosophila miranda. Next base: position 37,669,228 of record NW_022881603.1, read on the forward strand.
ATTCAGCAATCTGATAGATAACCATTATCTATGATTCTGCGTTTTTAGTTTTCTTGAATGTGCAATATTGTGGATGCAACAGATTTTCGTCCTTTGTGTGAGCGGAAGGGGGTGGGGTGAAATTTTGAGATACACGTTTTATAGTAAGATCTAACAGAAGTGCGGATACTAAATTTGGTTACTCTAGCATTAATAGTCTCTGAGATTTTTGAATATCCCCAGATTTTCGTCCTTTGCGGGGGCGGAAGGGGGTGTGGCGAAATTTTGAAACAAACTTGTCTCGGTCCGATATATTAGGAGTGTGGATACCAAATTTGGTTTCTCTAGCTTTTATAGTCTCTGAGATCTAGGCGCTAATGTTTTACTCTAAGCAAAGCCGCCTATGCTACGTGTGTGTTAGAGAGAGACAGGGCGAAAAGAAATGAAATTGTTTTCTTGATGCTGGGTATAATAATATTACGATCCAATTCAGATTCCGCGGTCTTAAAGATATGGTCATTCTCTACAATTCTACGTTTTTGGTTTTATTGTATCGTTAAAATTGTGGATGCCACAGATTTTCGTCCTTTGTGGGGCGGAAGTGGGCGGGGCGAAGTTTTGATATATTTTTGTAGCAGTGACATATCACAGAAGTCTGGATCCAAAACATCGTTGCTCTAGCTCTTATAGTCTTTGAGCACTAGGCGCTGAAGGGGACGGACAGACGGACGGACGGACAGACGGACAGACGGACAGACAGACAGACAGACAGGGCCCAATCGACTCGGCTATTGATGCTGATCAAGAATATATATACTTTATGGGGTCGGAAACGATTCCTTCTGGACGTTACACACATCCACTTTTACCACAAATCTAATATACCCCAATACTCATTTTGAGTATCGGGTATAATTAAGTCGTCGATGCAAGCAATTTTTATACCCGATACTCAAAATGAGTATTGGGGTATATATTAGATTTGTGGTAAAAGTGGATGTGTGTAACGTCCTAAAGGAATCGTTTCCGACCCCATAAAGTATATATATTCTTGATCAGCATCAATAGCCGAGTCGATAGGGCCCTGTCTGTCTGTCTGTCTGTCCGTCTGTCCGTCCGTCCGTCTGTCCGTCTGTCCGTCCCCTTCAGCGCCTAGTGCTCAAAGACTATAAGAGCTAGAGCAACGATGTTTTGGATCCAGACTTCTGTGATATGTCACTGCTACAAAAATATTTCAAAACTTCGCCCCGCCCACTTCCGCCCCCGCAAAGGACGAAATTCTGGGGCATCCACAAATCTCAGAGACTATTAAGGCTAGAGTAACCAAATTTGGTATCCGCACTTCTGTTAGATCTCACTATAAAACGTATATCTCAGAATTTCGCCCCACCCCTTCCGCCCCTACAAAAGACGAAAATCTGTTGCATCCACAATATTGCACATTTGAGAAAACTAAAAACGCAGAATCATAGATAATGACCATATAGACTATTGAGGCTAGAGTAACCAAATTTGGTATCCGCACTTCTGTTAGATCTCACTATAAAACGTATATCTCAGAATTTCGCTCCACCGCCTTCCGCCCCCACAAAGGACGAAAATCTGTTGCATCCACAATATTGCACATTCGAGAAAACTAAAAACGCAGAATCATAGATAATGACTATATCTATCAGATTGCTGAATCTGGATCAGATCGGATCATTTTTGTAGCCAAAAGCAAGAAATCAATTTGCAGTGGCCACGCAGCGCCCGACGTCACGCTCAGACTGATTTTCTGTCTCTCTTGCACGCACTCTTTGTCGTGTGGTTCAATATTAGCGGCGTCTGCCGCAGGAGAGCCATACTGACTTAGTATCGGGTATAACTGTAGAGTTGCGGTGTACGCAGCAACTCACAACGTTCCCCCTCGTCTATGATTTTTAGTTTTCTCGAATGTGCAATATTGTGGATGCAACAGATTTTCGTCCTTTGTGTGGGCGGAAGGGGGTGGGGTGAAATTTTGAGATACACGTTTTATAGTAAGATCTAACAGATACCGAATTTGGTTACTCTAGCCTTAATAGTCTCTGAGATTTTTGAATATCCCCAGATTTTCGTCCTTTGCGGGGGCGGAAGGGGGTGTGGCGTTTTATAGTAAGATCTAACAGATACCGAATTTGGTTACTCTAGCCTTAATAGTCTCTGAGATTTTTGAATATCCCCAGATTTTCGTCCTTTGCGGGGGCGGAAGGGGGTGTGGCGAAATTTTGAAACAAACTCGTCTCGATCCGATATATTAGGAGTGTGGATACCAAATTTGGTTGCTCTAGCTTTTGTAGTCTCTGAGATCTAGGCGCTAATGTTTTACTCTAAGCAAAGCCGCCTATGCTACGTGTGTGTTAGAGAGAGAGACAGGGCGAGAAAAAATGAAATTGTTTTCTTGATGCTGGCTATAATAATAATACGATCCAATTCAGATTCCGCAGTCTTAAAGATATGGTCATTCTCTACAATTCTACGTTTTTGGTTTTCTCATATCTTTAAAATTGTGGATGCCACAGATTTTCGCCCTTTGTGGGGGCGGAAGTGGGCGGGGCGAAGTTTTGAAATATTCTTGTAGCAGTGACATATCACAGAAGTCTGGATCCAAAACATCGTTGCTCTCGCTCTTATAGTCTTTGAACACTAGGCGCTGAAGGGGACGGACAGACGGACGGACGGACAGACGGACAGACAGACATGGCTCAATCGACTCGGCTATTGATGCTGATCAAGAATATATATACTTAATGGGGTCGGAAACGATTCCTTTAGGACGTTACACACATCCACTTTTACCACAAATCTAATATATACCCCAATACTCATTTTGAGTATCGGGTATAAAAATTGCTTGCATCGACGACTTAATTATCTGTCTTTTGGCTACACAAATGATCCGATCTGATCCAGATTCAGCAATCTGATAGATATAGTCATTATCTATGATTCTGCGTTTTTAGTTTTCTCGAATGTGCAATATTGTGGATGCAACAGATTTTCGTTCTTTGTGGGGGCGGAAGGGGGTGGGGCGAAATTCTGAGATATACGTTTTATAGTGAGATCTAACAGGAGTGCTGATACCAAATTTGGTTACTCTAGCCTTAATAGTCTCTGAGATTTGTGGATGCAACAGATTTTCGTTCTTTGTGGGGGCGGAAGGGGGTGGGGCGAAATTTGGACACGAAACGGTCAAGGTCCGATATCACAGGAGTGTGGATACCAAATTTGGTTGCTCTGGCTCTTATAGGTTCTGAGATCCTTGCACTCATATTTTGCAATTGATAAAACCGACCATGAAACCTGTGTGTTAGAGAGAGACAGAGCGAGAAAGAATGAAATTGTTTTCTTGATTCTGGCTATAATCATTATACGATCTGGTTCAGATTTTGCACTGTAGAAGATATGGTCATCCTCACCGATTCTGCGTTTTTGGTTTTATCGTATCTTTAAAAATGTGGATGCCACAGATTTTCGTCCTTTGTGGGGGCGGAAGTGGGCGGGGCGTAGTTTTGAAATATTTTTGTAGCAGTGACATATCACAGAAGTCTGGATCCAAAACATCGTTGCTCTAGCTCTTATAGTCTTTGAGCACTAGGCGCTGAAGGGGACGGACGGACGGACGGACGGACGGACGGACGGACAGACGGACAGACGGACAGACAGACAGGGCTCAATCGACTCGGCTATTGATGCTGATCAAGAATATATATACTTTATGGGGTCGGAAACGATTCCTTCTGGACGTTACACACATCCACTTTTACCACAAATCTAATATACCCCAATACTCATTTTGAGTATCGGGTATAAAAGGGAAGAAAGATTGGATGAGGCCTTGATTTCCGGGAGAAGCAGCTCTCCCTCTCCTCGTGGTATCCGAACAGTACGGACGTACTTATCCAGCTCTCAAAAAAAAAAAATTTTATAAAAGTTAAAAATCAAATAAAAGTTATCGGGAGATCAGCACGATCCGCCGGCCTTTCGAAAGCAAGACCCCATCCACCCAGAAGAGAAACCAGTCCCCGATCCACTGTGCAGAGGATGGTTCGAATTTTCGGACGATCGCCTCAAAGCGGGCCACCGTAGAGTTGGGAAGCTCTTCGCGCCCCAACTCGAGCGGTCGCGACCGAGAGTGGGCCATCCAGCCACCGGGCCAAGAGCCCTAAACAGAAAGTGCCAAGTGATCTTCCTTGCTAATGACAAGGAATAACCAGACTCTCCAATGAAAAAGAGACCCTGACCCGAATTTTTTTGCCACCGTGCTTCGCCCTAACCTAAAAGTCAGATCATGACATGTGCAGGTTAAGTGTATTAAATAAACCCCAACGGAACGGGCAGAACTCGTATGAACCTCTTTGTGGCCCATTGTGCATTTACTCCCAAAGAACATATGTGCGCTTGTTAGGCCGTTGACCCCTTTGTGCCCGTGAAACGAAACCAGCTGCTTGGAGCTTTTTCCGTGCGCCCACACCTTGGTCTATGTATCAAGACCTACCCAAACGAACCTGAATAAACGAATAAATATTGAATAAATAATAATATATAGAAGTTAAATATGGAATAATTTGATTTATGCACTATATATGCCAAAAAAAAAGTCCTTAAACAAAAAGAAAAAGAAAAGAAGATCAAAATAATCTGGTGTTAGCCGTGGTCATGCGTGTCCATGTGTGTGTGCTCTCTCTCTAAAACTTACAGGTATTCCCCTCGCCGAAAGATCTTTTGGACGTGGACGAACATGAAAGTACGTAAGTGAACGAACTCCCCGCTATCGTTTATAAACTTTTAACATAAAGAGACAAAAACCATACATGAGCCCGGTCGCCCGTGTTCTTTGATTTTCCCTAAATTATGTTGGGGCTTTTTATACCCGATACTCAAAATGAGTATTGGGGTATATTAGATTTATGGTAAAAGTGGATGTGTGTAACGTCCAGAAGGAATCGTTTCCGACCCCATAAAGTATATATATTCTTGATCAGCATCAATAGCCGAGTCGATTGGGCCCTGTCTGTCTGTCCGTCTGTCCGTCCGTCCGTCTGTCCGTCCCCTTCAGCGCCTAGTGCTCAAAGACTATAAGAGCTAGAGCAACGATGTTTTGGATCCAGACTTCTGTGATATGTCACTGCTACAAAAATATTTCAAAGCTTCGCCCCGCCCACTTCCGCCCCCACAAAGGACGAAAATCTGTGGCATCCACATTTTTAAAGATACGATAAAACCAAAAACGCAGAATCGTAGAGGATGACTATATGTTCTAGAGTGTAAGATCTCAACCAGATCGTATGATTATTATAGCCAGAATCAAGAAAACAATTTCATTCTTTCTCGCTCTGTCTCTCTCTAACACACAGGTTTCATGGTCGGCTTTGCCAATTGCAAAATATGAGTTCAAGGATCTCAGAACCTATAAGAGCCAGAGCAACCAAATTTGGTATCCACACTCCTGTGATATCGGACCTTGACCGTTTCGTGTACAAATTTCGCCACACCCCCTTCCGCCCCCGCAAAGGACGAAAATCTGGGGCATCCACAAATCTCAGAGACTATTAAGGCTAGAGTAACCAAATTTGGTATCCGCACTTCTGTTAGATCTCACTATAAAACGTATATCTCAGAATTTCGCCCCACCCCCTTCCGCTCCCACAAAAGACGAAAATCTGTTGCATCCACAATATTGCACATTCGAGAAAACTAAAAACGCAGAATCATAGATAATGACCATATCTATCAGACTGCTGAATCTGGATCAGATCGGATCATTTTTGTAGCCAATAGGAACAAATCAATTTGCAGTGGCTACGCAGCGCCCGACGTCACGCTCAGACTGATTTTCTGTCTCTCTCGCACGCACTCTTTGTCGTGTCGTTTAATATTAGCGGCGTCTGCCGGAGGAGAGCCATACTGACTAAGTATCGGGTATAACTGTAGAGTTGCGGTGTCCGCAGCAACTCACAACGTTCCCCCTCGTTTTTTGTTGTAAAGAGGCCTTAAGCCCACGAAAAGCTCAAGAGCTTTGGAAGCTTTAAGCTTTGGCGCAGATCAGCGGCAGCAGGTGCTTCACACCTATGCGACTGTGATTAGTTACCCTTACTTTTTGCATTAATACGAAAATAACGAAAATGAAGAAATCTTAAATTACAAAAGTTCCTAGTTAAATATTCATGAAATTATTCCCAGTACCCTACCATCTGTTTTTGAGATCCTACATATTATTCATATTATTTAAAATTATTTTTCCTATATTTTTAGTTCTCTTATTGCCCTAGCTTATACTCAATCCTTAACTATATATAATTTTCTTTCTACCCATGTATTTAGCTTTAGGCCCTATCGTTAAAAATAAATATTGTTAATGATTTGGAAATGATTTGTTAGAAGATTTTTGTTTAGGAGCCATGCAGGGATCGATGAGGGAGAGTGGAGTATGACCCCAGGCGAGAAAAGGGATCATCCATAAGCCATATTTTCTCCGGAATTAGGATGATGAAGGTTGGGAGGGTCATGGCTGTTGCATCCAACACCAGCACAGCTACCCGTCGGTTCGGATATGCATGGCGGAAGCCAACTTCCCTTTCCCCTTAATTCCTTTGTCCCTTCTAATTCCCCCAGCCTCCTCATCCTCCTTCCCCAACCCCCTGACACTAGTCATACGGTCATACGCAGGGTATTGCACGCGAACAAAAATAATAAGATAAGGCATCGACGCGAGCACGTAAAGGAAAGGACCAGTTTAGGAAGTACGGAAGTATTTGAAGAAGTACGGGCATGCCCGGAGGCATTTGTTTTCATTTTTGACCGAATGACTGCATTTTTATGGTCGCTCAGTGTTAATTGAGGCTTCAGATTCGGATAGAGAGGGGTTGATGTTGGTATCAGGATCAGTTCCAAGCCAACAAAATACCTTGAATACATACAAGTTCGAGTACGAGTACGAGTTTATATCTGTAGAAAGTCACTTAACTCTCACCGTGCAAAACAAATGAAGGCGATTCGATTGCGGCAGTCGCAAACATGCGAAAGAAATTTCCGTTTCCGTTTTGGGGGAAACCGTGTTAAAGCGACGCGAAGATTGGGCCAGGGAGAAAGAGGGAGCCTCTCCCTCTGGGGCAATGCAAACGAAATCTGTCATTTCGAATCTGATTGATTTGTCCGCTTCGTGCTGCTGTGCCTGTGCTCGATAATATCCCCTTAAATCACTTAACCACATTTACACCGATTACAGAGCAGAGAAGAAAGTCCTGTCTTGTCTCTCTGCTAGGCACAGCGGGGGCTCTTGGTTCGGCGTAAATTTTCACACATTATTAGAATGCCGGCCAGGACGAGACACAATTACTAGGCACCGATAACGTCGGGATTTACGCCGCTTCTCTCTGGCGACACACAGCTGATAATGCTAATGTGCGCCGCAGGACATCAAACACGGACACAGGCGAAGGATCAGGCTGAGGTATTGAGGCCACTCAACTTTGTTGGCCCAATCCGCTAATGCCTTTGTCTGTCTGTCTGTCTTTCCGTCGGGTGGTTGTCTGTTTGGTTCTGGATTTTACAGAATATTTGTCATGGGGCCAGATTATCTGCTGTGTGCGATTGTTAAGTGAACAACGAGAGTGCTGTGGTAAGAGTAGGTAGCTCTTCCTTAACCACAGAGCCTTCTCCCAAGATCGTTTTGCGGCCATGTTACTACTGTATATATTGGACTCTCTCTCTCTTCCTCTCTCTTTCTTTCTATCTCTGTGTTTGGCTCTCTCAGCTGCTAGCGAATGTGATCTCGATCCCTATTCAGATCCCGATCCGTATCGCAGCATGCGTCCTTTCATGAGGACTGTCGCCTTTGTGTGCGTGTTTTCACAGCCCTGTAACTGTGGGCCTCATGAGCAGCTTAGGGCGTGTACGTGTTTTGCTTGCTTGTTTGCAATGTTTGCTACTTGCCGTGCCGTACCGCACCGTGTTCTTGTCCTTGTCCTCTCCTGAAAGCGAAAGACATTCATTTCGAGCCTTAGTGTGCATTTCCCTTGCGTCTTTGTTGCTGTCTCAATGGAAACAAAAGGTTTCCCTTTGTCGGATGCTTTAAATAATGGTATCATTGGCATATAGGAGGAGTGCTGGAGTTGGAGTTGGGGAAACAAGTACGCCTTCAGGAACCACAGGGGTGGGAAGTGGTCGGGGGATGATTGTTGTGAGCCCAGCCAGAGATTGGGATCACTCATCAACTAATTGAGTTCGCGATCGATCTATCTATAATACTAATGTAACACTGTTGCAGATCCCTTTATTGCTTTTGCTTCGGAACGTGCATTCCTAATCGAATGCCCTAATTCATCCTAATTGGTATACTTCGTCATTTGCAGATCAATTATGGAATTGGTGCTTTGTGGAATGTTCTTGTAGACTTCTACTGCCGAAAGTTTTGAAGCATGGGTACACTACTTGTAGGAACGCGTGCCAGTGATATGCAAAAATGTTATTTCATCCATTCACTATTATTTAGAACTATTGTGTGGACGTTGACATGCAATGACTGCATCTTTCAAGAGGCGATGCAGTTACTGCACCGTCAAGTGGCCCGTGTGACACCAGCAGAAGGCTGTTACGCGCGGATTCCAGGCAAAACGCAGCCCTCCTCCCGCCCAACCGACCGAGGGGCGCTGCCGCATGACGCGCGGTGCGTAGCCGAACCAAACGCGAACATGCAAGAAAGATAGCTATTAGACTAACATCCGAGGAAAATTAGTACTAAACTTACTAAGAAACTAAGCATGCAATCAAAGTACAAATACCACTACAGTTACTAATTAATAGAAAGGTGTGTAAGGATTAATAATTAAATAAGAGGAAGAGAATTAGTGGTGGATATAATATGGTAGAGGGAATTATAATCCGAGCATAAGACCCTAAACGGTTCATGCAAGGAATAATTCGATCTACAAAGTGGAACGAACAACGGTATAAAATTTCTAGTCAGTCTAATAGGAATCGTGAAGTTTATGCGGCTCAACAGATCAGGGCTGTCTATGTCACCCCTGATCAAGTTGTGCATAAATATCACACCAAGCATTTTTCTACGGTTAACTAAGGATGGGAGGTTTACTAATAGTAGTCTACTATAGTAAGATGGGAGTCTTACACCCGCATCCCAGTTAAGGCCCCGCAGAGCAAAGAGTAAAAAGTTTTTCTGTACTGATTCTATACGGTCCTGGTGTACTTTGTACTGAGGGCACCATACACAGGAGCCGTATTCTAAGATCGGACGAACAAGCGAGGTATAGAGAGTCTTTGTTATATAGGGGTCGTCAAATTCCTTTGACCAGCTCTTTATAAACCCAAGCACGCCCATGGCCTTATTTACCATGGTAGAAATGTGTTCGGAAAACTTTAACTTGGGGTCTAACATAACACCCAGATCATCCACCAGGGTAATTCTCTCAAGAGAACCACCAAATAGGGTGTAGGGAGCCAATTAAGGTGTAACAAGTTTGCACAACACCATGACTGAAAGTTATTGAGATCGGATTGCAAGCGAGAATGAAATGAAATGTCCTTGTACTGGACACAGAGTTTAACATCATCCGCATACATAAGTACTCGAGAGTATGTTAATACTGAAGGTAAGTCATTAATAAAGAGTGTGAAGAGTAAGGGGCCTAGATGGCTGCCTTGTGGTACTCCCGAAGAAACCTTTACTGGGAAAGAGAGGGAGTTTTTGAATAGGACTCTTTGAGACCTAGAACAAAGATAGCTAGAAATCCATCTCAGGAGGTTGGGCGGAAACCCTAAAAGGTCAAGTTTATGCGCTAAAAGGGAATGGTATACAGAGTCGAATGCTTTACTAAAGTCGGTGTAAATAACATCCGTCTGTAAGTTACCTTGAAAGCCTTTAATAATGAAAGAGGTAAACTCTAACAAGTTCGTGGTGGTTGATCGCCGCCTTATAAATCCATGCTGAGTTGGAGATATAAGTGACTTGCAGAGATGTTGCAAGTGCGGAGTTAAAACCCTCTCAAACATTTTAGGAATAGCGGATAACTTTGCTATACCTCTATAATTTTTTGCATCAGACTTGCTACCTTTTTTATGGAGAGGAATTATAAACGATTCCTTCCAGATCGGGGGGAAGCAAGAAGAATCAATGGATAGGGTGAATAGTTTAAGCAAAGGTCCACACAGAGCCTCGGCGCAGTACCTGAGTACACAACCTGGAACCCCGTCTGGACCCGGTGAAAACACCGGCTTAGCTAGTCGAAGATCATGAAGTAGGGAACATTCATTTAACAAGGGACTGAAAATGCCGTTCGACCTCGGTAAACCGTATGGGTACGGATGACCAGAGTAGCTTTCCTCAGAATAGGTGGTTTGGAAGAATTGGGCAAAAAGATCGGCAATTGCCTGATCATTATTTGCCGACGTATTACAAAATGATAGCGAGGATGGGTGTGCGGACGTTCTACGCTTACTGTTTACGAAGCTGTAAAACTGTTTAGGGTCCTGAGAAAAACGTATCCTGCATCGAGATAGGTAGTTCTTATAGCATTGAGCATTAAGAACTGAAAAGTTTGACCGAGCTAATACATAGCGAGAGTGAGAAGTAGGAGAACCCACTTCTTGAAATTTTTTATAAAGTCTTGATTTTAAGTTTTTTAGACTGGATAACTCTTTGGTAAACCAAGGGGGTTTTCCAGATCTAGTCGGACAAGAAAGCGGGACACAAGAATCGAAAAATGTGCCAAGAGCATTGTAAAAAATGTTTGTGCCTTTTATGATATCAGTGCACAAGTACAAAGCGGACCAATCAAAATCCCTAATGAGGTTATTAAGCTTCGCAAACTCGGCTTTACGAAAGCAGCGGACACGTTCGGGCAGCCTACTCGACCGATCCAATACAGTTGGGCCTATATCTAGCGACACCTCGAAAGTAGGGTGGTAGGCGTCTTCAGGTATAGTGAGCGGAAGGGCTCGGGTTAACAACACTATGGTCGGATCCGATACAAAGCACAGATCAAGCAATCGACCCAAGGAATTTTTCACATGGTTGACTTGAGACAGGGATAGGTCAAGCAAGCCGTCAACAAAGTCATGTCGTGACATGGGCACTAGGATACTAGACTCGTTTACCGAAGACCAAACAGTTCCTGGCAAGTTGAAGTCACCAAGAACTATCATACGATCTTTATCAGATAGCGAGGAAGAAACAGCGGTTAAAGCGGACAAGTGCTGCTCATAAATTGAAATATCCGAAGAAGGTGGGATATACGAGTAAGTAATGAATATAGCGAAAGCGGGAAGAATCAGTTTTACAAACAGGAGTTCCAGTTCCTGTTGAACTTGGACTGTGAAGTATTCCGACGTGAAGTAAGAGTCCACTGCAATTAGAACCCCCCCTGCCCGTCCAGACGAACGGTCCTTTCTAAAAGTTGTGTACCGACCTGCCAAAACCTCGGAACTAAGAATGTCCGGCTTTAACCAGGTTTCAGTAAACACAATAACGTGGGAAGCAAATGCAACACTATCCCGGAAAAGAATGCTGAGCTTACTACGCAGGCCTCTTACATTCTGATAGGTTACTAAAAGAGAAGTTAGTTTTTTGGAAAGGTGGAAGCAAGACGGGAAGTTGAGGAAGAGGAAGTTGAGGTTGATGGTGGCACACTGGAAAGATTTGGAAGGGATATGGGGGGCCTATTCTTTTTCTTAGCCTTAAACTCCTTCACCACCAAATGCTCCGGCCAAAATTTGGCGGAGCAAATGGTGTCAAATTGAGTTGGGGAGATGCTTATCTTAAACGAGCTATCTCCCTGGCATAAGAGAAGTTAAATTTCTCCACCTTTAAACCCACGGCTTTTATTTTGCTTTGAATAAAAGCAATTACATCATTAGATGTGAGGTCAGGGGCCAGCCGTGAAACAAAAACTTGTCGTTTTGGTGGGACTCCCACCAGTGGTTTAGTCACCACAGGCCTAGTACCTGTGGTGGCAATATCCGGAGGTCCGGAACGTCTATTTACTGGTGGGATCGGGATAGACGGGACAACTAGCGAACTTGCGGACACCACGGACACGGACGCTGCAGACGTACTTGGCTGCACATTCTCCGAGGCGATGAATTCGGCTACCGAATCTGCGTCGCCAGCAGCTGTCGTTGCCCTTGGAGTGGCAAACGAGATCAACTGCTGCACACTTGGAGTGGTCGGAGTCAGTTTTTCGGCGGCGCACGGCTGAGTGACGGTTGGCAATTGCAGATCCCGCGGAGTGACCTTTTTGCGCCTCGGAGACTCATTCAGCAGTTTTAAACCGCTAAACTGAGCCTCCATGGCTAGGAGCCGATCGTATTGGTTTTTAAAACCAACGGTCAGCTCCTTAAAGCCACTCCGCGTCTGCCTCATGAAAGCCACCATGTCTTTCTCCACCGCACGGCATGCCTCGCAACTGTAATGCAAGCCATTACGTTTGGCTATAGCATCACTCACGAGGCCAGAAAATCCAGCGCATTTTGCCTGCACTACGCTGTCGCAGAGCCAGCAGGGGACATTCGGCTGATCGTGGGTGATCTGCTTCTTACAGCTTTTTTTGGCACAGAACACAGCGTATTCCATTTTATTTTATTATTTATTTATATATATACTATTATTTGCAAAACAAATTGGTATCAGACCAATGTGCCAGACAACGCTCAAAGCGGAATTGGTAAAAAAAAGAGAGCAGAGTGGAGAGCTGTTATAGCGAGAGCTACTAAGCAGAGAGCGCTATTGCTCAGAAAGTTTAAAGAGCGAGAGAGAAAGAACAGTTATTGAAGTTGAGGTGATAGCGAGAGAGGGATAAAACAACAAAAGCTACCAGACGAGAGCGGACTGCAACTCACTCACTGCAACAACACAAACACAAGCACAAGCACAAGCCGACGCCGAAAAATAAAAAGTTAAATAATGTTTTAACACAAATCAAAAGGCATGCACTCGCGTAATAGAATAGGTTTCCAGATTGTTGTCTGGTTAGGAAGTATAATTAGAATTTAGTTAGGAAAACACCGGCTGTTTATTCAAAACAAAAGGAAACGAGGGGGAACGTTGTGACTTGCTGCGGAGACCGCAACTCTAAATTTATACCCGATACTAAGTCAGTACGGCTCTCCTCCGGCAGACGCCGCTAATATTAAACGACACGACAAAGAGTGCGTGCGAGAGAGACAGAAAATCAGTCCGAGCGTGACGTCGGGCGCTGCGTAGCCACTGCAAATTGATTTGATTCCTATTGGCTATAAAAATGATCCGATCTGATCCAGATTCAGCAATCTAATAGATATGGTCATTATCTATGATTCTGCGTTTTTAGTTTTTTCGAATGTGCAATAATGTGGATGCAACAGATTTTCGTCTTTTGTGGGGGCGGAAGGGGGTGGGGCGAAATTCTGAGATATACGTTTTATAATGAGATCTAACAGAAGTGCGGATACCAAATTTGGTTACTCTAGCCTTAATAGTCTCTGAGATTTGTGGATGCCCGAGATTTTCGTCCTTTGCGGGGGCGGAAAGGGGTGTGGCGAAATTTGGACACGAAACGGTCAAGGTCCGATATCACAGGAGTGTGGATACCAAATTTGGTTGCTATGGCTCTTATAGGTTCTGAGATCCTTGAACTCATATTTTGCAATTGGCAAAGCCGACCATGAAACCTGTGTGTTAGAGAGAGACAGAGCGAGAAAGAATGAAATTGTTTTCTTGATTCTGGCTATAATAATCATACGATCTGGTTGAGATTTTACAATCTAGAACATATAGTCATCCTCTACGATTCTGCGTTTTTGGTTTTATCGTATTTTTAAAAATCTGGATGCCACAGATTTTCGTCCTTTGTGGGGGTGGAAGTGGGCGGGGCGAAGTTTTGAAATATTTTTGTAGCAGTGACATATCACAGAAGTCTGGATCCAAAACATCGTTGCTCTAGCTCTTATAGTCTTTGAGCACTGGGCGCTGAAGGGGACGGACAGACGGACGGACGGACAGACCGACAGACGGACAGACGGACGGACGGACAGACGGACAGACGGACGGACGGACAGACGGACAGACAGACATGGCTCAATCGACTCGGCTATTGATGCTGATCAAGAACATATATACTTTATGGGGTCGGAAACGATTCCTTCTGGACGTTACACACATCCACTTTTACCACAAATCTAATATACCCCAATACTCATTTTGAGTATCGGGTATAAAAAACGAGGTGGAACGTTGTGAGTTGCTGCGGACACCGCAACTCTGCAGTTATATCCGATACTAAGTCAGTATGGCTCTCCTCCGGCAGACGCCGCTAATATTGAACCACACGATAAAGAGTGCGTGCGAGAGAGACAGAAAATCAGTCTGAGCGTGACGTCGGGCGCTGCGTAGCCACTGAAAATTGATTTCTTGCTTTTGGCTACAAAAATGATCCGATCTGATCCAGATTCAGCAATCTAATAGATATGGTCATTATCTATGATTCTGCGTTTTTAGTTTTTTCGAATGTGCAATAATGTGGATGCAACAGATTTTCGTCCTTTGTGTGGGCGGAAGGGGGTGGGGCGAAACTTTGAGATACACGTTTTATAGTAAGATCTAACAGGAGTGCGGATACCAAATTTGGTTACTCTAGCCTTAATAGTCTCTGAGATTTTTGAATATCCCCAGATTTTCGTCCTTTGCCGTCGCGGAAGGGGGTGTGGCGAAATTTGGACACGAAACGGTCAAGATCCGATATCACAGGAGTGTGGATACCAAATTTGGTTGCTCTGGCTCTTATAGGTTCTGAGATCCTTGAACTTATATTTTGCAATTGACAAAACCGACCATGAAACCCGTGTGTTAGAGAGAGACAGAGCGAGAAAGAATGAAATTGTTTTCTTGATTCTGGCTATAATCATTATACGATCTGGTTCAGATTTTGCACTGTAGAAGATATGGTCATCCTCACCGATTCTGCGTTTTTGGTTTTATCGTATCTTTAAAAATGTGGATGCCATAGATTTTCGTCCTTTGTGGGGGCGGAAGAGGGCGGGGCGAAGTTTTGAAATATTTTTGTAGCAGTGACATATCACAAAAGTCTGGATCCAAAACATCGTTGCTCTAGCTCTTATAGTCTTTGAGCACTAGGCGCTGAAGGGGACGGACGGACGGACGGACGGACGGATGGACGGACGGACAGACGGACAGACAGACAGGGCTCAATCGACTCGGCTATTGATGCTGATCCTTCTGCTGATTCCTTCTGGACGTCACACACATCCACTTTTACCACAAATCTAATAGACCCCAATACTCATTTTGAGTATCGGGTATAAAAAACGAGGTGGAACGTTGTGAGTTGCTGCGGACACCGCAACTCTACAGTTATACCCGATACTAAGTCAGTATGGCTCTCCTGCGGCAGACGCCGCTAATATTGAACCACACGACAAAGAGTGCGTGCGAGAGAGACAGAAAATCAGTCTGAGCGTGACGTCGGGCGCTGCGTAGCTACTGAAAATTGATTTCTTGCTTTTGGCTACAAAAATGATCCGATCTGATCCAGATTCGGCAATCTGATAGATATGGTCATTATCTATGATTCTGCGTTCTTAGTTTTCTCAAATGTGCAATATTGTGGATGCAACAGATTTTCGTCTTTTGTAGGGGCGGAAGGGGGTGGGGCGAAATTCTGAGATATACGTTTTGTAGTGAGATCTTACAGAAGTGCGGATACCAAATTTGGTTACTCTAGCCTTAATAGTCTCTGAGATTTGTGGATGCCCCAGAATTTCGTCCTTTGCGGGGGCGGAAGTGGGCGGGGCGAAGTTTTGAAATATTTTTGTAGCAGTGACATATCACAGAAGTCTGGATCCAAAACATCGTTGCTCTAGCTCGTATAGTCTTTGAGCACTAGGCGCTGAAGGGGACGGACGGACGGACGGACGGACGGACGGACGGACGGACAGACGGACAGACAGACAGGGCTCAATCGACTCGGCTATTGATGCTGATCAAGAATATATATACTTTATGGGGTCGGAAACGATTCCTTCTGGACGATTTTCGTCTTTTGTAGGGGCGGAAGGGGGTGGGGCGAAATTTGGACACGAAACGGTCAAGGTCCGATATCACAGGAGTGTGGATACCAAATTTGGTTGCTCTGGCTCTTATAGGTTCTGAGATCCTTGAACTCATATTTTGCAATTGGCAAAGCCGACCATGAAACCTGTGTGTTAGAGAGAGACAGAGCGAGAAAGAATGAAATTGTTTTCTTGATTCTGGCTATAATCATTATACGATCTGGTTCAGATTTTGCACTGTAGAAGATATGGTCATCCTCACCGATTCTGCGTTTTTGGTTTTATCGTATCTTTAAAAATGTGGATGCCATAGATTTTCGTTCTTTGTGGGGGCGTAAGTGGGCGGGGCGAAGTTTTGAAATATTTTTGTAGCAGTGACATATCACAGAAGTCTAGATCCAAAACATCGTTGCTCTAGCTCTTATAGTCTTTGAGCACTAGGCGCTGAAGGGGACGGACAGACGGACGGACGGACAGACCGACAGACGGACAGACGGACAGACAGACATGGCTCAATCGACTCGGCTGTTGATGCT
The DNA here is from genome assembly GCF_003369915.1 of Drosophila miranda. NCBI lineage: Eukaryota > Metazoa > Arthropoda > Insecta > Diptera > Drosophilidae > Drosophila > Drosophila miranda. Next base: position 37,685,826 of record NW_022881603.1, read on the forward strand.
GATCAAGAATATATATACTTTATGGGGTCGGAAACGATTCCTTCTGGACGTTACACACATCCACTTTTACCACAAATCTAATATACCCCAATACTCATTTTGAGTATCGGGTATAAAAAACGAGGTGGAACGCTGTGAGTTGCTGCGGACACCGCAACTCTACAGTTATACCCGATACTACAAAAATAATCCGATCTGATCCAGATTCAGCAATCTGATAGATATGGTCATTATCTATGATTCTGCGTTTTTAGTTTTCTCGAATGTGCAATATTGTGGATGAAGCAGATTTTCGTCTTTTGTGGGGGCGGAAGGGGGTGGGGCGAAATTCTGAGATATACGTTTTATAGTGAGATCTAACAGAAGTGCGGATACCAAATTTGGTTACTCTAGCCTTAATGATGCTGGCTATAATAATTATACGATCTGGTTCAGATTTTGCACTGTAGAAGATATGGTCATCCTCACCGATTCTGCGTTTTTGGTTTTATCGTATCTTTAAAAATGTGGATGCCATAGATTTTCGTCCTTTGTGGGGGCGGAAGTGGGCGGGGCGAAGTTTTGAAATATTTTTGTAGCAGTGACATATCACAGAAGTCTAGATCCAAAACATCGTTGCTCTAGCTCTTATAGTCTTTGAGCACTAGGCGCTGAAGGGGACGGACAGACGGACGGACGGACAGACCGACAGACGGACAGACGGACGGACGGACAGACGGACAGACGGACGGACGGACAGACGGATAGACGGACAGACAGACATGGCTCAATCGACTCGGCTATTGATGCTGATCAAGAATATATATACTTTATGGGGTCGGAAACGATTCCTTCTGGACGTTACACACATCCACTTTTACCACAAACCTAATATACCCCAATACTCATTTTGAGTATCGGTTATAAAAAACGAGGTGGAACGTTGTGAGTTGCTGCGGACACCGCAACTCTACAGTTATACCCGATACTAAGTCAGTATGGCTCTCCTCCGGCAGACGCCGCTAATATTGAACCACACGATAAAGAGTGCGTGCGAGAGAGACAGAAAATCAGTCTGAGCGTGACGTCGGGCGCTGCGTAGCCACTGAAAATTGATTTCTTGCTTTTGGCTACAAAAATGATCCGATCTGATCCAGATTCAGCAATCTGATAGATATGGTCATTATCTATGATTTTGCGTTTTTAGTTTTCTCGAATGTGCAATATCGTGGATGCAACAGATTTTCGTCTTTTGTATACGTTTTATAGTGAGATCTAACAGAAGTGCGGATATTAAATTTGGTTACTCTAGCCTTAATAGACTCTGAGATTTGTGGACGCCCCAGATTTTCGTCCTTTGCGGGGGCGAAAGGGGGTGTGGCGAAATTTGGACACGAAACGGTCAAGGTCCGATATCACAGGAGTGTGGATACCAAATTTGGTTGCTCTGGCTCTTATAGGTTCTGAGATCCTTGAACTCATATTTTGCAATTGGCAAAGCCGACCATGAAACCTGTGTGTTAGAGAGAGACAGAGCGAGAAAGAATGAAATTGTTTTCTTGATTCTGGCTATAATAATCATACGATCTGGTTGAGATTTTACAATCTAGAACATATAGTCATCCTCTACGATTCTGCGTTTTTGGTTTTATCGTATTTTTAAAAATCTGGATGCCACAGATTTTCGTTCTTTGTGGGGGTGGAAGTGGGCGGGGCGAAGTTTTGAAATATTTTTGTAGCAGTGACATATCACAGAAGTCTGGATCCAAAACATCGTTGCTCTAGCTCTTATAGTCTTTGAGCACTAGGCGCTGAAGGGGACGGACGGACGGACGGACGGACGGACGGACGGACGGACGGACGGACGGACGGATGGACGGACGGACAGACGGACAGACAGACGGACAGACAGACATGGCTCAATCGACTCGGCTGTTGATGCTGATCAAGAATATATATACTTTATGGGGTCGGAAACGATTCCTTCTGGACGTTACACACATCCACTTTTACCACAAATCTAATATACCCCAATACTCATTTTGAGTATCGGGCATAACGAGGGGGAACGTTGTGAGTTGCTGCGGACACCGCAACTCTACAGTTATACCCGATACTAAGTCAGTATGGCTCTCCTCCGGCAGACGCCGCTAATATTGAACCACACGATAAAGAGTGCGTGCGAGAGAGACAGAAAATCAGTCTGAGCGTGACGTCGGGCGCTGCGTAGCCACTGAAAATTGATTTCTTGCTTTTGGCTACAAAAATGATCCGATCTGATCCAGATTCAGCAATCTGATAGATATGGTCATTATCTATGATTTTGCGTTTTTAGTTTTCTCGAATGTGCAATATCGTGGATGCAACAGATTTTCGTCTTTTGTATACGTTTTATAGTGAGATCTAACAGAAGTGCGGATACCAAATTTGGTTACTCTAGCCTTAATAGTCTCTGAGATTTGTGGATGCCCCAGATTTTCGTCCTTTGCGGGGGCGGAAGGGGGTGTGGCGAAATTTGGACACGAAACGGTCAAGGTCCGATATCACAGGAGTGTGGATACCAAATTTGGTTGCTCTGGCTCTTATAGGTTCTGAGATCCTTGAACTCATATTTTGCAATTGGCAAAGCCGACCATGAAACCTGTGTGTTAGAGAGAGACAGAGCGAGAAAGAATGAAATTGTTTTCTTGATTCTGGCTATAATAATCATACGATCTGGTTGAGATTTTACACTCTAGAACATATAGTCATCCTCTACGATTCTGCGTTTTTGGTTTTATCGTATTTTTAAAAATCTGGATGCCACAGATTTTCGTCCTTTGTGGGGGTGGAAGTGGGCGGGGCGAAGTTTTGAAATATTTTTGTAGCAGTGACATATCACAGAAGTCTGGATCCAAAACATCGTTGCTCTAGCTCTTATAGTCTTTGAGCACTAGGCGCTGAAGGGGACGGACGGACGGACGGACGGACGGACGGACGGACGGACGGACGGACGGACGGACGGACGGATGGACGGACGGACAGACGGACAGACAGACGGACAGACAGACATGGCTCAATCGACTCGGCTGTTGATGCTGATCAAGAATATATATACTTTATGGGGTCGGAAACGATTCCTTCTGGACGTTACACACATCCACTTTTACCACAAATCTAATATACCCCAATACTCATTTTGAGTATCGGGTATAAAAAACGAGGTGGAACGTTGTGAGTTGCGGCGGACACCGCAACTCTACAGTTATACCCGATACTAAGTCAGTATGGCTCTCCTCCGGCAGACGCCGCTAATATTGAACCACACGATAAAGAGTGCGTGCGAGAGAGACAGAAAATCAGTCTGAGCGTGACGTCGGGCGCTGCGTAGCCACTGAAAATTGATTTCTTGCTTTTGGCTACAAAAATGATCCGATCTGATCCAGATTCAGCAATCTGATAGATATGGTCATTATCTATGATTTTGCGTTTTTAGTTTTCTCGAATGTGCAATATCGTGGATGCCACAGATTTTCGTCTTTTGTTTACGATTTATAGTGAGATCTAACAGAAGTGCGGATACCAAATTTGGTTACTCTAGCCTTAATAGTCTCTGAGATTTGTGGATGCCCCAGATTTTCGTCCTTTGCGGGGCCGAAAGGGGTGTGGCGAAATTTGGACACGAAACGGTCAAGGTCCGATATCACAGGAGTGTGGATACCAAATTTGGTTGCTCTGGCTCTTATAGGTTCTGAGATCCGTGAACTCATATTTTGCAATTGGCAAAGCCGACCATGAAACCTGTGTGTTAGAGAGAGACAGAGCGAGAAAGAATGAAATTGTTTTCTTGATTCTGGCTATAATAATTATACGATCTGGTTGAGATTTTACAATCTAGAACATATAGACATCCTCTACGATTCTGCGTTTTTGGTTTTATCGTATCTTTAAAAATGTGGATGCCACAGATTTTCGTCTTTTGTGGGGGCGGAAGTGGGCGGGGCGAAGTTTTGAAATATTTTTGTAGCAGTGACATATCACAGAAGTCTAGATCCAAAACATCGTTGCTCTAGCTCTTATAGTCTTTGAGCACTAGGCGCTGAAGGGGACGGACAGACGGACGGACGGACAGACCGACAGACGGACAGACGGACAGACGGACGGACGGACAGACGGACAGACAGACATGGCTCAATCGACTCGGCTGTTGATGCTGATCAAGAATATATATACTTTATGGGGTCGGAAACGATTCCTTCTGGACGTTACACACATCCACTTTTACCACAAATCTAATATACCCCAATACTCATTTTGAGTATCGGGTATAAAAAACGAGGTGGAACGTTGTGAGTTGCTGCGGACACCGCAACTCTACAGTTATACCCGATACTAAGTCAGTATGGCTCTCCTCCGGCAGACGCCGCTAATATTGAACCACACGATAAAGAGTGCGTGCGAGAGAGACAGAAAATCAGTCTGAGCGTGACGTCGGGCGCTGCGTAGCCACTGAAAAGTGATTTCTTGCTTTTGGCTACAAAAATGATCCGATCTGATCCAGATTCAGCAATCTGATAGATATGGTCATTATCTATGATTTTGCGTTTTTAGTTTTCTCGAATGTGCAATATCGTGGATGCAACAGATTTTCGTCTTTTGTGGGGGCGGAAGGGGGTGGGGCGAAATTCTGAGATATACGTTTTATAATGAGATCTAACAGAAGTGCGGATACCAAATTTGGTTACTCTAGCCTTAATAGTCTCTGAGATTTGTGGATGCCCCAGATTTTCGTCCTTTGCGGGGGCGGAAACGGTCAAGGTCCGATATCACAGGAGTGTGGATACTAAATTTGGTTGCTCTGGCTCTTATAGGTTCTGAGATCCTAGAACTCATATTTTGCAATTGACAAAACCGACCATGAAACCCGTGTGTTAGAGAGAGACAGAGCGAGAAAGAATGAAATTGTTTTCTTGATTCTGGCTATAATCATTATACGATCTGGTTGAGATTTTACAATCTAGAACATATAGTCATCCTCTACGATTCTGCGTTTTTGGTTTAATCGTATTTTAAAAAATCTGGATGCCACAGATTTTCGTCCTTTGTGGGGGTGGAAGTGGGCGGGGCGAAGTTTTGAAATATTTTTGTAGCAGTGACATATCACAGAAGTCTGGATCAAAAACATCGTTGCTCTAGCTCTTATAGTCTTTGAGCACTAGGCGCTGAAGGGGACGGACGGACGGACGGACGGACGGACGGACGGACGGACGGACGGACGGATGGACGGACGGACAGACGGACAGACAGACGGACAGACAGACATGGCTCAATCGACTCGGCTGTTGATGCTGATCAAGAATATATATACTTTATGGGGTCGGAAACGATTCCTTCTGGACGTTACACACATCCACTTTTACCACAAATCTAATATACCCCAATACTCATTTTGAGTATCGGGTATAAAAAACGAGGTGGAACGTTGTGAGTTGCTGCGGACACCGCAACTCTACAGTTATACCCGATACTAAGTCAGTATGGCTCTCCTCCGGCAGACGCCGCTAATATTGAACCACACGATAAAGAGTGCGTGCGAGAGAGACAGAAAATCAGTCTGAGCGTGACGTCGGGCGCTGCGTAGCCACTGAAAATTGATTTCTTGCTTTTGGCTACAAAAATGATCCGATCTGATCCAGATTCAGCAATCTGATAGATATGGCCATTATCTATGATTTTGCGTTTTTAGTTTTCTCGAATGTGCAATATCGTGGATGCAACAGATTTTCGTCTTTTGTATACGTTTTATAGTGAGATCTAACAGAAGTGCGGATACCAAATTTGGTTACTCTAGCCTTAATAGTCTCTGAGATTTGTGGATGCCCCAGATTTTCGTCCTTTGCGGGGCCGAAAGGGGTGTGGCGAAATTTGGACACGAAACGGTCAAGGTCCGATATCACAGGAGTGTGGATACCAAATTTGGTTGCTCTGGCTCTTATAGGTTCTGAGATCCGTGAACTCATATTTTGCAATTGGCAAAGCCGACCATGAAAACTGTGTGTTAGAGAGAGACAGAGCGAGAAAGAATGAAATTGTTTTCTTGATTCTGGCTATAATAATTATACGATCTGGTTGAGATTTTACAATCTAGAACATATAGACATCCTCTACGATTCTGCGTTTTTGGTTTTATCGTATCTTTAAAAATGTGGATGCCACAGATTTTCGTCCTTTGTGGGGGCGGAAGTGGGCGGGGCGAAGTTTTGAAATATTTTTGTAGCAGTGACATATCACAGAAGTCTAGATCCAAAACATCGTTGCTCTAGCTCTTATAGTCTTTGAGCACTAGGCGCTGAAGGGGACCGACAGACGGACGGACGGACAGACCGACAGACGGACAGACGGACGGACGGACAGACGGACAGACGGACAGACAGACATGGCTCAATCGACTCGGCTGTTGATGCTGATCAAGAATATATATACTTTATGGGGTCGGAAACGATTCCTTCTGGACGTTACACACATCCACTTTTACCACAAATCTAATATACCCCAATACTCATTTTGAGTATCGGGTATAAAAAACGAGGTGGAACGTTGTGAGTTGCTGCGGACACCGCAACTCTAAAGTTATACCCGATACTAAGTCAGTATGGCTCTCCTCCGGCAGACGCCGCTAATATTGAACCACACGATAAAGAGTGCGTGCGAGAGAGCCAGAAAATCAGTCTGAGCGTGACGTCGGGCGCTGCGTAGCCACTGAAAATTGATTTCTTGCTTTTGGCTACAAAAATGATCCGATCTGATCCAGATTCAGCAATCTGATAGATATGGTCATTATCTATGATTTTGCGTTTTTAGTTTTCTCGAATGTGCAATAATGTGGATGCAACAGATTTTCGTTCTTTGTGTGGGCGGAAGGCGGTTGGGCGAAATTCTGAGATACACGTTTTATAGTAAGATCTAACAGGAGTGCGGATACCAAATTTGGTTTCTCTAGCCTTAATAGTCTCTGAGATTTTTGAATATCTCCAGATTTTCGTCCTTTGCCGTGGCGGAAGGGGGTGTGGCGAAATTTTGAAACAAACTCGTCTCGATCCGATATATTTGGAGTGTGGATACAAAATTTGGTTGCTCTAGCTTTTGTAGTCTCTGAGATCTAGGCGCTAATGTTTTACTCTAAGCAAAGCCGCCTATGCCACTTGTGTGTTAGAGAGAGACAGGGCGAGAAAAAATGAAATTGTTTTCTTGATGCTGGCTATAATAATAATACGATCCAATTCATATTCCGCAGTCTTAAAGATATGGTCATTCTCTACAATTCTACATTTTTGGTTTTCTCACATCTTTAAAATTGTGGATGCCACAGATTTTCGTCCTTTGTGGGGGCGGAAGTGGGCAGCGCGAAGTTTTGAAATATTTTTGTAGCAGTGACATATCACAGAAGTCTGGATCCAAAACATCGTTGCTCTAGCTCTTATAGTATTTGAGCCCTAGGCGCTGAAGGGGACGGACAGACGGACGGACGGACAGACAGACAGGGCTCAATCGACTCGGCTATTGATGCTGATCAAGAATATATATACTTTATGGGGTCGGAAACGATTCCTTCTGGACGTTACACACATCCACTTTTACCACAAATCTAATATACCCCAATACTCATTTTGAGTATCGGGTATAACGAGGGGGAACGTTGTGAGTTGCTGCGGACACCGCAACTCTACGGTTATACCCGATACTTAGTCAGTATGGCTCTCCTCCGGCAGACGCCGCTAATATTGAACGACACGACAAAGAGTGCGTGCGAGAGAGACAGAAAATCAGTCTGAGCGTGACGTCGGGCGCTGCGTAGCCAGTGCAAATTGATTTGTTCCTTTTGGGTATAAAAATGATCCGATCTGATCCAGATTCAGCAGTCTGATAGATATGGTCATTATCTATGATTCTGCGTTTTAATTTTCTCGAATCTGCAATATTGTGGATGCAACAGATTTTCGTCCTTTGTGGGGGCGGAAGGGGGTGGGGCGAAATTCTGTGATATACGTTTTATAGTGAGATCTAACAAAAGTGCGGATACCAAATTTGGTTACTCTAGCCTTAATAGTCTCTGAGATTTGTGGATGCCCCAGATTTTCGTCCTTTACGGGGGCGGAAGGGGGTGTGGCGAAATTTGGACACGAAACGGTCAAGGTCCGATATCACAGGAGTGTGGATACCAAATTTGCTTGCTCTGGCTCTTATAGGTTCTGAGATCCTTGAACTCATATTTTGCAATTGGCAAAGCCGACCATGAAACCTGTGTGTTAGAGAGAGACAGAGCGAGAAAGAATGAAATTGTTTTCTTGATTCTGGCTATAATAATTATACGATCTGGTTGAGATTTTACACTCTAGAACATATAGTCATCCTCTACGATTCTGCGTTTTGGTTTTATCGTATCTTTAAAAATGTGGATGCCACAGATTTTCGTCTTTTGTGGGGGCGGAAGTGGGCGGGGCGAAGTTTTGAAATATTTTTGTAGCAGTGACATATCACAGAAGTCTAGATCCAAAACATCGTTGCTCTAGCTCTTATAGTCCTTGAGCACTAGGCGCTGAAGGGGACGGACAGACGGACGGACGGACAGACCGACAGACGGACAGACGGACGGACGGACAGACGGACAGACAGACATGGCTCAATCGACTCGGCTGTTGATGCTGATCAAGAATATATATACTTTATGGGGTCGGAAACGATTCCTTCTGGACGTTACACACATCCACTTTTACCACAAATCTAATATACCCCAATACTCATTTTGAGTATCGGGTATAATAACTCTCCTCCGGCAGACGCCGCTAATATTAAACGACACGACAAAGAGTGCGTGCGAGAGAGACAGAAAATCAGTCTGAGCGTGACGTCGGGCGCTGCGTAGCCACTGAAAATTGATTTCTTGCTTTTGGCTACAAAAATAATCCGATCTGATCCAGATTCAGCAATCTGATAGATATGGTCATTATCTATGATTCTGCGTTTTTAGTTTTCTCGAATGTACAATATTGTGTATGCAACAGATTTTCGTCTTTTGTGGGGGCGAAAGGGGGTGCGTCGAAATTCTGAGATATACGTTTTATAGTGAGATCTAACAGAAGTGCGGATACCAAATTTGGTTACTCTAGCCTTAATAGTCTCTGAGATTTGTGGATGCCCTAGATTTTCGTCCTTTGCGGGGGCGGAAGGGGGTGTGGCGAAATTTGGACACGAAACGGTCAAGGTCCGATATCACAGGAGTGTGGATACTAAATTTGGTTGCTCTGGCTCTTATAGGTTCTGAGATCCTTGAACTCATATTTTGCAATTGACAAAACCGACCATGAAACCCGTGTGTTAGAGAGAGACTGAGCGAGAAAGAATGAAATTGTTTTCTTGATTCTGGCTATAATCATTATACGATCTGGTTCAGATTTTGCTTTGTAGAAGATATGGTCATCCTCACCGATTCTGCGTTTTTGGTTTTATCGTATCTTTAAAAATGTGGATGCCACAGATTTTCGTCCTTTGTGGGGGCGGAAGTGGGCGGGGCGAAGTTTTGAAATATTTTTGTAGCAGTGACATATCACAGAAGTCTGGATCCAAAACATCGTTGCTCTAGCTCTTATAGTCTTTGAGCACTAGGCGCTGAAGGGGACGGACAGACGGACAGGCGGACGGACGGACAGCCAGACAGGGCTCAATCGACTCGGCTATTGATGCTGATCAAGAATATATATACTTTATGTTGTCGGAAACGATTCCTTTTGGACGTTACACACATCCACTTTTACCACAAATCTAATATACCCCAATACTCATTTTGAGTATCGGGTATAACGAGGGGGAACGTTGTGAGTTGCTGCGGACACCGCAACTCTACGGTTATACCCGATACTAAGTCAGTAGATCCAAAACATCGTTGCTCTAGCTCTTATAGTGTTTGAGCACTAGGCGCTGAAGGGGACGGACAGACGGACGGACAGACGAACGGACGGACAGACGGACAGACAGACATGGCTCAATCGACTCGGCTGTTGATGCTGATCAAGAATATATATACTTTATGGGGTCGGAAACGATTCCTTCTGGACGTTACACACATCCACTTTTACCACAAATCTAATATACCCCAATACTCATTTTGAGTATCGGGTATAATAACTCTCCTCCGGCAGACGCCGCTAATATTAAACGACACGACAAAGAGTGCGTGCGAGAGAGACAGAAAATCAGTCTGAGCGTGACGTCGGGCGCTGCGTAGCCAGTGCAAATTGATTTGTTCCTTTTGGGTATAAAAATGATCCGATCTGATCCAGATTCAGCAGTCTGATAGATATGGTCATTATCTATGATTCTGCGTTTTAATTTTCTCGAATCTGCAATATTGTGGATGCAACAGATTTTCGTCCTTTGTGGGGGCGGAAGGGGGTGGGGCGAAATTCTGAGATATACGTTTTATAGTGAGATCTAACAGAAGTGCGGATACCAAATTTGGTTACTCTAGCCTTAATAGTCTCTGAGATTTGTGGATGCCCCAGATTTTCGTCCTTTACGGGGGCGGAAGGGGGTGTGGCGAAATTTGGACACGAAACGGTCAAGGTCCGATATCACAGGAGTGTGGATACCAAATTTGGTTGCTCTGGCTCTTATAGGTTCTGAGATCCTTGAACTCATATTTTGCAATTGGCAAAGCCGACCATGAAACCTGTGTGTTAGAGAGAGACAGAGCGAGAAAGAATGAAATTGTTTTCTTGATTCTGGCTATAATAATTATACGATCTGGTTGAGATTTTACACTCTAGAACATATAGTCATCCTCTACGATTCTGCGTTTTGGTTTTATCGTATCTTTAAAAATGTGGATGCCACAGATTTTCGTCTTTTGTGGGGGCGGAAGGGGGCGGGGCGAAGTTTTGAAATATTTTTGTAGCAGTGACATCTCACAGAAGTCTAGATCCAAAACATCGTTGCTCTAGCTCTTATAGTCCTTGAGCACTAGGCGCTGAAGGGGACGGACAGACGGACGGACGGACAGACCGACAGACGGACAGACGGACGGACGGACAGACGGACAGACAGACATGGCTCAATCGACTCGGCTGTTGATGCTGATCAAGAATATATATACTTTATGGGGTCGGAAACGATTCCTTCTGGACGTTACACACATCCACTTTTACCACAAATCTAATATACCCCAATACTCATTTTGAGTATCGGGTATAATAACTCTCCTCCGGCAGACGCCGCTAATATTAAACGACACGACAAAGAGTGCGTGCGAGAGAGACAGAAAATCAGTCTGAGCGTGACGTCGGGCGCTGCGTAGCCACTGAAAATTGATTTCTTGCTTTTGGCTACAAAAATAATCCGATCTGATCCAGATTCAGCAATCTGATAGATATGGTCATTATCTATGATTCTGCGTTTTTAGTTTTCTCGAATGTACAATATTGTGTATGCAACAGATTTTCGTCTTTTGTGGGGGCGGAAGGGGGTGGGGCGAAATTCTGAGATATACGTTTTATAGTGAGATCTAACAGAAGTGCGGATACCAAATTTGGTTACTCTAGCCTTAATAGTCTCTGAGATTTGTGGATGCCCCAGATTTTCGTCCTTTGCGGGGGCGGAAACGGTCAAGGTCCGATATCACAGGAGTGTGGATACTAAATTTGGTTGCTCTGGCTCTTATAGGTTCTGAGATCCTTGAACTCATATTTTGCAATTGACAAAACCGACCATGAAACCCGTGTATTAGAGAGAGACAGAGCGAGAAAGAATGAAATTGTTTTCTTGATTTGGCTATAATAATTATACGATCTGGTTGAGATTTTACACTCTAGAACATATAGTCATCCTCTACGATTCTGCGTTTTGGTTTTATCGTATCTTTAAAAATGTGGATGCCACAGATGTTCGTTCTTTGTGGGGGCGGAAGTGGGCGGGGCGAAGTTTTGAAATATTTTTGTAGCAGTGACATATCACAGAAGTCTGGATCCAAAACATCGTTGCTCTAGCTCTTATAGTATTTGAGCACTAGGCGCTGAAGGGGACGGACAGACGGACGGACGGACAGACAGACAGGGCTCAATCGACTCGGCTATTGATGCTGATCAAGAATATATATACTTTATGGGGTCGGAAACGATTCCTTCTGGACGTTACACACATCCACTTTTACCACAAATCTAATATACCCCAATACTCATTTTGAGTATCGGGTATAACGAGGGGGAACGTTGTGAGTTGCTGCGGACACCGCAACTCTACGGTTATACCCGATACTTAGTCAGTATGGCTCTCCTCCGGCAGACGCCGCTAATATTAAACGACACGACAAAGAGTGCGTGCGAGAGAGACAGAAAATCAGTCTGAGCGTGACGTCGGGCGCTGCGTAGCCAGTGCAAATTGATTTGTTCCTTTTGGGTATAAAAATGATCCGATCTGATCCAGATTCAGCAGTCTGATAGATATGGTCATTATCTATGATTCTGCGTTTTAATTTTCTCGAATCTGCAATATTGTGGATGCAACAGATTTTCGTCCTTTGTGGGGGCGGAAGGGGGTGGGGCGAAATTCTGAGATATACGTTTTATAGTGAGATCTAACAAAAGTGCGGATACCAAATTTGGTTACTCTAGCCTTAATAGTCTCTGAGATTTGTGGATGCCCCAGATTTTCGTCCTTTACGGGGGCGGAAGGGGGTGTGGCGAAATTTGGACACGAAACGGTCAAGGTCCGATATCACAGGAGTGTGGATACCAAATTTGCTTGCTCTGGCTCTTATAGGTTCTGAGATCCTTGAACTCATATTTTGCAATTGGCAAAGCCGACCATGAAACCTGTGTGTTAGAGAGAGACAGAGCGAGAAAGAATGAAATTGTTTTCTTGATTCTGGCTATAATAATTATACGATCTGGTTGAGATTTTACACTCTAGAACATATAGTCATCCTCTACGATTCTGCGGTTTGGTTTTATCGTATCTTTAAAAATGTGCATGCCACAGATTTTCGTCTTTTGTGGGGGCGGAAGTGGGCGGGGCGAAGTTTTGAAATATTTTTGTAGCAGTGACATATCACAGAAGTCTAGATCCAAAACATCGTTGCTCTAGCTCTTATAGTCCTTGAGCACTAGGCGCTGAAGGGGACGGACAGACGGACGGACGGACAGACCGACAGACGGACAGACGGACGGACGGACAGACGGACAGACAGACATGGCTCAATCGACTCGGCTGTTGATGCTGATCAAGAATATATATACTTTATGGGGTCGGAAACGATTCCTTCTGGACGTTACACACATCCACTTTTACCACAAATCTAATATACCCCAATACTCATTTTGAGTATCGGGTATAATAACTCTCCTCCGGCAGACGCCGCTAATATTAAACGACACGACAAAGAGTGCGTGCGAGAGAGACAGAAAATCAGTCTGAGCGTGACGTCGGGCGCTGCGTAGCCACTGAAAATTGATTTCTTGCTTTTGGCTACAAAAATAATCCGATCTGATCCAGATTCAGCAATCTGATAGATATGGTCATTATCTATGATTCTGCGTTTTTAGTTTTCTCGAATGTACAATATTGTGTATGCAACAGATTTTCGTCTTTTGTGGGGGCGAAAGGGGGTGGGTCGAAATTCTGAGATATACGTTTTATAGTGAGATCTAACAGATGTGCGGATACCAAATTTGGTTACTCTAGCCTTAATAGTCTCTGAGATTTGTGGATGCCCCAGATTTTCGTCCTTTGCGGGGGCGGAAACGGTCAAGGTCCGATATCACAGGAGTGTGGATACTAAATTTGGTTGCTCTGGCTCTTATAGGTTCTGAGATCCTTGAACTCATATTTTGCAATTGACAAAACCGACCATGAAACCCGTGTATTAGAGAGAGACAGAGCGAGAAAGAATGAAATTGTTTTCTTGATTCTGGCTATAATAATCATACGATCTGGTTGAGATCTTACACTCTAGAACATATAGTCATCCTCTACGATTCTGCGTTTTGGTTTTATCGTATCTTTAAAAATGTGGATGCCACAGATGTTCGTTCTTTGTGGGGGCGGAAGTGGGCGGGGCGAAGTTTTGAAATATTTTTGTAGCAGTGACATATCACAGAAGTCTGGATCCAAAACATCGTTGCTCTAGCTCTTATAGTATTTGAGCACTAGGCGCTGAAGGGGACGGACAGACGGACGGACGGACAGACAGACAGGGCTCAATCGACTCGGCTATTGATGCTGATCAAGAATATATATACTTTATGGGGTCGGAAACGATTCCTTCTGGACGTTACACACATCCACTTTTACCACAAATCTAATATACCCCAATACTCATTTTGAGTATCGGGTATAACGAGGGGGAACGTTGTGAGTTGCTGCGGACACCGCAACTCTACGGTTATACCCGATACTTAGTCAGTATGGCTCTCCTCCGGCAGACGCCGCTAATATTAAACGACACGACAAAGAGTGCGTGCGAGAGAGACAGAAAATCAGTCTGAGCGTGACGTCGGGCGCTGCGTAGCCAGTGCAAATTGATTTGTTCCTTTTGGGTATAAAAATGATCCGATCTGATCCAGATTCAGCAGTCTGATAGATATGGTCATTATCTATGATTCTGCGTTTTAATTTTCTCGAATCTGCAATATTGTGGATGCAACAGATTTTCGTCCTTTGTGGGGGCGGAAGGGGGTGGGGCGAAATTCTGAGATATACGTTTTATAGTGAGATCTAACAAAAGTGCGGATACCAAATTTGGTTACTCTAGCCTTAATAGTCTCTGAGATTTGTGGATGCCCCAGATTTTCGTCCTTTACGGGGGCGGAAGGGGGTGTGGCGAAATTTGGACACGAAACGGTCAAGGTCCGATATCACAGGAGTGTGGATACCAAATTTGCTTGCTCTGGCTCTTATAGGTTCTGAGATCCTTGAACTCATATTTTGCAATTGGCAAAGCCGACCATGAAACCTGTGTGTTAGAGAGAGACAGAGCGAGAAAGAATGAAATTGTTTTCTTGATTCTGGCTATAATAATTATACGATCTGGTTGAGATTTTACACTCTAGAACATATAGTCATCCTCTACGATTCTGCGTTTTGGTTTTATCGTATCTTTAAAAATGTGGATGCCACAGATTTTCGTCTTTTGTGGGGGCGGAAGTGGGCGGGGCGAAGTTTTGAAATATTTTTGTAGCAGTGACATATCACAGAAGTCTAGATCCAAAACATCGTTGCTCTAGCTCTTATAGTCCTTGAGCACTAGGCGCTGAAGGGGACGGACAGACGGACGGACGGACAGACCGACAGACGGACAGACGGACGGACGGACAGACGGACAGACAGACATGGCTCAATCGACTCGGCTGTTGATGCTGATCAAGAATATATATACTTTATGGGGTCGGAAACGATTCCTTCTGGACGTTACACACATCCACTTTTACCACAAATCTAATATACCCCAATACTCATTTTGAGTATCGGGTATAATAACTCTCCTCCGGCAGACGCCGCTAATATTAAACGACACGACAAAGAGTGCGTGCGAGAGAGACAGAAAATCAGTCTGAGCGTGACGTCGGGCGCTGCGTAGCCACTGAAAATTGATTTCTTGCTTTTGGCTACAAAAATAATCCGATCTGATCCAGATTCAGCAATCTGATAGATATGGTCATTATCTATGATTCTGCGTTTTTAGTTTTCTCGAATGTACAATATTGTGTATGCAACAGATTTTCGTCTTTTGTGGGGGCGAAAGGGGGTGGGTCGAAATTCTGAGATATACGTTTTATAGTGAGATCTAACAGAAGTGCGGATACCAAATTTGGTTACTCTAGCCTTAATAGTCTCTGAGATTTGTGGATGCCCTAGATTTTCGTCCTTTGCGGGGGCGGAAGGGGTGTGGCGAAATTTGGACACGAAACGGTCAAGGTCCGATATCACAGGAGTGTGGATACTAAATTTGGTTGCTCTGGCTTTTATAGGTTCTGAGATCCTTGAACTCATATTTTGCAATTGACAAAACCGACCATGAAACCCGTGTGTTAGAGAGAGACAGAGCGAGAAAGAATGAAATTGTTTTCTTGATTCTGGCTATAATCATTATACGATCTGGTTCAGATTTTGCTTTGTAGAAGATATGGTCATCCTCACCGATTCTGCGTTTTTGGTTTTATCGTATCTTTAAAAATGTGGATGCCACAGATTTTCGTCCTTTGTGGGGGCGGAAGTGGGCGGGGGGAAGTTTTGAAATATTTTTGTAGCAGTGACATATCACAGAAGTCTGGATCCAAAACATCGTAGCTCTAGCTCTTATAGTCTTTGAGCACTAGGCGCTGAAGGGGACGGACAGACGGACAGGCGGACGGACGGACAGACAGACATGGCTCAATCGACTCGGCTATTGATGCTGATCAAGAATATATATACTTTATGTTGTCGGAAACGATTCCTTTTGGACGTTACACACATCCACTTTTACCACAAATCTAATATACCCCAATACTCATTTTGAGTATCGGGTATAACGAGGGGGAACGTTGTGAGTTGCTGCGGACACCGCAACTCTACGGTTATACCCGATACTAAGTCAGTAGATCCAAAACATCGTTGCTCTAGCTCTTATAGTCTTTGAGCACTAGGCGCTGAAGGGGACGGACAGACGGACGGACAGACGAACGGACGGACAGACGGACAGACAGACATGGCTCAATCGACTCGGCTGTTGATGCTGATCAAGAATATATATACTTTATGGGGTCGGAAACGATTCCTTCTGGACGTTACACACATCCACTTTTACCACAAATCTAATATACCCCAATACTCATTTTGAGTATCGGGTATAATAACTCTCGTCCGGCAGACGCCGCTAATATTAAACGACACGACAAAGAGTGCGTGCGAGAGAGACAGAAAATCAGTCTGAGCGTGACGTCGGGCGCTGCGTAGCCAGTGCAAATTGATTTGTTCCTTTTGGGTATAAAAATGATCCGATCTGATCCAGATTCAGCAGTCTGATAGATATGGTCATTATCTATGATTCTGCGTTTTTAGTTTTCTCGAATGTACAATATTGTGTATGCAACAGATTTTCGTCTTTTGTGGGGGCGGAAGGGGGTGGGGCGAAATTCTGAGCTATACGTTTTATAGTGAGATCTAACAGAAGTGCGGATATCAAATTTGGTTACTCTAGCCTTAATAGTCTCTGAGATTTGTGGATGCCCCAGATTTTCGTCCTTTGCGGGGCGGAAACGGTCAAGGTCCGATATCACAGGAGTGTGGATACTAAATTTGGTTGCTCTGGCTCTTATAGGTTCTGAGATCCTTGAACTCATATTTTGCAATTGACAAAACCGACCATGAAACCCGTGTGTTAGAGAGAGACAGAGCGAGAAAGAATGAAATTGTTTTCTTGATTCTGGCTATAATCATTATACGATCTGGTTCAGATTTTGCTTTGTAGAAGATATGGTCATCCTCACCGATTCTGCGTTTTTGGTTTTATCGTATCTTTAAAAATGTGGATGCCACAGATTTTCGTCCTTTGTGGGGGCGGAAGTGGGCGGGGCGAAGTTTTGAAATATTTTTGTAGCAGTGACATATCACAGAAGTCTAGATCCAAAACATCGTTGCTCTAGCTCTTATAGTCCTTGAGCACTAGGCGCTGAAGGGGACGGACAGACGGACGGACGGACAGACCGACAGACGGACAGACGGACAGTTGGACGGACGGACAGACGGACAGACGGACAGACAGACATGGCTCAATCGACTCGGCTCTTGATGCTGATCAAGAATATATATACTTTATGGGGTCGGAAACGATTCCTTCTGGACGTTACACACATCCACTTTTACCACAAATCTAATATACCCCAATACTCATTTTGAGTATCGGGTATAATAACTCTCCTCCGGCAGACGCCGCTAATATTAAACGACACGACAAAGAGTGCGTGCGAGAGAGACAGAAAATCAGTCTGAGCGTGACGTCGGGCGCTGCGTAGCCACTGAAAATTGATTTCTTGCTTTTGGCTACAAAAATAATCCGATCTGATCCAGATTCAGCAATCTGATAGATATGGTCATTATCTATGATTCTGCGTTTTTAGTTTTCTCGAATGTACAATATTGTGTATGCAACAGATTTTCGTCTTTTGTGGGGGCGGAACGGGGTGGGGCGAAATTCTGAGCTATACGTTTTATAGTGAGATCTAACAGAAGTGCGGATACCAAATTTGGTTACTCTAGCCTTAATACTCTCTGAGATTTGTGGATGCCCCAGATTTTCGTCCTTTGCGGGGGCGGAAACGGTCAAGGTCCGATATCACAGGAGTGTGGATACTAAATTTGGTTGCTCTGGCTCTTATAGGTTCTGAGATCCTTGAACTCATATTTTGCAATTGACAAAACCGACCATGAAACCCGTGTGTTAGAGAGAGACAGAGCGAGAAAGAATGAAATTGTTTTCTTGATTCTGGCTATAATCATTATACGATCTGGTTCAGATTTTGCTTTGTAGAAGATATGGTCATCCTCACCGATTCTGCGTTTTTGGTTTTATCGTATCTTTAAAAATGTGGATGCCACAGATTTTCGTCCTTTGTGGGGGCGGAAGTGGGCGGGGCGAAGTT
The DNA here is from genome assembly GCF_003369915.1 of Drosophila miranda. Taxonomy (NCBI): domain Eukaryota; kingdom Metazoa; phylum Arthropoda; class Insecta; order Diptera; family Drosophilidae; genus Drosophila; species Drosophila miranda. Next base: position 37,704,452 of record NW_022881603.1, read on the forward strand.
TTGAAATATTTTTGTAGCAGTGACATATCACAGAAGTCTGGATCCAAAACATCGTTGCTCTAGCTCTTATAGTCTTTGAGCACTAGGCTCTGAAGGGGACGGACAGACGTACAGGCGGACGGACGGACAGACAGACAGGGCTCAATCGACTCGGCTATTGATGCTGATCAAGAATAAATATACTTTATGTTGTCGGAAACGATTCCTGTTGGACGTTACACACATCCACTTTTACCACAAATCTAATATACCCCAATACTCATTTTGAGTATCGGGTATAACGAGGGGGAACGTTGTGAGTTGCTGCGGACACCGCAACTCTACGGTTATACCCGATACTAAGTCAGTAGATCCAAAACATCGTTGCTCTAGCTCTTATAGTCTTTGAGCACTAGGCGCTGAAGGGGACGGACAGACGGTCGGACAGACGGACAGACCGACAGACGGACAGACGAACGGACGGACAGACGGACAGACAGACATGGCTCAATCGACTCGGCTGTTGATGCTGATCAAGAATATATATACTTTATGGGGTCGGAAACGATTCCTTCTGGACGTTACACACATCCACTTTTACCACAAATCTAATATACCCCAATACTCATTTTGAGTATCGGGTATAATAACTCTCCTCCGGCAAACGCCGCTAATATTAAACGACACGACAAAGAGTGCGTGCGAGAGAGACAGAAAATCAGTCTGAGCGTGACGTCGGGCGCTGCGTAGCCAGTGCAAATTGATTTGTTCCTTTTGGGTATAAAAATGATCCGATCTGATCCAGATTCAGCAGTCTGATAGATATGGTCATTATCTATGATTCTGCGTTTTTATTTTCTCAAATCTGCAATATTGTGGATGCAACAGATTTTCGTCCTTTGTGGGGGCGGAAGGGGGTGGGGCGAAATTCTGAGATATACGTTTTATAGTGAGATCTAACAAAAATGCGGATACCAAATTTGGTTACTCTAGCCTTAATAGTCTCTGAGTTTTGTGGATGCCCCAGATTTTCGTCCTTTACGGGGGCGGAAGGGGGTGTGGCGAAATTTGGACACGAAACGGTCAAGGTCCGATATCACAGGAGTGTGGATACCAAATTTGGTTGCTCTGGCTCTTATAGGTTCTGAGATCCTTGAACTCATATTTTGCAATTGGCAAAGCCGACCATGAAACCTGTGTGTTAGAGAGAGACAGAGCGAGAACGAATGAAATTGTTTTCTTGATTCTGGCTATAATAATTATACGATCTGGTTGAGATTTTACACTCTAGAACATATAGTCGTCCTCTACGATTCTGCGTTTTGGTTTTATCGTATCTTTAAAAATGTGGATGCCACAGATTTTCGTCTTTTGTGGGGGCGGAAGTGGGCGGGGCGAAGTTTTGAAATATTTTTGTAGCAGTGACATATCACAGAAGTCTAGATCCAAAACATCGTTGCTCTAGCTCTTATAGTCCTTGAGCACTAGGCGCTGAAGGGGACGGACAGACGGACGGACGGACAGACCGACAGACGGACAGACGGACAGACGGACAGACGGACGGACGGACAGACGGACAGACGGACAGACAGACATGGCTCAATCGACTCGGCTGTTGATGCTGATCAAGAATATATATACTTTATGGGGTCGGAAACGATTCCTTCTGGACGTTACACACATCCACTTTTACCACAAATCTAATATACCCCAATACTCATTTTGAGTATCGGGTATAATAACTCTCCTCCGGCAGACGCCGCTAATATTAAACGACACGACAAAGAGTGCGTGCGAGAGAGACAGAAAATCAGTCTGAGCGTGACGTCGGGCGCTGCGTAGCCACTGAAAATTGATTTCTTGCTTTTGGCTACAAAAATAATCCGATCTGATCCAGATTCAGCAATCTGATAGATATGGTCATTATCTATGATTCTGCGTTTTTAGTTTTCTCGAATGTACAATATTGTGTATGCAACAGATTTTCGTCTTTTGTGGGGGCGGAAGGGGGTGGGTCGAAATTCTGAGATATACGTTTAATAGTGAGATCTAACAGAAGTGCGGGTACCAAATTTGGTTACTCTAGCCTTAATAGTCTCTGAGATTTGTGGATGCCCCAGATTTTCGTCCTTTGCGGGGGCGGAAACGGTCAAGGTCCGATATCACAGGAGTGTGGATACTAAATTTGGTTGCTCTGGCTCTTATAGGTTCTGAGATCCTTGAACTCATATTTTGCAATTGACAAAACCGACCATGAAACCCGTGTGTTAGAGAGAGACAGAGCGAGAAAGAATGAAATTGTTTTCTTGATTCTGGCTATAATCATTACACGATCTGGTTCAGATTTTGCTTTGTAGAAGATATGGTCATCCTCACCGATTCTGCGTTTTTGGTTTTATCGTATCTTTAAAAATGTGGATGCCACAGATTTTCGTCCTTTGTGGGGGCGGAAGTGGGCGGGGCGAAGTTTTGAAATATTTTTGTAGCAGTGACATATCACAGAAGTCTGGATCCAAAACATCGTTGCTCTAGCTCTTATAGTCTTTGAGCACTAGGCGCTGAAGGGGACAAACAGACGGACAGGCGGACGGACGGACAGACAGACAGGGCTCAATCAACTCGGCTATTGATGCTGATCAAGAATATATATACTTTATGTTGTCGGAAACGATTCCTGTTGGACGTTACACACATCCACTTTTACCACAAATCTAATATACCCCAATACTCATTTTGAGTATCGGGTATAACGAGGGGGAACGTTGTGAGTTGCTGCGGACACCGCAACTCTACGGTTATACCCGATACTAAGTCAGTAGATCCAAAACATCGTTGCTCTAGCTCTTATAGTCTTTGAGCACTAGGCGCTGAAGGGGACGGACAGACGGACGGACAGACGGACAGACCGACAGACGGACAGACGAACGGACGGACAGACAGACATGGCTCAATCGACTCGGCTGTTGATGCTGATCAAGAATATATATACTTTATGGGGTCGGAAACGATTCCTCTGGACGTTACACACATCCACTTTTACCACAAATCTAATATACCCCAATACTCATTTTGAGTATCGGGTATAATAACTCTCCTCCGGCAGACGCCGCTAATATTAAACGACACGACAAAGAGTGCGTGCGAGAGAGACAGAAAATCAGTCTGAGCGTGACTTTTTTTTTTTTTTTTTTTTTTTTTTTTTTTTAATTTTTATTTTATTAGAAATCAGCTTTACTTAAACTATGATCTAATATTAGTGATATTTACATTGGCTTACTACATATTATAAGAGTTTAATGATTAGGTTTATATATACATTTTAATGATGTGTTATTCAGCAAATTTTTCTATTTTTTATGTTCAATGGGTGGAGACGTTTGAGTCTGCGTGGGATTTGGGGGTGCAGTAATCCTCTAGCTGTTTCATTTGGATGGTTAATGAGCCTATCGTTGTATCGACTGCTATTGGTTTATTTGATCTCCAATTTTTGGGATGAGGAGATCTCTTTCCAGCATTGTGGTCCGAACAAACCCCGGGGCACCTGTCATCGCCCTTAGAGCCTTCGCTTGCATGACTCTGATTTTATTCAGATGCGTCTTCGCTGCACATCCCCAGACTTGAATGGCATATGTCCATATAGGGATTATAATTGCCTTGTACAATATGACTTTATTGCGTAGGGGAAGCTTACTTTTTGAGTTCATGAGCCAGTGCAACTTTTTGAGTTTGTTTTGACATTTGATGACTGTAGCTCTGATATGCGGTCCCCAAGTTAGGCTTTTATCGAAGTGGACACCGAGGTAGCAGTGACTGCTCTTGCGCGGAATTATATTTCCGTTGAAGGTTAGGTCTGGTGGGTGCTTGCTTCTTAGAGTAAAATTTACGTTAACTGACTTTGTTTCGTTAATTGTGATGTTCCATTTTTTTGCCCATTTTTCCACGGATTCGAGGTAGATTTGAAGTTGTTCAGCAACGGCTCTGTAGCAGGTGGATGACGAAAGAATAGCAGTATCGTCGGCGTAAGTGGCGACCAGGAAGTTGCTTGGGTTGACGTGCGGTAGCGGCATGTCGCGTGTAAACAATGTGTACAGGATTCGCCCAAGGACGCTGCCTTGTGGAACTCCAGCTCTGATAATTTTTATGTCTGAAATAGCGTCCTTGATTGTGACAATAAACGTTCTTTCTCCCAAAAATGACTTTATGACTGAATACTGGGGGGCGGGTAGTAGCATCTTTAATTTATATAAAAGTCCCTTGTGCCAGACTTTGTCGAAAGCTTGTTTCACGTCGAGAAACACCCCTGAGCAGTATTGCTTAGTTTCATAAGCGTTGAGGATGTGTTGAGCCACTCTGTGTACTTGTTCCGGAGTCCCGTGCTGTCTTCTGAAACCGAATTGGTGCTGTGGAATAGCTTCCTTGACGCAGCTTTCAGCCACCATTCTGCTCAAGAATATTCTTTCGAATATCTTGGAGAAAACTGGCAGTAGGCTTATTGGTCTGTATGACTCTAGGGCTGACGTTGGTTTACCTGGCTTTAGTATCATCACAATCATTGCACACTTCCATTGGGTGGGGAAGTGGCCGATGCGGAGGATGGCGTTGTAGAGTGCAACTAGAAACATAACTCCCTTGCGTGGAAGCAGTTTTGCGATGCGGGCATCTATTAAATCGTGCCCAGGAGCTTTGTTGTTCACAAGAGCTTTTATTTCCGCTTGGACTTCAGAAGGTGAAACTGGCTTGGTTGGTATCGACATCTGTAGGGGCGCTTCTAAGTACCAGGAGAGTGCTCGCGTGTGATCTTGAGGTGCTACATCGGCTGGAGTGAATCTGGTCTCTAAATTTCTAGCGAACGCTTCTGCTTTTTCCAAGTCAGACTTCACCCAGGTACCGTTGTCGTTTCTTAATGGAAAGCTGCACAGTGGCTGCCTCTTGATGCCACGGGTGAGTTTCCAGAGATTGACCTGGCTACTTTCGGTTGTATCGGCTCTTTTTAGCATTTCGTCGAAGTGTTTCCTGCTTTTCTCAGCGAGGGCCTTTTTTAAGTTTCTGCCCGCTCTGTGCATCTGAGCTTTAGTGTCTGGGTCGTGAGTTCTTATGAAAGCTTTCCTTAGTCTTCTCTTGATACGCACAAGGTTTTCGATGTGAGGGTCAGGTGATGCAGCAGGTCGGGTCGAGCGCTCCTCGGCCGTGGGTGGTTCTGCGGAGAGAGCTGCTTCCTGAATGAGGCTATTAAGCGAGCGTACAGCCGCGTCAATGTCTTCTGGAGACTCGAATCTCTCGTTAAGTCGGATGTGATCTTCCAAATGGGTTTGAAAAATCTCAATGTTTGCTCGACTGTGCAGGAGCTTCTGTTTAGTGGGGTAGTTGACAGGGGATAAGTGCATTTCTATGAGAAGCGGTAGGTGATCGGAGGGAAGGTCGAAGTTCGCTTGTATGTGCAGGAATCTATGGGGAACGCCTTTGTAGATAGCGAAATCCAAGGCACTAGGCGATCTGTTGGAGTCGTATGGGTAGTGGGTTGCAGAGCCAGTGGCAAGAATGTTGGCTCCACTTGAGACTATATAGTCGTGGATTTCGCGACCTCTAGGGCAGGAGCGAGGGTTTCCCCACCATTGGTGCTTCGCATTCCAGTCCCCAGCTGCAATGTATTTTGGCCCAAAACTAGATAATAAAGAGCGGAACTGAGAACTTGTCCATAGGGTAGCAGGAGGACAGTAGATAGCCAAGATAGTTATTTCTCCTAGAGAGGTGCTTAGCACCATGTTAGCGGCTTGAATTTGGCCATCTGTAATGGGGTTGATTGGGAAGTGCTTGAGGCTGCTGCGGATGAGGATAGCAGATCCTCCTCTAAAACTATCGGAGGGATGATTTGCAGTGTAGAGTTCGTATCCTATTAGTTTGAATGTTGTTCTGCTGCAGAAGTGCGTTTCCGAGAGAAGCATTATGTCGATTTGATTCGATGCAATGAAGTTTTTGAGTTCTAGGCTTTTGTTGGCTATGCCCGACGCATTCCAAATACCTATACGGTAAGGCATTTTGAGAGGCTAGTGGCTGAGAGAATGTTGAGGATCTGCTCTTGCATTTTCATAAGCCTGTTTTGCATTAGCATGAATTGGTCTAGCTTATCTGCAAGATTCATTAGCTTGTTCTCAAGAGGCGTGTTGTGAGGTGATTCTGGTTGGGTACGAGTACGGGATGGGTTCCGGTTTCCTGGTTCTCTTGCTATACTCCTTGATCGGTGCTGGGCTCCTCTAGCGACCTCAGCATAGGATATATGTTTTTCCTGACTTTTTGGCTGGGAAATGGACATATCGTTGCGTGGCATGTCCCTCTGTCTGCTGCTTCTCGAGAGCGAGCGAGAGTTTTTCTGGGTGCGCCCGGAAGTATTCTTTCCCCTAGGTTGCGCCTGATGAGTGTTTTCCCAATTTACCTGTGGTGGTTGTGGGTAAAATTTCAATAGAAGCTGTTGGTAGACCCTACAACCTCTATAATTGGCAGTGTGGGAGCCAAGACAGTTGGCACACTTGGGCTCGACGTCTTGTGGCTTTGAGCATTCTATGGTGGCATGCGGACCCCCGCATTTAACACAAACAAATTTTTTGTTGCAATATCTTTTGGTGTGTTCGTATTCTTGACAACGGTGACACTGTGATATCTCCTGTTTGCGTTGTGGCTGCTCAACAGTTATCTTTTGTCTGCAGAGGTCTGATACTTTGAAAATCTCTTTATTATTTTCATTTGGCTCTAAGTCCACGAAAAATAAGTTGAGCTGCTTCTTGGTCGCTCTGTTAAGAGGATTGTGGATGAATCGGGCTAGATGCCCCTTGGCCATGAGATCTTGCTTAATATAATCAGTTGGGGTGGAGTGGTGAAGATTTTTGATTACTACTCTATATGACCGTTCTTCTTTCAACTGGTAGCTATGACAGAGAACGCCTTTAGCCATCAACGCGGAGGCGATTTTGCGGTAAGTGGTTGAGTCGTTGCATAGGAGTCTAATTTGTCCTCCAGTGCTTGTTTTTATACGGTAATTTTCGGGGCTTGCCAACGTATCCAGCATTGACCAGAACATTGCGATGTCGTTTACCCCGGGTATGATGATTGGAGGAGGCAGAGGGTTGCGTTTGGTTATAGGGGATTCATTACATTCCTTGTGAGGGCTGAGGTCCATATCTTCGGTACCGTCGGCAGTTGAGTCGTCAGTGTCCGCGAGTGGCGCATAGTAGTTTGCGAAAGAAGGGTTTCGACTACTTGGGAGACTGCGTTCAGTTGAGTGAAGTTTCTTTTTTGGAGGAGGGAGAGCTCCTCTGTCCTGCCAAGAAACATGAGGGTCGTCAGTTGGCTGTGGGCATGGTAGTGGGGAATGTTATTGGGACCATCCGTAGCACGTTGGTCGTTAACTTGCTTTTGCGTAGAATTAAGTATTGTCAGTTCTGAAGTGAGCTGGGCTTTAAGAGCTGAGGCAGTAGCAGAACTCATTGGATCAGCAGTTGACGGTTTGTTAATGCTACGAGAGACTTTGGGAAGGGACTTAGATGAACGTAGTTCCATTTTTAAGTCAGGGAGATTTGGGCGTTTAACCCAGACGAAGTTGAGGTCTAGTCTGTAGGCGCGTGCACTGACCGTAGGTCGCGCCCGCTTTGGGGGCCCGCGAGCGACGGGGCCAAACACGAGTACCGCGCGCTAAGGAACCCGAGCGGCGCTTAGTGCCACTGGTACCGCGCGCTTAGATTCACGAGCGGCACTTAGTTTCACGAGTACCGCGCGCTTAAACGTTTTCGCACAAGTAAGTTGTTTGTTGTTGCCACTGTAGTGGGCTTGTCCGTTTTTATTGCTTTTGCAAAGTCTTTCACAGCGATGTTGGAACGCGTCCGTATTCAACGAGAGCATGATCGAGACTTACTTTTGTAATTAAAGATTTCTTCATTTTCGTTATTTTCGTATTAATGCAAAAAGTATGGGTAACTAATCACAGTCGCATAGGTGTGAAGCACCTGCTGCCGCTGATCTGCGCTAAAGCTTAAAGCTTCCAAAGCTCTTGAGCTTTTCGTGGGCTTAAGGCCTCTTTACAACAAAAACGAGGGGGAACGTTGTGAGTTGCTGCGGACACCGCAACTCTACAGTTATACCCGATACTCAGTCAGTATGGCTCTCCTCCGGCAGACGCCGCTAATATTGAACGACACGACAAAGAGTGCGTGCGAGAGAGACAGAAAATCAGTCTGAGCGTGACGTCGGGCGCTGCGTAGCCAGTGCAAATTGATTTGTTCCTTTTGGGTATAAAAATGATCCGATCTGATCCAGATTCAGCAGTCTGATAGATATGGTCATTATCTATGATTCTGCGTTTTTATTTTCTCGAATCTGCAATATTGTGGATGCAACAGATTTTCGTCCTTTGTGGGGGCGGAAGGGGGTGGGGCGAAATTCTGAGATATACGTTTTATAGTGAGATCTAACAAAAGTGCGGATACCAAATTTGGTTACTCTAGCCTTAATAGTCTCTGAGATTTGTGGATGCCCCAGATTTTCGTCCTTTACGGGGGCGGAAGGGGGTGTGGCGAAATTTGGACACGAAACGGTCGAGATCCGATATCACAGGAGTGTGGATACCAAATTTGGTTGCTCTGGCTCTTATAGGTTCTGAGATCCTTGAACTCATATTTTGCAATTGGCAAAGCCGACCATGAAACCTGTGTGTTAGAGAGAGACAGAGCGAGAAAGAATGAAATTGTTTTCTTGATTCTGGCTATAATAATTATACGATCTGGTTGAGATTTTACACTCTAGAACATATAGTCATCCTCTGCGATTCTGCGTTTTGGTTTTATCGTATCTTTAAACATGTGGATGCCACAGATTTTCGTCTTTTGTGGGGGCGGAAGTGGGCGGGGCGAAGTTTTGAAATATTTTTGTAGCAGTGACATATCACAGAAGTCTAGATCCAAAACATCGTTGCTCTAGCTCTTATAGTCCTTGAGCACTAGGCGCTGAAGGGGACGGACAGACGGACGGACGGACAGACCGACAGACGGACAGAAGGACAGACGGACAGACAGACATGGCTCAATCGACTCGGCTGTTGATGCTGATCAAGAATATATATACTTTATGGGGACGGAAACGATTCCTTCTGGACGTTACACACATCCACTTTTACCACAAATCTAATATACCCCAATACTCATTTTGAGTATCGGGTATAATAACGAGAGAGACAGAAAATCAGTCTGAGCGTGACGTCGGGCGCTGCGTAGCCACTGAAAATTGATTTCTTGCTTTTGGCTACAAAAATAATCCGATCTGATCCAGATTCAGCAATCTGATAGATATGGTCCTTATCTATGATTCTGCGTTTTTAGTTTTCTCGAATGTACAATATTGTGTATGCAACAGATTTTCGTCTTTTGTGGGGGCGGAAGGGGGTGGGGCGAAATTCTGAGATATACGTTTTATAGTGAGATCTAACAGAAGTGCGGATACCAAATTTGGTTACTCTAGCCTTAATAGTCTCTGAGATTTGTGGATGCCCCAGATTTTCGTCCTTTGCGGGGGCGGAAACGGTCAAGGTCCGATATCACAGGAGTGTGGATACTAAATTTAGTTGCTCTGGCTCTTATAGGTTCTGAGATCCTTGAACTCATATTTTGCAATTGACAAAACCGACCATGAAACCCGTGTGTTAGAGAGAGACAGAGCGAGAAAGAATGAAATTGTTTTCTTGATTCTGGCTATAATCATTATACGATCTGGTTCAGATTTTGCTTTGTAGAAGATATGGTCATCCTCACCGATTCTGCGTTTTTGGTTTTATCGTATCTTTAAAAATGTGGATGCCACAGATTTTCGTCCTTTTTGGGGGCGGAAGTGGGCGGGGCGAAGTTTTCAAATATTTTTGTAGCAGTGACATATCACAGAAGTCTGGATCCAAAACATCGTTGCTCTAGCTCTTATAGTCTTTGAGCACTAGGCGCTGAAGGGGACGGACAGACGGACAGGCGGACGGACGGACAGACAGACAGGGCTCAATCGACTCGGCTATTGATGCTGATCAAGAATATATATACTTTATGTTGTCGGAAACGATTCCTTTTGGACGTTACACACATCCACTTTTACCACAAATCTAATATACCCCAATACTGATTTTGAGTATCGGGTATAACGAGGGGGAACATTGTGAGTTGCTGCGGACACCGCAACTCTACGGTTATACCCGATACTAAGTCAGTAGATCCAAAACATCGTTGCTCTAGCTCTTGTAGTCTTTGAGCACTAGGCGCTGAAGGGGACGGACAGACGGACGGACAGACGGACAGACCGACAGACGGACAGACGAACGGACGGACAGACGGACAGACAGACATGGCTCAATCGACTCGGCTGTTGATGCTGATCAAGAATATATATACTTTATGGGGTCGGAAACGATTCCTTCTGGACGTTACACACATCCACTTTTACCACAAATCTAATATACCCCAATACTCATTTTGAGTATCGGGTATAATAACTCTCCTCCGGCAGACGCCGCTAATATTAAACGACACGACAAAGAGTGCGTGCGAGAGAGACAGAAAATCAGTCTGAGCGTGACGTCGGGCGCTGCGTAGCCAGTGCAAATTGATTTGTTCCTTTTGGGTATAAAAATGATCCGATCTGATCCAGATTCAGCAGTCTGATAGATATGGTCATTATCTATGATTCTGCGTTTTTTTTTTCTCGAATCTGCAATAGATTTTCGTCCTTTGTGGGGGCGGAAGGGGGTGGTGCGAAATTCTGAGATATACGTTTTATAGTGAGATCTAACAAAAGTGCGGATACCAAATTTGGTTACTCTAGCCTTAATAGTCTCTGAGATTTGTGGATGCCCCAGATTTTCGTCCTTTACGGGGGCGGAAGGGGGTGTGGCGAAATTTGGACACGAAACGGTCAAGGTCCGATATCACAGGAGTGTGGATACCAAATTTGGTTGCTCTGGCTCTTATAGGTTCTGAGATCCTTGAACTCATATTTTGCAATTGGCAAAGCCGACCATGAAACCTGTGTGTTAGAGAGAGACAGAGCGAGAACGAATGAAATTGTTTTCTTGATTCTGGCTATAATAATTATACGATCTGGTTGAGATTTTACACTCTAGAACATATAGTCATCCTCTACGATTCTGCGTTTTGGTTTTATCGTATCTTTAAAAATGTGGATGCCACAGATTTTCGACTTTTGTGGGGGCGGAAGTGGGCGGGGCGAAGTTTTGAAATATTTTTGTAGCAGTGACATATCACAGAAGTCTAGATCCAAAACATCGTTGCTCTAGCTCTTATAGTCCTTGAGCACTAGGCGCTGGAGGGGACGGACAGACGGACGGACGGACAGACCGACAGACGGACAGACGGACAGACGGACGGACGGACAGACGGACAGACAGACATGGCTCAATCGACTCGGCTGTTGATGCGGATCAAGAATATATATACTTTATGGGGTCGGAAACGATTCCTCTGGACGTTACACACATCCACTTTTACCACAAATCTAATATACCCCAATACTCATTTTGAGTATCGGGTATAATAACTCTCCTCCGGCAGACGCCGCTAATATTAAACGACACGACAAAGAGTGCGTGCGAGAGAGACAGAAAATCAGTCTGAGCGTGACGTCGGGCGCTGCGTAGCCACTGAAAATTGATTTCTTGCTTTTGGCTACAAAAATAATCCGATCTGATCCAGATTCAGCAATCTGATAGATATGGTCATTATCTATGATTCTGCGTTTTTAGTTTTCTCGAATGTGCAATATTGTGGATGCAACAGATTTTCGTCTTTTGTGGGGGCGGAAGGGGGTGGGGCGAAATTCTGAGATATACGTTTTATAGTGAGATCTAACAGAAAAGCGGATACCAATTTTGGTTACTCTAGCCTAAATAGTCTCTGAGATTTGTGGATGCCCCAGATTTTCGTCCTTTGCGGGGGCGGAAAGGGGTGTGGCGAAATTTGGACACGAAACGGTCAAGGTCCGATATCCCAGGAGTGTGGATACTAAATTTGGTTGCTCTGGCTCTTATAGGTTCTGAGATCCTTGAACTCATATTTTGCAATTGACAAAACCGACCATGAAACCCGTGTGTTAGAGAGAGACAGAGCGAGAAAGAATGAAATTGTTTTCTTGATTCTGGCTATAATCATTATACGATCTGGTTCAGATTTTGCTTTGTAGAAGATATGGTCATCCTCACCGATTCTGCGTTTTTGGTTTTATCGTATCTTTAAAAATGTGGATGCCACAGATTTTCGTCCTTTGTGGGGGCGGAAGTGGGCGGGGCGAAGTTTTGAAATATTTTTGTAGCAGTGACATATCACAGAAGTCTGGATCCAAAACATCGTTGCTCTAGCTCTTATAGTCTTTGAGCACTAGGCGCTGAAGGGGACGGACAGACGGACAGGCGGACGGACGGACAGACAGACAGGGCTCAATCGACTCGGCTATTGATGCTGATCAAGAATATATATACTTTATGTTGTCGGAAACGATTCCTTTTGGACGTTACACATATCCACTTTTACCACAAATCTAATATACCCCAATACTCATTTTGAGTATCGGGTATAACGAGGGGGAACGTTGTGAGTTGCTGCGGACACCGCAACTCTACGGTTATACCCGATACTAAGTCAGTAGATCCAAAGCATCGTTGCTCTAGCTCTTATAGTCTTTGAGCACTAGGCGCTGAAGGGGACGGACAGACGGACGGACAGACGGACAGACCGACAGACGGACAGACGAACGGACGGACAGACGGACAGACAGACATGGCTCAATCGACTCGGCTGTTGATGCTGATCAAGAATATATATACTTTATGGGGTCGGAAACGATTCCTTCTGGACGTTACACACATCCACTTTTAACACAAATCTAATGAGTATTGACTCATTTTGAGTATCGGGTATAATAACTCTCCTCCGGCAGACGCCGCTAATATTAAACGACACGACAAAGAGTGCGTGCGAGAGAGACAAAAAATCAGTCTGAGCGTGACGTCGGGCGCTGCGTAGCCACTGCAAATTGATTTGTTCCTATTGGCTATAAAAATGATCTGATCTGATCCAGATTCAGCAATCTAATAGATATGGTCATTATCTATGATTCTGCGTTTTAGTTTTCTCGAATGTGCAAAATTGTGGATGCAACAGATTTTCGTCCTTTGTGGGGGCGGAAGAGGGTGGGGCGAAATTTTGAGATACACGTTTTATAGTAAGATCTAACAGGAGTGCGGATACCAAATTTGGTTACTCTAGCCTTAATAGTCTCTGAGATTTTTGAATATCCCCAGATTTTCGTCCTTTGCGGGGGCGGAAGGGGGTGTGGCGAAATTTTGAAACAAACTCGTCTCGGTCCGATATATTAGGAGTGTGGATACCAAATTTGGTTGCTCTAGCTTTTGTAGTATCTGAGATCTAGGCGCTAATGTTTTACTCTAAGCAAAGCCGCCTGTGCTACGTGTGTGTTAGAGAGAGACAGGGCGAGAAAAAATGAAATTGTTTTCTTGATGCTGGCTATAATAATAATACGATCCAATTCAGATTCCGCAGTCTTAAAGATATGGTCATTCTCTACAATTCTACGTTTTTGGTTTTCTCATATCTTTAAAATTGTGGATGCCACAGATTTTCGTCCTTTGTGGGGGCGGAAGTGGGCGGGGCAAAGTTTTGAAATATTTCTGTAGCAGTGACATATCACAGAAGTCTGGATCCAAAACATCGTTGCTCTAGCTCTTATAGTCTTTGAGCACTAGGCGCTGAAGGGGACGGTCAGACGGACAGACGGACGGACGGACAGACAGACAGGGCTCAATCGACTCGGCTATTGATGCTGATCAAGAATATATATACTTTATGGGGTCGTTAACGATTCCTTCTGGACGTTACACACATCCGCTTTTACCACAAATCTAATATACCCCAATACTCATTTTGAGTATCGGGTATAACGAGGGGGAACGTTGTGAGTTGCTGCGGACACCGCAACTCTACAGTTATACCCGATACTAAGTCAGTATGGCTCTCCTCCGGCAGACGCCGCTAATATTAAACGACACGACAAAGAGGTCGTGCGAGAGAGACAGAAAATCAGTCTGAGCGTGACGTCGGGCGCTGCGTAGCCACTGCAAATTGATTTGTTCCTATTGGCTATAAAAATGATCTGATCTGATCCAGATTCAGCAATCTAATAGATATGGTCATTATCTATGATTCTGCGTTTTAGTTTTCTCGAATGTGCAAAATTGTGGATGCAACAGATTTTCGTCCTTTGTGGGGGCGGAAGAGGGTGGGGCGAAATTTTGAGATACACGTTTTATAGTAAGATCTAACAGGAGTGCGGATACCAAATTTGGTTACTCTAGCCTTAATAGTCTCTGAGATTTTTGAATATCCCCAGATTTTCGTCCTTTGCGGGGGCGGAAGGGGGTGTGGCGAAATTTTGAAACAAACTCGTCTCGGTACGATATATTAGGAGTCTGGATACCAAATTTGGTTGCTCTAGCTTTTATAGTCTCTGAGATCTAGGCGCTAATGTTTTACTCTAAGCAAAGCCGCCTATGCTACGTGTGTGCTAGAGAGAGACAGGGCGAGAAAAAATGAAATTGTTTGCTTGATGCTGGCTATAATAACAATACGATCCAATTCATATTCTGCAGTCTAAAAGATATGGTCATTCTCTACGATTCTGCGTTTTTGGTTTTCTCATATCTTTAAAATTGTGGATGCCACAGATTTTCCTCCTTTGTGGGGCGGAAGTGGGCGGGGCGAAGTTTTGAAATATTTTTGTAGCAGTGACATATCACAGAAGTCTGGATACAAAACATCGTTGCTCTAGCTCTTAAAGTCTTTGAGCACTAGGCGCTGAAGGGACGGACAGACGGACGGACTGGATCGTATTATTATTATAGCCAGCATCATGAAAACAAGTTCATTTTTTCTCGCCCTGTCTCTCTCTAACACACACGTAGCATAGGCGGGTTTGCTTAGAGTAAAACATTAGCGCCTAGATCTCAGAGACTACAAAAGCTAGAGCAACCAAATTTGGTATCCACACTCCTAATATATCGGACCGAGACGAGTTTGTTTCAAAATTTCGCCACACCCCCTTCCGCCCCCGCAAAGGACGAAAATCTGGGGATATTCACAAATCTCAGCGACTATTAAGGCTAGAGTAACCAAATTTGGTATCCGCACTCCTGTTAGATCTTACTATAAAACGTGTATCTCAAAATTTCGCCCCACCCCCTTCTGCCCACACAAAAGACGAAAATCTGTTGCATCCACAATATTGCACATTCGAAAAAACTAAAAACGCAGAATCATAGATAATGACCATATCTATTAGATTGCTGAATCTGGATCAGATCAGATCATTTTTATAGCCAATAGGAACAAATCAATTTGCAGTGGCTACGCAGCGCCCGACGTCACGCTCAGACTGATTTTCTGTCTCTCTCGCACGCACTCTTTGTCGTGTCGTTTAATATTAGCGGCGTCTGCCGGAGGAGAGCCATACTGACTTAGTATCAGGTATAACCGTAGAGTTGCGGTGTCCGCAGCAACTCACAACGTTCCCCCTCGTTATACCCGATACTCAAAATGAGTATTGGGGTATATTAGATTTGTGGTGAAAATGGATGTGTGTAACGTCCAGAAGGAATCGTTTCCGACCCCATAAAGTATATATATTCTTGATCAGCATCAATAGCCGAGTCGATTGAGCCATGTCTGTCTGTCCGTCTGTCCGTCTGTCCGTCCGTCCGTCTGTCCGTCTGTCCGTCCCCTTCAGCGCCTAGTGCTCAAAGACTATAAGAGCGAGAGCAACGATGTTTTGGATCCAGACTTCTGTGATATGTCACTGCTACAAGAGTATTTCAAAACTTTGTCCCGCCCACTTCCGCCCCCACAAAGGGCGAAAATCTGTGGCATTCTCAAATTCAAAGATACGAGAAAACTAAAAACGCAGAATCATAGAGGATGGTTATATCTTCTAGAGTGCAAAATCTGAACCAGATCGTATAATTATTAAAGCCAGAATCAAGAAAACAATTTCATTATACCCGATACTCAAAATGAGTATTGGGGTATATTAGATTTGTGGTAAAAGTGGATGTGTGTAACGTCCAGAAGGAATCGTTTCCGACCCCATAAAGTATATATATTCTTGATCAGCATCAATAGCCGAGTCGATTGAGCCCGGTCTGTCTGTCCGTCTGTCCGTCCGTCCGTCTGTCCGTCCGTCTGTCTGTCCGTCTGTCCGTCCCCTTCAGCGCCTAGTGCTCAAAGACTATAAGAGCTAGAGCAACGATGTTTTGGATCCAGACTTCAGTGATATGTCACTGCTACAAAAATATTTCAAAACTTCGCCCCGCCCACTTTCGCCCCCACAAAGGACGAAAATCTGTGGCATCCACATTTTTAAAGATACGATAAAACCAAAAACGGAGAATCGGTGAGGATGACCATATCTTTTACAGTGCAAAATCTGAACCAGATCGTATAATGATTATAGCCAGAATCAAGAAAACAATTTCATTATTTCTCGCTCTGTCTCTCTCTAACACACAGGTTTCATGGTCGGTTTTGTCAATTGCAAAATATGAGTTCAAGGATCTCAGAACCTATAAGAGCCAGAGCAACCAAATTTGGTATCCACACTCCTGTGATATCGAAACTTGACCGTTTCGTGTCCAAATTTCGCCACACCCCCTTCCGCCCCGCAAAGGACGAAAATCTGGGGCATCCACAAATCTCAGAGACTATTAAGGCTAGAGTAACCAAATTTGGTATCCGCACTTCTGTTAGATCTCACTATAAAACGTATATCTCAGATTTTCGCCCCACCCCCTTCCGCTCCCACAAAAGACGAAAATCTGTTGCATCCACAATATTGCACATTCGAGAAAACTAAAAACGCAGAATCATAGATAATGACCATATCTATCAGACGGCTGAATCTGGATCAGATCGGATCATTTTTGTAGCCAAAAGCAAGAAATCAATTTTCAGTGGCTACGCAGCGCCCGACGTCACGCTCAGACTGATTTTCTGTCTCTCTCGCACGCACTCTTTGTCGTGTGGTTCAATATTAGCGGCGTCTGCCGCAGGAGAGCCATACTGACTTAGTATCGGGTATAACTGTAGAGTTGCGGTGCCCGCAGCAACTCACAACGTTCCACCTCGTTTTTTCTCGCTCTGTCTCTCTCTAACACACAGGTTTCATGGTCGGTTTTTCCAATTGCAAAATATGAGTTCAAGGATCTCAGAACCCATAAGAGCTAGAGCGACCAAATTTGGTATCCACACTCCTGTGATATCGGACCTTGACCGTTTTATGTCAAAATTTCGCCACACTCCTTTCCGCCCCCGCAAAGGACGAAAATCTGGGGCATCCACAAATCTCAGAGACTATTAACGCTAGAGTAACCAAATTTAGTATCCGCACTCCTGTTAGATCTCACTATAAAACGTATATCTCAAAATTTCGCACCATCCCCTTCCGCCCCCACAAAGGACGAAAAACTGTTGCATCCATAATCATGACGATACAAGAAAACTAAAAACGCAGAATCATAGATAATAATCATATCTATCAGATTGGTGAATCTGAATCAGATCAGATCATTTTTATAGCCAATAGGAACAAATCAATTTGCAGTGGCTACGCAGCGCCCGACGTCACGCTCAGACTGATTTTCTGTCTCTCTCGCACGCACTCTTTGTCGTGTCGTTTAATATTAGCGGCGTCTGCCGGAGGAGAGCCATACTGACTTAGTATCGGGTATAACCGTAGAGTTGCGGTGTCCGCAGCAACTCACAACGTTCCCCCTCGTTTTTTTATTATACCCGATACTCAAAATGAGTATTGGGGTATATTAGATTTGTGGTAAAAGTGGATGTGTGTAACGTCCAGAAGGAATCGTTTCCGACCCCATAAAGTATATATATGCTTGATCAGCATCAATAGCCGAGTCGATTGAGCCCTGTCTGTCTGTCCGTCCGTCCGTCTGTCCGTCTGTCCGTCCCCTTCAGTGCCTAGTGCTCAAAGACTATAAGATCTAGAGCAAGGATGTTTTGGATCCAGACTTCTGTGATATGTCACTGCTACAAAAATATTTCAAAACTTCGCCCCGCCCACTTCCGCCCCCACAAAGGACGAAAATCTGTGGCATCCACAATTTTAAAGATATGAGAAAACCAAAAACGCAGAATCGTAGAGAATGACCATATCTTTTAGACTGCAGAATCTGAATTGGATCGTATTATTATTATAGCCAGCATCAAGCAAACAATTTCATTTTTTCTCGCCCTGTCTCTCTCTAGCACACACGTAGCATAGGCGGCTTTGCTTAGAGTAAAACATTAGCGCCTAGATCTCAGAGACTACAAAAGCTAGAGCAAAAGCTACAAAAATTTCGCCACACCCCCTTCCGCCCCCGCAAAAGACAAAAATCTGGGGATATTCAAAAATCTAAGAGACTATTAAGGCTAGAGTAACCAAATTTTGTATCCGCACTCCTCTTAGATCTTACTATAAAACGTGTATCTCAAAATTTCGCCCCACCCCCTTCCGCCCACATAAAGGACGAAAATCTGTTGCATCCACAATATTGCACATTCGAGAAAACTAAATCATAGAATCATAGATAATGACCATATCTATCAGATTGCTGAATCTGGATCAGATCAGATCATTTTTATAGCCAATAGGAACAAATCAATTTGCAGTGGCTACGCAGCGCCCGACGTGACGCTCAGACTGATTTTCTGTCTCTCTCGCACGCACTCTTTGTCGTGTCGTTTAATATTAGCGGCGTCTGCCGGAGGAGAGCCATACTGACTTAGTATCGGGTATAACCGTAGAGTTGCGGTGTCCGCAGCAACTCACAACGTTCCCCCTCGTTTTTAAAATAGATCTTGGGGATATATTATAAATTCTAAGCTTGAGGATGTGATCTACAGTGTAATTTTTGATCGTCTGAATATTCCGCGTTGGCAAGTTCTGCTTCAATAATTCTCTGGAACCAATGAATGGATCTGAACCGAATGTAAAAAGAAAACATAAAATGTACCATATACATTTTACATGCACTCTACACAAAAATTTCGAAGAATATTAAGCTCCATCTACATGCCAGTAGCGATACCACGTCCATCAGTTTCATACACCTCGTTTTTTTTTTCGAATGGCAACTCGACACCGGTAGTTAGTTATAGAGCGAAGAGCTTTTTCAGCTTTTTGTGTTAGATAAACACCTTTACGGTTTAAAGCTGGGCTAAATTATACCCAGGCCGAAAGTTTAACCGCTAGCAATTAAGTAGTAGGAAAAATAACAAATTTTTATTCAAACATGCAAAACCATTACTTGTAATATAACAGTATTTTTAATTTATTGTAATATTTAAAAAATAAATGATTGTCAAATTGAATTACACATTGAACGGGCTAAGGAAAAGCTTAGAAGCTTTATCACAATTTAATTTAAATTTGAGATAAATCTGCTTAGAAATAATAAAAATCAATTACAATGGTTTGAAGCGTGGCTAATTTATACCGCAACCGAAAGATAGCCCGTTAGGGGTTAAACGGTAGGAAACCGCTTAGAATCAAAATTTTGTAATTTTAACGTACAAAAACCATTTTTATACCCGATACTCAAAATGAGTATTGGGGTATATTAGATTTGTGGTAAAAGTGGATGTGTGTAACGTCCAGAAGGAATCGTTTCCGACCACATAAAGTATATATATTCTTGATCAGCATCAATAGCCGAGTCGATTGAGCTCTGTCTGTCTGTCCGTCCGTCCGTCTGTCCGTCTGTCCGTCCCCTTCAGCGCCTAGTGCTCAAAGACTATAAGAGCTAGAGCGACGTTATTTTGGATCCAGACTTCTGTGATATGTCACTGCTACAAAAATATTTCAAAACTTCGCCCCGCCCACATCCGCCCACACAAAGGACGAAAATCTGTGGCATCCACATTTTGAAAGATACTATAAAACCAAAAAAAGGACGAAAATCTGTGGCATCCACAATTTTAAAGATATGAGAAAACCAAAAACGTAGAATTGTAGAGAATGACCATATCTTTAAGTCTGCGGAATCTGAATTGGATCGTATTATTATTATAGCCAGCATCAAGAAAACAATTTCATTTTTTCTCGCCCTGTCTCTCTCTAACACACACGTAGCATAGGCGGCTTTGCTAAGAGTAAAACATTAGAAGCTTAGAAGCTTTATCACAATTTAATTTAAATTTGAGATAAATCTGTTTAGAAATAATAAAAATCAATTACAATGGTTTGAAGCGTGGCTAATTTATACCGCAACCGAAAGATAGCCCGTTAGGGGTTAAACGGTAGGAAACCGCTTAGAATCAAAATTTTGTAATTTAAACGTACAAAAACCATTTTTATACCCGATACTCACTATGAGTATTGGGGTATATTAGATTTGTGGTAAAAGTGGATGTGTGTAACGTCCAGAAGGAATCGTTTCCGACCACATAAAGTATATATATTCTTGATCAGCATCAATAGCTATAAGAGCTAGAGCAACGTTATTTTGGATCCAGACTTCTGTGATATGTCACTGCTACAAAAATATTTCAAAACTTCGCCCCGCCCACATCCGCCCACACAAAGAACGAAAATCTGTGGCATCCACATTTTTAAAGATACTATAAAACCAAAAACGCAGAATCGTAGAGGATGACTATATGTTCTAGAGTGTAAAATCTCAACCAGATCGTATAATTTTTATAGCCAGAATCAAGAAAACAATTTCATTCTTTCTCGCTCTGTCTCTCTCTAACACACAGGTTTCATAGTCGGCTTTGCCAATTGCAAAATATGAGTTCAAGGATCTCAGAACCTATAAGAGCCAGAGCAACCAAATTTGGTATCCACACTCCTGTGATATCGGACCTTGACCGTTTCGTGTCCAAATTTCGCCACACCCCCTTCCGCCCCCGCAAAGGACGAAAATCTGGGGCATCCACAAATCTCAGAGACTATTAAGGCTAGAGTAACCAAATTTGGTATCCGCACTTCTGTTAGATCTCACTATAAAACGTATATCTCAGAATTTCGCCCCACCCCCTTCCGCCCCCACAAAGAACGAAAATCTGTTGCATCCACAATATTGCAGATTCGAGAAAACTAAAAACGCAGAATCATAGATAATGACCATATCTATCAGACAGCTGAATCTGGATCAGATCGGATCATTTTTATACCCAAAAGGAACAAATCAATTTGCACTGGCTACGCAGCGCCCGACGTCACGCTCAGACTGATTTTCTGTCTCTCTCGCACGCACTCTTTGTCGTGTGGTTCAATATTAGCTGCGTCTGCCGGAGGAGAGCCATACTGACTAAGTATCGGGTATAACTGTAAAGTTGCGGTGTCCGCAGCAACTCACAACATTCCCCTCGTTTTATAATATAACGAACACTTCTTATAAATTTTACAAGTACAATTTTACAAATCCAACTTCGCGGAACAACCATAATCAATATCCAAGATCCAAAACAAAAGAAAGGAAAAGTCAAACAGCCGGGAATATGTTAAGCAAGAGTAATGCGTTACACGAAACTGCACTAAGCTGATGTTCCCCTTTTGCGCATTTTTTGTGTGCTGGGCGCCTCCTTGCAGAACAAATCGAGCGAAACGCAGGACGGGATGCCTGAACTTTGAGCAGCGGAGGGACAAGAAGCCCGTTTCGGCCTAGACAAATTACCACTGAGTTTTCCAGTGGAGCCATCCGTCAGAGTCGCATTCGGAGTCGGAGATGGAGATGGAAACATCGGCCGACAATAAATGGCTATCATCCTATGTGTACCCCAATGCTAATTAGGCGTGTCCTGCTGGACTCTCTCGGGGCCACTGGACCTGGGCCAATTAAAAAAGCTTAAGCTGGCTTTTCGGTTCGAGCTTGTCATAAATTTTGACTGATTATGCGTATTCATCTTTGTCGCTGGAAGCTGCTACTGCTTTCTACTGTCCTAGGGACCCCTTCCCGGCATCCTTTGTATGAGGACTTCGTGAGGACTGAAGATGTTCCTTCAACCCGTGCCAGCGCCTTCCTCCTCCCCAGTGTCCGGCGCAATTCATCATTCAATTAAATCGACCGCAATCGCTCAGTTCGTCGACATTTTCTTGAGTTGAGTTTTAAAGTAGCCTCAAAGTCAAATCCTTTAATGCGCTGCTGACAGCAGTCAGTCGCTGCCATTGATTATCCTTTCAATAAAATGCCGCGGCACGGAAAAAAACCAACTTTTTACCCCTCAAATTGTATTCCTACTTCGCTGCTCGTGTATTTTTGGGGATATGATATCTTCTGAGGTTGATTTATGCGCTGGCTTAAAAGCGAATTGTTGTGAGCTGCTAACTGGAAATCTGTTTGGATGCACGTACTTGTTGGTCCTCCGCACCCCGCCCGCCACCCGTCGCCAGCTACCAGTCAGCCAACCAGCCCACTCTCCTCACTTTGGGCGGGCTTAAACGATTACCAAAAAATGCTTCGTTTCGTGCATGCCAAAAGAGCAGCCAAAGCCGACTCATTTGCATTTGAGCTGGCGATTTTGCAACAAGGCTTTTGGTATGCCGAACCAAGAACCTCAAGGATTTCGCAGCTGTCGTAGTCACAGTCACTAGCCGGATCTCCCTGGCTTTTGTCAAAGTGATTTACGACGAACTCATGCCCAGCATTCAAAATTGAACCCCAATCGACAGCTCCTCCCAATGATTAGCCTCGGCAAATGTTGTGAAATTCAATAGTTCTCTACCCCCAAAATTTATTCTTGTGGCTTTTGTTGTGCTGTTTATTTCATTCCGAATACGCTTTTGTTTAATTAACACTCTCAAACGTTGTTTATTGGTTTTTTTTCGTAATGGCAAAAAGTAAAAGAATCGAAATTCGTTGTAGAAGCTCTAATAAGCGAGCCAACACTGTATTGAGATGTTATCACGATTTGTTTCTCTTGTTTGCTTTATAATACACTAACCAAAAATTGGGGGAAACATTTTTATGGCCTAAGCGTTGAGTACATAGAGGAAAACCTCCATATTAGATACCGGGAATGGAGACTTGGCATAAATTTAATTCAAAGTTTTAGTCAAACATACATATATTTATCATGTATCATAAGAGTATCCGTATCGTACTTAGATGACACAATTAAATTATACACTGAAATGCATTTAACAAGAACAGCGCATAAGCTTTATCACAATTCAGACGGACTAAATTTGAATTAATCTGTTCAAACCTAATTAATTCACAAAGGAATGTGTTCCAGATTGTGTCTAACTTACAGTATGCAACGATAATTCACGTCTAAGCTAATAGGGTTTTGACCCTTTAGAATATAAGCAGCAGTTCATACGAACCAAGCATTTTTAATTCAATTTTTTATACCCGATACTCAAAATGAGTATTGGGGTATATTAGATTTGTGGTAAAAGTGGATGTGTGTAATGTCTAGAAGGAATCGTTTCCGACCCCATATATTCTTGATCAGCATCAATAGCCGAGTCGATTGAGCCCTGTCTGTCTGTCCGTCTGTCCGTCCGTCCGTCTGTCCGTCCCCTTCAGCGCCTAGTGCTCAAAGACTATAAGAGCTAGAGCAACGATGTTTTGGACCCAGACTTCTGTGATATGTCACTGCTACAAAAATATTTCGCCCCGCCCACTTCCGCCCCCACAAAGGACGAAAATCTGTGGCATCCACAATTTTAAAGATATGAGAAAACCAAAAACGTAGAATTGTAGCGAATGACCATATCTTTAAGACTGCGGAATCTGAATTGGATCGTATTATTATTATAGCCAGCATCAAGAAAACAATTTCATTTTTTCTCGCCCTGTCCCTGCTTTGCTTAGAGTAAAACATTAGCGCCTAGATCTCAGAGACTACAAAAGCTAGAGCAACCAAATTTGGTATCCACGCTCCTAATATATCGGACCGAGACGAGTTTGCTTCAAAATTTCGCCACACCCCCTTCCGCCCCCGCAAAGGACGAAAATCTGGGGATACTCAAAAATCTCAGAGACTATTAAGGCTAGAGTAACCAAATTTGGTATCCGCACTCCTGTTAGATCTTACTATTAAACGTGTATCTCAAAGTTTCGCCCCACCCCCTTCCGCCCACACAAAAGACGAAAATCTGTTGCATCCACAATATTGCACATTCGAGAAAACTAAAAACGCAGAATCATAGATAATGACCATATTTATTTATTAAATTATTAAATTAACAAATTATCTGTTAATAATGGTACTTCGTTACTAAAGGCGGAAAAGGATAAGTTAAAAGTTAGCTAAATTTAAATGATTATAAATATTGCATGCAATTAGTTTAAGAGACAGTTCAGGGGATAGGGTTTGACAGAGGGAGTTATAATTATGGCATAAAACCCTAAAAGGTTCATGATCAGCATAATTAGACCTACATATGGGTAGACGGATAGGCCTAAAAGTACGGGTAGGTCTGGATGGAACGGCCAAGTCAATCTGACCCAAGAGAGTTTGGGAGTCAACAGTCCTAAGAAGGAGCTTGTGCACGAACATTACGCCATTGCATATTCTGCGATGGTGCAACGACGGCAGGTCAATAAGATTTAGCCTAGACCGGTAGGGTGGCAAGATTCTACCCGAGTCCCAGTTAAAGTTCCGAAGGGCAAAAATTAAAAATTGCTTTTGCACGGATTCAATAACAGCCTGCTGCTCTTTATACTGCGGGCTCCCCACACAAGAACAATACTCCAATATAGGACGTACTAACGAGATGTACAGTTGTTTCGTAACGTACGGGTCGTCAAACTCCTTGGACCAACGCTTGATGAACGCTAAAACACCCTTAGCTTTATTTACAGTTGCAGCTATATGGGTGTTGAAACACATCTTATGATCAAAAAGGACTCCGAGGTCATTTGAACTCGAAATTCGCTCAAGGACATGATTTCCTAGAACATATGAGACAAAATGAGGAGCGCGACGGTAAAACGTCATAAGTTTGCATTTGGAAAGGTTCAGAAAAAGAAGATTAGTTGAACACCACAATAGTAGTTCACTTAGATCAAGTTGAAGGCGTGTGTGCAAATACCAATCAGAGTAAGAAAGACAGATTTTGACATCATCAGCATACATTAGTGTAGTAGAGTATGTTATAACTTGAGGAAGGTCGTTCACAAATAAAATAAACAGAAGCGGGCCCAGATGACTTCCCTGTGGCACACCTGAAGTAACATTAACAGTATTTGACAACACGTTAGAAAACAAAACACGTTGAGTACGGTTAGAGAGATAGGACAAAATCCAATCTAGAAGATTCGTTGGGAACCCTAATAAAGAGAGCTTTTGAATAAGCAGAGCATGGTTCACAGAATCGAATGCCTTGCTGAAGTCCGTAAAAACTACATCCGTCTGCAAACCAATTTGAAAACCACGGTGGATTAGGTTAGAAAACTCAAGAAGGTTAGTCGATGTTGAACGATGTCTGAAAAAACCGTGTTGCGACGGAGATATCAAGCTGCAACAAAGATGTTGCAGTTGCCGGGTGACCAGGAACTCAAGAAGCTTCGGGATGGCGGAAAGCTTTGCGATACCACGATAGTTTTCAATGTTTGATCTTGAACCTTTTTTGTGAAGCGGAATGATGTAGGACTCATTCCAAATTACTGGGAGACAAGACTGTTCCAAGGAGAGGTTGAAGAGAAAGGTCAAGGGTTTGCAAAGGGACTGGGCACAGTGTTTTAGGATGCAACTTGGTACTTTATCTGGACCCGCAGAAAACGATATGTCCATAGATGAGAAACCTTCCAGAACAACGCTTTCCTCGAAAAAGGGCAGAAAAATGCTGTTAGCTTGAGGTAGCTGGTACGGATACGGAGTGGATGCGTTGTAAATATGAGACGAGTACGTTGTTTGGAAAAAGTTAGCGAATAAATTTCCAATACCAACAGCAGAAGCTTCTGTTTTGTTCTGGTAATGAAGGGACGGAGGAAAAACGTTTGACTTGCGCTTAGAATTAACGAACGAATAGAATTTTTTAGGATCACTACGAAAGTTACTACTACATTGTGAAAGGTAATGATTATAACACTGACTATTGACGGCAAGGAACAGAGAGCGAGCGGAGGAGTATAGAGCTAAGGCCAACGTGGAGCCCGACTTCTGGTACTTTTTATAGAGCCGGGATTTATTATTTTTTAAGTATGACAAATACTTGGAGAACCAGGGAGGCTTGGACGATACAGGTACAGTGATATCTGGAACAAACGTATTAAGGGCGGAGTAAATAGAACTATAAAACGAGTTAACAGTTGCATCTATGTTCGGTAATGAATAAAGAAACGACCAATCAACACGCGAGAGATGTAGATCTAAATCAATAAAGTTTGTTTTGCGAAAACACTTTATGTGACTGTCAGCACCTCCAGATTGTGTACACTCCAGTGATATCAACAAAGTTGGATGGTGAGGATCTTCAGGGAGAGATATTGGGCTTGCTCTAGATACAGTAGCAAGAGAACCATCGTTAACAAAAACGAGGTCAAGAAGTCTGTCCCTAATGTTTTTAACGGCATTAATTTGGAGAAGGGAAATATCCGTTAGCCCATTGATAAAGTCATTATGGCAATTGGGAAACAACAGGTTAGCGTCATTACAAGGCAGCCAAGAAAGAAATGGGAGGTTAAAGTCCCCCATGACAATAATTCGATCATTGCACCCTAATGTAGAAACAACATTATTAATTGCTGAAAGGTGGTGTAAGTAAAGCTCAGCATCAGACCTGGGAGGAATGTAAGAGCAGGTTAAATAGAAAAATGCGGAGCCAACACGAACTTTGACTGCAACAAATTCAATTCCATGAATGTTATTGAATGGGAATAACTCAGATGAGAAAACAGATTTAACTGCAATCAGAACCCCACCTGCAAAAGATGGGCGGTCCATTCTATAAATAGTGTAACTATCAATGAAAATTTCGTGATCATTGACAGAGGAGTTAAGCCAGGTTTCGGTAAACGCGATGGCATCGAAATCAAAGGACGCGCTATTAGTATGAATTTGACGCAACTTTCCCAGCAAACTGCGAACGTTCTGATAGTGCATGGAAAAATAGTACATCAGTTTTTTGGAGCATGTTCGGTAATTCTTGGATTCGAGTTCGAATCTTTGAGAAGGAACTCATGCACAATTGTATGCTCAGGCCATATTGACGGTTCTAGAGAACAGGATAGTAAAGAATCAGGGAGAAGAATTTTAAAGGATGATATGTTGCGCTTATGTTTAAATGTAAATTTAGTCACAACTATATCAACAGGCGAAGTGTTAATTTTAGCGGCAAGATGTTGTTTAACATCCTCCGTTGTAGCCTCAGGAATAAGACGAGAAACAAATATTGCTTTCCGAGGGACCACTGCTTTAAGTTGAAGTCCCGAGCGAGATCGAGATGGTGGAGCCACTCCTAAAAGAGATCTCGGTACAAGGGCAGAGGAATTGGCAGCAATGGCTGTAGCAGGAATTGGAGTAGGAATTGCAGCAGGAATTGGAGCAGGAATTGGAGCAGGAATTGGCAAGACGTCGTCAGCAACCAGCACACCCGCACTAGGAGCACTCACCGCGTCAGAAGTGACGGCCACAGAAACTGCAGGGATGGGATTGATGCTGTTGGGGAGTTGGGTGCTCGAAGGAAGCACATTGCTCGGTGTAAAGAACTCCGGAGCCACCGTTGGCGGATTTACAGACAACGGCGTGGCATGCCTACACGGAAATGCTTCCGATGGATGAAGGTGGGAGGCAGGCGTACCAATCGGATTAGGTTGCAAGAGATTGGTATCATTATGCGGAATTTTCCGTCTAGGGGATTCGCTCAAGAGTTTGAGCCCAAGAAACTGTGATTCAAGGGCAAGAAATTTCTCGTTGAGAGCCACAAATTGTTTCCGGACATCCAGAAACCCAGTTCGAGTCTGTCTCATAAATGTGCGCATTTCGGCCTCAATCTCCCGACAAGCCAGACATGACCAAGACAGGCCCATGCGTTTCGAGATCAGATCATTCAGCCGGCCAAAATTTCCACCACCAGCACATTTTATGTGGGCAAAATTGTCGCACAGCCAGCAGCTAAGAAATGAATCACCAATGATAACACCACCGAATTCACATTTCTTTGCACTACAAACGATTGCCATTATTGACAGCAGTAGAATCACTGTGCACGAATAATAAGAGAACGGAGTGAGATCGCAGGTAAAGTAGGAGAGCAGACAGCAGAGCGAGCCAGACAATCAGCTGCAGCGGCAATAATTCAAAGCAGATGATCCAACGAAGTGCAGAAAACGAGCAGTAAACTCACAAAAGCAGAGACACAAAAGAAAAGTCCACAGAGAGGGAGAGTATAGGCAATCCAGAGAGAGTGAGAGCAACAATGCGAGAAGCCCGCGTATGCTCACGAGAGAGTGTGGGCGATGCAAACGCTGATGCGCGAGAACAGTGCACACCGAAGAAGCGATAACGAAAAGCAGACTGGGCAAAAAACAATAACAAATTGCCTGCACGAGTCCGATGTGTTACGTTGCAATATTGAATTTATATTTAACACTTGTTTACAAACAAAACACTGGTGGTTAACACAAAGTAGAATCAAATTAAAGAGATGCGATAATAAATCAAAACAAAGACACAACAATGTTGTATGATATTTAGGCAAAGGGCGGAGAATGCGGGAGCAAGAAAAAAAACACAACCGGCTTAAGCAAGAGCTAGAAGCTACTAGAAGCAATCTATCAGATTGCTGAATCTGGATCAGATCAGATCATTTTTATAGCCAATAGGAACAAATCAATTTGCAGTGGCTACGCAGCGCCCGTCGTCACGCTCAGACTGATTTTCTGTCTCTCTCGCACGCACTCTTTGTCGTGTCGTTTAATATTAGCTGCGTCTGCCGGAGGAGAGCCATACTGACTTAGTATCGGGTATAACTGTAGAGTTGCGGTGTCCGCAGCAACTCACAACGTTCCCCCTCGTTTATTTTTCATTCGACTAGCAAAACGGATACATACATATAATAAGGCTAGGGATGAGTAGCTTCGAGAGCCGAAAGAGTAGATATCCTTGCGCATCTATTATTTGATTGAGCAGTAAGTTATCGGTTATTAATACTGATAAAGACTTTAAGTATCAAATATGTAAATAAATTATGGCGTTGTGAATGTTTCATTTTTGAGCGTTGCAAAAACTTTGTTTATTATCAAAATGGCCTCTGCAAGATTAAAGTATAGAACGAACGGTTCTCTTTATTCAATTTTATATAATTGTGACTCATGTGGCTGGAATATCCAGAGAGCATCTGAACGAAAAAGTCGACAACGAGTCCAATAAAAATAAATTTGATAAAAGTATTAATAATACAAATAATATTCACAACAAAAGTGATGGTATAAGTAAATAATTTTGTTTCAAAGCCCACAACTATGTAAACTCTTTGTGACTAGCGCAATAACATAAAGTATAAATACTGTGGCGTTAGGAATATATATACGTACATATATGAAAATAAACATAAACGAATGTGTGACTCCATTCCGCATGTCTACAACTGATTTGTTTTTGTGCATTCTTTTCGTGGTTTTCATTTGGTCCTTTGAGTTTTTAATTAACGCTCCTGCCATAAGGGGTACGAGGCCAATGGAATATAATAAAATGAATGAATGGAAAGGCGAAGAGAAAACTGTAGACCAACCATCCAGGGAACAAGTGGCGAGATAGAGAGACAGAAAGAGATAGAGAGAGAGAGAGAGAGGGAGAGGAGAGCGAAATGGGTGGAGGAGATCCTTTGAACCGTGCGGTTACCATGACAAGTTCTCATTTTGGTCGGCATTCCGTTGTCTGGCTAATTCAACATTTGTGCAGCATGCAAAATATTATCAAAATTCCGCTGAAAGTTCAGGGGACCTACCACCCGCAACCCCCGCATTTATATTCCAACCAAAACACGGGCGGAAAAACAGACCGGGCGGAAACAGAAACTAATAAACGACAACAGGTGAAGTTGACACGTGGCAGAGATGCTGCGGAGGCAATTCAGGGAGCGAAGAATGTAAAAAAATCTGAGACCTGCCCACCACCGAGGAGCGGACTTTTGGCAATAACTGTGAGCCGGACGAAGATGGTTGCCAAAGCAACCAGTTGTCGAACAGCTTGTGGGTGGATTCGGGAGACGGGAGGTCACCATCTATCAGTTATCGATAGGCCCAAGGACGGGCTATCGAAATGGGCGCCAAAACTGGAGAAATCCCGGAACACTCGCGCTCGTTCGCCCATTGGCCAGAGCACAGTCTAGGGCGGGGCCCATTGCGCACAGCTATCGCTGGTTATCTCGCTCTGGCTCGGAAGATGGCTGAAAGCAAGATGGCAGCTGGCGCTTGTAGCTGTCCCTCTTCCGCGCTCACCGATTACTTCTGGCTTCTATTTAGTGTGTTTTTTTTGCAAATCAATGCAGGAGATAACCCCGCAGGCGGAAACGCCAGGGGGGGCGAAAGATAAACAGTGTCTCGTAGCGCCAAGTGAATCCGAGCCCGGGGGTGGGTGACCAGAGCTGCGTGGAGGGTCGATGGGAGGCGATTTGATTCGACACCAGTGCGCAGGGCAGCGACGATGTCTGTCGACGACGTTATCAGAGCCGGAGTCAATTCGTTTTGATTTTTTCGCGCTTGTCTCAAATGCAAGCGAGTCCGCCTTGGCAGCGCTACGCGGTAGTTTCCGTTCTGCTCCGTTACGTTCGGTCCCGCCACGCTAACCAAAGCCTAACTCAAGCCTACACTCAAACCCTAAGTCAAAACCCGTCGCTAAAGTCAAGATAAACTTTCCCAAGATCGACAATGATTTACTGAGACCCGAATAACACGATTTATAAAAGTGAAAATGTACGAAAATCAAAGAGGTTGACGGCATTTAACGCAATCAATTAAAACAAAAACGAAAAACAAGAGAAGTAGACCGCCCCCGAAGACAGGGAGGAAGACCCGGGGTTCGGTCAAACAGCTCATCAATAAACGATACGACTTCCGTTTCCTTGCGTGCTTTACCTGTGCATGGCTATATGTGTGCGTGTGTGCGTGTGAGTGAGTGAGCTAGCGATTGTGTGTTTGTGCGTGCCGAAGGAAACTTTCCAACTTCCGGCCAAGTGACATCGATTTAATTTCTTTGGTTTTTTTATGGTCA
This sequence comes from Drosophila miranda, assembly GCF_003369915.1. NCBI lineage: Eukaryota > Metazoa > Arthropoda > Insecta > Diptera > Drosophilidae > Drosophila > Drosophila miranda. The sequence continues at coordinate 37,735,702 of NW_022881603.1, forward strand.
AGGCATTTAAATAATTTTACTATGGCAGTTTGGGCGTCTCAGCCGTCTACCCTGGTCTGTTCTGGTCAGCCCCGAACTATGAACTGAACTCTGACCGCTAACCCAACGACTTGCCACACACATAAAAAGGCAGTAGCAGCAGCAGCAGAAGACGACGGCGGAGGAGGTCGATCTCCACGTAGGTAAGTTTTAGGCCAAAATGAGCAATAAAAGTCAATGCAAAAACAATCGAAGGTCTGCACAAGTTGCTGCGGTTAACGAAACTGAAATGGATTTAGTTTTCTAGGGAATCGAATCGAAGCTGAAAACGGAAAAGGAATGGGGATTTGATGCGGGTTAGCACTGATGACATACCATTTTAAAGATGTAGTAATTAATTAGGCTTTCTGTATATGTAAACTGCAGATCTGAACAATTATTTATTTGGTTTAAACATAAGGATAAGGACAAGGTGAAGAACGAGTGGAAATGGTTTCTATTTGATTTCCTGAAGAGTATGTAAGTAAGTAAGTATTCGTCAGAAAATTGCGAGACTCCTCCTAAAGTTAAATTGAGAGAATGGTAGATCATGGTAGTTAATCTTTTGTACCATAGATTCCAAAACTTAAAGCTCATACGTCAACAGATTCAATTATATTATGTTTTGTATATTACACTTAAAGTGCACAGCAAATATATGGATATAAATACATATGGGATTGCTTCTATTAGGAGTGCCAGTCCCAGATCAGTCTCTACATACTAATAGCTATGTTTGCTTCCAGCCACTCCCATTTGGAAACAGCACCAAGAAATTGAAATGTGAATCGAACTGAAGATGAAGACGAACATAAACGGACTGTGATAGACGAGTATACGAGCAGAACATCTCACTGGGATTCTGCCCCAAACACGATTTCCGATTCAATCAAATTGAATTCGGAATTGGACATTGAAACGATTGGACCTTCACTATTCAAGCGGGCTACCAGCAAAAGGCGACAAGCTGTCGACATTATCCATACGCAACTTCTCGGCAAACATGCTGAACAATCTTGGGGCCAATGTGCTGGGTAAGTACTCGATTGTATTGTAGTTTTTCCGCTCCGCTCCCCTCTGTGGGCGAACAGACGGAACAGAGGCGATCAGAGAGGGGGTAGTACGTATATAATATTGTAATTAAGATCGGCAAGTGAATTACGCTAATATATAATAACGTGTGTATTAATCCATCCCAATCCATCCCTTCCCCACCGCTTGGCCATAATTAAACTAATTTCTTGAGCACACCTGCAGGCGTGTATCTGTCTATATGAGGAGTGGGTAAGGGTATCGGAGTGGTCTGTAGTTACTTCCGATCTTCCGATTGGCATCTCAGATTTTCATCTGCTAAATGTCCTATAATTGAGACGTCTAACCAGCTGGCGCTTGAGCGCTTGTCGCGTGCATTTAGCAATAATTAAGTTGTATATTTAACTAACTCGGCAGGCTCTCTCCCACTCCCATTCCCACATAGCCATACCCATTCCCATTCCCATGCCCATTGGAATTCCCCAGGTGGGTGTGGGTGTGTGTGTTAATTGATATAATTGCTCTTTTAAATATGCCGCAAATTGTGAATTACTTTGTGCAGCGGGAGCACGCACATAATTATCAAACCGTTCTGGCCAGCACATATTAATATTTATATTGTAAAACATATTAATACGCTGCAAACAAACTGATTTCGCCACATTGTTGATCAATTGTTCAAGCACTTTCAATTTCGGCAATCAATTTGATGTTAGCCCTGCCTGCACCTGCACCAGCACCGCAACGGCACTACCACTACCTCCGACTGCAGTCCATTGTGCGGGTGAATCTCTGAATGAATGAATTATGTTTGCGTTTTTATTCAATTTTTATTGCCAGCCGGAAGGCGATTCTGGCCCCGGATCCTTCGGCGCGCTGTAATTAATTACTTTTATTAATTTATTGCCATTTTTCACACGCCAGTTGTCGCTGTTGCCGGGAAAGTGCGAAAAATATGCAAAGAAGTGCTTTATTGAGACCAATCGAGAAAATCGATTGTCAAACCATCTACCCAGGGCGCAAAACGCTGAATTATGGTAGACAAAAATCCTCTTTAATGGGTCTTAAAGTCAGCCCCCACTCTGCCTCCTGGAAAACTATAAATTTCAATGACTCGCATTGCGGAATCTCCTGCACAAATCCCGCCTGCAGTGCGAGGGGCTGCCATAATAAATTTTGTATGCCTTTTTTGGGCACAACAAAACGGGGCCTCAGGATTCAGAGGACTGGCAACAGTTGCAGGGCATTCAAAAACATTTGCATATTGGGTGCCTGTGCCTGTGCACCACTGGTGGGGAAAGAGGGATTGGAGATGGCGATGGAAGTCCACACAATTAAGACAATTTGCATGCAAAAGAAATGCGAGAACTTTTCCTTCTACTGCCTGTCTCTCTCTGGCTCTGTGAATGAGACTTGAATCGCATTTTATTCCATTTTCGGCTGGAGTTTTTGGTGTTTCTCGCATTAATTAAATTAATTTCGTGATTGCAAATGTAATTCGCGGATACCCCTTTCTGGGACCCTCATTATTGGGACCCAATACTAGTAACCCGCGCTCTCTGGCGCCCCTTGTGTGCTGGTATTTTTGCGGTGGCCGGAGCTAGTGAAATTTGTGCTTAAGCCCCCAAACCACGATCGCCCACGCCACTGCGAGGCCTGGCATCCATTCTGTATTGAAATGTTTTGCGGTTGCTGTGGATTCTGTTCCCTGTTGCGGTTAGTTGTTGGAGCAGCCTGAACCTGAGCTTGAGCCTTCGCAGGAGTTGGAGCTGGTGCTGGTGTTGGTGCTGAGACCATGCCGGAGCCTATGCTCTGGTAGGCAGCTGCTAAAAACCGCACAATTTCCAAATTTCAATAATTATGCACATTGCACATGCAACTGACGATTAGGGAGAGACAGAGGTGCATAGGCTCGTCCTATCCTGGTCAAGTCCGGCCTATCCTCGTCCTCGGCCACGTTCTAGGCCACGTCCGTACATTTTGTGGCAGATATTTGCATTTCGCGCTCGCTCCCAAAACAGACAAACTGATTTGCGCAAATTGTGCAAATTGCTTGCGCGATAAATTCATGTTTGCCAATTTTAATTAATTAATCGCTTTGTGCGGTTTTCATTTCATTTCGTTTTGTGTCGCTTGGCCTGGTCTGGACCAGAGACCAACTAAAATGTCCGCTCCAGGCCAGGTGTAAAAGCATCTGCATTTGTATCTGTGCATCCGTATCTGTATCTGTACCTGTATCTGTACCTGTATCTGAGGCTGTGTCTCTGTGTGTTTCAAAGTTTGTTTGTTTGATTGTTATAGCTCCCTATAATTTAATGTCCTCTGTGTTTGCTAACTGAATAACTATGATGCAATGATTGATTCGAATATGCTGTTCTATTAGGCTGTACCGCAACTTTGCGTGAGTATTTGTTATATATTAAGGGTGTAATCAGATCTATATTATGTTATACAATATTTCATCTGCAGGAACATATTTGAATTACCATTGCTACCATTAGATTTGTGGTAAAAGTGGATGTGTGTAACGTCCAGAAGGAATCGTTTCCGACCCCATAAAGTATATATATTCTTGATCAGCATCAATAGCCGAGTCGATTGAGCCATGTCTGTCTGTCCGTCTGTCCGTCCGTCCGTCCGTCCGTCTGTCCGTCCCCTTCAGCGCCTAGTGCTCAAAGACTATAAGAGCTAGAGCAACGATGTTTTTGATCCAGACTTCTGTGATATGTCACTGCCCCGCCCACTTCCGCCCCCACAAAGGGCGAAAATCTGTGGCATCCACAATTTCAACGATACGAGAAAACTAAAAATCGCAGAATCGTAGAGAATGACTATATCTTCTAGAGTGCAAAATCTGAATCAGATCGTATAATTATTATAGCCAGAATCAAGAAAACAATTTCATTTTTTCTCGCTCTGTCTCTCTCTAACACACAGGTTTCATGGTCGGTTTTGCCAATTGCAAAATATGAGTTCAAGGATCTCAGAACCCATAAGAGCTAGAGCAACCAAATTTGGTATCCACACTCCTGTGATATCGGACCTTAACCCTTTTGTGTCAAAATTTCGCCACACCCCCTTCCGCCTCCGCAAAGGACGAAAATCTGGGGCATCCACAAATCTCAGAGACTATTAACGCTAGAGTAACCAAATTTAGTATCCGCACTCCTGTTAGATCTCACTATAAAACGTATATCTCAAAATTTCGCCCCACTCTCTTCCGCCCACACAAAGAACGAAAATCTGTTGCATCCACAATATTGCAGATTCGACCATATCTATCAAATTGCTGAATCTGGATCAGATCAGATAATTTTTATAGCCAAAACCAACAAATCAATTTGCACTGGCTACGCAGCGCCCGACGTCACGCTCAGACTGATTTTCTGTCTCTCTCTTATACGCACTCTTTGTCGTGCCGGAGGAGAGCCATACTGACTAAGTATCGGGTATAAATGTAGAGTTGCGGTGTCCGCAGCAACTCACAACGTTCCCCCTCGTTTTTATTGTAAAAACCGGGAAATAACTAAACTACAGGAAGATTGAAGAATGGTAATCTCTGTGGTTTATATTTTAGGTACAAGCCAACTTAAAGACCCTACATGAATGGACATGGACCTAGCTGCTGGCCACTGGAGAGTACATCTCCTCGATCTGCATACTCAATGCACAGTTAGGACAGCACTTGTCCTATGTGTGTCTGTTTATTTTTAATATTTATGTGTTACAACTGTAAAAGACGAGGTGAAAAAATCAAAGTTGGTCGAAACAACTAACTAACTAACTAACTAGCCTGCTGGCTGACAGAGTGACGGAGCGAGTGAGTGGCTGGACGATTGGGCAGGGGCGGGGAGATGGCTGCCCATTGCCAGGGAAGTGCGATTTCGAGAAGTGACGCTATTTTATGGCTCCCAAACGTGGCCCAAACGCTGTCCAAATGTGCTCGAGTGTGTATCTATGTGGATTTGAATTGAGGAAACAAAAGGAAGCGGGAACAGTTGGATGTTAAAAGTCGCACTTCTTTGGAGCATCAGAGCAACAGAACGACGTGTCGTTTCCCCCCTGAGAGTATACCGTAGATACAGATACATGTTTGAGATGTGGCCATCGAGCGTGAACGTTCGGATGGAGAGATGGATGGATATCACAAAGCATATGGAGATGGAGATATCGCACCTAACACCGCGCCTTAAATTTACTAATCACGAGCAGAGTTTGAATTTGCTTTTCCCCTGAGCTCCCGCTGCCCTGGCACTGCCGTTTACTGTGCGTACTGCGTAATGCTCTAAAAATATAGCAGTCATTAGGGGTGGGAGCTGACAGACAGAGGCCATGTCCGAAGACTTTCTTTTAGGTGCTCCAATCGTGTGCTACAATTGCAGTGTCAAAGTCCACGTTCCACCCGACTTAGGCACCTCTTCAATATAGAGCTCTTCATGCAGCTTCCGTTGTGGGGCTTGGGGCTGATGGGGCACGATTGGGGACGTCACCATCTGAAAATCGCTAATGAACAGTAGCCGTACTGGGTGTATGTGTAAAAATTAGCACTTCCCCAGCAGCGCCTTCTCCAGTGACAACAACAAAAGCGGCTTACAGGGAATGTCGCTTGTGACCAGAACCCCATAAAAGCGGAGCTCCGGCAGCTGAACTTCGAGTCCATATCTTTTATTTGCTGCCACTTATATTTATGATTTTATGCGGCGTCTTGGGCTGCACTCGTTCACCTGTTGACTGCATTCCAGGTCGGATCTCGGAGCTCGGATCTTGGATCTCGACTACGATTCGTTTGCCTCTGATGTTGCCGAAATTTTAACAATTTCGGTTCGAAAACAATAAAAATCATTGAGGGCCGCCATACCCCCGCCACTGACAACATCAAAGTCGGCAATGGGCAATGGAGCGAGTAGAGCTGGATGGGAGGGAAGCGCAATGGAGGAGAGTGGTCAAAGCGGACAGATTTTTTCCAGCTTAGAGGGATTTGCATTTCGGCCTCGCTTTCATTGGAAATTGCACACCGCCACTAGCCGCCTACACCTTCACTTCGGGCATAATCAAATGACAATCATGACAACATCCCGCCTATAGCCCGGTCCTAGGTCCCGGCTCGCCCCCCAAAGGTTGTGCGCGACTCTATGGCTGCGGACAAGACGAGAGTTCGCGTTCACTGGTGATGAGTATTTTGTTGACTTGTAGCAACAGTTGAACACGGCAACGGCAGCGGCAGCGGCAAAGGCAACAGCAACAATCAAAGTGAAAAGAGGTAAAAAGGGGAAAAAGAGTTGGGTCGAGCCGGAGTCTCTCTCACACGTACATGTTAAAAATTCCAAGCGTACGATGAAGATGATGCGGCCTCCGACTCTGGCCAACTCTGCATCCATCTCTCGGGATGTATGTTGCTGCCGTTGCTGCTGGTACTCACTGACATGAGCTACACGGAAAAATAAAATGGGAATAAAACAAAATACAGATACGTTACGTCGCCGAGTGAGACCAAAAGGTAGGAAATGAAAAGGGGTTACCACTCGCTTACTCGCTCGCTCGCTCGCCCGCTCGCTCACTGTCTCGTATCTGTATCTGCGCCTGCTGCTGTATCTGTATCTGTGTGTATCACACCTCAGTTTGTCGTTTGTCTCTCTCTCCCTCTCTCTCTCTCTGGCTCACCCGTTCGTTTGTGACTGTTTTTGGCATCTTTTTCTCCTCCTGAATGACAGGTTGTTGAAAAATTCAATTTATCCGATCGCATCAGTTCGGTCCGAGCAATACTCTAGGTCGTTACCTTACCGCTTCCAACCAGAGCCCCGCGTAGATACCGAAAAAATTAATTAATACCCGTAGACAGACGATTAGCCCTCCCCCGAGAGACTTTAAGAGATTTAATTTAACATCTCAACAATAATTCAACAAACGCAACTTTCATCATCGAGTTCCGTGTGTTTTATATGTTGTGTGGCTGGTTGAGTGGTTTATAAAATTTGACCTTTAATCAGTGGAACTATCAGTGGATCGGTGTAAGCTATTGATCATTCGAATACTTATGTTAAGCTTTTGGAAAGTCCCTGATTTTTAATCAGCCTTCCATTGGGTTGTCGCATTTGTTGGGCGCCACGATTTGGAATCATATTTTGAGGCGGAACGGACTCCCCCAACCATTATGCACTGCAGATCACCGCAACGACACCGATGGCCACATGAAACATCGCCCCCAAAATAAGTTTCCACATGATCCAGTGTATTACCACGCTCTTTAAAACCAAGGTCAAAATTTAAATATTGACCACGAAGTTCGACATTATTGAAAGCAAATTATAACAAATGCAAAAAATTTTGTGCACTGCAAAATTCCGAAATATCAATACGATACATTTGACCGTACAGATATCTAATGCAGAGACCTTCTGGTAAAGAAGCAACAAAAGAACAATTGCCCAAATGGGGAACAAATATAAATGTAGATGTGAAGAATTCGATATCCAAATCGAAACTTGACTTGAAATTTAACAGAAACGCAACAAAATTTGAAATTAAAAGTATTATAGACGATTCTTATTGAGCCTCAAAAAAATCTTATGTATTTCGCTGCAGGCCCCAACGATTGTGATCTGCCCAAGGCCGCACTGACGGCGCTGCACGCGGGCGTTAACAGCTTCGGACAGTTGCCCGGTGCTCCGAATCTGGCTGATCTCGGCGGTTCGGGCGGGGGTGGCGTTGGACTGACAGTTGGAGGTGGCGTGTCACGCCTCCACATCTCCGGTGGACTGTGCGACAACGCGAACAACAGCGGCAACAACAGCAGCGGCGGAGGCGGAGGTGGTGGCAGCGGCAACACCAACATGCAGCAACAGGATCAGGTGAGAGAATTAGCTGAGCAAGAGAGAGAGAGAGAGAGAGAAAAAGAGAGCGAGAAAGAGAGAAGCAGAGCGAGAGCGAAAGTGATAGATATATAGTTTATACCAAACTTTTTTTAATAATCCATGTTCTTTTCGATGTATATTTTCCCTTCAAATACTACTCTGCTATGCCAAAAACAAAAACAAAAAAATAAAATACAATTCAATTCGAAATTCCATACAAAACGCAAATCTGTTTCCAAAAACGTGAATGTGTGTGTTCTGAATTGTGTAATGAACCTATTAAATGTGCCATGACTCATATTCGTAATAATAATCACATAAAAACCAAAAGTAAGTGTACCTTGATTTCCATACTTAGAACCGTAGAACTCCAATCCTATCCTACTTAAACTGTTCTGTACTACTGTAGTGTACTGTAGCTTGAAGATTGCATTCCTTGGTAGTTAGTGTGTACTTAAGATAAATATACACATACATATACACATCTCATTCATGTGTGTGCCTCTCTTTTCTCTTTTGGTTTCTCTCGGTACAGCTCCTGGACAAAAACAAACAGAAGAGACACCGCACGCGCTTCACCCCGGCCCAACTAAACGAGCTGGAGCGGTGCTTCTCAAAGACCCACTATCCGGACATTTTTATGCGCGAGGAGATCGCCATGCGCATCGGCCTCACCGAGTCCCGTGTCCAGGTGAGTGCGCTGCCCCTGCCCCTGCCCCTGACCATGCCCCATCACACTTTACGTGGTTTTGTCCTGCGGTTCGACGGCTGTCAGATGGAGCTCCCTCCGAAATCGGCTTAGCTCGTTTTGGGGCTGACATGACATTTCACTTGTGTTGCACAAAACCGCAGCAGCCAAGAGGGCGGATTAGGGGTCTGCGGCTCTCTTATTATTGGGGGGATATTTTCTCAGTTTTCCTTGCAGCAGTTTACGAGGCACTGCAGTGCACTGGGCTGCTGGGAGGCTCCGCCGAATACCATTTAAGCGCCCAAAATTATACTTTATTAAAGCTCATAAAGTCACATTTAGTCCGGCATTCAGGCACGACCCCACCCAGGCGTTCACGGCCGACCCAACGCCACAACGCCACAACGCCCCAACGCCCCTCTTTCGCTCTGGTTTCTCTCCTGCAAAAGTTTTTATGCGAAGCTCAGACACTCACGCACACATGCACAACGGGCATTATCCTTTTGCGGCTGGCATGGCTCCCCTGTGCTGCTGCTACTACTGCTGCTATTATACTTGTCTCTGTGGATGCTTCTCCTCCGGCTCCCGCTGCTCCTCTTCTTTAGGCGGTGGTCCTTTGCATTCGCTCGGGCCTTTGTTTATGGGACAATCGAATTTACTGCTTCATTAAATTTGTATTGAAGCTTCCGTTTCCGGTTGTTCTTACGTCTCTCGCCAGCCAGCCAGTGAAGCAATGCGAGAATTGTTTTGCGGTTGAAATAAATGCCAAAAACTTTGTCTTATTGGCCATAGAAGGATTTTCTTTCTCTGCTACTGCTACTGCTACTGCTCTGGCTAAAACAATTAGCCATGAGTGAGAACTGCTGCCTACTCGGCGGGGGCGAGCGACATCTTCATGATGATCCTGTCCCACAACCTCCGCCTGTACGAACCTGCCGGATGTGTTCTACTTTAATAAATTGTTTTAATAATTGCGTATCAGTGTTGCCTGTTAATGCTTTCCCCCCTCTCCAAGGGACAATGCAGGTAACTGTCACAGGGAGAGGGTGGATGATGCAGGCGGCGGGGTGGCTAAAGGCTGAAGGCTGAAGGCGTCTGCCGTCGGCCTTTGGCTGATTTTCTCCTTCCAGCCGCTATCCCGCTGTTCTAATGTTTGATTTTGTGTTGTCGTTGCGGCTTAGAGGATGTCAGGCCGTTGGATTAGTTTCGGGATTGTTGTTTAATAAAATTAGCATATAAATTAAGTTGGCCCGCTGTTAGTCGCAATGGTAGTGGCACTGGCACTTTCAGTGGCCGTGGCCGTGGCAGACTGAAATAACACATTTAGTGGCTCCTTGGAGCATTGGATGTATTTTCACACTTGCAAGAGGTCCGACCGTCATTCGATATGCACACACACGTCTGGCCCTAAATCAATCTACCAGGATTTGCAGCTAATGACGGCATAAAGACAGCCTCCAGATCCCTGCTCCCTGCCGTCACCTCCCAACTAAATTCCAGGAAAATTCCTACCCGTATTACCACAAAAATCAAGTCAAAGTTCCACATGTGAAGGGTGAAGGGGGTGGCAGATGCATAAGTTATGAGGCTCACGTAGCGGCCGACTGGCTAAGAGAGGAGTTTCTTCACAGCGACAGACACACAGCACCATTTATGGTAAATATAATTTAATAAATACATAAAAGCCAGAGCGAAGAGCATCTCTTCCTACTTCCTTCCTAATCGGATCTGCCGAGGGTTGGGGTGGAATTGACACAGTCGTAAGCCCAGGGCGGGGCCCAGCAGGAGGCTCCCCGGCAATTGTTAATTTGTGTTTTCACAGCAGCAATTGAACAATTTACGTGGCCTCGGGTCAGGGTCCGGGTCAATCTGTTCGTCACACGTGACATCTCCACAGGGGGCGCCGGCGGACTGGGGAGGACTGAATTTGGATGGAAGATGACCCGCAAAATTGACTTTTCATGATTCGGCATTGTCAAAGGCATTGTCGGAGAGATTGTCAAAAGCATTGTAATGGCTTTGTCTGGAATGTTAACATTTATTGGTTTGTTTATTAATTTGTTGCAGCGAGCGTCGTCCCAGCACGTGCCTTTGTGTGTGTGTGTCTGGGCACTAAATGAATTTCTCACATGATTAATTTGCCAAGGCAGCGCAGGTCTCTGCAGGTGAAAGTGGCAGGAGATGGGATTGAAAAGTTCATAAGGTTTATATCCAATTAACCGCTTGGCAACGGATTTAATCTTAAATTTACAGCTGGATATCTCAAGATCTTGTCTGAGGAAGCTCTTCTAGAGACCCTACTACATCTCTTTCTTGGAAGTTTTTGTGTATTTAGTTCCCTACTTTTCAGCTATATGATCGGTTAGCTGAAATGGCTAGAAAGAAGATAGGCTCTGCCCCTAACAGATTGTTGAAGATGATTAAGTATTCCAAATTTGTGTTTTTATACCTGGTACTCAAAATGAGTAGAGGGGTATATAAAAATGGATGTGTGAAACACCCAGAAGGAATCGTTTCCGTCCCCATTAAGTATATATAGCATCGGCAGCATCAATTGCCGAGTCGATTGAGCCATGTCTGCCTGCCTGTCTTGATTGACGCCTAGTTCTCAGAGACTAAGAGAGCTAGAGCCACAACATTTTGTATGCAGACTCCTATGATATCGGACTGAATCAAGTTTGTTTCCACAAAGAACGAAACTCTGTGGCATACATAATTTTGAAGATACGAAAAAACCAAAAACTCAAAATCTAGAGAATGACCATATCTTCCAGACTTCCGATTCCGGGTCAGATTGGATTATAATTATAGCCAGAAGGAACAAAAAGGCGTCCACGTGCTTAGTCATTTTCGTCTCTCTCACTCACACACTCTTCATAGTGCAATGAGTACGCACTCCGGTGGAGAGGAGCTATGTATACTGACTGAGTATCGGGTATAAATGTAGAGTGGCAGCCGTAGCTGCATCTCACAACATTAGACTTACACTAAATATTCAATACATAAAATAAAGAATAAACTGAACAGGGCGGAAAAAATCAAGTCAATTTTCAGTTTTAAATTTTTGCTTTATTATTATTTTTTTTTTTTAACAGGATTTGTTGCCACATCGATTTGAACTGAAAAGCGTAGTTCAATGCAATTCAATTGTCTATCCAAAAATTAATGCAGAAAAGTTTTATCCGTACATACGTATATACAAAACGAGGGGGAACGTTGTGAGTTGCTGCGGACACCGCAACTCTACATTTATACCCGATACTTATGGCTCTCCTCCGGCAGACGCCGCTAATATTAAACTACACGACAAAGAGTGCGTACGAGAGAGACAGAAAATCAGTCTGAGCGTGACGTCGGGCGCTGCGTAGCCAGTGCAAATTGATTTGTTGGTTTTGGCTATAAAAATTATCTGATCTGATCCAGATTCAGCAATCTGATAGATGTGGTTACCTATGATTCTGCGTTTTTAGTTTTCTCGAATCTGCAATATTGTGGATGCAACAGATTTTCGTCTTTTGTGTGGGCGGAAGAGAGTGGGGCGAAGTTTTGATATATACGTTTTATAGTGAGATCTAACAGGAGTGCGGATACTAAATTTGGTTACTCTAGCTTTAATAGTCTTTGAGATTTGAGGATGCCCCAGATTTTCGTCCTTTGCGGGGGCGGAAGGGGGTGTGGCGAAATTTTGACACAAAAGGGTCAAGGTCCGATATCACAGGAGTGTGGATACCAAATTTGGTTGCTCTAGCTCTTATGGGTTCTGAGATCATTGAACTCATATTTTGCAATTGACAAAACCGACCATGGAACCTGTGTGTTAGAGAGAGACAGAGCGATAAAGAATGAAATTGTTTTCTTGATTCTGGCTATAATAATTATACGATCTGATTCAGATTTTGCACTCTAGAAGATATAGTCATCTTCTACGTTTCTGCGTTTTTAGTTTTCTCGTATCGTTGAAATTGTGGATGCCACAGATTTTCGCTCTTTGTGGGGGGGAAGTGGGCGGGGCAAAGTTTTGAAATATTCTTGTAGCAGTGACATATCACAGAAGTCTGGATCCAAAACATCGTTGCTCTAGCTCTTATAGTCTTTGAGCACTAGGCGCTGAAGGGGACGGACAGACGGACAGACGGACGGACGGACGGACAGACAGACATGGCTCAATCAACTCGGCTATTGATGCTGATCAAGAATTTATATACTTTATGGGGTCGGAAACGATTCCTTCTGGACGTTACACACATCCACTTTTACCACAAATCTAATATACCCCAATACTCATTTTGAGTATCGGGTATAAAAACACTCCTGAATTATTATGATTCAGCAGGAATAAGCAAAATCGATTGGCTTAAGCGCAGGGCCAGTGACAGTCCAGGCCATCCAGGCCCTACCAGTCCCGTACGGGCCAATCCAGTGCCGTCCGAGCTCCTTCACGACTTTCCTTCCCACTGCGAGCATTGATAAATTATTGCCTCGACTCCAGACAGAACTAATTTATTTGCTGAGCCGCTTAATGCCCCTCTAATAATAGCCCACTGAATTCTGGAGAGGGGGAGCCACTATCATGTGGGCGGGGATGGGGATGGGGATGGTGCCGGAGGAGGAAACATGCGAGATGTATGTATAAGCTGAATTTCTATGACGCCCAACCCATATCTGAATTTTTTCCTAAAATAAGACTGGATATTCTCATAAAAAGGGAGCAGGATTCAAAGGGCAGGACTCTGCTGGAAGGAGAAAGCCCTCGAAGCGGGTCCTGAGGCGACTGGGTCGTCTCTGGTATAACCATGGCATCGCAAATTTTAATTAAACTTTAATTGAAATACCAAAAACGAAAATATGCAACAAACAGAAAAATGTGTCAACTGCGGCAGGAGCAAAGAGTGAGGAAGAAGGGGGCCTGTGGACGACGGAGTAAGTTTAGTGGAGAGCTTTAAAAAGAGCCAGAGACAGCAGAAATCCCGGAGACTGGAGGCCAGGGGTCCCTCTATAAAATGCACATAAAGAGCATCAAGAAAATCTGGCACGCATTCTGTTTATGGCATATGAAGCAATTCCAAAAGCAATTTCGTTGATACTTTTCATTGAAATGTTTGTGTGAAAATGGCGTGCCAAAGTGCCCGATGGGCAGGGGCACAGACGACGCTGGCATGGAGCTGGGATAAGTTGCTCCAACTGAGGCTGCCATTGATAGAATGGCAAGAGCACCACCCCCACGCAGACCCATTCACGAAAAAAGGTTGAAAAACTTTTCCGAGAAGCCCAAAAGCTGACAAAACCAGAGCAAGTCAGGGGCAGATTGAGAAAGAGCGAAGAGGAGTGGAGGGGGCGGATTGGACCTGCGCATGCTCCTCAAATGCACCAAAAACAATTTCGGGGGTTGCATCACATGGTCCATAACACCACGCTCCAACCTCTCGAAAGTGGGGGCTGCAGTTGTCCCGGCAACCCCCCAAAAGCAAAAAAAATGAAATGCAGCAAATATTCAAAACTATTTCATAAATCAAAAGTTGGACTCGTCCGGAATTGGCTGTTGTTCCCCCGCAAATAACCCCCCAAAGAACCACTTTGATGATGTCTATCAAAGGGCAGTGCGACACATTTCTCCAAGTGAAACGAATAGAGAGGGAGAGCAAGAGAGACGGCTACAGGGAGAGCGCGGAGCGAGATAGGGAGAGAGAGAGACGGGCATAGTAGACTTTGAGCCAGTCTCAGCGGACTGGCCCCTGCTCCATGGGGGTCTGGCGTTGGGAATGGGGTGGGGTCTGGGCCTCGAAGCAAGTGTTGCCGGGGCCGACTCGTAAAGCAGGATTTAAAAGATAACATAAAATAAATCGACTCGCATTTGTGTGTTTGTGTGCGTGTGTATATGTGTGCGGGAGTGAGGTAAATGGAGGGAGAGAACGCTTCGCGGAGACGGCATTTTATGAATTTACACGCATTTTTTATATGCTCAGGAATGAAAAGATATTGTCCGAAAAGCGATTTCCATAAACCACTCAGAGCCGCAGTCAGAGAGGGAGTTGGATCAGAGGTCGGAGTCCGTCCTCGCCAAGGATATGAAAGGACCAATAATCATAATAAAAAGATGCTTGAACTGAAAATGAAGACATGCTGAAGGCAGAAAGGGCGTCCGCCCAGTCAGGCAAACATCAAAGGCCAACAATATCCAGGGGACAGCTTGGTGGAGACCGGGCCCCTCTTGAGTGGTCTTCTCATCTCCGGTTGCCTGGCAGCCACAAGAGGGCCAAGGAAAGCAATAACCCGGCCAATTGATTTTTGACTATAGCCCAGCAGCAACAATATCCGAGAGATACTCGTACTCGCACTCGCACTCGCACTCGTACTTGTACTTGTGAAGAGACAATATCCAATCTCCTGTCAGGCCACAGATCCAGCAAAAACGAGGGGGAACGTTGTGAGTTGCTGCGGACACCGCAACTCTACAGTTATACCCGATACTTAGTCAGTATGGCTCTCCTCCGGCAGACGCCGCTAATATTAAACGAAACGACAAAGAGTGCGTGCGAGAGAGACAGAAAATCAGTCTGAGCGTGACGTCGGGCGCTGCGTAGCCAGTGCAAATTGATTTGTTCCTTTTGGGTATAAAAATGATCCGATCTGATCCAGATTCAGCAGTCTGATAGATATGGTCATTATCTATGATTTTTAGTTTTCTCGAATCTGCAATATTGTGGATGCAACAGATTTTCGTCCTTTGTGGGGGCGCAAGAAAGTGGGGCGAAATTTTCAGATAAACGTTTTATAGTGACATCTTAAAGGAGTGTTTGTACCAAATTTGGTTACTCTAGCCTTAATAGTCTCTGAGATTTGTGGATGCCCCAGATTTTCGTCCTTTGCGGGGGCGGAAGGGGGTGTGGCGAAATTTGGACACGAAACGGTCAAGGCCGATATCACAGGAGTGTGGATACCAAATTTGGTTGCTCTGGATCTTATAGGTTCTGAGATCCTTGAACTCATATTTTGCAATTGGCAAAGCCGACCATGAAACCTGTGTGTTAGAGAGAGACAGAGCGAGAAAGTATGAAATTGTTTTTTTGATTCTGGCTATAATAATTATACGATCTGGTTTTTAGTTTTCTCGAATCTGCAATATTGTGGATGCAACAGATTTTCGTCTTTTGTGTGGGCGGAAGAGAGTGGGGCGAAGTTTTGATATATACGTTTTATAGTGAGATCTAACAGGAGTGCGGATACTAAATTTGGTTACTCTAGCTTTAATAGTCTTTGAGATTTGTGGATGCCCCAGATTTTCGTCCTTTGCGGGGGCGGAAGGGGGTGTGGCGAAATTTTGACACAAAAGGGTCAAGGTCCGATATCACAGGAGTGTGGATACCAAATTTGGTTGCTCCAGCTCTTATGGGTTCTGAGATCATTGAACTCATATTTTGCAATTGATAAAACCGACCATGGAACCTGTGTGTTAGAGAGAGACAGAGCGATAAAGAATGAAATTGTTTTCTTGATTCTGGCTATAATAATTATACGATCTGATTCCCATTTTTTTCACTCTAGAAGATATAGTCATCTTCTACGTTTCTGCGTTTTTAGTTTTCTCGTATCGTTGAAATTGTGGATGCCACAGATTTTCGCTCTTTGTGGGGGGGAAGTGGGCGGGGCAAAGTTTTGAAATATTCTTGTAGCAGTGACATATCACAGAAGTCTGGATCCAAAACATCGTTGCTCTAGCTCTTCTAGTCTTTGAGCACTAGGCGCTGAAGGGGACGGACAGACGGACAGACGGACGGACGGACGGACAGACAGACATGGCTCAATCAACTCGGCTATTGATGCTGATCAAGAATTTATATACTTTATGGGGTCGGAAACGATTCCTTCTGGACGTTACACACATCCACTTTTACCACAAATCTAATATACCCCAATACTCATTTTGAGTATCGGGTATAAAAACACTCCTGAATTATTATGATTCAGCAGGAATAAGCAATATCGATTGGCTTAAGCGCAGGGCCAGTGACAGTCCAGGCCATCCAGGCCCTACCAGTCCCGTACGGGCCAATCCAGTGCCGTCCGAGCTCCTTCACGACTTTCCTTCCCACTGCGAGCATTGATAAATTATTGCCTCGACTCCAGACCGAACTAATTTATTTGCTGAGCCGCTTAATGCCCCTCTAATAATAGCCCACTGAATTCTGGAGAGGGGAGCCACTATCATGTGGGCGGGGATGGGGATGGTGCCGGAGGAGGAAACATGCGAGATGTATGTATAAGCTGAATTTCTATGACGCCCAACCCATATCTGAATTTTTTCATAAAATAAGACTGGATATTCTCATAAAAAGGGAGCAGGATTCAAAGGGCAGGACTCTGCTGGAAGGAGAAAGCCTTCGAAGCGGGTCCTGAGGCGACTGGGTCGTCTCTGGTATAACCATGGCATCGCAAATTTTAATTAAACTTTAATTGAAATACCAAAAACGAAAATATGCAACAAACAGAAAAATGTGTCAACTGCGGCAGGAGCAAAGAGTGAGGAAGAAGGGGGCCTGTGGACGACGGAGTAAGTTTAGTGGAGAGCTTTAAAAAGAGCCAGAGACAGCAGAAATCCCGGAGACTGGAGGCCAGGGGTCCCTCTATAAAATGCACATAAAGAGCATCAAAAAAAACTGGCACGCATTCTGTTTATGGCATATGAAGCAATTCCAAAAGCAATTTCGTTGATACTTTTCATTGAAATGTTTGTGTGAAAATGGCGTGCCAAAGTGCCCGATGGGCAGGGGCACAGACGCTGCGTAGCCAGTGCAAATTGATTTGTTCCTTTTGGGTATAAAAATGATCCGATCTGATCCAGATTCAGCAGTCTGATAGATATGGTCATTATCTATGATTTTTAGTTTTCTCGAATCTGCAATATTGTGGATGCAACAGATTTTCGTCCTTTGTGGGGGCGCAAGAAAGTGGTGCGAAATTTTCAGATAAACGTTTTATAGTGACATCTTAAAGGAGTGTTTGTACCAAATTTGGTTACTCTAGCCTTAATAGTCTCTGAGATTTGTGGATGCCCCAGATTTTCGTCCTTTGCGGGGGCGGAAGGGGGTGTGGCGAAACTTGGACACGAAACGGTCAAGGCCGATATCACAGGAGTGTGGATACCAAATTTGGTTGCTCTGGATCTTATAGGTTCTGAGATCCTTGAACTCATATTTTGCAATTGGCAAAGCCAACCATGAAACCTGTGTGTTAGAGAGAGACAGAGCGATAAAGAATGAAATTGTTTTCTTGATTCTGGCTATAATAATTATACGATCTGATTCCCATTTTTTTCACTCTAGAAGATATAGTCATCTTCTACGTTTCTGCGTTTTTAGTTTTCTCGTATCGTTGAAATTGTGGATGCCACAGATTTTCGCTCTTTGTGGGGGGGAAGTGGGCGGGGCGAAGTTTTGAAATATTTTTGTAGCAGTGACATATCACAGAAGTCTGGATCCAAAACATCGTTGCTCTAGCTCTTATAGTCTTTGAGCACTAGGCGCTGAGGGGGACGGACAGACGGACGGACGGACAGACGGACAGACGGACAGACAGACATGGCTCAATCGACTCGGCTATTGATGCTGATCAAGAATATGTATACTTTATGGGGTCGGAAACGATTCCTTCTGGACGTTACACACATCCACTTTTACCACAAATCTAATATACCCCAATACTCATTTTGAGTATCGGGTATAATTATCAATAAAAACGAGCCGAAAATTACGAGTATTATTGCACTTTCTGGCTTTTACACAATCAACGGTTTATTAAGAGGGGATCGAGCTGCACTAGCCCTCCGTCCGTCCTCCGTCTCTTTGGCAGGATGAGTAGATGAATAACATTTGCACTGCAGACTAATCGAATTTTGATTGCAATTTTCTGCACTATCGCGGGACTGAACGAGCAAGAGTATGCGATGCCCTCTCATGGGTATATGTGCATATATCCGGCTCTGTGCCTCTGATAATTTTGAAATTGGCTGTTAAAGTGCGGTTCTTTGTGCCAAAGTGCATTTCTATGTTGTCATAGGTACTCGTGTTGTGTTGCCTGTCATATGGAAATTGCGGGCTGCAGTTGCAGTCCGTTCGAAGCTAGCCGGATTCTTTTGAGGCTGTTGCTACTATTGGCCTCGTTATCCTTACAGCTGTTAAATCAGCCATTAAGCATAATGTGCAATTAATGTTGCATAACGAACCGAGCAGAAATCATAAACAAGGCTCAAGCCGCGAGGATGGGCCAGTGCCCGTGCCAGTCCGCTATGACAGACAGAGACCATTATGACATGGGACTGGGACTAACGTTGGCAGGGGCTGGATGACAGCAAGGGCGACACAATAAACAGGTTCATTATAAAAAGCCGTTGGCTCTTTCACACCCACCCTTCAGACCTTACAATCCACCCTCCCGGAACTGCGAACACCATCCACCCATTCAGCCCATAAAATCAAAGAAAATCACTTGTTATCCCATTTCCAGCCGCAGTTCCAGCTCCCCAGCCCTCACCTCACCCTCATCCTAGGTATAGCCATGTAACTTAGCCGATACTTAATTCCTGACTTCTGCCTTCATTTGGTCTGTCGTCTCCCCTGCCGGCTGCGGGTCTTTCCGGATCAGGGTGCTAATATCTGCGGCCTGCCGCAAGAAATTGCTTTTTCATAAACTTGACTCATTATACCCGATACTCAAAATGAGTATTGGGGTATATTAGATTTGTGGTAAAAGTGGATGTGTGTAACGTCCAGAAGGAATCGTTTCCGACCCCATAAAGTATATAAATTCTTGATCAGCATCAATAGCCGAGTCGATTGAGCCCTGTCTGTCTGTCTGTCTGTCCGTCTGTCCGTCTGTCCGTCTGTCCGTCCGTCTGTCCGTCCGTCCGTCCGTCTGTCCGTCCCCTTCAGCGCCTAGTGCTCAAAGACTATAAGAGCTAGAGCAACGATGTCTTGGATCCACACTTTTGTGATATGTCACTGCTACAAAAATATTTCAAAACTTCGCCCCGCCCACTTCCGCCCCCACAAAGAACGAAAATCTGTGGCATCCACATTTTTAAAGATACGATAAAACCAAAAACGCAAAATCGTAGAGAATGACTATATGTTCTAGAGTGTAAAATCTCAACCCGATCGTATAATAATTATAACCAGAATCAAGAAAACAATTTCATTCTTTCTCGCTCTGTCTCTCTCTAACACACAGGTTTCATGGTCGGCTTTGCCAATTGCAAAATATGAGTTCAAGGATCTCAGAACCTATAAGATCCAGAGCAACCAAATTTGGTATCCACACTCCTGTGATATCGGCCTTGACCGTTTCGTGTCCAAATTTCGCCACACCCCCTTTCGCCCTCGCAAAGGACGAAAATCTGGGGCATCCACAAATCGCTGAGACTAGAGAGGCTAGAGTAACCAAATTTGGTATCCGCACTTCTGTTAGATCTCACTATAAAACGTATATCTCAGAATTTCGCCCCACCCCTTTCCGCCCCCACAAAGGACGAAAATCTGTTGCATCCACAATATTGCACATTCGAGAAAACTAAAAACGCAGAATCTTAGATAATGACCATATCTATCAGATTGCTGAATCAGATCGGATCATTTTTGTAGCCAAAAGCAAGAAATCAATTTTCAGTGGCTACGCAGCGCCCGACGTCACGCTCAGACTGATTTTCTGTCTCTCTCGCACGCACTCTTTGTCGTGTCGTTTAATATTTGCGGCGTCTGCAGGAGGAGAGCCATACTGACTAAGTATCGGGTATAAATGTAGAGTTGCGGGCCCCTTTCCCTCCCTCTCTCTCTCTCTCTCACTCTCTCTCTCCCCGCTTTGTTTGGCTTTTTGCTGGTGTTGTATTTTCTTATTTGTTGGGTTTTGTTGCTTCTGTAGCTGCAGCAGTGTCAGTCGTGAAGTGAAAATTAAAAGTCAAACATGAAAATGCTTTTGTGGGAAACATATGGCTGAAATTTTTTGTCGGCTTCTGTTTTTTGTGTGTCTGCCTGGCAGGGCAGCCTACTGTTGAAGGATTGTTGTTAGAGACTGGAGGTACGGTACGGACGGAGGGTTGAGAGCGTGATCGAATACTAAAAACAATAAAAACACTGAGGTTGGTAAAAATCCATTCACTGCCTCAGTGGGAGATTAGGCAAAAGTTATTCCTTGACTATTTGTTTTTGATATTATAACTCATTAACTCATTTGTTGTTTAAAATTTAGTTACAGTATATTTTGCTTATTTTATAAATTCTTTAACAGTGAAAAGTTAAGATCCAGTCGAAGATTGGGAAACCCTTTCGAATCATTCTTACGGCAGCTTTATGATATATAGAGGTCATAGCCGCATGCTTGCGAAATATGATATACCTAGTTAAAATAGAATGAAACACTTTTTTAGTATTTCATTAAGGAAGTTTTAAAACTGGTGGGACCTTTGGGAACATTTTTCTTAATCCCGAAGAAGTTTCGTGTATAGGATGCACATATGCTGGGTATAATCTACAAACCATAATCTATAAACAAAGCAAAGCAGGTTCCCATAATCTAACCGGGTATACCAATGTTATTTTACTTGATTTGTGGGGTGTTTCTCTGGGGTTTTTCTGGAACCGGACATAAGAAAACAACCTACAGATCTACAGAATCTAAAACAGAAATATCTGGTCCGAATTAAAGCTTAACCTCTAGTTTAGTAATCTCTGAAGGTGAAGGCCTGACACAACCTTCTACACTCGTCCATCATACCATTTCGCTCTGGGAGTATCCTGTAAACACAAATCAGTGAAGCAATGCGCTCCTGGGGCGGGAGTTAGGCCACTCAGCGGCTGATAATTTATGCATAAGGGTGAAGCTTAAAAAATTACCTTAGACACACAATTTAACGCGACATAAGGAGCATTTTTCGGTTTTCTTTTTTATACCGATTTTCGGATTCACGCTTGAAATTGGGCGCAGCCAAAAAAAAAGCAAGTAAGGAAGGAAAAGGTAGGGAAAAAGCAAGCCGCGGAAAACAAATCAAATGCAAACGGAGACACACATACACACACAAACGCATGTTGTTTTTTGTGTCCGCACACACCCTCCCATAAAAGTAGACGCACGCACACACACATTCTAGCATAGATGGTGGCAGGGATATTGGGCATAACAAATAATTGTTTTGTTTAACCGACATTTTAACGCCTATTTACGTGCCGGGCACGTCATGCACGTTATGCCAATTTAATGGCTATCTCAGCCCCCAGCCCTCAACCTTAGACCAGGCCAACGGAAGGCAATGACTTTTGCTTTTTGCTGTTGGCTTCTTCCTCTGTTTCCTCTTCTTCCTCTCCGCCTTGTTTCCGTTCGTGTTCTGTCCTGCTGCGTAGGTGTGTTCTGGCACTCACGAATGTGGCAAGCAAAATAAAAGCAGCAAGCATATTTAATTTGCCAAACTCAATGCGGCAGAAAGAGGTAGCAAGTGGTAGAGAGAGAGGTAGCTACAGAAAGAGATAAAGAGAATGAGAGAGAGAGAGAGAGAGAGAGATAGAGAGAGCAGGAGGGCAGACAGTCAGACATTGTCTTAAATTATTAAATTAAAAGTTTATGAATAGAGAGCGAGGCATAAACACGTAAAAAACGTAAACAAGTCAAGGTCGCCGACACACCCTCCCCCCACCCTTTATCTTTTCCACAATGTGGCACATTAGCGTCCCTGGCATACCATCCAGCCAACCTGTGATAGTTCATTTCTGTTTAGCTTAGTCCAGTTCTGTTCGGTCGAGCTTGAGTGGAGTGGAGTTCTCTTCGGTGGTGTCTGCCGTTGTCCGACATATGACAAACCCCCCAGGGACCATCTGAAGCCAGAAGCATCAGAAGGCCTTACAAGCAAAGTTACTTTGCGCAAAACTTGCCATTTTTCTTTCTCACTCAGACTCTCTCACTCTCTCTTTCTCCTGTACATTCACTGTCCCTGTCTATCCTGTTTCCTGTGTGTGGCTCTCTGTTTGGTCCTGGTATTCCTTTGCCATTCGTCTGGCGCACTCAGACAGAAACAGTCGACAGTCGGTGACAGCTCAAGATTTGCCACGAATGCTGGGATTTATAAATTCTATATCACTGTTTATATTTATATATAGTAGTAAGAGTGGGTAAAGGTGTGTGTATAACGGTTAAGTTGTCAACCCGACTTTCGAGTGATGTGGATGCGAACGGCCTGATGCCTTGATGGCGGAAAAATCGTTTTCATGTCACTAGTCATTCACTCGCTGGGACTTTGTTTTCTCATTTTCCGCCTGCAAAAAGATTGTGGAAATCAGCAACAAACAAAACAAAAAAAGCACTTTAGAAAAGCAGAAAGTTAAAAGTGGAGATATTCCAATCGGAGGTTCTCATACGGTCTGGCTCCGGCCCCTAGATATAGGCAACACTTTGGCCCCCCGACCCGGAGCTTGGGTGTGTGCTTGGAATGCTTGTGTTCGTGTTCTGCCTTGTAAATGTCAAAACCTCAACATGTCTACGTGGCCCGGCTCCGCTCTCCGTTCTTATGCATATGGAAATGCCAATTTGAAGCGAACACAGTATACATAAGACAAAAACGTATCGAAGGGCCAGTCCCGTCATTGTCCTGGCGATGACCAAAGATGCGGTACCTGTTGGAGAGGGTCTGTGGCTGTGGTGGGGTTTGGGGTTGGGGTTGGGGCTTGGGCGGATTTCTCGCCAAATAGCTGATGGCCTTGTTCTCTGCATATGGATGAAGAATTTACATATGGAATTTATGCGCATGTAAATCTGCTTGTACAATACTCGCATGTGTGCGTGTTTCGAGACATGTTTCGACTGTCACGACGGTAATTGATCTCGATTAAGACCATGTAGGAGGCAGATTTTGGAGTGGGTTTTGCGATGCGGGGTGGGGTTGCAGCTGCTTAACAAGGAGCCGAAGCACAAAGTTACAGGTATGTGTATGCTACTCATACACACACAATGGAACTATCTGCTAATAAAGAATACCATCTTGAAATCGAAAAAACTGCATACTACTTGGATTACAGATGCTTGGGCTAAAGATTAATATGACTTAAGTCTAGATCGGTAAGGTAGATCGCAGGTCCAGTCATTATTTTTCATCTAGCCTTACTCCAATATTGGTTGGTTAAAACTAGCCCAATAGCTAATACCATCCTCCAATGGTCTTTTCCAGGTCTGGTTCCAGAACCGACGCGCCAAGTGGAAGAAGCGCAAGAAGACCACCAATGTCTTCCGCACCCCGGGAGCCCTGCTGCCCTCGCACGGACTCCCGCCCTTCGGGGCCAATATCACGAATATAGCCATGGGTGACGGCCTCTGCGGCACCGGAATGTTTGGCGGCGACCGCTGGAGTGTGGGGGTCAACCCCATGACAGCAGGTGAGTGGATCAGTCAGCCCAGGCTCCTCGCCACTTCTATCTCTACTAACCCGTATCTCGTATCTTGTGGATCCCCTACTAATCGCTGCAATTGGGAAAAGGCTTTGGCCAGCTAAATCAGTCGTCGCCGCTATCTTCCTCGCTGAACAGCGGCCTCAACTCGGGCATTAACATGGGCTCCGCCCTGGGGGCGGGCAGCTATCAGCACTACGGCCTGAATGCTCTGGGTAGGTGTTGCGTCAGGCCCTGAATCCCCTGCTCCCCCACTCCATATCAGAATTATCTGAGCTGTCACATGCCCCGAAAATTTTCCATCTGACTTTCGGACGAACAAAAGACAAGCGTTGACACTTTTTCGGTTTTTTCATTGGTAATACTCCTATTATTTCTGTTTTGCTTTTGTCGTTCGTTTCCTTCTGCTGATGTATTTGCTTAGCTTTCGATACAATCCATTTCCAGTTCCAGTTCTCCCGACAATTGACCAGGCACGACACAATCTCTTTGAACTCATAACACTTTTTTTCGGTAGCCCCAAATATTGTGTGGTACGATATCGCATCGCATAAGGTTTATAATGCCCTGGGCCGATGGATCGCTGGAACGCTGTTCGGGCTGCTTATTTGTTCGATCAATTAGCGAACAGTCGTTTAATTTTCAGGAACACCCGTACCCAAAGGCATTTCGTTGGTCTTCTGTTTCGTTTATTTGGTTTCGTATAGCTGTGCTAATTAAAATTTTGGAGACATGTTTTTTGGCTGTCAGCAGCAAAGTTTTCATTGTTACACGTTTTTGTTGAAATATAAAATTTGAAACTTGAAATCGGGCTCTGCTTGCACCAATCACAGAGACAAAGGCAGCCATTAATCTGGGTTTTCTCTCTTCAGGAGACTCCATGATGTACCAGCACAGTGTGGGCGGGGTAGCCTGCGGGCCGAGCGGCTCCCCGAGCGCCACAACACCGCCGAACATGAACAGTTGCTCCTCGGTGACCCCACCGCCAATCTCCACACAGCCAAACGCCAGTCAGAACGAGCTGAGTGGCGAGTCCATGGTGAGTTTATTGCCAGTACCTAGCCGGGACACCCACCACTGTTAAGTTACATTGTCCTTTGCAGCCGCTCCACCAGCAGCAGCAACAGCAGACTCACCAACAACAGCAACAGCAGACTCACCAACAGCAGCAGCAGCAGCAACAGACTCACCAACAGCAGCAGCAGACTCACCAACAGCAGCAGGTAACTACAACCCCTGGAGAGCTTTATTCCAACCCCCAGCTAAAGCTTTCACCGCTTACCTTACAGATGGCTCCGCCGACTCCATCGCAGCAGCAGCAGCAGGAAGGACTCCACTGCCACCAGTCGATGCAGTCGCCTACAGACGGTGCAACCGACGAGGACGTGTGGCGAGGACATAGCATTGCAGCGCTGCGGCGGCGAGCCTCGGAGCTCAACGCCACGGCTATCCCATCGTACTTGCACCATGCCGCAGCCGCCCACAACAACTACGAGCATCACAATTCGGTGTACTGAAATTTGTTGAAAAGCTTTGAAAGCTTTTCGGATTACGGTTTTACCCATTGCGGGAACCATGACTTCTAGGGCCCGAACCCGAACCCCAACAATTTGACAGCCACTGGCAATGGAAGCGAGTGGAAGCGAAGCGTTATAAGATAACCAACTCCTATGCTTAGAGTATTGTACAATTTATGTATTTTCGTTGTTGGTTTCTGATTTCTTCATCCAAGGATGACCGGAGAGGTACCCGGATTCCCCGGGAAGAGAGTGTATTTTGGACTTAAAAGACTATAATGAATGTAAACAATGTATACGAGAAACAAAACTTGAGAAGGCGGCAACCTAAGAGGAACCCAAGTTGTTAAAAGAAAACCATATATATGAATGTATTCCAAAATAGAGTCATAAGCACACGCACATTCACATCCACACGGAAATTATAACTATTCCAGCATATACAATATATATCTAGATACTAAATATAACATTTACTGTATGAGTATACGAAAATTGTAAAAATTAAATTGCGGAATAGAGAGAGCAGTCCTTCGATGAGTCACAATAAATTTTGGCAAGGGAACATCTCAAAGTTCTCCGCTTAGTTCGTACTTATTTAAGCATACTTATGCCTAGGAGAAGGAGTGTATTTAAGTAGACCTATACTTTTGTAAGTGTTGTTGTTTTTGTGTATTGGCAGTGTTCCGTTCAGTTGCTATCACTTGATCTAACCATACGATACCAACATATGCAATATAAAACGAAATAAAACTCAAACTATAGGAAAATACGTACGTCTGTTTGTGTCAGGCAGACGCGACGCGACTCGATTCTGAATCTGTTCTGTTTCAGATTACTTTTACGATTTCCAATTACAAATTACAAATTATACAAATACGATTAAAATTATATATACGTGCATACGATTATTGCATACTTGTAATAGACTTTCTTGTATCGAATAAGCCTAACTTTAAATCCAACTAAACAAAAACGAAAAACATTTAATATGTATGTAACTATGCGTATTATTAAATAGTAAACTAAATTAAATATTGAACGTGATTTGCATAATAGAAGAACACATTTATATAACTATTGACATGGAATGCAATACATATACATACACGGCACTTGCAAGGCCCTTTTATCGGGAGTATTGAATACTCAGACGGTTTGGGTCGAGCCAGTAGTATCATACGGTTGTCAGAGGTTGCTCAAAATACTTACAGTTCTATCCCAACGATCTTCTGCTATGGGTACATCGGCTGGCTGCAATTTCCTTACCTCATCTGAATCTGACCCGAAAGATGCTAGAGTTTTCGTTCCCTTTGTCCATTCTGATGCAATTACAATAATTGAATGGGATCGGGTGGCAAGCTCCAGTGCTCGACTGCCAAACAAGTTTAAGCTGAAAATTGGCAAAATGGATAAAACTCTGACAGTCCACACACACACAGGCTGAGTGGTTTGACTGTGTGGGGCTACAGGGCAGAACGGCATTTGTCCATTGGCAATGACCCGGGGTCTGTCATTCCAGTCTGTCTGATTGGGGTCAGAGCGCTGAGCAGAGTAGACCAGACCAGACCAGAACTCGATCCGACTGCATACATGGGCTTATAAATTTTATAATGCTCGCATGACATTTGACATGCATATTGTCACGACGATTGGCCCATGGAGCCCGGTGTATGGTGCCTGGTGCCTGCTGCCTGCAGGTTGGAGTCTGGGCAGAACCTGGACTGGGCTGAGCTGCAGCCTGCAGCCTGCAGGCATGGACCCAACTTAATCACGCTGATGGCAGTTTTATGCGATATGCTCAGACATAAAAAATTTAATAATGCAAGTACAAACGAGCGGCAATTTTATATTCTGATGTGGAAGGTGGAGAGGAAGTCGGGGGCCCGGAGGATGACAGCTTGATAGCTTGCCATCGCCATCGACATCGGCCTCCTCGATTACCTTGTCGGCAATCTGCTGGTGCTCCTCCGGACTGAGCTCGTTCCTGGTCATTGTCGTCAGGCAGGACATGAGGTCGGCGTGCCCAATGAAGCCGTCGTGATCGAAATCTGTAAAGTTATGCCAGACATATAAGTACGTTTACACACATGATGTGAATGGGTGAAAGGGTGGCTCAGTGGGCATTGGGTGGGAGGATGTCTTACAAAACTTGACATGTTCTTGCACAAAAGTCAAGTGATGTGTGCCAAACGAAGTTTGTTGTGCAACCTCCTACGTAGCCCCAGCCCCCCGCATATTCGTATAGGTAATCGCTTGCTGCACGTTTCAATTTGTGTCAATCTAATAATGTAATAATGTACATTGAAATAAAGTGCAGGAGTGCAGTACACACTCTCTCTCTACCTATCCGGACTACCTTGAGTTCTGAAAGTTTACCCAAAAAATGTTACATGCACTCGACCTGAAAGACACTTTGGACATATTCGATTGGTTCGTCCCTGCCTCTCCTTCTCTGTGGATTTTCGCCCATTAATTTCGAGTGCCAAGTGCACTATCAATTTGCACAAGGTTTTGCTTCTACTTTTATGGTGGCATTTTTGAGATTCTAATTTAAATTTCAATTAAAATGCTTACTAGAATTTATTGCTGTCCTTGAACCTTGGCCCTGCACCAAGAACTGGCGACAACAACTGTATGTGTACTGTTGTTGCCTGGCACGGCGTCACAAATTGCAGTGCCGCGAGTGCGGGCCATGCGTTCCATGTAAATGCCAGAGACACAAAGTCACACACTACAACACCAACAACAACAATGAACACGCTCTGCGGAAATGCATAAACAAAAGCGAAAAATTCTGCCCAGCACCAGAAGAGCCTCTCCTCTCCTTTCCACACCCAGCCGCGTCACAGAAGTAGGAAATGAGGAGATGGAGTTGCAGCTGGAGCTGGAGCTGAGGCAGGGCCTGAGCTGCACCACTGCCAACACTTACCATAAATTTTGAAAGCGTAGAATACTTTAATGTCTCTCGGCGCCTGCTCGCTGAAGACAGAGAGAGCGTCCAGAAAGTCCTCAAACGACAGATTGCCCTGGCCATCGCGTGAGAAGGCCTCGCCTGGAAAATGGAAGATTGGTTAGGCGTGGAGCGTGCTCCGCCTATGCATGCTTTGGTCTTTTATTACTCACAGATGCGACGGCGAAAGGGATTCTCACGCAACTCGGGCATCTTCTCAATGCACTCGCAGGGAACCTTGACACTCGAGGCCTGACCCTCAGTCATTTGGCGGGGCACCAAATCCGGGCGTAGCTTACGAAACCGTTTGTGGACGCTGTAACAGACGAAGTGTGAGTGGAAGGGTGCAAGGTATTTTGGGTTGGATGCGATGGCAGGCTTTGTGTCCATGAGTCTGTTGTCTGTGCGTGTATATCATCCTTTTTTTGTGTGTTGCTGTTGAACAATGGGATGCTGCCAACAATGGCAGGCGGTGCTTTGTGTGGGTCATGTGAAATAAAATAGTTATAGCTTATTATGAAGATACAAATAGAATACCGCAGGATCTCCTTGCGCGTGAAGAACGTGCAATCCTTGCCGAACAAATGGGAGGAGAAAGGCAATGAATGTAAGTTAGAATTACGGTCGTTCCCTTCAAAACAGTACATCTGATGGATTGCCCACCTGGTAGTCATCCAATTGCTGCTCGGTAAATGTCACAACTTTGTTGACCATCGCTCTTGTCCACGCCGATGCCGTTTGTGCAGACGTCGACGGCCAAACTGGTAAGTCCCGAGTGCAGAAACCGACTGACACTGGCCCATGGCGGGGGCCAGCGCCAACTTCCTCATAAAACCATAAGATTGCATAGCTCCGGTGGTCCCGCTCTGGACACATCCTGCGGCGCCTTTCCAGCTTATGGCGCCCGCATTCGCATGGAAATTAATTAAGGAGTGTTCACTGCGGGCAATTCCATTTTCGTACCCTGTTCTCGAAGCTCTTAAAGGGTATATTGTATTCCGAAAATGTATGTAACAGGCTTGCTGCACGATTCAAGACTACCAAATACTATCACAATCAGATCATTTATACGGACTACCATTGTCTGAATGCCAATAAGATGGATTACGCCATATTCAACTCATTCATTCATGTAAGCATTCAGCGACTGCAGGATACACCTTAATAACGGCTATCTAATAGTTGAACTCCTCGGCTATAGCGATGTTACTTAATTCCACATGTTCCCGTACAACCATCCTGGCACCGCCCTCATTCTCACCACTGTTAGTGCCAGTGGCAAGGCGCCGTGCCGTGTATCCTGTGGTTTGTTTGCCGCTGCTGCCTTTTTCGCTGAAAACCGTTGTTAGAGGTGCGGCCCCGGCACGGCCCAAGCCCAGATCCTGGCGAGAGCTTCGAAAGAGCACGGAAAGCAGCGTAAAAAAAGGACTAAATTGATGTAGCACGGCAAACTGCTCGACAGTCAATGCGTGCGGTTTTTAGTTGTGAGCAAACTTTATTAATTAATTTAATGATCGGCAGCACTTTTCAATTTCACATGTCTGCTCTATGAATTTATGAAAGTGACTATCGGGCTTCGGATCCAAATCCAGCACAGAGAGCTTCGTTAGAAAGAGATGACCCAGCAGGGAGACGAGCCACGGCTGCAGCAGTTCAGCTCTAAGGCTACGCGAGCTGCGGCAAAAGGATTGGGAATTGGATTACGATTACCAGAAACCGCTCCATTGTGCGGATGATACTTACTCCTGGTCAGCGCCACCATCCGACTCGCAGTCGATTTCCACTTCCTGGAACGTCAACATAATCGAGCAGTCCAAGGCCGTGGCTCCCAGCAAGTACGCCTGTTCCGGCTGGAGTTCATCGGTGCCCGGCAGGGCCAGCAGTCCTCTGAGCGCGTCATACGTGGGCCGCGAGTGCCGGGCGTAGTTGACTCGCCACATATAATCGAAGTGGTGCTGCAAATGCCAAGAAACGTTACCTTCCGCTAGGCCACTTGGCTGCCACTTGCTCCACGGGTCATTTAGCCGCCTTTTCGAGTCCACTTCAGTACCCCCTCCTGCCTGTCAAAAGGCAAAAGCCATGAGAAAAAGCCAACTGAGACTCTATGAAAATAAAGAAGAGTCGGGTAGACAGTCAGCGGCGACCGTACTGCGAGCGGGGGCTAGCTTACCTTTACCAGCAATTGCAAATTCAAAATTTTTTGCAACACACAATTTTTTGGTAAGCGAAATATTTCCGCTTTGTTGATTTGTTCTTCACGTTGATTCTCATTTTCATTCTGATTCTGGTTCTCATTACGACTTGTACTCGGAGTTGGCTGTGTTTCCGTATCCGTTTTTGTTTCCGTTTGAGTTGCCACTGCCAACACATTGCCGCACTGTTGTTGGCTTACTGCTCCTGCAGTTGTTTCCACTTCTATTCCTGCCAACATTAGCGGCGCCAATTCCAGCTACACCAGCTCCAGCTTTTGTCTCCATTTCCACAATTGAAACGCGACTCTGGCTTTGACTCTGGCTGCCACTGCGGTCCCGGTCGCAGCTATGCGCTGCACTCACCCCACCGCTGTATTCCCTGAGCAGGCAGGCTACCAGCAAATGTTTTATAAGCACCATAATTTCACTGGAGAATTTCAGAGATTTTATGGCGATGGCGATGGCAATGGCGATGGCGTTCGTGTTGGCGTTGCCAATGGTACAATTTTGTTTGTTAGAATTTCCATTCCCATTCCCATTCCCATTTTGTGTGGTCGTTGTCAACGTTGTGCCAAAAGGTGTTGAGACGACGCAGCCACAGAGAACGGCAGGAAGATAGAAGTTGGGGGAATAAGTGAGAAAAAGCTGGGAGGCTAGGCTAGTCGGGGGAATGAGAATGCAACCAGGAGTAGGGCAACGGCAATTTCGGCATTTGGCACTCGAGAATTTGTGTTTGGCTTTCTGCATTATTTTCTGAAGACTTTCCTTCTCTAGCTAGCTCTTGTTATGGAAATTAATGTCAACGGGCAGGGAATAAGCCAAAGAGACTGTAATTATTTGAAAAGATAAAATATTTTTCAATGAATGATTGAAGTAGAACCAAGAATATATAAGAGTAAAATGAAGAAGATATGCTGCGTCGAAATGAATGGAAATTTGAAAGGATAATGCGAGGAAAGCCACCAAAGGAGACCTATTTTTGCAATTCGAGCAGACTTTTATGAGTGTTAAATGTGACCTTTGACTTCTCGGCGTATAGGAACACGTACATTTCTTCAGCCTGTCATGCGAGAGTTGTCATTCTCTCTGCCCATCAATTTCCCTTGGCATTCTCATCACTCAGGATGGGGCTTACTTACACGGGAATGACACGCGAGTGCAATTCATCGAAAGAAATCGAATTCGCATGATCGCCAAAAATTAATTTGCCGTCCTGAAACACACGTAAATTATTTTGCGGGCAGGCGAGAGGTGCATGCAGGGCATCAAGCATACGACTGGGTGCGCTAAAAAGAATATAGAGGAAAAACAATGAAAGCAGATCACAGCATGAAAAGCCGTTTATCCGCGTACGGTGCGAATCATAACTCTAAGGATTCAAGAGTAAGTCTTGTTAAAGCATATTTGTTTCGACTATAAGCAAGTAATTCATCAAATACATATGTACGTCACGAATCGATCTCACACTTGAGTCAACATTTGCATTAATTCATGAATAGACGATTTTATTAGTTTGTTCATTTTGTTAGTTGATTTATGGACTATGAAGAGATATTGAATGGGAGTCTTGATTTATCTATGCGGTTATCCGAAATAAATCAAATCGAATATACTATGTAGTGTCCAACTATTCGAAAATCAAAAGAAAAAGGAAAAGGTCGAACAAGTTAGGTACACTTTCTAGAAAGATACTTTTCATACCGCCCTCGCTAGCATAGCTCGAAGAAATTGGTGGAATACAGGAGATCCAGAAGATCATCCGATTGCACAGCTATGTTAAAGCTTAAAGCTCAGCTTAGGAATGCAATAGGTACAGGCGAATAGACTTTCTTCATGTGAAATCATTCCCCTGCATAGTTTCACTTACGGCACACGTATATATAGATTTTCGTGATAGCAATCGCAGAGTGAATGGTGAAGACACGTGGAGTTACATAACTTCCAATTTTTCGCTATTATTTAATCATCCACTGTTTATTTGGATTAATAAATCCGAAGAGTGGCGTTAGCTGAACTACCCGAGGGAAAAGTGCAAATAAAGTGAAATTCTCGAAAGAAGCAAAGGTACGTTAGTCCACCGTGGAAAGATAAGGTTCTGACACAGTTTTATTTAGGGATAGGAGTACTGGAAAATCTTAATACAGCCAAGCCGGCCAACCAATCTACGGTATCAACTACTAAAACAACAAAGCTGACCGTTTGGGAGTTAGTGCAGTGCACATCCACGGCGGCAAAGTAAAGGCTGAACCGTTGACGTTGGGCTAGCTCAATATCGGAAATCATTTACGGCTCGTGAAAGACCAACCACCATACACCACTGCTGGATGTCCGAACTTCAGTTTTAACCTGCCGATCTCAAAAAGCCGGAGGACATAATCGTCACCAACCTACGAAAATTTACAAAGGATTGAGCAATTAGGCTAGCCTAAACCACATTGCCTCAGAACCACTCTTGCTGTCAGCAGATTTTTGTTTTATTTTGATTCCCGTGTTTCTCAAGTTAAATTTCAAGTGCAAGTTCCCGTTTGCCTTTATCATTATCACATAAAAATCAATACGCTGCTGCTCTAAGAACCAGCTGTTTAGATCCACATATTCATATCTCGTTTATCATTGTGTTGATTAATGTAGTAACTAAATTGCTTCCTCCAATGAGTAAATTTGTAAAGTAACTGAAGATTTTGAAAACTGAGCAATATGAGTTTGGGATAATGTGTTTCTCTTTATATATATACATACATTTAAACTGACCAACCTCTAAATTGCACAGCGTATATAAATGAATCCGTCAAAGTCATCTTGGGCCCAACGATACACCGATGAGTTTCATCAATTACTGTGAGTACCACTAGTGGCTGAAACCACAATGCCTATACACCAATGCAGGCGTAAGTTTGTTAAGGTAGATATATATATACTGATTTGAAAGAATATTTCCCCCTCAAATGCTCAAATAATTTAGTTTTTTTTTTGCTGATCCAAGAAGAAGGAAGTTTGTATATTTTTGTTTCTTTTGTAAATGTAAGGAATCGGATTATATCTGTAATTTATGTAAAAAATATCAATACAATCTCTTATGGTTAGGGACATTTAACATAAAAATAAAATGAATTGGTAATCATGAATATGTCTGCCTAAACTAAATATTGTCTCCGTCCGTCAAGTACTTATGCTTATCTCCCTCAAAATGCACTAGAAGATGTTGGATCTTTGAATTGGGACAACGCCCGAATGTAAACGCGTTTGTCATGGTTGGGTGGGTAAAGACTAGGGACATATATCACCGCTGTTCCCTCCATCAGACAGAACACGAACTACACTTTTTCTAAGCGTTTGTAAAGTAGTGATCCTAGGCTGGGGTCAGTCTCAGTCTGCCCAGGGTCACCTACAGTTTATTTGTAAGTTGCTGAGACGTTGAGACTGGGGGGGGGGAGGCGGGTCGTTGGCGCAGGGATCGCCGAGCCGCCGTCAACGACGGGGCCTTCGGGAGAAATTAGGGAGGGGGGGGGGGAAAGCGGCGTTGGGCCGGGCGGCGCGAAACTCACCCGAGACGCTGCACTCCCCGACTTCAGCAGGGTAAAACCCCTGTTGCCAAGGTCGAAGTGGGCCGCGGGTCCGGGGAGGTGAAGGAAAAGGATGAGGGGGGGGCGCCTCTGTCGAAACGCGTACCACTTCTCACTCCAGCAGGGTAAAACCCTGTTGCCAGAGTCAGAGCGGGAGCGTAGTGACCGAGAACAGTCAGGAAAACGGGTGGGGAGGGGGTGGAGAGATGACCGCAGTCGGTGGTCCGACCAGAGAAAATAAATGGAAGCCAACGCGTTCTTAATTCTATGATCGAAGTTTTATTGGATTGGTTCCCCTCGCACTCCCTCCTACTCCTACTACTACCTTGGCCAGCGGCCAGCTCACCCGCGGATCCGGCGCCTGTGTTCCCGCAGCTCCTCCATGCTCTTCTCTCCTCTCTGGCGCGCGGCCGTTCAACACTTTTTTTTTTCTCTTCACTTCGATGTCCGCGACGTTCCGTCTTCGCTCACTTCCCAGAATCGACTCCTTCTCTCGCTACGGTCGCTCGACGTTCTCGCCACGCCTCGCGCTTGTTTTCGGGCCAACGGGACTTTTCCGAAAGAGCTCCGCTCTGCTGCCGGCTGAGCATGGCTCCCTCTCCTCGCCGTCTTCTTTGCGGTTGTTCCGTGTGAGCTGGCCGTTTGGCGGGATTTCGGCTATGCAAAACATAACTAGCTTATTTACTACTATAGCATATGGTTGTGAGTAATCCAATTATTAATATTATTATTATTATTCTTGTTACTATGTGAGGGTCCCAGTATGGGTCCTCACACCCTCTCCTTACTTCGGGGGCCCGTGAGCGAATAGTCACTTTGCTCGTCTTGCTGATGTGGACCTGGAAGAAGGTGTTGTCCGCCTCTGCCAAGAATCGGACATCTTTACGCCGCGGGTTGACGAGTTGTGCCAGGAGCCGGGCTTTCAGGGTGTCTGGCAGCCGGCCGTCGGGCGTACGTACTCTCCAATCCGCCTCCCCAGTCACCCAACGAACGGCTGGGTTGGGGGTCGACGTTTCTGGTATCTCCGGACGGCCGCCCTCGGGATGTAGGATGGCGTCCAGATCGCAGGCGTCCGGTAGCTCTGCGTCTTCGGTGGCGATGTCTTCGGGACGCAGGATGGCGTCAAAGTTGCTGACGGCCGGTAGTCCTGCATCTTCGGTGGCGATGTCTTCGGGACGCAGGATGGCGTCAAAGTTGCTGACGGCCGGTAGTCCTGCATCTTCGGGGGCGATGTCCAACCCGTCTATCCGTTCGAGAAGGTTGAGCGTATCAAGGGCCCCGAAGAGTGCCGGAAGCGGTGGCTCTTCCCAGCGGAGCACCTCTTTTTCGAACTCCGTCGGCTCGAATTGCTGGCGGTATCCGCGTGCGGTGGCACCTGGCAGCCCGTCAGGGATAGTGATGGCCTCTGCCCCCTCGTCGGGGCTCGGACCCGGAGCGGTGTAGTCGGCTGCTTCTCCTACGGTGGCGTGTCCAGGGCCCTGCGCGTGGTCTTCGGCGACCTGGTCGGGGTTGACCTGGCTGGGGCCCTGAGCATGGGTGAACGTGGCTCTGGCGGCGTTGCCAGGGCTTGGGTCCCTGTACGTCTGGGCCACGTCTCCTGTAATATTGACGTGATCGGGGTCTGAATCGTGCCCCTCGATGATCTGGTCGATGCGGGGCCAGCTTACGACGTCGCCGCATAAATTTTCCCAGCTGAGGACCTCTGGGTGGACTTGGAATTCTCGTGGAGTGGGGCGAAGAATCAGTTCCTCGATGATCTCCCAGTCGACTGGGGGCTCCGGCCTGGCTTTTGTCGTAGTTCTCCGACGGCGGGGGTCTCTCGCATTCGATGAGCTGTGAATAGGCATGGACTTGTTGACTACAGGCAAGAAATACTTTGATACTCTATGAGTGCGGCGGAGCGGTTATAGACTTAATGAGAATCTCCAAAATGTCGGCCTTGGTTGGTCCCTTCGGTACAATCACGGTTGCGGTTTGCCCTTGAAGGAACAGCCACGCCCGCTTCGTTTGGTGCGTCGTTCTTCGAAGGATGTCCGGGTCCCGGAAGCGGATGTGTCCAGGAGAAGCGGCCACGCACGCCTCGTTCGGTGCGTCGTTCCTCGCAGGATATCCGGGTTCCTGAAGCGGATGGGTCCAGGAGAAGCAGCCACGCACGCCTCGTTCGGTGCGTCGTTCCTCGCAGGACATCCGGGTTCCTGAAGCGGATGTGTCCAGGAGGAGCAGCCACGCACGCCTCGTTCGGTGCGTCGTTCCTCGCAAGATATCCGGGTTCCCGAAGCGGATGTGTCCAGGAGGAGCAGCCACGCACGCCTCGTTCGGTGCGTCGTTCCTCGCAAGATATCCGGGTTCCTGATTGGTTTCGTCTCTGTGTATCCGGGGTGTCAGCATCGTCGTGGCGGTTTGAGTAGATCTGCGTTGTAATCAAGATTGTTGTATATTGGTTCGGTCAGGGTCGTCTTCACTGTCCGTCCTGATCTGGTCGGTCTTTTCGTCATCTTCGTCGATGGTCGGGTAGAACGCCTTCAGGTCGTTCAAACTGGCTGATCGCTGCTTACGTCCGTTTAGAACCTGTAATCGGACGAGATTCGGAGAGAGAAACTTGGTCACCCGGTATGGTCCCTCGAATTTCGTGGCCAACTTGGAGGCGAAGCCTTCGGCTGCTTTGGACAGAGTGTGGCGACGTAACATCACTTGGGATCCAATAGCCGGTTTCCATTCCCTACGGCGGAGGTTGTAATGTCGTTTTTGCTCTTCTGATGCTTTGTCGCAGTTTGTTTTTGCGATTTCGAACACCTCTCTCATCTGTCGTGCCCTGGTCTCCGGGTCGGCGATGCTAGTTCCCGTTCCTGGCGTAACCTCGTCGTACAAGGCGCCTGGCAGTCTTGGCTCGCGACCTTGGATCAAAAACGCGGGGCTGAATCGCGTCGAATCGGACACGCTTGAGTTGATCGCGAGCGTGATTTCTGGCAAGAGCTCGTCCCAAGTGTTCTGTTTTCCGTCGATGTATTGCGCCACCATCGTTTTAATTGTTCTGTTCGCGCGTTCTGTTGGATTTTGTTGGGGAGTGTACGGGGCAGTATGCTGAAGTTCCATCCCTAGCCTTTTGCAGAATCCTTTGAACGATCGGCTGGTAAACTGTGCCCCATTGTCGCAAACGAAGGTACGAGGGGTACCAAAGCGGCTTAGGATTCTTTCTCGGAATGATCTTTCCAGGTGTGGCGTAGTTGCCTTGCGTAGAGGCACCAGTTCGACCCACTTACTAAATGCGTCGAAGAAAACCAGGAGGACGGTGTTTCCATGTTTGGAGCGGGGCAACGGCCCAACAAAGTCGGCGCATAACACGCTGAAGGGTTCGTCAACTTGTCTGGTGAACATTTTCCCCGCCGGTTTGAACTGGCTCACCTTGTATTTTTGGCACACTACGCATTGGCGAACGTATCTGGCGACTTCTCGGAACAGGCCTGGCCAGTAGTACTTTTGGGCGACTCGTGTGCTTGTTTTTCGGATTCCTAGATGTCCGGCCGTCGGGTGGTCATGGCATTCTTTTAGTACGCGTCGTCTATGTTCTGCAGCGACGCAGAGTTTCCATGGGGTGGAGTCTTCTTCTTCGGGCACGGTGTGCAGGCGCCGATACAGTTGTCCACTCTCGCTTCGGTAGTCTTCATATTTGCCCGGCTGCTGCCTGATTCTCGCCAACATTTTCCTGATCCACTTGCACTGTGACTCCTCCTCCAGAGCTTGATGTAGTAACTCCAATGGTTGGCGGGAAAGTGCATCTGCTACCACGTTCTGCTTCCCTCGGCGATAGCGAATATCGAATTGATATTGCTGCAGCTCCAAAGCCCAACGTGCTATCCGTCCAGTGGGGTTGTCGATCGAGTTGATCCATTTGAGGGCGAGATGGTCCGTGATCACGTCAAATCGGTATCCTTCCAAGTAACAGCGCAGCTTGCGGATTGACCACACTATTGCCAAGCATTCCTTCTCAGTAACGGAGTAGTTCTCCTCGGCTTTGGACAAGCGTCGACTCGCGTAGGCTATTACTCGTTCCTCGTCCCTTATCTTTTGTGTAAGGACGGCTCCTAATCCTTGTTCGCTAGCGTCGGTTTGCAATGAGAATTTTTCAGAAAAATCAGGGCAGGCGAGGACCGGCGCTTCGGTTAACCTGATCTTCAACTCCTCGAAGGCTTTCTCCTGTTCTTCCGACCATTTCCATTGCCGATCTTTCCTTAACAACGCCGTCATGGGTTCTACTATTTCGGAAAAGTTGGGTACAAACCGCCGGTACCAGGAGGCCATACCGATGCATCGGCGAAGTTCCTTGACACCTGCCGGAGGTTTCAGGTTGCGCACTGCGGCGATCTTGTCAGGATCCGTGTGTATGCCGTTCCCGCTGATGACGTGTCCTAAATACTTCAGTCTGCGTTTGAAGAAGCTGCATTTGTCCTTGTTGAGTCGAAGATTAGCCTTGCGCAGCCGCTGTAGAACTGTCCCAAGATGCCGCATGTGGTCCTCCACGGTGTGCCCGATGACGATAATGTCATCAAGATAGGCGAATGCGTGTGGTTCCATGTCGGGGCCAATCACGCTATCCAGTGCTCGCTGGAAGGTCGCGCCGGCGGAGTGAAGGCCAAAAGGCATCACTTTCCAGTGAAACAACCCGCGGCCCGGCACGGTGAACGCCGTGCACTCGCGGCTGGTTGGGGCAAGCGGAATTTGCCAGTAGCCGCTCTTCAGGTCCAGGGTCGATATGTACCTGGCATCTCTCAGCTGTTCCAATATGTGGTGAATCCTGGGGAGGGGATACGCGTCGGGGATTGATCGCGCGTTCAACTGTCGGAAGTCTATGCACATCCTGATGTCACCTGTTTTCTTGCCCACGAGGACAATTGGGGCGCTATGTGGACTCTTCGAAGGTTCAATCTGCCCTTCCTTAAGCAGTTCGTCGACCTGTTTATTAATGACGGCTTGCATAGCGGGGTTTTTTGGATAATAACGTTGTTTTATAGGCTTGTTGTCGCGCATCACGATGGTGTGTTCTGCAATGGGGGACACTCCGCTGAGGCCGTCGAATTGTTTCAGTTCCTGTTGCAACCATTCGGTGATCCGGGGTTCCAGGGGTTCGTCGTCTTCGGGCTCGAATCCAGGGCCAAAACGTCGGGCAATTGGGATATACTCACGGTGGCCACTGTTGCTCCCTGTGTCCGTTCCCTGGTGCGCCTACGGCGGGGCCCGTTGTCGCCGATGCCGGGCTCGAATCGCACTCGTTTCTTGGATCGCTGCTGTACCTCGTGTACCCGGAAGGGGTTTTTCAGCATGGCTCTGTGGTCGAGGCCGGGGAGCGCCGATGTCCATCCGGGTTGGTATCCTGCCGGGGTCGAGACCTCGCCCGAATTCCTAGAATTCCTTGAAGAAACGGCCACGCACGTCTCGTTTGGTACGTCGTCCCTCGCAAATTTTCCCCACCTCACCATCATGGATCCCAGGGGATCGGCCACGCGCTCCTCGTTCGGCACGTCGTTCCTCGTCGGTTCTTGATGCTGGGCGACCCGGTCTCGGCTGAGATTCGTAGGTTGATCCAGGCGGGCTGGGGATCCTATGTCTTGAGTCCTGGTATCATGGCTGTGTTTAAATTGCAGGCGCAAGGGGACTCCTCCACACTGCAGGGTCGCGTCTATTCCGCATAGGAAATCCATCCCGAGGAGGACGTCGTCCAGCACGTCTTTCATTACTAGCACCGGCATCTTTACTTGTTGATCTCCTAGTCGTATGTCTGCCATCAGCGCCTGAGTCAATTCCCGGAGGGACCCATCCGCCAATCTGATCGTCGTTCGCACCATCGCTATACTCTGTCCGTTGTCCAGCTCCAGGGCTTTGCGTTCGCTAACGAAGCTCCGTGTGGCGCCTGTGTCCAGAGTAGCGAGTAGGTCCTCTCCTTCCATGGTTACTTGCGCGCGAATTCGTCCTCTCTCCAGCCGCAGGGTTCCCTTTACTGCCTCGGGGTGGGATTGGCGGTCTTCGCCCGGTCCCCTGCCGAGTGAAGCGCCTGTCCGTTTCCCGACGAATTCCTGCGACAGCATTCGATGGTGCGTAGCCCGCGACGGCCGCAGTCCCAGCAGTACAAGACTTGGGGCTGTTTACACTCCCTGGAAAAGTGTCCGGACCCGCCGCAGTTCCTACAAGCATGCTGCACGTCGATTATGGGGTCGGCGTCTTGGAGGATGGTTCCATTCCTGACATCCGGCTGCTGCGAGTCCGTCGACCAATCCCTCACCTGGGTTCTATCGTGCCGGAGATCCTGTGTCCTCGCGGCCGCGTGATTCCTTGGTCCTCGTTGACCAGCCGTTGGCCCTAAAGTTTCCCGCGGATGGGTGTCTCGTGCTTGGTTCGCGTAGCCCGTGAGCTCCGACGGTCCCTTGTTACGCGTCACCTCGAAGTTCACAACCGGTTGCGTTAATTCGGAGAGAGAATCAAAATCTTTTCGTCTCGTAAACAACTGGTATTCCGGGAGCATGTTATCGTATATCCTTTCCAATTCCTGAGCCTCGGTGTATCCCGCGCGCTGCATCATTAGTCGAATGTCCACGAGGTACGTTTTAAACGCTTCTTTTGGTCGTTGAAAATGGGTTCGGATCTCGTCTTCTAGCCGTTGAAAGTACCGGGGAGGCAAAAAAAACTCTGAAAACTCTTTGCGAAAGGTCTCCCATGGTTCTCCACTAAGGCGGCTCGTTCGAAACCAACTCTCGGCCCGACCGGTCAACAACACGAGGATTCCTTGTGATAAGTGGCGTAGATCTATCTTATAAGTGGCTGCCCTCTCTTGCACGTGCTCCAGGAAACTTAACGGATCGCCGGACCCATCAAACACGATTCCCCAGCGGACCATTTTCTCGGTGATCGCAGCGTTAAAATGCTCTTCGTTCCAGGTGGACCCCTTCGTTGGTGGGTCCTTGCTACCGTGCAGGTTTCTCTGCGCGGCACCGACGTCGATGCCATGGAGTAGGCTCTCTGCCGGCACAGCGGATCCCGACGCCACGATACTACGGCTACTGGCGGGTACGACATCATACGCAGCCGGGGGATGGGGTTGTAGGTTAAGAGGCGCGAGTGTAGAAGGGCGGGGAGAAAGTGGTTTAACCTCTGGAGTCACGGCGACTCCGTACTGGGCCTCCAATTCCTCCAACCGAGAACGCGCCGTACTTGGTAAATCGGCCGAGTTTGCGAAGGTCGCGAGTCGACGTCTCAACTCTTCGACAGTTCCAGCGCTGTCTAACCCAAGCTCCGCGGTAATCATCTCCAACTCGTTCTTGCGCCTGACCGAAATCCACTTGACTCCCTTGTTGAGTTGGTCCGGGTCACTGTTGCTGCACGTGGTCTACGATCAAATGTCTGGATCGTCGCCCGAGGAGTCGAAAAACGTAGCTAAGGACGCGGCGAAAGACGGGGCTCTGAATCCTTAAACGGCGAGGACGCGTGCGAGGCTATTCGGTAGTGAATTACCGGTGGGCCGTCTTGGTCGTGGGCCTGGACACGGGGGCTGGCAATTAACACGCGCTTGTTCAGGGGTACTTCAGTCGTTGGTTTCTGCAGGATTGTTCCGGTTAGAATCCGTTGGTTCGTGTTCAGTTTCGGGGGGAGCGCGAGGTGGACAGAAGACGCGGGGATCGCTGTCTTTCGCACGTTGTATGCTGCGGGATAGGGACCACTGTATGCTGCGGGATAAGGACCACTGTATTTTGCGCGTTGTGTACTGATCGAAGGCAGGGGATCACTCTGTTTCACACGTTGTATGTTTGACCGAATGCTGAGGATGACTCTCTTGCGTTGTATACAACCCGGCTTATATTGGGTCTGGCTGAACGGCCGAGCCTCTGCCGACGTCGACGTCTCGGAGTCGGCCGAGAACACCACGCGAGAGAGCCGCGGGCGAATGGTTAGGTAAATAGTCGAAGATCGGGGGGTGCGGGTAGTATGAGAAAGGGATAATTTCATGTATTATACTCGTGGGTCGTTCGGCTCATGCCCGCCGCCGACGCCCAGAACTGTTCTCCGGTCTTCACCCCCTCTCTCCCCACTGAGATGTAACAGAGGTCTGGCTGCCCTTGGCTCTTTCCCCCCTGTACCGGGCGCTATGATCCCGCATGGTTTTGCCTGAGGATAACGGGGACCACAGAATTTTCGTTCTGCTTTGCGTGCTGCTTCGTCGCTGGTGTTTCGCTTGGATTTTTTTTTTTCTCTTTCTGCTGGACATGGGAAGGGCATCACTATGCTTTGCTTGGCTGCGGGCTGTACTTTCATTCTGTCGTTTTCCTCTCTCATTTCCTCTTTCCCGTTCTCTCCTCTTCATTTGCCGACGGCTAACGGGGATTGTACAGCTTTTCAGCCACGCTTTGCTCGCTGCTGGCCTGTACCTTCGTATCGTATTTTCTTATTGATACCCTATAAATTTCTCCTCGGTTTGATGCGGCGCTACCTACGCGATCTACTTGTGGGTCTTTAGGCCACGAAGGGTGAAATCCCCCCAGAAAACTATCGTTTGAATTGTCTCAACGGTCCCTGCTCGGGCGCCATCTGTAAAGTAGTGATCCTAGGCTGGGGTCAGTCTCAGTCTGCCCAGGGTCACCTACAGTTTATTTGTAAGTTGCTGAGACGTTGAGACTGGGGGGGGGGAGGCGGGTCGTTGGCGCAGGGATCGCCGAGCCGCCGTCAACGACGGGGCCTTCGGGAGAAATTAGGGAGGGGGGGGGAAAGCGGCGTTGGGCCGGGCTGCGCGAAACTCACCCGAGACGCTGCACTCCCCGACTTCAGCAGGGTAAAACCCCTGTTGCCAAGGTCGAAGTGGGCCGCGGGTCCGGGGAGGTGAAGGAAAAGGATGAGGGGGGGGCGCCTCTGTCGAAACGCGTACCACTTCTCACTCCAGCAGGGTAAAACCCTGTTGCCAGAGTCAGAGCGGGAGCGTAGTGACCGAGAACAGTCAGGAAAACGGGTGGGGAGGGGGTGGAGAGATGACCGCAGTCGGTGGTCCGACCAGAGAAAATAAATGGAAGCCAACGCGTTCTTAATTCTATGATCGAAGTGTTATTTGATTGGGTCCCCTCGCACTCCCTCCTACTCCTACTACTACCTTGGCCAGCGGCCAGCTCACCCGCGGATCCGGCGCCTGTGTTCCCGCAGCTCCTCCATGCTCTTCTCTCCTCTCTGGCGCGCGGCCGTTCAACACTTTTTTTTTTCTCTTCACTTCGATGTCCGCGACGTTCCGTCTTCGCTCACTTCCCAGAATCGACTCCTTCTCTCGCTACGGTCGCTCGACGTTCTCGCCACGCCTCGCGCTCGTTTTCGGGCCAACGGGACTTTTCCGAAAGAGCTCCGCTCTGCTGCCGGCTGAGCATGGCTCCCTCTCCTCGCCGTCTTCTTTGCGGTTGTTCCGTGTGAGCTGGCCGTTTGGCGGGATTTCGGCTATGCAAAACATAACTAGCTTATTTACTACTATAGCATATGGTTGTGAGTAATCCAATTATTAATATTATTATTATTATTCTTGTTACTATGTGAGGGTCCCAGTATGGGTCCTCACACGTTTTCTAAATGCGTATCGGCGCAGAGTGGAAATGAGTTTTTTTATACCCGATACTCAAAATGAGTATTGGCGTACATTAGATTTGTGGTAAAAGTGGATGTGTGTAACGTCCAGAAGGAATCGTTTCCGACCCCATAAAGTATATATATTCTTGATCAGCATCAATAGCCGAGTCGATTGATCCATGTCTGTCTGTCCGTCTGTCCGTCCGTCCGTCTGTCCGTCTGTCCGTCCCATTCAGCGATTAGTGCTCAAAGACTATAAGAGCTAGAGCAACGATGTTTTGTATCCAAACTTCTGTGATATGTCACTGCTACAAAAATATTTCAAAACTTCGTCCCGCCCACTTCCGCCCCCACAAAGGACGAAAATCTGTGGCATCCACATTTTTAGAGATACGATAAAACCAAAAACGCAG
The DNA here is from genome assembly GCF_003369915.1 of Drosophila miranda. Taxonomy (NCBI): domain Eukaryota; kingdom Metazoa; phylum Arthropoda; class Insecta; order Diptera; family Drosophilidae; genus Drosophila; species Drosophila miranda. The sequence goes on from NW_022881603.1 coordinate 37,779,927, forward strand.
AATCGTAGAGGATGACTGTATGTTTTAGAATGTAAAATCTCAACCAGATCGTATAATTATTATAGCCAGAATCAAGAAAACAATTTCATTCTTTCTCTTTCTGTCTCTCTCTAACACACAGGTTTCATGGTCGGTTTTGCCAATTGCAAAATATGAGTTCAAGGATCTCAGAACCTATAAGAGCCAGAGCAACCAAATTTGGAATCGACACTCCTGTGATATCGGACCTTTACCGTTTCGTGTCCAAATTTCGCCACACCCCCTTCCGCCCCCGCAAAGGACGAAAATCTGGGGCATCCACAAATCTCAGAGACTATTAAGGCTAGAGTAACCAAATTTGGTATCCGCACTTCTGTTAGATCTCACTATAAAACATATATCTCAGAATTTCGCCTCACCCCCTTTCGCCCACACAAAGGACGAAAATCTGTTGCATCCACAATATTGCACATTCGAGAAAACTAAAAACGCAGAATCATAGATAATGACTATATCTATCAGATTGCTGAATCTGGATCAGATCGGATCATTTTTGTAGCCAAAAGCAAGATATCAATTTGCAGTGGCTACGCAGCGCCCGACGTCACGCTCAGACTGATTTTCTGTCTCTCTCGCACGCACTCTTTGTAGTGTCGTTTAATATTAGCGGCGTCTGCCGGAGAAGAGCCATACTGACTAAGTATCGGGTATAAATGTAGAGTTGCGGTGTCCGCAGCAACTCACAACGTTCCCCCTCGTTTTGTCTGTTTTCTTGTATTTTGAGATATTGATGAGCTAAGGAAAGACGGTCATTAGGGGATAAGCAATTTGTTTCGCGAAAGTTTTTTTTGTGTTAGTGAATTAAAAATAAATGGGTAAAATGCCTGTTACTCATAGTAATGAAAATCTCGATGGCATTCGCGAACAAAGCGATCCGTTTTGCTTTATTTGTAATGAAGTAATCTTGGTCTCTGAGTTAGTTGCAAGTACTCCGTGTAATCATAGATTTCATAAATGTTGTATAATAGAAGCAATCACGACCACACCGGCTTGTCCGATATGTGCGGCATGCTGCCTTATTTCGCAACTACGTTATGGTAACAATACCCTTGCAGCGGAGCTTGGTGACGCAGCCGAAGAGGCAGAGACAGGAATCAAAGATATTTCAGCTACAGACCCAGGAGCCCATACTCTAAGAAGAATGGGAGGCCTTTATAAGAACCGAGGCAGAGGTAGACCCATCAGTTCGAAAGGAGGCGTGACCACTAGATCAAAATCGCGACATACAGATCCTAGTCGGTCAGAGCAGGAAGAAAATTTATCGGGAAAATCGCCAGACGACATAGTAAGGTACATACAGAACGCCTTAAGCGTTCAACAAGAAAATATGATAGATGACATGGTTGATATTTTGAATAAAAACATCGAAGAGACAATTCAGAGACAACTGGCTACACTCAATCTAAACATCGCCACACAAGCAGTGGGAAATGTGGAGACTGGGAATAGGCAGTCCGGCGTACGTGCTTCGTTAGCAGGAAACATCTCAAGTCACAGTAGTAGTAGAAGTAGGTCAAATGCACAGTTAGTACCTGCAAAGGCAGCTAACATAATTCAAAATTGGCGGATAAAGTTTGACGGATCGAAGAATGGTATGAGGATGGAAGATTTTATATATCGAATACGCTCTAACTGAACAGAACTTAAGTAATGATTATCAGGTACTTTGTGATCACCTGTATCTCTTGTTCGCTAATAAGGCCAGTGATTGGTTTTGGAAATTCCACCGTAACCATACCAATTTTTCTTGGGAAACCTTTTGTTTAGAATTTCGCAAACGATTTGAGAACGCTGAAACTGACCTTGACATATGGGAAAAGATAAGGAAACGCAGACAAGGCGAAAATGAAGTTTTTGATGATTATCAGTGCGCAATAGAGGATTTAGCAGATAGACTTCAACAAGGCATGTCCGAAAGTCAATTAGTCGAGTTGCTGATTAGGAATGGTAAACCAAGTTTGCAACATTTACTTCATTTAAGAATATCAAATAGGTCACAATTACGTGTCGAAGTGCGAAAACATGAACAATTCTACAATGACATAAAAGCTTGTAAGCCACGAACTTTGCGTTCCTATATTAACGAGCAAACTGACGCGTACGAGAAACAAACTCAGGTAGAATCGAATGCGCCAGATCCAGAAGTCCTCGCGATTCAACGGAAGCCATCAAACCTAACCTGTTGGAACTGTGAAAAGCCTGGTCATCGATTTGATGATTGTCTAGAGCAGCGCTCTATATTTTGTTATGGTTGTGGCGCTAAGGAAACGTTCAAGCCGAAATGTCCCAGATGTAATCCAGCGGGAAACCGACCGGCGGGTGTGTCGATCGACAAAACCTGGACGCACCCGAAACTGTGAAGACTCCTAGTATACCCGTAAAATTGTCAAATGAAACAAAGGCAAAAACTAGTTTAGAAAATAAGTTAGAAGAAGCCAAACCCCATTTCTCTACTATTCCATTACATGTAAGGATAGCTAATTACAATAAGCTTCGCGATAAATTGTTTGGCGAGACTATAAATTCCAAAATCCATCAGACCCAAAGAAGGTCGACGAAACGATTAAGACAGTATTGGAAATCGATTCGCTCTGACAGAAAAAAACTGGTAGCCGCGATTTTTAGTAAAACTGATAACAGACTGTACACAGAAGTTTGCATTGAAGGGAATAAGTACACGGCGCTCCTAGACTCTGGGGCAACCCTGAGTTGTGTCGGAGGCAAGGCAGCACTGGAGTTCCTAGCGTTAGGAAAAACCAAAAAGTGTCCGGCAACATACGAACTGCTAATGAAACGCCAAGTAAGGTTGTTGGCAAATTACAAACTCAAATTACTTATCGAAAGAAAACAGCATGGTTAGATCTTTTTATTATCCCAGGTCTCAAACAAGATATTTATCTCGGGATAGACTTTTGGCATCAGTTTGGATTAACAGATAGCATCAGCAACGCGCAGGTTTCCGAGCTAGATGTGGGTGGAGAGACTCATGACCAAGAACTCCCCAAGTGGCATCTTTTGTCAAATGAACAACAAAGTCGCCTAAAGGCCGTTGTAGAAGTTTTTCCATCATTTGCCAAACAAGGTTTAGGCAGAACAAATTTGATAACGCATTAAATAGAAGTCGGATCCGCAACACCCATCAAGCAAAGACATTGGCCAGTGTCCCCAGCAATAGAGAAACGGATGTTTGACGAAGTCGATCATAGTCGATGCTCCATGGAGCAGTAATTGCGTGTTGGTGCGGAAAGGGGAAAAGAACAGGCTTTGCTTAGATTCGCGTGAGGTAAATAAGGTCACTATAAAGGATGCTTATCCGTTACCTCATATAGACGGTATTTTGAGTCGATTGCCGCCAGCTAGGTTCATAACAGGCCTAGATATGAAGCACGCCTTTTGGCAGATACCACTCGATGAAAAATCACGGCAATGTACGGCCTTCACAGTGCCAAACAGGCCACTATATCAATATAAAACAATGCCGTTCGGGCTCTGCAATGCTGCGCAAACTCTCTGTCGACTAATGGACCAGGTTATACCGGCCCATCTAAGAAAATGCGTCTTTGTATATTTAGATGACTTACTTGTGCTGTCAGAGGATTTCGAGTCGCATTTGGTCACGCTTCAGGAAATTTCGGTTTGCCTAAAAAAAAGGCTAATCTGACTATTAATATTGAGAAGTCCAAGTTTTGTATGCGCGAAATAAAGTATTTGGGATTCATCATTCGAGTAGGACAAATTCTGACTGATCCAGGGAAAACAAAGGCCGTCAATGAGTTTCCTGTTCCTACATCTATAAAACAGTTGCGTCGGTTCCTAGGATTGTCTGGTTGGTATCGGCGATTTGTCGAAAATTATGCCACCATAAGCTTTCCACTGACGGAATTGTTAAAGAACAAAAAGTCTATAATTTGGAACGATGATGCCGAAAAAGCTTTCAATCTTCTAAAATCGCGTTTAACATCAGCTCCGATTTTGATTACCCCAGACTTCACAAGCCAATTTATCTTACTGTGTGATGCAAGTACCTACAGGATAGGTTGTGTCCTGGCGCAAGAGCGTGAGGGTGTGGAACTCCCAATCGCGTATATGTCGGAAAAATTATCGAAAGCCCAACGGAACTACACAGTTAGCGAACTGGAATGCTTAGCCGTTATCAAGGGTATAAAAAAATTTCGTGCATATATAGAAGGTCAAGATTTTGTGGTAGTAACGGATCATGCGTCTTTAAAATGGTTGATGAAGCAGAAAGATCTTTCTGGAAGACTAGCGAGGTGGTCGATGAAATTACAATCATTCAATTTTTCTATTACACATAGGCGAGGGTGACTGGTTTTCTGGTGTCAGAAAACGTTGTTGCTGACGCCCTGTCTCGACGTAACCAACCTGCTATAGAAGAATTCGTTGCCAGTAGTCCTATGATTGATTTACAGTCAAGTCATTTTAAGTCGCCGGAATATCTTAGAGTGATTCAACGAAAACAAGAGAATCAGTCAAAACTGCTTGACTTAAAAGTTATTGATGGATATGTTTATAAAAGAACCGAGTTCAATAGAGATAATGACGGACACGAGGAATCCTGGAAGCTTTGGGTACCCTCCGCGATGATCCCCGAAGTATTGCAACAAGCAGATGATGCGCCAAGCTCTGCACATTGTGGTATGGCTAAGACGGTAGAAAAACTCAAAAGGTATTTCTTCTGGCCCCGAATGGTAAGCCAAATTCGAGAGTACATCTCAGAATGCCTTATTTGTCGATCTACTAAGAGTCCGAACAAAATGTTAAAACCTCCGATGGGCCGACCATTAACATCAGACCGCCCCTTTCAATGCTTGTATATGGATCTACTAGGTCTGTACCCCCGTACTAAAAATGGAAACATTGGGTTGTTTATAGTAGTAGACCATAATGCGAAATTCCATTTTCTTAGCCCTCTAAAGAAGTTCACGGCGCCAAAAATGTGTGAATACCTGGAAAGCTCCATATTCTACACCTTTGGAGTGCCGGAAGTTGTTCTAACGGATAATGGTTCGCAGTTCAAATCTAGTTTTTTCGAAGCTTTTCTTACAAGTTTTGGCATTACACATCGGTGTACGGCTATATATTCTCCTCAGGCCAATGCTAGTGAACGATTAAACAGATCGGTTCTGGCAGCCATCCGCGCTTATATTGGAAGTGACCATTCCAATTGGGACGCTAATTTGAACGCTATCAATGGTGCACTTAGAGCCGCGGTGCATCGAAGTACTGGTTATTCACCTTATTTCCTTGTTTTTGGTCAGAACATGATTCTGAACGGAGAAGATTATACCCTATTGCGAAACATGGATCTGCTAAGCAACGTCGTCCGATTAGAACACTCCGATCTGTTACAACTGGCAAGACAAGACGCTAAGAAAAACATAAAGAAATCACATGAGCTTAGCGCGAAGAAATATAATCTACGGAGTAGGAACGTACAACTTAAAACGGGTGACGAGGTTTTTGCTCGTAACTTTACCCAGAGCAACGCGAGTAAGAAGTTTAGTTCGAAGTTAGCTCCGGTTTTCATTTCTGCAAAGGTTCTCAAAAAAAGAAGCCCCTATTATTATGAGTTGGTGAACCCAGCAGGGAAAAAGATTGGAGTTTTCCATCTCAAAGATATTCGGGTGAAGAATAAATAACAGCATTTTTTTCAGATAATGTACCTTCGAGCAGGTCTTGTTTCATTATAGTGTCCAACTATTCGAAAATCAAAAGAAAAAGGAAAAGGTCGAACAAGTTAGGTACACTTTCTAGAACGATACTTTTCATACCGCCCTCGCTAGCATAGCTCGAAGAAATTGGTGGAATGCAGGAGATCCAGAAGATCATCCGATTGCACAGTTATGTTAAAGCTTAAAGCTCAGCTTAGGAATTCGCCTGTACCTAGCGAATAGACTTTCTTCATGTGAAATCATTCCCCTGCATAGTTTCACTTACGGCACACGTATATATAGATTTTCGTGATAGCAATCGCAGAGTGAATGGTGAAGACACGTGGAGTTACATAACTTCCAATTTTTCGCTATTATCCAATCATCCACTGTTTATTTGGATTAATAAATCCGAAGAGTGGCGTTAGCTGAACTACCCGAGGGAAAAGTGCAAATAAAGTGAAATTCTTGAAAGAAGCAAAGGTACGTTAGTCCACCGTGGAAAGATAAGGTTCTGACACAGTTTTATTTAGGGATAGGAGTACTGGAAAATCTTAATACAGCCAAGCAGGCCAACCAATCTACGGTATCAACTACTAAAACAACAAAGCTGACCGTTTGGGAGTTAGTGCAGTGCACATCCACGGCGGCAAAGTGAAGGCTGAACCATTGACGTTGGGCTAGCTCAATATCGGAAATCATTTACGGCTCATGAAAGACCAACCACCATACACCACTGCTGGATGTCCGAACTTCAGTTTTAACCTGCCGATCTCAAAAAGCCGGAGGACATAATCGTCACCAACCTACGAAAATTTACAAAGGATTGAGTAATTAGGCTAGCCTAAACCACATTGCCTCAGAACCACTCTTGCTGTCAGCAGATTTTTGTTTTATTTTGATTCCCGTGTTTCTCAAGTTAAATTTCAAGTGCAAGTTCCCGTTTGCCTTTATCATTATCACATAAAAATCTATACGCTGCTGCTCTAAGAACCAGCTGTTTAGATCCACATATTCATATCTCGTTTATCATTGTGTTGATTAATGTAGTAACTAAATAGCTTCCTCCAATGAGTAAATTTGTAAAGTAACTGAAGATTTTGAAAACTGAGCAATATGAGTTTGGGATAATGTGTTTCTCTTTATATATATACATACATTTAAACTGAACAACCTCTAAATTACACAGCGTATATAAATGAATCCGTCAAAGTCATCTTGGGCCCAACGATACACCGATGAGTTTCATCAATTACTGTGAGTACCACTAGTGGCTGAAACCACAATGCCTATACACCAATGCAGGCGTAAGTTTGTTAAGGTAGATATATATATACTGATTTGAAAGAATATTTCCCCCTCAAATGCTCAAATAATTAAGTTTTTTTTTTGCTGATCCAAGAAGAAGGAAGTTTGTATATTTTTGTTTATTTGTAAATGTACGGAATCGGATTATATCTGTAATTTATGTAAAAAATATCAATACAATCTCTTATGGTTAGGGACATTTAACATAAAAATAAAATGAATTGGTAATCATGAATATGTCTGCCTAAACTAAATATTGTCTCCGTCCGTCAAGTACTTATGCTTATCTCTCTCAAAATGCACTAGAAGATGTTGGATCTTTGAATTGGGACAACGCCCGAATGTAAACGCGTTTGTCATGGTTGGGTGGGTAAAGACTAGGGACATATATCACCGCTGTTCCCTCCATCAGACAGAAGACGAACTACACTTTTTCTAAGCGTTTTCTAAATGCGTATCGGCGCTGAGTGGAAATGAGTTTTTTTTTATTGGTTATTGATATTAACGTCGAGATCCTGTTTATTTTTTTTGAAGCGCATTATATTGATTTGTGTCAGGAAAACTGTGTAGCTAGGGGAGAAAGAACCCCGACCAATCCGACGAGCTGGACCCAAGCACAGCGAGAATGCGCGCCTTCGAACCTAGCTTCCTATTAACATGAGGTCACAAAAAAAACCATCTATTGGCCAATGTCGGAGTTAGAGCCTAAAAAGGATCTGGCCCTAACTCACTGGCGAATACTGAACACTACAACTAGTACGTAAAATGTTATCGAATCAATGATGAATATTTAATTTAACTGTGGAAAGCACTTTCGTATTTATTCTTTAGAAGGAACTGTGGTTTCACGAGTTGCCACTACAGTTGCGGCACGCACTGGCCTGTTCATATGCATAATACTATTAAAACTTATGCATGCATGTATGTATGTATATGTATATAAAAGATGCTGGCAGACAAAAGAGGAGCAAAAGGAAGGCCATAAAGGAGGTTGCAATGGTGGATGGTAAAGCTTTCGCTATAGAAATGGAAGGGGAGGTGTGGAAAGTGGCAAGTGGGAAGCGGAGGCATAGCAGGCGGTAAAACGGAATGAAAGCGTCCGTCAAGTACTTATGCTTATCTCCCTCAAAATGCACTAGAAGATGTTGGATCTTTGAATTGGGACAACGCCCGAATGTAAACGCGTTTGTCATGGTTGGGTGGGTAAAGACTAGGGACATATATCACCGCTGTTCCCTCCATCAGACAGAAGACGAACTACACTTTTTCTAAGCGTTTTCTAAATGCGTATCGGCGCTGAGTGGAAATGAGTTTTTTTTTATTGGTTATTGATATTAACGTCGAGATCCTGTTTATTTTTTTTGAAGCGCATTATATTGATTTGTGTCAGGAAAACTGTGTAGCTAGGGGAGAAAGAACCCCGACCAATCCGACGAGCTGGACCCAAGCACAGCGAGAATGCGCGCCTTCGAACCTAGCTTCCTATTAACATGAGGTCACAAAAAAAACCATCTATTGTCCAATGTCGGAGTTAGAGCCTAAATAGGCTCTGGCCCTAACTCACTGGCGAATACTGAACACTACAACTAGTACGTAAAATGTTATCGAATCAATGATGAATATTTAATTTAACTGTGGAAAGCACTTTCGTATTTATTCTTTAGAAGGAACTGTGGTTTCACGAGTTGCCACTACAGTTGCGGCACGCACTGGCCTGTTCATATGCATAATACTATTAAAACTTATGCATGCATGTATGTATGTATATGTATATAAAAGATGCTGGCAGACAAAAGAGGAGCAAAAGGAAGGCCATAAAGGAGGTTGCAATGGTGGATGGTAAAGCTTTCGCTATAGAAATGGAAGGGGAGGGGTGGAAAGTGGCAAGTGGGAAGCGGAGGCATAGCAGGCGGTAAAACGGAATGAAAGCGCAAGCAAATTGAATTTTGTGCACGGATGCACGCATGACTTGAAACAGCGGGCCGCAAATAAACAAATGAGGGGAGCGGAGACTGGTTTCGGATTGGGATTGCAGTTAAAGTGGACCAGACCTGGCTCAGGCTAGGACGTGGCCGAGGTTAGTCAGGGTCCTGGCATATAATAAAGGAAAAACGAGGTGGAACGTTGTGAGTTGCTGCGGACACCGCAACTCTACAGTTATACCCGATACTAAGTCAGTATGGCTCTCCTGCGGCAGACGCTGCTAATATTGAACCACACGACAAAGAGTGCGTGCGAGAGAGACAGAAAATCAGTCTGAGCGTGACGTCGGGCGCTGCGTAGCCACTGAAAATTGATTTCTTGCTTTTGGCTACAAAAATGATCCGATCTGATCCAGACTCAGCAACCGGATAGATATGGTCGTTATCTATGATTCTGCGTTTTTAGTTTTATCGAATCTGCAATATTGTGGATGCAACAGATTTTCGTCCTTTGTGGGGGCGGAAGGGGGTGGGGCGAAATTCTGAGACATACATTTTGTAGTGAGATTTAACAGAAGTGCGGATACCAAATTTGGTTACTCTAGCCTTAATAGTCTCTGAGATTTGTGGATGCCCCAGATTTTCGTCCTTTGCGGGGGCGGAAGGGGGTGTGGCGAAATTTGGACACGAAACGGTCAAGGTCCGATATCACAGGAGTGTGGATACCAAATTTGGTTGCTCTGGCTCTTATAGGTTCTGAGATCCTTGAACTCATATTTTGCAATTGACAAAACCGACCATGAAACCTGTGTGTTAGAGAGAGACAGAGCGAGAAAGAATGAAATTGTTTTCTTTATTCTGGCTAAAATCATTATACGATCTGGTTCAGATTTTGCACTGTAGAAGATATGGTCATCCTCACCGATTCTGCGTTTTTGGTTTTATCGTATCTTTAAAAATGTGGATGCCACAGACTTTTGTCCTTTGTGGGGGCGGAAGTGGGCGGGGCGAAGTTTTGAAATATTTTTGTAGCAGTGACATATCACAGAAGTCTGGATCCAAAACATCGTTGCTCTAGCTCTTATAGTCTTTGAGCACTAGGCGCTGAAGGGGACGGACGGACAGACGGACAGACAGACAGGGCTCAATCGACTCGGCTATTGATGCTGATCAAGAATATATATACTTTATGGGGTAGGAAACGATTCCTTCTGGACGTTACACACATCCACTTTTACCACAAATCTAATATACCCCAATACTCATTTTGAGTATCGGGTATAACAATGCCGTTCGGGCTCTGCAATGCTGCGCAAACTCTCTGTCGACTAATGGACCAGGTTATACCGGCCGATCTAAGAAAATGCGTCTTTGTATATTTAGATGACTTACTTGTGCTGTCAGAGGATTTCAAGTCGCATTTGGTCACGCTTCAGGAAATTTCGGTTTGCCTAAAAAAAAAGGCTAATCTGTCTATTAATATTGAGAAGTCCAAGTTTTGTATGCGCGAAGTAAGGTATTTGGGATTCATCATTCGAGAAGGACAAATTCTGACTGATCCAGGGAAAATAAAGGCCGTCAATGAGTTTCCTGTTCCTACATCTATAAAACAGTTGCGTCGGTTCCTAGGATTGTCTGGTTGGTATCGGCGATTTGTCGAAAATTATGCCACCATAAGCTTTCCTGACGGAATTGTTAAAGAACAAAAAGTCTATAATTTGGAACGATGATGCCGAAAAAGCTTTCAATCTTCTAAAATCGTGTTTAACATCAGCTCCGATTTTGATTACCCCAGACTTCACAAGCCAATTTATCTTACTGTGTGATGCAAGTACCTACAGGATAGGTTGTGTCCTGGCGCAAGAGCGTGAGGGTGTGGAACTCCCAATCGCGTATATGTCGGAAAAATTATCGAAAGCCCAACGGAACTACACAGTTAGCGAACTGGAATGCTTAGCCGTTATCAAGGGTATAAAAAAATTTCGTGCATATATAGAAGGTCAAGATTTTGTGGTAGTAACGGATCATGCGTCTTTAAAATGGTTGATGGAGCAGAAAGATCTTTCTGGAAGACTAGCGAGGTGGTCGATGAAATTACAATCATTCAATTTTTCTATTACACATAGGCGAGGGTGACTGGTTTTCTGGTGTCAGAAAACGTTGTTGCTGACGCCCTGTCTCGACGTAACCAACCTGCTATAGAAGAATTCGTTGCCAGTAGTCCCATGATTGATTTACAGTCAAGTCATTTTAAGTCGCCGGAATATCGTAGAGTGATTCAACGAAAACAAGAGAATCAGTCAAAACTGCTTGACTTAAAAGTTATTGATGGATATGTTTATAAAAGAACCGAGTTCAATAGAGATAATGACGGACACGAGGAATCCTGGAAGCTTTGGGTACCCTCCGCGATGATCCCCGAAGTATTGCAACAAGCAGATGATGCGCCAAGCTCTGCACATTGTGGTATGGCTAAGACGGTAGAAAAACTCAAAAGGTATTTCTTCTGGCCCGAATGGTAAGCCAAATTCGAGAGTACATCTCAGAATGCCTTATTTGTCGATCTACTAAGAGTCCGAACAAAATGTTAAAACCTCCGATGGGCCGACCATTAACATCAGACCGCCCCTTTCAATGCTTGTATATGGATCTACTAGGTCTGTACCCCCGTACTAAAAATGGAAACATTGGTGTGGAGATAATGTTTTTTATCCCCAATCGGCCGACTAATTATTTCGAATTAAATAAAACTCGGCGCAGAAATAAAATTACGATATGTTCTTTAATGCGTGACATCCAAATTGCAAGTGTGGCTTGCCTGCCCTTTACATTGCCGCTCCGATCGCTAAGCGCAGCTTCGCTCGGCCGACGTCGGTAGGTAGACGCAAAGCGGAGATAGCGAAGAGCGAGCTGGCAGAGAGCGTTTAGCAGGGCAAGCAAGCGCAGAGCTTTAACAAACAAATGAGTGACATAGACATAAGTAACAAACAAAATAAGCGGCTGAGGGCCAAGAATTAGGTGCTATTTGGCAAGCAGCTAATCGGCTGGGTTCTGCTCCGAACATTCACCCCCCGTTGGAAGGCAAAGGCTTTCAACAGATCCATCCTGAAGGGGCAGAACCGCTATTTTTCCAACGGCCCTCTTGAAGATGCTTGCTTGGGCGCAGCTGGCGGCTACGCTGGGATGATCGTCGAACGCAGCAATCGGCGCTTCTTTACGAAGGCGGCTTGTCATGATTACGTCTTGATCATCGGGAACCTCTGTAATTGCATAGAATGGCAGGAAATTTGGCAATGTAGAAATTGTTGAAAGTTGAATTTCATTTAGCGTGGATATGTAGGTTTTTAATATATGGAAAAGTTCGCGCTGCAGTTCCTGATTCTCCGATCGCAGTTTTTCCACTTGCACCTGGCACTCGAGCAGCTGCTTCCTGCATTGCTGCTCTAAGTTTTGGTACTCCAGCGTTGTGGGTCGAAAATCGTCAATAGAGATGCACGAGGAATTTTCAAAAGCGGTTAAAGCTGCACGCTTATTCTCCGAGCTATCAATGCTTCCTGATACAATCCAACCAAGTTTTGTCTCCTGCAATGTTGGCAATTGGGCTGATAGTCGAATCTGTCCGACGCACATTAAATCGAAGAACAAACCAGAACCTATCAACAGATCGATACGTTGGGGCTTGGAGAAATTAGGATCAGCTAGTTTTAGATTATTCGGCATTGGCCAATCCTTTGCGTCTACGCCGAAGTTAGGCTGCATTTCCGTAATTGAGTTGGTGACAATTGCAGCGAAGGAAGCTCGATAGCTTGCGTCCTGGGATTGTACAACTATATGTACAGACTTGCTCGAAGGTAGAATGGAATCTCCGATTCCAGAGATGTGAACATAAGACGAGCGATGATCCAACTGCAACTGATCAGCAAGTCTAGATGTTACAAAGTTTGCCTGTGATGCAGAATCCAAAATGGCACGACATGGGATAAGTGCTCCATAACGATCTGTTACATGGACGAGGGCAGTAGGTAGCAACACGTTCTGGCTAGGCTGAGATTTCTGGATCGAGGGGGGAGGGCTGGAACACCCGCTTGCTAGAAGCACAGTCGCGGCCTCTTGCTGGATCGATTCCTCGGCCGGTGAAGAGGAAGATGGAATGTGGAGTAGCGTGTGATGTTTGGCCTGGCAATGCCTGCAAAGTCCTGACCTGCACCTCTGCAATTCATGGCCTTTGTTGAGGCAGTTCAAACACAAGCGGCTCTTCTTTGCTTCTTTGTATCTTTCAAACGCAGAGAGATTCAGGAATGCCTGACATCTAGATATGTAATGCTCGGAGGAATTGCAATGGTTACATATGGGGTTAGGATGGTCGTTACTGGAGGTGATAAGGGTGACAGGTTTGTCTTCTCCCACCTGTTGACTAGGACTTGTTGCCATGGCTGATCCCAAATTCTCCAGCATCCGACATCTCGCTTCCAGAAATGAGGCCATGCTTGACCACCGAGGCAATCCTGACGTCGGCAAGTTCTCTTCCCATTTCTCCTTTGTTTTGTGGTCCAGTTTCGTGCCTATGATGAAGATCAGCAACCCATCGGATATCTCCGGCGGGGTCGCCAAGGTCTGAAGTGCACGCAAGTGCGAATTGATTTTGTCGCTGAGCGCGCGCAAGCCGATAGCTGAGCCCTTCTCCACCCCTTGCAGCCCGAAAATAGCCTTGACGTGTGCCTGAAAATGTAACAGTTTATTATCGAATCGCAACATTAGCAAATTCAACGCCTTGTCGTAATTCTCCTTAGAAAGTTCCAAGGAACGAATCGTATCCAGCGCAGCACCATCTAGACATCCACGAAGATATTGGAATTTTTCGATGATTGGTATACGATGGTCTTTGTGCACCATTGTCGAGAACATCGAGTGGAATTCTGGCCAATCCATGTAGTTCCCCCCGAATCGCGGAAGCTGCAACTCGGGCATTCGAGAACGGCCTATACTATTATAGGCGAACAACGACGAATTCCCCTCGAGAGTATGCCGAGCCGTTGAATTGGCAACATTTACCGTGCGAGCAGCCATCAAATCCCGCGACAGCCTGGACCTAACCTTCACATAAACATTCGAAAAGTCCAGTCGGGCATCATGGGCTAACTGCAGGAAATCCAGCCTTTCAAGGCTCGTTTGAGCGGCATCGAAATCCGCATTCATTCGCTCGATTTGCTCTAAGCGAGCTTGAAGTTCTGCCTCATCTAACTCGGCAAGCTCTTCCTTGGTGAGAAAGCGATACATGGCCTTTAGTTGGCGCGCGATGGACTCGGCCTTGTGCTTGTAGAAATCTACATCACTCGGCATTGCTGCGTTCGCGACATTGGTAGGCTCAGGTGCTGCCATGTTGAGGTTTTAAAAGAGTCACTCAGCACGACCGAAAACGACACCCTGTATACGTATTAACGTGGGACCGAAAGCAAAGGGATTACAGCTAATGCCTTTAGCTGTGCGGCTGTGCGAGCTGTCCGATTCCGCTTTGTACTCCGCTTGTGTGTATTAGTGAGTTCGCTGCACTGCCTACCGCACTGCACTGACCGAATTGTCGCGACAGAGAAATTAATAGCCAGCAATGCGTGTATGTAGGTGTATGTAAGTGTGTTTTAGCACCGAATTGTGCTTAACCGCCGAAAATTTGCTAGGGCTAACGATTTTCGATCGCGAATGATTATTAATTGACACTGCAACTCAGAGATCACGTCGGGGTCACCAAATTTTATGTGGAGATAATGTTTTTTATCCCCAATCGGCCGACTAATTATTTCGAATTAAATAAAACTCGGCGCAGAAATAAAATTACGATATGTTCTTTAATGCGTGACATCCAAATTGCAAGTGTGGCTTGCCTGCCCTTTACATTGCCGCTCCGATCGCTAAGCGCAGCTTCGCTCGGCCGACGTCGGTAGGCAGACGCAAAGCGGAGATAGCGAAGAGCGAGCTGGCAGAGAGCGTTTAGCAGGGCAAGCAAGCGCAGAGCTTTAACAAACAAATTTAATGACATAGACATAAGTAACAAACAAAATAAGCGGCTGAGGGCCAAGAATTAGGTGCTATTTGGCAAGCAGCTAGTCGGCTGGGTTCTGCTCCGAACAATTGGGTTGTTTATAGTAGTAGACCATAATGCGAAATTCCATTTTCTTAGCCCTCTAAAGAAGTTCACGGCGCCAAAAATGTGTGAATACCTGGAAAGCTCCATATTCTACACCTTTGGAGTGCCGGAAGTTGTTCTAACGGATAATGGTTCGCAGTTCAAATCTAGTTTTTTCGAAGCTTTTCTTACAAGTTTTGGCATTACACATCGGTGTACGGCTATATATTCTCCTCAGGCCAATGCTAGTGAACGATTAAACAGATCGGTTCTGGCAGCCATCCGCGCTTATATTGGAAGTGACCATTCCAATTGGGACGCTAATTTGAACGCTATCAATGGTGCACTTAGAGCCGCGGTGCATCGAAGTACTGGTTATTCACCTTATTTCCTTGTTTTTGGTCAGAGCATGATTCTGAACGGAGAAGATTATACCCTATTGCGAAACATGGATCTGCTAAGCAACGACGTCCGATTAGAACACTCCGATCTGTTACAACTGGCAAGACAAGACGCTAAGAAAAACATAAAGAAATCACATGAGCTTAGCGCGAAGAAATATAATCTACGGAGTAGGAACGTACAACTTAAAACGGGTGACGAGGTTTTTGCTCGTAACTTTACCCAGAGCAACGCGAGTACGAAGTTTAGTTCGAAGTTAGCTCCGGTTTTCATTTCTGCAAAGGTTCTCAAAAAAAGAAGCCCCTATTATTATGAGTTGGTGAACCCAGCAGGGAAAAAGATTGGAGTTTTCCATCTCAAAGATATTCGGGTGAAGAATAAATAACAGCATTTTTTTCAGATAATGTACCTTCGAGCAGGTCTTGTTTCATTATCTGTGGTTGTAGTGTCCAACTATTCGAAAATCAAAAGAAAAAGGAAAAGGTCAAACAAGTTAGGTACACTTTCTAGAAAGATACTTTTCATACCGCCCTCGCTAGCATAGCTCGAAGAAATTGGTGGAATGCAGGAGATCCAGAAGATCATCCGATTGCACAGTTATGTTAAAGCTTAAAGCTCAGCTTAGGAATGCAATAGGTACAGGCGAATAGACTTTCTTCATGTGAAATCATTCCCCTGCATAGTTTCACTTACGGCACACGTATATATAGATTTTCGTGATAGCAATCGCAGAGTGAATGGTGAAGACACGTGGAGTTACATAACTTCCAATTTTTCGCTATTATTTAATCATCCACTGTTTATTTGGATTAATAAATCCGAAGAGTGGCGTTAGCTGAACTACCCGAGGGAAAAGTGCAAATAAAGTGAAATTCTCGAAAGAAGCAAAGGTACGTTAGTCCACCGTGGAAAGATAAGGTTCTGACACAGTTTTATTTAGGGATAGGAGTACTGGAAAATCTTAATACAGCCAAGCAGGCCAAACAATCTACGGTATCAACTACTAAAACAACAAAGCTGACCGTTTGGGAGTTAGTGCAGTGCACATCCACGGCGGCAAAGTGAAGGCTGAACCGTTGACGTTGGGCTAGCTCAATATCGGAAATCATTTACGGCTCGTGAAAGACCAACCACCATACACCACTGCTGGATGTCCGAACTTCAGTTTGAACCTGCCGATCTCAAAAAGCCGGAGGACATAATCGTCACCAACCTACGAAAATTTACAAAGGATTGAGTAATTAGGCTAGCCTAAACCACATTGCCTCAGAACCACTCTTGCTGTCAGCAGATTTTTGTTTTATTTTGATTCCCGTGTTTCTCAAGTTAAATTTCAAGTGCAAGTTCCCGTTTGCCTTTATCATTATCACATAAAAATCTATACGCTGCTGCTCTAAGAACCAGCTGTTTAGATCCACATATTCATATCTCGTTTATCATTGTGTTGATTAATGTAGTAACTAAATAGCTTCCTCCAATGAGTAAATTTGTAAAGTATCTGAAGATTTTGAAAACTGAGCAATATGAGTTTGGGATAATGTGTTTCTCTTTATATATATACATACATTTAAACTGACCAACCTCTAAATTACACAGCGTATATAAATGAATCCGTCAAAGTCATCTTGGGCCCAACGATACACCGATGAGTTTCATCAATTACTGTGAGTACCACTAGTGGCTGAAACCACAATGCCTATACACCAATGCAGGCGTAAGTTTGTTAAGGTAGATATATATATACTGATTTGAAAGAATATTTCCCCCTCAAATGCTCAAATAATTAAGTTTTTTTTTTGCTGATCCAAGAAGAAGGAAGGTTGTATATTTTTGTTTATTTGTAAATGTACGGAATCGGATTATATCTGTAATTTATGTAAAAAATATCAATACAATCTCTTATGGTTAGGGACATTTAACATAAAAATAAAATGAATTGGTAATCATGAATATGTCTGCCTAAACTAAATATTGTCTCCGTCCGTCAAGTACTTATGCTTATCTCCCTCAAAATGCACTAGAAGATGTTGGATCTTTGAATTGGGACAACGCCTGAATGTAAACGCGTTTGTCATGGTTGGGTGGGTAAAGACTAGGGACATATATCACCGCTGTTCCCTCCATCAGACAGAAGACGAACTACACTTTTTCTAAGCGTTTTCTAAATGCGTATCGGCGCTGAGTGGAAATGAGTTTTTATACCCGATACTCAAAATGAGTATTGGGGTATATTAGATTTGTGGTAAAAGTGGATGTGTGTAACGTCCAGAAGGAATCATTTCCGACCCCATAAAGTATATATATTCTTGATCAGCATCAATAGCCGAGTCGATTGAGCCCTGTCCGTCCGTCCGTCCGTCCGTCCGTCCGTCCCCTTCAGCGCCTAGTGCTCAAAGACTATAAGAGCTAAAGCAACGATGTTTTGGATCCAGACTTCTGTGATACGTCACTGCTACAAAAATATTTCAAAACTTCGCCTCGCCCACTTCCGCCCCCACAAAGGACGAAAATCTGTGGCATCCACATTTTTAAAGATACGATAAAACCAAAAACGCAGAATCGGTGAGGATGACCATATCTTCTACAGTGCAAAATCTGAACCAGATCGTATAATGATTTTAGCCAGAATAAAGAAAACAATTTCATTCTTTCTCGCTCTGTCTCTCTCTAACACACAGGTTTCATGGTCGGTTTTGTCAATTGCAAAATATGAGTTCAAGGATCTCAGAACCTATAAGAGCCAGAGCAACCAAATTTGTTATCCACACTCCTGTGATATCGGACCTTGACCGTTTCGTGTCCAAATTTCGCCACACCCCCTTCCGCCCCCGCAAAGGACGAAAATCTGGGGCACCCACAAATCTCAGAGACTATTAAGGCTAGAGTAACCAAATTTGGTATCCGCACTTCTGTTAGATCTCACTATAAAACGTATATCTCAGAAATTCGCCCCACCCCCTTCCGCCCCCACAAAAGACGAAAATCTGTTGCATCCACAATATTGCACATTCGAGAAAACCAAAAACGCAGAATCATAGATAATGACCATATCTATCAGATTGCTAAATCTGGATCAGATCGGAACATTTTTGTAGCCAAAAGCAAGAAATCAATTTTCAGTGGCTACGCAGTGCCCGACGTCACGCTCAGACTGATTTTCTGTCTCTCTCGCACGCACTCTTTGTCGTGTGGTTCAATATTAGCGGCGTCTGCCGCAGGAGAGCCATACTAACTTAGTATCGGGTATAACTGTACAGTTGCGGTGTCCGCAGCAACTCACAACGTTCCACCTCGTCACGTTTTATAACTAATTTCAGGTGACAAAGACTCGTGGATTCTTGATCTGCTTCGGCATCATAGCAGTCTTTAAATGCCCGCACGATCCAAGCGTTTGCCAAGGAATACAGACGGACTGAGATGGATCCAATCTGAGGATAACCGATTCCTGTAGCCTGCTACATTCATTCACACGAATGCAGTACACTCCCTGGGATGCACGAGTACAGGGTATATAAACTTCATGAATAAGTGGGAATGGGCACGGAATGGGGCTATAGGTAGGACGACGGGGCAGGTTATCGCCGCTCCTGGAGTTGTTGTAGCTGTTCTTAATGTTGTTGTTGGCATAGTGACATAAAATAAAAGTTGTTGCGCTGATTGTATGATGAGCTATGGAGCCGTGGGGCCGGGCACGGAATGGAGTAAAGGACAGTGGAGTGGAGGGGCGTAGATTGGAATGAAGTGTTGTGTAGTACAGGTGGCAGATGGGATATTCTCGGTTCTCGGTTCACAGCTTGAAATTGAAAATTAACATTTAAAGCCGCAATGAAGAGGTTTTTTTATTCGGGCTCCTTGGTTTTTTTCTGGCTCGTAGCTCGTGGGTGATCCGGATCCACCGCTCTGTAGTACGCCAACAATATGGCGTTAGTTATGGCCACACGTTATATGTATATACAGTTTTCTATTTTTATACCCGATACTCAAAATGAGTATAGCCGAGTCGATTGAGCCATGTCTGTCTGTCCGTCTGTCCGTCCGTCCGTCTGTCCGTCTGTCCGTCCCTATTAGCACCTAGTGCTCAAAGACTATAAGAGCTAGAGCAACGATGTTTTGGATCCAGACTTCTGTGAAAATATTTCAAAACTTCGCCCCGCCCACTTCCGCCCCTACAAAGGACGAAAATCTGTGGCATCCACACTTTTAAAGATACGAGAAAACCAAAAACGCAGAATCGCAGAGAATGAGCATATCTTTTAGACTGCTGAATCTGAATTGGATCGTATTATTATTATAGCCAGCATCAAGAAAACAATTTCATTTTTTCTCGCCCTGTCTCTCTCTAACACACACGTAGCATAGCCGGCTTTGCTTATAGTAAAACATTAGCGCCTAGATCTCAAAGACTATAAAAGCTAGAGCAACCAAATTTGGTATCCACATTCCTAATATATCGGACCGAGACGAGTTTGTTTCAAAATTTCGCCACACCCCCTTCCGC
Organism: Drosophila miranda; assembly: GCF_003369915.1. Lineage (NCBI taxonomy): Eukaryota > Metazoa > Arthropoda > Insecta > Diptera > Drosophilidae > Drosophila > Drosophila miranda. The sequence continues at coordinate 37,799,889 of NW_022881603.1, forward strand.
CCCCGCAAAGGACGAAAATCTGGGGATATTCACAAATCTCAGAGACTATACACGATAGAGTAACCAAATTTGGTATCCGCACTCCTGTTGGCTCTCACTATAAAACGTATATCTCAAAAATTTCGCGCACCCCCTTCCGCCCCACAAAGGACGAAAATCTGTTGCATCCACAATATTGAGGATACGAGAAAACTAAAAACGCAGAATCATAGATAATGACCATATCTATCCGGTTGCTGAATCTGGATCAGATCAGATAATTTTTATAGCCAAAAGCAACAAATCAATTTGCATTGGTTACGCTGCGACCGAAGACACGCTCAGACTGATTTTCTGTCTGTCTCGCAGACATACTGACTAAGTATCGGATATAAATGTAGAGTTGCGGTGTCCGCAGCAACTCGCAACGTTCCCCCTCGTTTTCTCCTGGTTCGCTGGTTGTTTGTTTCCTTTGCTTGCAATTTTATTTCGGTCAATGCTTTGGCACCAAAGCCATAAATTCAATATGGACCGACCAGCGGAGAAAGCAAGAGCGCACAAATAGCCAAAAAAAAATATGGAGAAAGCTAAAAAAAACGAGGGGGAACGTTGTGAGTTGCTGCGTACACCGCAACTCTACAGTTATACCCGATACTAAGTCAGTATGGCTCTCCTGCGGCAGACGCCGCTAATATTGAACCACACGACAAAGAGTGCGTGCGAGAGAGACAGAAAATCAGTCTGAGCGTGACGTCGGGCGCTGCGTGGCCCCTGCAAATTGATTTCTTGCTTTTGGCTACAAAAATGATCCGATCTGATCCAGATTCAGCAATCTGATAGATATAGTCATTATCTATGATTCTGCGTTTTTAGTTTTCTCGAATGTGCAATATTGTGGATGCAACAGATTTTCGTTCTTTGTGGGGGTGAAAGGGGGTGGGGCGAAATTCTGAGATATACGTTTTATAGTGAGATTTAACAGAAGTGCGGATACTAAATTTGGTTACTCTAGCCTTAATAGTCTCTGAGATTTGTGGATGCCCCAGATTTTCGTCCTTTGCGGGGGCGGAAGGGGGTGTGGCGAAATTTGGACACGAAACGGTCAAGGTCCGATATCACAGGAGTGTGGATACCAAATTTGGTTGCTCTGGCTCTTATAGGTTCTGAGATCCTTGAACTCATATTTTGCAATTGGCAAAGCCGACCATGAAACCTGTGTGTTAGAGAGAGACAGAGCGAGAAAGAATGAAATTGTTTTCTTGATTCTGGCTATAATAATTATACGATCTCGTTGAGATTTTACACTCTAGAACATATAGTCATCCTCTACGATTCTGCGTTTTTGGTTTTATCGTATCTTTAAAAATGTGGATGCCACAGATTTTCGTCCTTTGTGGGGGCGGAAGTTTTGAAATATTTTTGTAGCAGTGACATATCACAGATGTCTGGATCCAAAACATCGTTGCTCTAGCTCTTATAGTCTTTTAGCACTAGGCGCTTGATTCTGGCTATAATAATTATACGATCTCGTTGAGATTTTACACTCTAGAACATATAGTCATCCTCTACGATTCTGCGTTTTTGGTTTTATCGTATCTTTAAAAATGTGGATGCCACAGATTTTCGTCCTTTGTGGGGGCAAAGTTTTGAAATATTTTTGTAGCAGTGACATATCACAGATGTCTGGATCCAAAACATCGTTGCTCTAGCTCTTATAGTCTTTTAGCACTAGGCGCTGAAGGGGACGGACGGACGGACGGACGGACGGACGGACGGACGGACGGACAATCGACTCGGCTATTGATGCTGATAAAGAATATATATACTTTATGGGGTCGGAAACGATTCCTTCTGGACGTTACACACATCCACTTTTACCACAAATCTAATATACCCCAATACTCATTTTGAGTATCGGGTATAAAAACAAGAAATAGATCGACCGGCCGAATACCCTCAAAGACAGTAAAAAAGCGCCGGGCTTATGGTTGAGCACTCAATATGATATGGGGAACGAGCCAACGGAGCTACCCTTCTCGGACCGCTTTTTGGTGGTGCAGAGCATCATAAAAGTTGCAGCTATGGCGGCACTTTCAAAGCAATTTTTCCGTCTTTTATAACCGCACAGCCGGTTAGCAGCTCGGCCAGCAACAGAAACAGCAACACCAATGGCAAGTAACACCAACAAAGTGTTTACACTGTTGCCCACTTTAATTCAAAGCAAAGAACCTTTGATTTATGTGCCTTGGCCAGGGTCCACGGCATGGCCGATGGTTTAGTAACTGAAAGTGGGCTCTGGCTCGGGCATGGTCGGGATACCTAGGCACAAAGGTAAACGTAACCGCAACGGCAGCGGCGGTAGCAGCGGCGGTAGCAGCGGCGGGTTTGGCGGCAGCTAAGGTGTCCTGCACATATGGCCAAAAATGCCAATATTGTCCTTGTACAAAATACACAATTTATTTGGACAGCAGCAACACGGGACTGGGCTGGGCTCCATCTCCATGTCGGCCTCCGTCCAAGCATCGGAACAGCAGAACAGAAGCATCAGCATCAGGGAGCAGCTACGATGGCGACTCACCAGTAACGTTGTTGCTGACGCCCTGTCTCGACGTAACCAACCTGCTATAGAAGAATTCGTTGCCAGTAGTCCCATGATTGATTTACAGTCAAGTCATTTTAAGTCGCCGGAATATCGTAGAGTGATTCAACGAAAACAAGAGAATCAGTCAAAACTGCTTGACTTAAAAGTTATTGATGGATATGTTTATAAAAGAACCGAGTTCAATAGAGATAATGACGGACACGAGGAATCCTGGAAGCTTTGGGTACCCTCCGCGATGATCCCCGAAGTATTGCAACAAGCAGATGATGCGCCAAGCTCTGCACATTGTGGTATGGCTAAGACGGTAGAAAAACTCAAAAGGTATTTCTTCTGGCCCCGAATGGTAAGCCAAATTCGAGAGTACATCTCAGAATGCCTTATTTGTCGATCTACTAAGAGTCCGAACAAAATGTTAAAACCTCCGATGGGCCGACCATTAACATCAGACCGCCCCTTTCAATGCTTGTATATGGATCTACTAGGTCTGTACCCCCGTACTAAAAATGGAAACATTGGTGTGGAGATAATGTTTTTTATCCCCAATCGGCCGACTAATTATTTCGAATTAAATAAAACTCGGCGCAGAAATAAAATTACGATATGTTCTTTAATGCGTGACATCCAAATTGCAATTTTGTCTTGCCTGCCCTTTACATTGCCGCTCCGATCGCTAAGCGCAGCTTCGCTCGGCCGACGTCGGTAGGTAGACGCAAAGCGGAGATAGCGAAGAGCGAGCTGGCAGAGAGCGTTTAGCAGGGCAAGCAAGCGCAGAGCTTTAACAAACAAATGAGTGACATAGACATAAGTAACAAACAAAATAAGCGGCTGAGGGCCAAGAATTAGGTGCTATTTGGCAAGCAGCTAATCGGCTGGGTTCTGCTCCGAACATTCACCCCCCGTTGGAAGGCAAAGGCTTTCAACAGATCCATCCTGAAGGGGCAGAACCGCTATTTTTCCAACGGCCCTCTTGAAGATGCTTGCTTCGGCGCAGCTGGCGGCTACGCTGGGATGATCGTCGAACGCAGCAATCGGCGCTTCTTTACGAAGGCGGCTTGTCATGATTACGTCTTGATCATCGGGAACCTCTGTAATTGCATAGAATGGCAGGAAATTTGGCAATGTAGAAATTGTTGAAAGTTGAATTTCATTTAGCGTGGATATGTAGGTTTTTAATATATGGAAAAGTTCGCGCTGCAGTTCCTGATTCTCCGATCGCAGTTTTTCCACTTGCACCTGGCACTCGAGCAGCTGCTTCCTGCATTGCTGCTCTAAGTTTTGGTACTCCAGCGTTGTGGGTCGAAAATCGTCAATAGAGATGCACGAGGAATTTTCAAAAGCGGTTAAAGCTGCACGCTTATTCTCCGAGCTATCAATGCTTTCTGATACTATCCAACCAAGTTTTGTCTCCTGCAATGTTGGCAATTGGGCTGATAGTCGAATCTGTCCGACGCACATTAAATCGAAGAACAAACCAGAACCTATCAACAGATCGATACGTTGGGGCTTGGAGAAATTAGGATCAGCTAGTTTTAGATTATTCGGCATTGGCCAATCCTTTGCGTCTACGCCGAAGTTAGGCTGCATTTCCGTAATTGAGTTGGTGACAATTGCAGCGAAGGAAGCTCGATAGCTTGCGTCCTGGGATTGTACAACTATATGTACAGACTTGCTCGAAGGTAGAATGGAATCTCCGATTCCAGAGATGTGAACATAAGACGAGCGATGATCCAACTGCAACTGATCAGCAAGTCTAGATGTTACAAAGTTTGCCTGTGATGCAGAATCCAAAATGGCACGACATGGGATAAGTGCTCCATAACGATCTGTTACATGGACGAGGGCAGTAGGTAGCAACACGTTCTGGCTAGGCTGAGATTTCTGGATCGAGGGGGGAGGGCTGGAACACCCGCTTGCTAGAAGCACAGTCGCGGCCTCTTGCTGGATCGATTCCTCGGCCGGTGAAGAGGAAGATGGAATGTGGAGTAGCGTGTGATGTTTGGCCTGGCAATGCCTGCAAAGTCCTGACCTGCACCTCTGCAATTCATGGCCTTTGTTGAGGCAGTTCAAACACAAGCGGCTCTTCTTTGCTTCTTTGTATCTTTCAAACGCAGAGAGATTCAGGAATGCCTGACATCTAGATATGTAATGCTCGGAGGAATTGCAATGGTTACATATGGGGTTAGGATGGTCGTTACTGGAGGTGATAAGGGTGGCAGGTTTGTCTTCTCCCACCTGTTGACTAGGACTTGTTGCCATGGCTGATCCCAAATTCTCCAGCATCCGACATCTCGCTTCCAGAAATGAGGCCATGCTTGACCACCGAGGCAATCCTGACGTCGGCAAGTTCTCTTCCCATTTCTCCTTTGTTTTGTGGTCCAGTTTCGTGCCTATGATGAAGATCAGCAACCCATCGGATATCTCCGGCGGGGTCGCCAAGGTCTGAAGTGCACGCAAGTGCGAATTGATTTTGTCGCTGAGCGCGCGCAAGCCGATAGCTGAGCCCTTCTCCACCCCTTGCAGCCCGAAAATAGCCTTGACGTGTGCCTGAAAATGTAACAGTTTATTATCGAATCGCAACATTAGCAAATTCAACGCCTTGTCGTAATTCTCCTTAGAAAGTTCCAAGGAACGAATCGTATCCAGCGCAGCACCATCTAGACATCCACGAAGATATTGGAATTTTTCGATGATTGGTATACGATGGTCTTTGTGCACCATTGTCGAGAACATCGAGTGGAATTCTGGCCAATCCATGTAGTTCCCCCCGAATCGCGGAAGCTGCAACTCGGGCATTCGAGAACGGCCTATACTATTATAGGCGAACAACGACGAATTCCCCTCGAGAGTATGCCGAGCCGTTGAATTGGCAACATTTACCGTGCGAGCAGCCATCAAATCCCGCGACAGCCTGGCCCTAACCTTCACATAAACATTCGAAAAGTCCAGTCGGGCATCATGGGCTAACTGCAGGAAATCCAGCCTTTCAAGGCTCGTTTGAGCGGCATCGAAATCCGCATTCATTCGCTCGATTTGCTCTAAGCGAGCTTGAAGTTCTGCCTCATCTAACTCGGCAAGCTCTTCCTTGGTAAGAAAGCGATCCATGGCCTTTAGTTGGCGCGCGATGGACTCGGCCTTGTGCTTGTAGAAATCTACATCACTCGGCATTGCTGCGTTCGCGACATTGGTAGGCTCAGGTGCTGCCATGTTGAGGTTTTAAAAGAGTCTCTCAGCACGACCGAAAAAGACACCCTGTATACGTATAAACATGGGAACCGAAAGCAAAGGGATTACAGCTAATGCCTTTAGCTGTGCGGCTGTGCGAGCTGTCCGATTCCGCTTTGTACTCCGCTTGTGTGTATTAGTGAGTTCGCTGCACTGCCTACCGCACTGCACTGACCGAATTGTCGCGACAGAGAAATTAATAGCCAGCAGTGCGTGTATGTAGGTGTATGTAAGTGTGTTTTAGCACCGAATTGTGCTTAGCCGCCGAAAATTTGCTAGGGCTAACGATTGGCGATCGCGAATGATTATTAATTGACACTGCAACTCAGAGATCACGTCGGGGTCACCAAATTTTATGTGGAGATAATGTTTTTTATCCCCAATCGGCCGACTAATTATTTCGAATTAAATAAAACTCGGCGCAGAAATAAAATTACGATATGTTCTTTAATGCGTGACATCCAAATTGCAAGTGTGGCTTGCCTGCCCTTTACATTGCCGCTCCGATCGCTAAGCGCAGCTTCGCTCGGCCGACGTCGGTAGGCAGACGCAAAGCGGAGATAGCGAAGAGCGAGCTGGCAGAGAGCGTTTAGCAGGGCAAGCAAGCGCAGAGCTTTAACAAACAAATTTAATGACATAGACATAAGTAACAAACAAAATAAGCGGCTGAGGGCCAAGAATTAGGTGCTATTTGGCAAGCAGCTAGTCGGCTGGGTTCTGCTCCGAACAATTGGGTTGTTTATAGTAGTAGACCATAATGCGAAATTCCATTTTCTTAGCCCTCTAAAGAAGTTCACGGCGCCAAAAATGTGTGAATACCTGGAAAGCTCCATATTCTACACCTTTGGAGTGCCGGAAGTTGTTCTAACGGATAATGGTTCGCAGTTCAAATCTAGTTTTTTCGAAGCTTTTCTTACAAGTTTTGGCATTACACATCGGTGTACGGCTATATATTCTCCTCAGGCCAATGCTAGTGAACGATTAAACAGATCGGTTCTGGCAGCCATCCGCGCTTATATTGGAAGTGACCATTCCAATTGGGACGCTAATTTGAACGCTATCAATGGTGCACTTAGAGCCGCGGTGCATCGAAGTACTGGTTATTCACCTTATTTCCTTGTTTTTGGTCAGAGCATGATTCTGAACGGAGAAGATTATACCCTATTGCGAAACATGGATCTGCTAAGCAACGACGTCCGATTAGAACACTCCGATCTGTTACAACTGGCAAGACAAGACGCTAAGAAAAACATAAAGAAATCACATGAGCTTAGCGCGAAGAAATATAATCTACGGAGTAGGAACGTACAACTTAAAACGGGTGACGAGGTTTTTGCTCGTAACTTTACCCAGAGCAACGCGAGTAAGAAGTTTAGTTCGAAGTTAGCTCCGGTTTTCATTTCTGCAAAGGTTCTCAAAAAAAGAAGCCCCTGTTATTATGAGTTGGTGAACCCAGCAGGGAAAAAGATTGGAGTTTTCCATCTCAAAGATATTCGGGTGAAGAATAAATAACAGCATTTTTTTCAGATAATGTACCTTCGAGCAGGTCTTGTTTCATTATCTGTGGTTGTAGTGTCCAACTATTCGAAAATCAAAAGAAAAAGGAAAAGGTCAAACAAGTTAGGTACACTTTCTAGAAAGATACTTTTCATACCGCCCTCGCTAGCATAGCTCGAAGAAATTGGTGGAATGCAGGAGATCCAGAAGATCATCCGATTGCACAGTTATGTTAAAGCTTAAAGCTCAGCTTAGGAATGCAATAGGTACAGGCGAATAGACTTTCTTCATGTGAAATCATTCCCCTGCATAGTTTCACTTACGGCACACGTATATATAGATTTTCGTGATAGCAATCGCAGAGTGAATGGTGAAGACACGTGGAGTTACATAACTTCCAATTTTTCGCTATTATTTAATCATCCACTGTTTATTTGGATTAATAAATCCGAAGAGTGGCGTTAGCTGAACTACCCGAGGGAAAAGTGCAAATAAAGTGAAATTCTCGAAAGAAGCAAAGGTACGTTAGTCCACCGTTGAAAGATAAGGTTCTGACACAGTTTTATTTAGGGATAGGAGTAATGGAAAATCTTAATACAGCCAAGCAGGCCAACCAATCTACGGTATCAACTACTAAAACAACAAAGCTGACCGTTTGGGAATTAGTGCAGTGCACATCCACGGCGGCAAAGTGAAGGCTGAACCGTTGACGTTGGGCTAGCTCAATATCGGAAATCATTTACGGCTCGTGAAAGACCAACCACCATACACCACTGCTGGATGTCCGAACTTCAGTTTGAACCTGCCGATCTCAAAAAGCCGGAGGACATAATCGTCACCAACCTACGAAAATTTACAAAGGATTGAGTAATTAGGCTAGCCTAAACCACATTGCCTCAGAACCACTCTTGCTGTCAGCAGATTTTTGTTTTATTTTGATTCCCGTGTTTCTCAAGTTAAATTTCAAGTGCAAGTTCCCGTTTGCCTTTATCATTATCACATAAAAATCTATACGCTGCTGCTCTAAGAACCAGCTGTTTAGATCCACATATTCATATCTCGTTTATCATTGTGTTGATTAATGTAGTAACTAAATAGCTTCCTCCAATGAGTAAATTTGTAAAGTATCTGAAGATTTTGAAAACTGAGCAATATGAGTTTGGGATAATGTGTTTCTCTTTATATATATACATACATTTAAACTGACCAACCTCTAAATTACACAGCGTATATAAATGAATCCGTCAAAGTCATCTTGGGCCCAACGATACACCGATGAGTTTCATCAATTACTGTGAGTACCACTAGTGGCTGAAACCACAATGCCTATACACCAATGCAGGCGTAAGTTTGTTAAGGTAGATATATATATACTGATTTGAAAGAATATTTCCCCCTCAAATGCTCAAATAATTAAGTTTTTTTTTTGCTGATCCAAGAAGAAGGAAGTTTGTATATTTTTGTTTATTTGTAAATGTACGGAATCGGATTATATCTGTAATTTATGTAAAAAATATCAATACAATCTCTTATGGTTAGGGACATTTAACATAAAAATAAAATGAATTGGTAATCATGAATATGTCTGCCTAAACTAAATATTGTCTCCGTCCGTCAAGTACTTATGCTTATCTCCCTCAAAATGCACTATAAGATGTTGGATCTTTGAATTGGGACAACGCCCGAATGTAAACGCGTTTGTCATGGTTGGGTGGGTAAAGACTAGGGACATATATCACCGCTGTTCCCTCCATCAGACAGAAGACGAACTACACTTTTTCTAAGCGTTTTCTAAATGCGTATCGGCGCTGAGTGGAAATGAGTTTTTATACCCGATACTCAAAATGAGTATTGGGGTATATTAGATTTGTGGTAAAAGTGGATGTGTGTAACGTCCAGAAGGAATCGTTTCCGACCCCATAAAGTATATATATTCTTGATCAGCATCAATAGCCGAGTCGATTGAGCCCTGTCTGTCTGTCCGTCTGTCCGTCCGTCCGTCCGTCCGTCCGTCCGTCCGTCCCCTTCAGCGCCTAGTGCTCAAAGACTATAAGAGCTAGAGCAACGATGTTTTGGATCCAGACTTCTGTGATATGTCACTGCTACAAAAATATTTCAAAACTTTGCCCCGCCCACTTCCGCCCCCACAAAGAACGAAAATCTGTGGCATCCACATTTTTAAAGATACGATAAAACCATATGTCTATATGTTCTAGAGTGTAAAATCTCAACCAGATCGTATAATTATTATAGCCAGAATCAAGAAAACAATTTCATTCTTTCTCGCTCTGTCTCTCTCTAACACACAGGTTTCATGGTCGGCTTTGCCAATTGCAAAATATGAGTTCAAGGATCTCAGAACCTATAAGAGCCAGAGCAACCAAATTTGGTATCCACACTCCTGTGATATCGGACCTTGACCGTTTCGTGTCCAAATTTCGCCACACCCCCTTCCGCCCCCGCAAAGGACGAAAATCTGGGGATATTCACAAATCTCAGAGACTATACACGATAGAGTAACCAAATTTGGTATCCGCACTCCTGTTGGCTCTCACTATAAAACGTATATCTCGAAAATTTCGCGCACCCCCTTCCTAGCTCCCTCTAGCTCTTATAGTCTTTGAGCACTAGGCGCTGAAGGGGACGGACGGACGGACGGACGGACGGACGGACGGACGGACGGACAGACGGACAGACAGACAGGGCTCAATCGACTCGGCTATTGATGCTGATCAAGAATATATATACTTTATGGGGTCGGAAACGATTCCTTCTGGACGTTACACACATCCACTTTTACCACAAATCTAATATACCCCAATACTCATTTTGAGTATCGGGTATAAAAAACGAGGGGGAACGATGTGAGTTGCTGCGGACACCGCAACTCTACAGTTATACCCGATACTTAGTCAGTATGGCTCTCCTCCGGCAGACGCCGCTAATATTAAACCACACGACAAAGAGTGCGTGCGAAAGAGACAGAAAATCAGTCTGAGCGTGACGTCGGGCGCTGCGTAGCCAGTGCAAATTGATTTGTTCCTTTTGGGTATAAAAATTATCCGATCTGATCCAGATTCAGCAGTCTGATAGATATGGTCATTATCTATGATTCTGCGTTTTTAGTTTTCTCGAATCTGCAATATTGTGGCTGCAACAGATTTTCGTCCTTTGTGGGGGCGGAAGGGGGTGGGGCGAAATTCTGAGATATACGTTTTATAGTGAGATCTAAGAAAAGTTCGGATACCAAATTTGGTTACTCTAGCCTTAATAGTCTCTGAGATTTGTGGATGCCCCAGATTTTCGTCCTTTGCGGGGGCGGAAGGGGGTGTGGCGAAATTTGGACACAAAACGGTCAAGGTCCGATATCACAGGAGTGTGGATACCAAATTTGGTTGCTCTGGCTTTTATAGGTTCTGAGATCCTTGAACTCATATTTTGCAATTGGCAAAGCCGACCATGAAACCTGTGTGTTAGAGAGCGACAGAGCGAGAAAGAATGAAATTGTTTTCTTGATTCTGGCTATAATAATTATACGATCAGGTTGAGATTTTACACTCTAGAACATATAGTCATCCTCTACGATTCTGCGTTTTTGGTTTTATCGTATCTTTAAAAATGTGGATGCCACAGATTTTCGTCCTTTGTGATGCGGAAGTGGGCGGGGCGAAATTTTGAAATATTTTTGTAGCAGTGACATATCACAGAAGTCTAGATCCAAAACATCGTTGCTCTAGCTCTTATAGTCTTTGAGCACTAGGCGCTGAAGGGGACGGACAGACGGACGGACGGACAGACGGACAGACGGACGGACGGACAGACGGACAGACAGACATGGCTCAATCGACTTGGCTGTTGATGCTGATCAAGAATATATATACTTTATGGGGTCGGAAACGATTCCTTCTGGACGTTACACACATCCACTTTTACCACAAATCTAATATACCCCAATACTCATTTTGAGTATCGGGTATAATTACACAGAGCACACAAAAAGTGCACTTGGTGGAGCAGACAGGAAGAAGCAGGCAATAGCCGAAAGTGTTGGAATTACGAAGCACGACAGGACACGCAAATGGAGCAGATGGAAATTTCTGACTCAATGTTCGTGACAAAGAAGCGGCTGTTCCCTGCTCCTTGGTCCCTGCTTCCCACAGGAGATTCGACAACATTGTCTCTGCTCCGGCTGGCATTAAATCAAATAAATCGTTGACATCACTTGCCAACTGGTGCCAGCCTTGTTTTGGTTTTATTTCGATGGCAAATGTATCGCCCAGACGATGGATACCTTTTGTTCCTGCCCTTGCCGTTGCTGTTGGTCCTGCTCCGGTTCCTGCTGCTCCTGTGCCATCTCCTGTTGTGCCCTTTGCCTGCAAAATTATATTGCTTGGCTTATTTGCTCTTTTTTGCTTCCCTCTGGTGCTGCTCCGGCAGTAAATGGGTAAAAGGGAAGGAGCCCGTGCCCGTGCCCGTTCCGTCATGTACAGCCATGAAATATTATGCCTGCCGTGTACCGCCAACTTTTGCCCCGGCGTTGATGCCATTTTGACTTTAAAATGCAACGACAAGCGCAGCTCGAGCCCAACAAAAAAAGGTAGGAACGTTAAGGACGAGCCTTGAGACTATACGATATCCGGTACTCAGATGCAAAAGATATATTCAAGACACATTCGATGGGTAATATTCACGTTTTTTATACCCGATACTCAAAATGAGTATTGGGGTATATTAGATTTGTGGTAAAAGTGGATGTGTGTAACGTCCAGAAGGAATCGTTTCCGACCCCATAAAGTATATATATTCTTAATCAGCATCAATAGCCGAGTCGATTGAGCCCTGTCCGTCCGTCCGTCCGTCCGTCCGTCCGTCCCCTTCAGCGCCTAGTGCTCAAAGACTATAAGAGCTAAAGCAACGATGTTTTGGATCCAGACTTCTGTGATACGTCACTGCTACAAAAATATTTCAAAACTTCGCCTCGCCCACTTCCGCCCCCACAAAGGACGAAAATCTGTGGCATCCACATTTTTAAAGATACGATAAAACCAAAAACGCAGAATCGGTGAGGATGACCATATCTTCTACAGTGCAAAATCTGAACCAGATCGTATAATGATTTTAGCCAGAATAAAGAAAACAATTTCATTCTTTCTCGCTCTGTCTCTCTCTAACACACAGGTTTCATGGTCGGTTTTGTCAATTGCAAAATATGAGTTCAAGGATCTCAGAACCTATAAGAGCCAGAGCAACCAAAATTGTTATCCACACTCCTGTGATATCGGACCTTGACCGTTTCGTGTCCAAATTTCGCCACACCCCCTTCCGCCCCCGCAAAGGACGAAAATCTGGGGCACCCACAAATCTCAGAGACTATTAAGGCTAGAGTAACCAAATTTGGTATCCGCACTTCTGTTAGATCTCACTATAAAACGTATATCTCAGAAATTCGCCCCACCCCCTTCCGCCCCCACAAAAGACGAAAATCTGTTGCATCCACAATATTGCACATTCGAGAAAACCAAAAACGCAGAATCATAGATAATGACCATATCTATCAGATTGCTAAATCTGGATCAGATCGGAACATTTTTGTAGCCAAAAGCAAGAAATCAATTTTCAGTGGCTACGCAGCGCCCGACGTCACGCTCAGACTGATTTTCTGTCTCTCTCGCACGCACTCTTTGTCTTGTGGTTCAATATTAGCGGCGTCTGCCGCAGGAGAGCCATACTAACTTAGTATCGGGTATAACTGTACAGTTGCGGTGTCCGCAGCAACTCACAACGTTCCACCTCGTCACGTTTTATAACTAATTTCAGGTGACAAAGACTCGTGGATTCTTGATCTGCTTCGGCATCATAGCAGTCTTTAAATGCCCGCACGATCCAAGCGTTTGCCAAGGAATACAGACGGACTGAGATGGATCCAATCTGAGGATAACCGATTCTTGTAGCCTGCTACATTCATTCACACGAATGCAGTACACTCCCTGGGATGCACGAGTACAGGGTATATAAGCTTCATGAATAAGTGGGAATGGGCACGGAATGGGGCTATAGGTAGGACGACGGGGCAGGTTATCGCCGCTCCTGGAGTTGTTGTAGCTGTTCTTAATGTTGTTGTTGGCATAGTGACATAAAATAAAAGTTGTTGCGCTGATTGTATGATGAGCTATGGAGCCGTGGGGCCGGGCACGGAATGGAGTAAAGGACAGTGGAGTGGAGGGGCGTAGATTGGAATGAAGTGTTGTGTAGTACAGGTGGCAGATGGGATATTCTCGGTTCTCGGTTCACAGCTTGAAATTGAAAATTAACATTTAAAGCCGCAATGAAGAGGTTTTTTTATTCGGGCTCCTTGGTTTTTTTCTGGCTCGTAGCTCGTGGGTGATCCGGATCCACCGCTCTGTAGTACGCCAACAATATGGCGTTAGTTATGGCCACACGTTATATGTATATACAGTTTTCTATTTTTATACCCGATACTCAAAATGAGTATTGGGGTATATTAGATTTGTGGTAAAAGTGGATGTGTGTAACGTCCAGAAGGAATCGTTTCCGACCCCATAAAGTATATATATTCTTGATCAGCAATAATAGCCGAGTCGATTGAGCCATGTCTGTCTGTCCGTCTGTCCGTCCGTCCGTCTGTCCGTCTGTCCGTCCCTATTAGCACCTAGTGCTCAAAGACTATAAGAGCTAGAGCAACGATGTTTTGGATCCAGACTTCTGTGATATGTCACTGCTACAAAAATATTTCAAAACTTCGCCCCGCCCACTTCCGCCCCTACAAAGGACGAAAATCTGTGGCATCCACACTTTTAAAGATACGAGAAAACCAAAAACGCAGAATCGCAGAGAATGAGCATATCTTTTAGACTGCTGAATCTGAATTGGATCGTATTATTATTATAGCCAGCATCAAGAAAACAATTTCATTTTTTCTCGCCCTGTCTCTCTCTAACACACACGTAGCATAGCCGGCTTTGCTTATAGTAAAACATTAGCGCCTAGATCTCAAAGACTATAAAAGCTAGAGCAACCAAATTTGGTATCCACATTCCTAATATATCGGACCGAGACGAGTTTGTTTCAAAATTTCGCCACACCCCCTTCCGCCCCCGCAAAGGACGAAAATCTGGGGATATTCACAAATCTCAGAGACTATACACGATAGAGTAACCAAATTTGGTATCCGCACTCCTGTTGGCTCTCACTATAAAACGTATATCTCAAAAATTTCGCGCACCCCCTTCCGCCCCACAAAGGACGAAAATCTGTTGCATCCACAATATTGAGGATACGAGAAAACTAAAAACGCAGAATCATAGATAATGACCATATCTATCCGGTTGCTGAATCTGGATCAGATCAGATAATTTTTATAGCCAAAAGCAACAAATCAATTTGCATTGGTTACGCTGCGCCCGAAGACACGCTCAGACTGATTTTCTGTCTGTCTCGCACGCACTCTTTGTCGGGTCGTTCAATATTAGCGGCGTCTGCCGGAGGAGAGCCATACTGACTAAGTATCGGATATAAATGTAGAGTTGCGGTGTCCGCAGCAACTCGCAACGTTCCCCCTCGTTTTCTCCTGGTTCGCTGGTTGTTTGTTTCCTTTGCTTGCAATTTTATTTCGGTCAATGCTTTGGCACCAAAGCCATAAATTCAATATGGACCGACCAGCGGAGAAAGCAAGAGCGCACAAATAGCCAAAAAAAAATATGGAGAAAGCTAAAAAAAAACGAGGGGGAACGTTGTGAGTTGCTGCGTACACCGCAACTCTACAGTTATACCCGATACTAAGTCAGTATGGCTCTCCTGCGGCAGACGCCGCTAATATTGAACCACACGACAAAGAGTGCGTGCGAGAGAGACAGAAAATCAGTCTGAGCGTGACGTCGGGCGCTACGTGGCCCCTGCAAATTGATTTCTTGCTTTTGGCTACAAAAATGATCCGATCTGATCCAGATTCAGCAATCTGATAGATATAGTCATTATCTATGATTCTGCGTTTTTAGTTTTCTCGAATGTGCAATATTGTGGATGCAACAGATTTTCGTTCTTTGTGGGGGTGGAAGGGGGTGGGGCGAAATTCTGAGATATACGTTTTATAGTGAGATCTAACAGAAGTGCGGATACCAAATTTGGTTACTCTAGTCTTAATAGTCTCTGAGATTTGTGGATGCCCCAGATTTTCGTCCTTTGCGGGGGCGGAAGGGGGTGTGGCGAAATTTGGACACGAAACGGTCAAGGTCCGATATCACAGGAGTGTGGATACCAAATTTGGTTGCTCTGGCTCTTATAGGTTCTGAGATCCTTGAACTCATATTTTGCAATTGGCAAAGCCGACCATGAAACCTGTGTGTTAGAGAGAGACAGAGCGAGAAAGAATGAAAATGTTTTCTTGATTCTGGCTATAATAATTATACGATCTCGTTGAGATTTTACACTCTAGAACATATAGTCATCCTCTACGATTCTGCGTTTTTGGTTTTATCGTATCTTTAAAAATGTGGATGCCACAGATTTTTGTCCTTTGTGGGGGCGGAAGTGGGCGGGGCAAAGTTTTGAAATATTTTTGTAGCAGTGACATATCACAGATGTCTGGATCCAAAACATCGTTGCTCTAGCTCTTATAGTCTTTTAGCACTAGGCGCTGAAGTGGACGTACGGACGGACGGACGGACGGACGGACGGACAGACGGACAGACAGACAGGGCTCAATCGACTCGGCTATTGATGCTGATCAAGAATATATATACTTTATGGGGTCGGAAACGATTCCTTCTGGACGTTACACACATCCACTTTTACCACAAATCTAATATACCCCAATACTCATTTTGAGTATCGGGTATAAAAACAAGAAATAGATCGACCGGCAGAATACCCTCAAAGACAGTAAAAAAGCGCCGGGCTTATGGTTGAGCACTCAATATGATATGGGGAACGAGCCAACGGAGCTACCCTTCTCGGACCGCTTTTTGGTGGTGCAGAGCATCATAAAAGTTGCAGCTATGGCGGCACTTTCAAAGCAATTTTTCCGTCTTTTATAACCGCACAGCCGGTTAGCAGCTCGGCCAGCAACAGAAACAGCAACACCAATGGCAAGTAACACCAACAAAGTGTTTACACTGTTGCCCACTTTAATTCAAAGCAAAGAACCTTTGATTTATGTGCCTTGGCCAGGGTCCACGGCATGGCCGATGGTTTAGTAACTGAAAGTGGGCTCTGGCTCGGGCATGGTCGGGATACCTAGGCACAAAGGTAAACGTAACCGCAACGGCAGCGGCGGTAGCAGCGGCGGGTTTGGCGGCAGCTAAGGTGTCCTGCACATATGGCCAAAAATGCCAATATTGTCCTTGTACAAAATACACAATTTATTTGGACAGCAGCAACACGGGACTGGGCTGGGCTCCATCTCCATGTCGGCCTCCGTCCAAGCAGCGGAACAGCAGAACAGAAGCATCAGCATCAGGGAGCAGCTACGATGGCGACTCACCAGTAAATTGCCAAGTAAAACGTCGAACGTGGCAGGCAATTGGGTCACATCTGGCAGGAGCAGCCCGAATGGTCCCACAAATTCCTTATCCAGACGCGCAACTGCAACGAAAAAGATGAAAAAAATGGATGAAGCGAAAGATGAAGGCAAGCGGCGGCTGAATGAATGTAAAGTGCAAGCGCCAGCATCCGACTAAAGCTCCGGTTACGGCGATTATTGATGTATAGACGCCGCTGGGTTAGAATGCCTCGTGCCGCTTCTGCTGCTGCTGCTGCTGCCGCCGTCTACTTCGGCGGATGATAAATTGTTGGCTAGTGCAGCGTGCAACGTGTAGCCTGCTGCCCCGACTATGGCCACGACTATTGGGCCAGCACACACTCACTGACGGCCTCTACTAATCAGTCCCCAGAGATGGCAAACGAAACTGGAGCAAAGGAGCATCCATCTGTGTGTGTGTGCATTGTAAACGTCAGTGAAAGGGACTGGTCGGGTCTGGTGCGGTCCGGTCTGGTCTGGTCTGGTCTGGTACGGGACGGAACGGAGCACTAAACTGTTCGTTTATGATTGATTGCAGTGGCTCTAAAAGGCTTTGGATAGCGGCCAGGACGAAGGCAGGGACAGCGACAAAGGCCAATGCGATGCACTGCAGCGAAAGCTGGTCAAATACAAAATTGTTGCCACAATGAGCAAACACCAGCAGCCACAAACACAGAGAACAGTGGATACTCTTTAAGTATTCTAAGCTTTAAGCTTCTAAAATGACATTATAATAAGGGCAATATACATACGTAGATGCTATATTGCCAAATATATTAGAGTTTCCTGTAGAATTGACATCTGATAGGGTGGAAACGACTTTTAGTTGGCCCCGTGCTAGAGACCATGCTATAATCACTGCCCAATACCATTTCTCTCGCAACTTTCTTAGTTCCATTTATCACGACTTGCCTGTAAAAGTACTCAACCGGTCTGTGGGCGCGTATGTGCTCGTTTATCCGGTTTCGCCCGCAGAATATACGGCTTTTAGCTTCACACACAAGCGCACTGAAAGCATGTCAGTGGCTGCGTGCTGAAACCGTAGGGCAGCGTGGTCGCTGATGTCTTTGGCGCGGCACAGTGGGGACTCAGCCGAAATAGTCAAAAAATTGTATGAGTGCTTTAGATAAATTTAATGTACTCATCTAATAGAGAATTTTCCAATCGAATTTTCAAGATAGTTTTAGTTTAGGAGATATAAGCACTCAAAGTTTAACATTTTTTCAGTGTGCAAATATTTATTGACTAACTAACTAATTTAGCAAGCTGAGACGGCCAAAGGTCCCACTGTGCCGCTCCAAAGCATCGGCGATCCGCGACCACCGCTTCGACGGTGCTGTTACCGAACAGACGAAACCGATGGGCAGCGGGGTCGCGGTAGAGACGAAGTACAGGCGAAAAGGGAATTGAAACCCCGCGCGCTCCCTCGTGCCTTTTGGGTTCTAATGTTAGGACCCGCCGTAGAACAGCTTTTAGGTCGCTCATGCGACATCTTGGTATTGTATAGTCTTTGCTAATACATATAACTAATCCTATTCTATTCCTTATATCCCCAGTACGGCTCCAGCTCCCCCGATGTCCCCATACACCATCGAGCCTCCCTGGACTTCCGCTAGATGGCGCGTCGCCCTCAGCCCTGGCCACCTATCGTTCAGGTGGGACTGGAACACCACCACGAGTATGTCGTCAGTCCCAGGAGGGACAACATACGCGTGGGCATGCCCACCGGATTCCGGAACACTATTGAGCACACGCCGGCGTGCCCTGCATTCTTCTGCCGCGCCCAACGTAGGCCACACCCACACCTCACTACATTCTCAGGTCTTTGGCGTGGTACACTCCTACGGGACGGCCGTTAAGGTCCTCCAGAGCATACGCGTTCTCTCCTACTGGCTTCACTACCCGGCATCGGATGAATTTGCGCGCGAACTTGGCATTAAAGCCTTTGCCGAAGTCACTAAGGACAAAATTTCGGCGGAATACCTCTTGTCACGGCCTCGCATAGAACACCCGAGCTCGCTGGTTGTACCTTAGCCTACTACGCTCGTATGCCTGATGTAAACTAGCGCGAATCCTCTCTTGGATGAGTTGTCGCTTGTCCTGACCCTCCAGCAGCGATATGTCATGCTCGCCGATTGACCGCAGTCGCTTTGCCAGCTTGTAGCATGACCCATGCAAATACATTTGCTGCCCGAAGACTGCAAAGAACGGTGTTACGCCTGTCGCCTCGTGAACCGAGTTCCTAATAGCCAGTTCTATCTCCGGCAGATGCACATCCCAGTCCCGGTGATCGTCTTCCAGATACGCCCGAATCGCGCTGAGTACTGTGCGATTCACGCGTTCGGCTGCGTTACTCTGCTGAGAATACACTGGCGTCCTCATATGAGTGACTCCGAATGCATCGGTCATCTCCTTAAAAGTTTTCGAGACGAACTGAGCCCCATTGTCCGAGTGAATCATCTCCGGCACTCCAAACTTGTAAAACACCTCGTGAACGGGGAATCTCACAACTTCCTTTGCTGTGGCTTGGTCATGGTCTTTAGGAATGTGAACTTAGAGAACTGGTCAACTACAATAAATATCCACGCCTGACCGTTCTTTGACCGCGGATATTTGCCCAAAAAATCAATATAAAGTTTTTGGAACGGGCGCTCAGTGACCACTTCTTGCCCCATCCCGACCTGCATCCGATAATTCGGCGCTTTCGACTCCTTGCACACGGTGCATCGTCGGATATAATCCCGCACCTCTATCGCCATGTTCGGCCAGTAAAACTGACTACGCAATAAGTGCAAGGTTTTCGCGATTCCTCCGTGCGCTGTCTTTTCTTCCGAATGTGCTTTGTCTATCAACGCGGCCGTCAGCGAACTCGGAACCCACAATTTCCAGACGGCGCCCTCCAGTTGATCATCCAATCGTTCAAAGCGCATTCGCTTGAATATCATGCCGTCAACAATCTGGAGATCAGGTAAGCGGTCTTGGTTCTCTGTTATTTCCTTCCTTAACTCCTGATATTCTCCAGATTCAAACTCCACCGTTTCAAAACCCAGGATACTACTCGGATCCACTTCCAGCTTTTCAATACTGCGCGACAATGTATCTGCCACTACATTGTCCGCTCCTTTCCGGTGTTCTATGCCGAAATCGAAGGCCTGCAGTTGAAGGGACCAACGAGCTAAGCGACCATCCAGGTTCTTCATGGTCATGAGCCATTTGAGGCTGGCGTGGTCAGTTATGACTGTAAACGGCATAAGCTCTACGTACGGACGGAACTTTAGGATCGCCATGAGGGCTGAAAGACACTCCTTCTCTGTCACCGAGTAGTTTTTTTGGTGGCAATTCAGTTTGGCAGAGAAAAACGCTATGGGCCTCTTGTTCTGCTCGTCATCCCGTTGGAAGGGTACGGCTCCTACCCCATAATGTGTGGCGTCGCACTGTATGTAGAAGTGCCGCTTGAAATCCGCGTGTACCAGGACTGGTGCCGAGGTGAGTGCAGCTTTTAGCTCCCCCATGGCTCGTTTTGCCTCCTCCGTCAATTTCAACTTTCCATTTCCCGACTTATTCAGGGCGTCTGTGAGCGGACCGGTCATCTCAGCATAGTTTTTCATCAAGCGCCGGTACCAGCCCGCAGTTCCCAGGAAACTACGCAATTCTCGAACAGATCGCGGCTCGGGAATGCGCAAAATGGCCGACACACGATCCGGATCCATCTTCAGCGCTCCTCCTCCCACTATAAATCCCAGGTATTTAATGTTTTTATAGCAAAAATGAGATTTTCTTAGCCCTATCGTTAAATTTGCTTCTCGTAGACGCTCGGCAACCTGTCGCAGAATCTTCACGTGCGTTTGGAAGTCCTCAGCTATAATCAGCAAGTCGTCGAGATACGCATAGACGTTTGAACGCATCTCAACCGGAACCACCTTATCGACCAGTCTACATAGGCGTTGTGCGGCGTTGCAGAGGCCAAAGGTAATCATACGGAACTGGTACAGAGGCCGTCCCGGCACCGTGAACGCCGTATATGGTCGACTCTGCTCGTCCAGCTCGATTTGCCAAAAAGCGAATTTTAAGTCGACGCTGGAGATATATATCGTCTGATCGAGACGCGACAAAATCCCCTCGATGCTAGGAAGTGGGTAAGCGTCCTTGATGGTTACTTTGTTGAGCTTTCGGGCATCGAGACAGAAACGATTTTTGCCCGGCCTTCGCACCACGGTGGTACGGTTGCTCCACGGACTATCACTGTACTCGATGACTCCCAAAGCCAACATTTTGTCCACCTCACCACACACCACTTCCTGCATCGCTGGCGACAGCGGGTAATGTCGATCCTTCACAGGCTCGGCCTTCTCCACCAACTGAATTTTGTGAGTCTCTCTCGACGTCCTCCCCAGGCCTACGGCGTCAAAAGTCAAAAACTCTGTAATGTGCCAGAAATTCATATTCGTAGAGGTGTGAGATTGTATGTACGGATGGAGGTTGTACATACTTTTTTTGACGGTCAGACACCAATAGTATAGCAGGATTTCGGAACGTGTACCTCTAGCTATGCTCTAACTAGCTCGCCGGAATGTCGTGGGATCTTTCCTACTCTCCTATCTGCTATACGAACACATTCGCAAAGATGTTTTAGGTACACTTGATTTAATGTTCAAAAGGAACTCTACAAAAGAAATAAAAAAAAAGAATGGGAATTTTAACTAACTGGTTAACCGACTACCGACAAATAGTCAGGCTATATTCCGTCGCTCTTGGGGAACTCAGATGACTTTGACCCCTTCTCTACCCTCCCTATCTTTGTATGACGTTTAATCGACAGCATAACCCTAATCGAGCGCATCTCTATTTGATCATCGGACTTCCTCAGGCTCTACTCAGGACAAACACGAAAGGTTTAATGTTCCATTATTATCTACTAATTATTATTTAATAATTCAAAATTTAAGGGTTTGGACTTCATGGTTTTCCAGATAAGTATAAACTTAGCATAAAGTAATTAAATAAAGAAGGAGGAAATAGTAGCAGGTTATACCTGGTTATATGTGTATATGTATATAGGACTTATGTGTAGAGAATATGGCGTAAAAGAAATTAAATTGGAAACAAGAGAAAAATATGATAATTATATAACTAGAAGGCAAACGTGAAAGTAAAATTAGTAGCCGATCCGCTTTAAATTATGGCACGGATATGGTTGTTTTATATACCGGAATAGAAGTTTTATAAGACAGATATATATTTCGAAAATACTCGAGAATTCCGTTTAAGGAAGTTCGTAACTCACTCATACTTTATACGAATTATCCGGCGTGTCCGTTGAGCTCAAGGGGCGACGTAGGAACATATTCTGAGGAAGGGAGAAAAATTATGAATATACAGGTCTTCACTTCTAATTCGGATGAAACACCTATTTTCTTTCCATTTCCATACCCGTACGACGACGATTTGCCACTCAACGGCTGATCTTAAAAAAAATTTGGTTTTCATTTGCGCTAATTTCTAATTATGGGTAATTATATACATTATTGGTTTTTTTTTCTTTTTATACCCGATACTCAAAATGAGTATTGGGGTATATTAGATTTGTGGTAAAAGTGGATGTGTGTAACGTCCAGAAGGAATCGTTTCCGACCCCATAAAGTATATATATTCTTGATCAGCATCAATAGCCGAGTCGATTGAGCCCTGTCTGTCTGTCCGTCCGTCCGTCTGTCCGTCTGTCCGTCCCCTTCAGCGCCTAGTGCTCAAAGACTATAAGAGCTAGAGCAACGATGTTTTGGATCCAGACTTCTGTGATATGTCACTGCTACAAAAATATTTCAAAACTTCGCCCCGCCCACTTCCGCCCCCACAAAGAACGAAAATCTGTGGCATCCACAATTTTAAAGATATGAGAAAACCAAAAACGTAGAATTGTAGAGAATGACCATATCTTTAAGACTGCGAAATTTGAATTGGATCGTATTATTATTATAGCCAGCATCAAGAAAACAATTTCATTTTTTCTCGCCCTGTCTCTCTCTAACACACACGTAGCATAGGCGGCTTTGCTTAGAGTAAAACATTAGCGCCTAGATCTCAGAGACTACAAAAGCTAGAGCAACCAAATTTGGTATCCACACTCCTAATATATCGGACCGAGACGAGTTCGTTTCAAAATTTCGCCACACCCCCTTCCGCCCCCGCAAAGGACGAAAGTCTGGGGATATTCAAAAATCTCAGAGACTATTACGGCTAGAGTAACCAAATTTGGTATCCGCACTCCTGTTAGATCTCACTATAAAACGTGTATCTCAAAATTTCGCCCCACCCCCTTCCGCCCACACAAAGAACGAAAATCTGTTGCATCCACAATATTGCACATTCGAGAAAACTAAAAATCAGAATCATAGATAATGACCATATCTATCAGATTGCTGAATCTGGATCAGATCAGATAATTTTTATAGCCAATAGGAACAAATCAATTTGCAGTGGCTACGCAGCGCCCGACGTCACGCTCAGACTGATTTTCTGTCTCTCTCGCACGCACTCTTTGTCGTGTCGTTTAATATTAGCGGCGTCTGCCGGAGGAGAGCCATACTGACTTAGTATCGGGTATAACCGTAGAGTTGCGGTGTCCGCAGCAACTCACAAAGTTCCCCCTCGTTAAATCTATACAATACAAAAATAGTTAGTGCGTTGCCTAATCTTTAATAAATGGAAAATCTCATGACGAGACTCAAAACTAATACTTTGGTACACGACGACTATTAAACGGCAGTGTGGATCGCCGCAGAATAATGTTTTATTTTCACAGTTTGAGAACCACTCCACACACTGTGAAGAACTACATGCGAAAGCCTTAGCCGCGCGCTTAATTCATAAGCGAGAAGGGTGACGAGTGCGGCCTATTAGTTTCTCCGAATTCGCAAGAAAACCATTCTTCTCGTCTTACTCCAAAATGTACTTCAGCTCAAGTATGCATCCACATAACTCCGGGTTTCACTCTAGTATATCTTCGGACGGCTCTTTCTGGTTTATTTGGTTGTAGTTTTAGTTGGTTTATGTAGATGCTGGTTCCTGGGAAATCCAAAGTCTTTCCCAGATCTACTAAGAAATCGATGGACTTTGACGACCTCGTTCTTGGAGGGGGGTCAATTGGTTTTTCTTTCCCAGTGCCGAACGTAGTAAGATATTCAGCCCTATGATACGAGACTGTTAAAGCTGTGTCACTATTGTAAGGTCCAAATACCTTTTATTTTTTCTTAATCAAAAATGAATAATGTAGTCCACCAGAACTTCAATTTACTTGGCACGTGTTTGATTGCACAACGTTTTCAAATTCACTTGGATATATATATTTGTATAAAAAGACATATCCGAATTCGCACAGCTTCACTATAGCAATGATCTAGCCATAAGTTCTATTACTTGCATTAGCCCTTACGATCGGAACTTTACCTTCCACAACCAACGGGGTAATCGTACGATTTTAGACAAAGCTTTCACCTTGCTTCCCTAGATAACGGAGTAATCGTACGATGCTAAGCAAAGCTTACACATAGCTTCCACGACTAACGGAGTAATCGTACGATGCTAAGCAAAGCTTACACATAGCTTCCACGACTAACGGAGTAATCGTATGATTTCTAGTAAAGCTTTAAAACATAACTCCCACAGATCCACGCTGCTTCTCTAAATTAGACATTAAGCTCTTCAATGGAAGCTTTAACTACTGCTCTCTTGTAATTGATCTCTTATCTTGTTTTTGTAAAGAGCAGAGTTAATGTTAAACGCGAGGGCCGTACTTCCCAAGCTGTTCTCTGGAGTTTTAGAGTCACAACTGGCCACTACACCACTGTTGAGGAAGCGCTAGTTTTAGCTGGCGAAGCCTAAACGGAAAAAGTTGCCTAGTGTTTCACTTGTATGTCTTCTTTCCTAAGTTTTTACCCTGTTCGTTCTTCAGTTGATAATAGGATGAGCCAACTCGTCTAGATACCACGTCTGAAATAAAAACCGGCGCTAACTTTGCATTGAACTTTTTAATAGCATTGCTTTGGCAGAAGTTGCGGGCAAGTACTGGCTCTCCAACCTTAAACTCTACTTTTCGACAGCGTAGATTATATCGCCTAGAATTTTGTTCATGTGACTCTTTCACCTTTTTCTTTGCCGATTCGCGAATAATTTGTAGTGCTTCCGGATAACTAATGCGGCTATCCTCCGATAAAAGTCTTAAGCGTCGAAGCAACTCATAGTCTTTGCCATTCAGAATCATATTTTGTCCAAAGGTTAGGAAATAGGGCGAGTACCCGGTGCTTTGGTGAATGTTGGATCTGAGAGCAGCACTGATTTCCGGTAATTTGGTATCCCAAGTGGAATGATCCCGGCTTATGTAAGCTCTCATAGCTGCTAACACCGATCTATTGAGTCTCTCACTGGCATTCGCCTGTGGTGAATATATCGCCGTACGAATATGTTGCATCCCAAAGCGGGTTAGAAAAGCCTGAAAGGCTCCAGAAACGAATTGAGATCCGTTATCTGTTAATATCACCTCGGGGACTCCAAATGTACAGAACAAATAATTTTCGAGGTAATCGCACACCCGGAAGTAAACACCCTAAGGGGGCATAGGAAATGAAATTTTGTGAAGTGATCTACGATAATAAGTAAACCAATATGCCCTTTCTTGGATCGGGGATATGGACCCAGCAAATCCATATAAAGCTTTTGAAACGGACGATCAGACCCCATTGGTTTTCCCATGGGTGGTTTCAACACGGTGTTCGGGTGTTTGGTGTGACGACACACTTCACAATGAGTTACATACTCACGTATTTGCTTGTTCATTTTTGCCCAAAACAAATATCTTTTAATCTTTTCGATGGTTTTCCCTACTCCACTGTGAGCGGCATTGGGCGGATCATGGGCCCGCGAGATTACACCTTGGGTGAGTTCCCTAGGAATCCACAATTTCCAAGATAGATTATCTACACCATTATTTCCCTGATCAGGTTCGGTTCTTTTGTAGACAAAATCATTGAGAATCTTCAAGTCTGGTAATTTGTCTTGCTTAGCGCGAATATTATCAATTAAGGTCATATATTCTGGTGATTTAAATTCTGCGGCAGATAGATCAACTATCGGACCCTGCTCTTCCATTTCAGAAACAGTAATTTCCTCTTTACGCGATAGGGCATCCGCTACCACGTATAGTGAGCCCTTCCGGTGCGTTATCTCAAAAGAGAATCCCTGTAGTTTTATGGCCCATCGAGCTAATCTACCAGACAACTCGTTCTGACGCATAAGCCATTGTAATGAGGCATGATCGGTTATCACCTCGAATGCCTGACCTTCTACATAAGCACGAAACTTTTTAATTCCCTTTATCACCGCTAAACATTCTAGTTCCGTGACTGAGTAGTTTTTCTGAGCTTTATATAGCTTCTCGGACATGAATGCTACGGGTAATTCTTCTCCTTCTTCGTTTTTCTGAGCTAATACACAACCAATTCCTACAGTACTAGCATCACATAACAGCAAAAAGGGTTTTGAGAAATCAGGAGTAGACAAAATGGGAGCTGACGTCAAGCACTGTTTAAGTTTTTCAAATGCCTGATTGGCCAAAGGGTTCCACGCATACGCTTTCGGTTTCTTTAATAGTTCTGTGAGGGCGCAACTTACCGTTGCATAATTGTCGACGAAACGACGGTACCACCCAGCAAGACCAAGGAATCGTCGCAATTGTTTCACCGTCTTGGGAACGGGGAATTCTTTAATAGCTTCAATTTTACTTGGATCCGTCTTTACCTGTCCGTATCCAATGATGAACCCCAGATACTTAATCTCACGCATGCAAAAGTGCGACTTGGCAATGTTTATCGTAAGATTAGCCTTTCGTAAGTGTACTGCAACTTCTCTCAGTAACATTAAATGGGATTCGAAACCGTCTGATAAAATTAGTAAGTCATCGAGGTAAACAAACACTCTCGTACGCAAGTTAGCAGGTATTACCTTATCCATTAAACGACAGAGGGTTTGTGAGGAATTGGTTAGACCAAAAGGCATAACTTTGTATTGATACAGCGGTCGGTTAGGTATGGTAAACGCGGTGTATTGGCGTGAAGACTCCTCTAGGGGAATTTGCCAATAAGCATGCTTCATATCGAGTCCCGTTATGTATTTGGCAGGTGGCAATCGACTGAGTATCCCATCTATATGGGGAAGGGGGTATGCATCTTTTCGGGTATATTTGTTGATCTCTCGAGAATCAAGGCATAACCTATTCCTGTTCCCTTTCTTTACTAGAACGCAATTGCTACTCCATGGACTATTTGAAGGTTCTATCACGCCCAGCTTAATCATCTTCTCTACTTCTTCGAACATCACTTTCTCTTTCGCGGGGGAAATGGGACAATGTCGTTGTTTGACGGGTACTTCGGCATTGATTACCATAGAATGTTGTATTAGGTGTGTACGACCTAGTCCGTCGCATTCATATGACGGGAAGGTTCTTATTACCGCCTCTAATTGGTTCCTTTGTTCTTCATTTAGGGAATGCATTTTAGGCGTTTCCTTCATAATCGTGTCGTCTCTATTCTCCAAACAGCTCACAGTTGCTTCTCGGGTCAACAATTGGGATAGAAGACCGAAATCTTTCCAAAAGTCAACTCCAAAATAAACATCTTGCTTTAAATCTGGTATGATAAAGAACTCTACTTCCTTAACTATTTTACGGAATTCAATCGGAACCACCAATTTGGACACTACGGTACAAGCTTCGTTGCTGGCAGTGCGTATGGTTCCCAAACACTTCTGAGATTGTGGGTGATGTGCTAAAAAGGTTGCTGCTCTCCCACCCAAACAACTAATGGTTGCTCCTGAATCCAGCAAAGCCTTATAAGTTTGCCCTTCGATCATTACCTCCGTGTACAATCGGTTATCTGAACTCAGAATAACTGCTGAGACTAAACGTTTTCGAACAGATTGGACCTTTTTCCAGAACGCTCGTCTCCGGACCGTCGATCGTTTGGGCTTAACTATCAATTTTAACCACGTATTCACATTTTCTGAATCTAACTCTTTGCTCTCCATCGTTTGAGTCGCTACATCTATACCTGTACAAATTTGGTGTAGTATCATATCCGGTTTTACGTCAACTACCCCTTCGGAAAGCCCTCTTAAGGTAGTTGGTTTACTTTCGTTTAGTTGCTGTTCTTGGTCGGATGTACTAACTGGGCTCCGGTCGGTACATCCCGTTTCAAGTTTTTCGCTGGGTTACATTTGACGCATCGAGGTTTATAAATATCCTTAGCACCACACCCATAGCAGAAAATTCGCCTTTCTCCTAAACAATCATCAAAACGATGCCCTTCCTGGTCTGCGAAACGTCTTCTTCCTCCATATCTTCATTGTCCGTAAGTATTTCTGCTACATTCGGTTTGCTGAATTTACCTCGTGGAAAAGGGTTATGGTTGTCTTTACAGAAGTTTTCATGCTTGCGACCTTCTTCTCTCAGGCCAGTTCGATCGCTGATTTTGAGATGTAAGAGTTCATATCTGAGGGCCGTTTTTGCGTTACGTTTTAAAATTTCTACTAACTTATTTTCGCTAACCTCGTGTGAGAGCCTGGACACTAATTCTTCGACGGCCGTCTGGTAATCGTCAAACGATTCACCCTCTCTCTGACGGCGTTTTCTAATCATATATTGTCACAATCAGCATATTGTCACAGAGTAATTCGTAATCGTTATTTAAAGTGGAGGATGTAAGTGAACGAACCCTGTACAGGAATTCGTCGACTGCAAAGCGTCTTTGGATCCGTCAAACTTTAGTCGCCAACTGGCTAAGATATTAGCGGCCTTCCCAGGAGCTATTGCCCTGTTAGAGACATTTGGATGTGGTAATCCCCTTTCCCTTCCATTTTCTGAAGACAACGAGTTTCCTGTTATATTAGGCTCGTGATTTTGCCTTGTCGCTTGCACAGGCGTGCTATCTGAAGCTATAGTCCTCCTACCTAATTGTCCGCGTAGGTTTTCTTCGATCAAATTCTTAACGAATGAACTTAGCTCCACCATCATATCTTTCTGCTCACCTTTTAGCAGGGCTTGTATAACCTCAATGGTTCTTTCCGGCATATCTCCTTCGCCCGACCTATGGCTGATACTGCCAATTATTCCGAAATTGTTGAGACTGCAACCTAGTATGCATCCCTCTGCGCGATGTAGTTCCCCGTCCCTGTTTAGGCCTAGCCCCTCTTGACTTTTGATGTCCTCTCTCTGAAGCGTTTGACTCCGGGTTGGATCCCCCTTCTAACGGCACTATACTCGAACCCATGCCGGGTGGTAATTCGGCTAATTCTCATCAAACGAAAGTTCCTCCGGATTCAACTCCGCCCTACATACGGGGCAATTTCTGTTATTTTTCACGAATTCTTTCATGCAAGTATCATGATACCGGTGCCCACAAGACGCAGTACATATTAGTTGACTTCTTATTATGGCTTCTTGACATATACCACAGATCTGGGCGTCCACGTCACCCGACGCCTTGCCCCCTGGGGTACGTTGTACTGGTGACATGTTAAGGTAACCCAGTAATACGAGTTCTGATCACTAAATGTGGAAATCCCTAATTATAGGACCAAAGCTTCAATAAATTCTACAAAATTTTCCTAAATACCCAATATTTGTCCTTTTCGAGCTTGACTCCGTCCGATATACGCTTTCTCTTGTCGCCGGAATATAACCTCAATGAAATCTAAATTGGTCTATGGTATGTTTATGTGGTCAGTAACCTTGGCAATGGCTAATTTCCAAATCTATATCTAGAAAATTAGACTTCCGAAAGCCATCGATACTCTTCCTTCATAAACTCTTTTGGGGTTATCCTATTATAATTTGGCCGACCTATCCGCCTTTGTGAATAGCTGTCGTATATTCGCAAATTAATTCTGGTAACAAAAAAAATATCAGTTTCCATCCCTTGCTACCTGGCGGATTCTATTTGGTTAGGTATTCCGAAACTCAGAATCTTAAACCCAAAATTCCATCAATATCCTCCGTTACAGTAGTTGGACGGGAAGTATTAATTATAATGTGGAATTTAAAATTGCAACGAGCAAAGTTTTTGGGGGTTTTAACCAGAAGTAGCTCGTACTCTGGCCCCACGTTGGGCGCCAATCTATGTAATGTGCCAGAAATTCATATTCGTAGAGGTGTGAGATTGTATGTACGGATGGAGGTTGTACATACTTTTTTTGACGGTCAGACACCAATAGTATAGCAAGATTTCGGAACGTGTACCTCTAGCTATGCTCTAACTAGCTCGCCGGAATGTCGTGGGATCTTTCCTACTCTCCTATCTGCTATACGAACACATTCGCAAAGATGTTTTAGGTACACTTGATTTAATGTTCAAAAGGAACTCTACAAAAGAAATCAAAAAGAAAAGAATGTGAATTTTAACTAACTGGTTAGTTGGAAAGCCGTCGTACCAGGACAGGAGACGAGCGGCTTTCATCCTGTCCAACGAAGACCCGAACTTCAAGGCGTCAGCCGAAGGAAAGGAGCAGAGGCTGTGGGCCTGCTCAATCCTTCCACTGTTCCAGCCAGCCAAAGCCGGAAAGGGCGCAGCCAAGGCCGCCAACAAGCGGCAACGCTCAGCGGAGGACCCCGCAAATCAGCCAGGCCAAGCCCAGCAAGCCAAGCGGGTGAAGACACACCTCACGAACCGGTCGTTCGCTGAGGTGGCGAGGGGCAGGACCCTGATCGGTGTCCTGGACAGGGGCGCCGAGGACGGCCATGTCCCTCGCGATAAGTGGCACCTGGTGGAGAACGAGCTCCAGGACCGGTTCCTACTGGAACTGGAGGAGAACGGCGGACCACCGCCAAAGTGTGAGGACGCAGGGTGGCATCAAGGCAAGGTGAAAGCCATCGCCTGCCAAGACGCTCGCTCTGCGGCCCTCTACATGAAGGCGGTGGCGGCCCTAAAAGAGGTCTATCCAGGGGCGAAACTGGAGGCCGTGAAGTGGGAAGATGTCCCTAGTCGCCCGAGAGCCAGAGCGTGGGTCTCGGCTAAGCCTGCAGAGCCTGAGAAGATCCTCAGGTTACTGCAGGTCTGCAACCCCCACCTTCCTACAGCCGATTGGAAGGTGGCAAAGGTGGAGGATATCCAAGGGCAGAGGCGCCAGATTATCCTCGTCCTAAATGAGGAATCCATTGATCTCCTCGCAAAGTCGGACGGTGTAGTGGATTATGGCTACAAGAAGGTCACCATATCCACTTACAAGTCCGATCGCAAGGGCAGGCAAGCGGAGGTCGAGCGGAGCTGCCGGAGATCCCGAAAGAGGGGGCCTCGTGCGAGGAAGACAACCCGGCGTCGGATGCGGCGTCCATGATGTCGGACGATATCTTGGACGACTACGCGTTCGACGAGAGCGACCTAGCCAGAGGTCTCAGCCACATCGTTGTCGGGGAGGAGCCGGAGTCCCCTGACAGCGATCTAGAAGCAACAATGGTGGAGGCGAGCCTCAGGAATGTCGTTGACGCTCCTGCAGATAAACCTCCACCATTGTAAGGCAGCATGCGCTGCTCTACTGCTCCACCTGGCCAAGGGTGGAGCCGACATAGTCCTCATTCAGGAGCCCTGGATCCTCGGAAACAGGGTCTCCGGTCTGAGGACTTCTGACTACAAGCTATATGTAGCTGAAACCGCAGGTAAAATTCGTACCTGCATTCTTGCAAAAAGAGAGTTGCACCTATTTTTGCTCCCAAATTTCAGCAATGAAGACCACACCGCAGTGAGCCTCGAAGGCCAGGAGCGCTCACTGAGACCAGACCCCCTCCACACGCGCCTCTCCGGGCTCCAATCGCAGACTGCTCGGCCAAGGACATCGGCCTAATTGTGGGGTGCGATGCCAATGCACATCACTGTCAGTGGGGAAGCACTGACACAAACGAAAGGGGTGAGTACCTTTTCAGTTACTTACTGACCACTCAGATGGTCTTACTAAACCGGGGTAGTGATCCCACCTTTATCATTAAAAACCGCAAGGAGGTCCTGGACCTCACGCTTGCCTCTCATGTGATACAGCGTAACATTGTATCCTGGAGGGTCCTGGAAGAGCACTCCTTCTCGGACCACAGGTACGTGGAAACTGTCTTCTCCTTCTCAGTACCGAAGCCAGTCCGATTCCGAAACATCAGGCGGACAAACTGGACTCGGTACTCTGATTACCTCTGTCGTGTTCTCCCTGAGCCCCCATCTGAGGAGGAGTTCTCCACGGAGGCCACGACTCGTCTTCTTAAGATCTTTACCGACGCCTGCAATAAGGCGCTCGACAAAGCATGCTCCTCTGGCAAGAACAGAGGCCGGAAGAAACCTGAATGGTGGAATCCGAAACTGGGTGAACTCCGGAAAGCCTCCCGGAGACTCTTCAATAAAGCTAAAGCTGAAAACGTTGAGCAAAACTGGGCCGAATACAAGGCCAGTCTGTCAACCTACAACAAAGAACTTAGAAAAGCCAAACGCGCCTCCTGGCGTAAGTTCTGCAGCGAAATCGAGAGTAACTCAGAAGCCTCACGCTTGCGCAGAGTTCTCTCGAAGACAACACCCACCCTGGGCTACTTGAAGAACACCGACCAGTCGTGGACTACGTCCAGCGAGGAGTCGCTAAATCTTCTCCTAAATACCCACTTCCCTGGCTGCGATGAAAACAGACCCAACTCCCTCGCGCCTCCTTCTGTCGCCTCAAATGCCATCTTGGGACTGCTAAGCCAGGAGAACATTTCCTGGGCGATCAGAAGCTTTAAACCCTACAAGTCCGCGGGGCCAGACGGCATTTTCCCTGCCCAACTGATTCACGCGGGACATAAAGCCATTAACTGGCTCAAAATAATTTACGAGGGAATCTTCTCCCACGGATGCATTCCTGACACCTGGCTTCAGACCAAAGTCGTATTCATACCCAAGGCAGGCAAGCCCTCGCACACTGCCCCAAAAGATTTCAGACCCATAAGTCTATCGTCTTTTCTTCTAAAGGCGATGGAGCGGCTCCTGGGGCTGCATCTAACGGCGTGCATTCCGTCCAGTCTGATCTCAGACTCCCAGCATGCCTATCGGAAGGGAAGATCCACCGAAACGGCCCCACACTCGATCACATCGATCATCGAAGCATCCCTTAATTTTAAGGAGTACACCCTAGTAGCCTTCCTCGACATAGAAGGCGCCTTTAACAACATCCTTCCGACCGCCATCACGGGCGCACTGACGGATCTGGGCGTTGACTCCAGGACGGTGAGCCTGATCGATCAGATGCTACAATGCAGGACGGTTGAGGCATCACTGGGGACGTCAACGTGTACCAGATTTGTCAGCAGAGGCACACCGCAGGGCGGAGTCCTCTCGCCCCTCCTATGGAACGTGGCAGTGAACACACTGCTGCGGGAGATAGAGGGGGGTGGCTGCCGTGTGGTGGCGTACGCGGACGATGTTGCCATAGCATTCTCCGGAAAATTTCCGCAGACATTGTGTGAGTGCATGACAAGTACTCTCACGAAAATGTCGAAATGGGCAGACAAATGCGGGTTAGGCGTCAACCCGTCTAAAACGGAACTGGTGCTTTTCACTAGGAAGTACAAAGTTCCGGTACTGATTCCCCAAGACTATGTGGGGAAACGCTAGTCTTCAGCAACAACGCCAAGTATCTTGGCCTAATCCTCGATAGAAAGCTCGATTGGAAATTGAGCATAGAGGATAGAGTAAAAAAGGCCACAGTGGCCCTCTATACTTGCAGGAAAGCCATCGGACTAAAATGGGGAATGACCCCCTATATAGTTCGGTGGCTCTACACCGCCATCATACGACCAATCATGCTCTATGGAGTGGTGGTATGGTGGCCAGCCTTGGACAGAAGGACATGCCTCAATAAACTCAGCAGAGTTCAACGCATGGCAGAGCTATGCATAACTGGCGGGCTACGCACTACTCCAGGGGAAGCCCTGGATACTGTGCTGGACCTCCTCCCTGTGGATCTCATGGGAAAGAAGGTGGCAACACTTTCCGCCCTCAGAATGAGAGAAGCCAGACTGTGGAAAGCATCCGCGGTTGGGCACTCGGGAATCCTGATGAGACTCCCGCAATTACCAGAGAGGACAGATTACTGTATCCCCAGTGATCACCTCTCGACGCCCTTCCAGGTATCAATCCCATCTAGGGAGGACTGGGAGATGGGCGAACCAGGACCTGCAAATGCGGTCCACTTCTACACTGATGGCTCAAAGCTAGACGGCCGCGTGGGAGGCGGAGTCTACTGCAGCGAGCTGAACATCAGTCATTGCTTCAGGCTCCCGGATCACTGTAGTGTGTTCCAAGCGGAGGTTGAAGCCATCAAGGAGGCCATTTCGATCGTCTCCAAATTACTTCTAGATACGCACTTAGTGTGCGTCTTCTCGGACAGCCAAGCAGCTATCAAAGCTCTAGGCTCAATATCGTCGAACTCAGCGACTGTAAATGACTGCCGCAGGTCTCTGCACGAGATCGCAGAGCAGTTAGATCTCTTCCTTATATGGGTCCCCGGCCACAGGGACATCGAGGGGAATGACGCCGCCGACGAGCTAGCCAGGCAGGGTACTACGATTCCTCTCCTACCGGAGAGGGAGCAAGTAGCGATGCCCTTGGCTACGTGCAGGCTCCTAACGCACGAATTGTTCGAGCAAAATGCCAATAGGAGATGGCAGCAAACCGTTTCCTGTAAAGTCTCAAGATTGATATGGCCATATCGATCGAAGAAGCGCTCAGCAGAGCTGTATAAACTCAGCAGAGCACAGTGCTCTGCAGTTACTAGAGCCATTACGGGACACTGGCAGATCGGCACTCACGCCTCTAGACTGTCAATCCCTCATAACGACTTCTGCAGGAGTTGTCGCGACGAGGAGGAGAAGGAATCGGTCCCCCACTTCTTCTGCCACTGCCCAGCCCTTGGAAATCGTCGTCTTCGTATTCTCGGGGCCGCTTTCCTCACGGACATTTCGGACCTGTCCGTAATCAAACCAGGGACCTTGTCCAAATACATCCACGCCACCGGATGGGACTGCCCTTAACCTGCAGTAGTATGCTCTCACGGTTCGGGCAACGCGAAGGGGCACATGCCCATGCGGCAACACAACGGACCTTTTATAGGTCCAAGTGAGCTTGGGGCGGGAGGCTATTATCCCCCCCTCCCGGCTACCGCCTTAACCTAACCTAACCTAACTAACTGGTTAACCGACTACCGACAAATAGTCAGGCTATATTCCGTCGATCTTGGGGAACTCAGATGACTTTGACCCCTTCTCTACCCTCCCTACCTTTGTATGCCGTTTAATGGACTTCATGGTTTTCCAGATAAGTATAAACTTAGCATAAAGTAATTAAACAAAGAAGGAGGAAATAGTAGCAGGTTATACCATGTTATATGTGTATATATATATAGGACTTATGTGTAGAGAATATGGCGTAAAAGAAATTAAATTGGAAAGAAGAGAAAAATATGATAATTATATAACTAGAAGGCAAACGTGAAAGTAAAATTAGTAGCCGATCCGCTTTAAATTATGGCACGGATATGGTTGTTTTATATACCGGAATAGAAGTTTTATAAGACAGATATATATTTCGAAAATACTCGAGAATTCCGTTTAAGGAAGTTCGTAACTCACTCATACTTTATACGAATTATCCGGCGTGTCCGTTGAGCTCAAGGGGCGACGTAGGAACATATTCTGAGGAAGGGAGAAAAATTATGAATATACAGGTCTTCACTTCTAATTCGGATGAAACACCGATTTTCTTTCCATTTCCATACCCGTACGCCGACGATTTGCCACTCAAAGGCTGATCTTAAAAAAAATGTGGTTTTCATTTGCGCTAATTTCTAATTATGGGTAATTATATACATTATTGGTTTTTTTTTCTTTTTAAATCTATACAATACAAAAATAGTTAGTGCGTTGCCTAATCTTTAATAAATGGAAAATCTCATGACGAGACTCAAAACTAATACTTTGGTACACGACGACTATTAAACGGCAGTGTGGATCGCCGCAGAATAATGTTTTATTTTCACAGTTTGAGAACCACTCCACACACTGCGAAGAACTACATGCGAAAGCCTTAGCCGCGCGCTTAATTCATAAGCGAGAAGGGTGACGAGTGCGGCATATTAGTTTCTCCGAATTCGCAAGAAAACCATTCTTCTCGTCTTACTCCAAAATGTACTTCAGCTCAAGTATGCATCCACATAACTTCGGGTTTCACTCTAGTATATCTTCGGACGGCTCTTTCTGGTTTATTTGGTTGTAGTTATCGTTGGTTTATGTAGATGCTGGTTCCTGGGAAATCCGAGGGCTTTCCCAGATCTACTAAGAAATCGATGGACTTTGACGACCTCGTTCTTGGAGGGGGGTCAATTGGTTTTTCTTTCCCAGTGTCGAACGTAGTAAGATTTCCAGCCCTATGATACGAGACTGTTAAAGCTGTGTCACTATTGTAAGGTCCAAATACCTTTTATTTTTTCTTAATCAAAAATGAATAATGTAGTCCACCAGAAC
The DNA here is from genome assembly GCF_003369915.1 of Drosophila miranda. Taxonomy (NCBI): domain Eukaryota; kingdom Metazoa; phylum Arthropoda; class Insecta; order Diptera; family Drosophilidae; genus Drosophila; species Drosophila miranda. The sequence goes on from NW_022881603.1 coordinate 37,836,291, forward strand.
TTCAATTTACTTGGCACGTGTTTGATTGCACAACGTTTTCAAATTAACTTGGATATATATATATTTGTATAAAAAGACACATCCGAATTCGCACAGCTTCACTATAGCAATGATCTAGCCAGAAGTTCTATTACTTGCATTAGCCCTTACGATCGGAACTTTACCTTCCACAACCAACGGGATAATCGTACGATTTTAGACAAAGCTTACACCTTGCTTCCCTAGATAACGGAGTAATCGTACGATGCTAAGCAAAGCTTACACATAGCTTCCACGACTAACGGAGTAATCGTACGATGCTAAGCAAAGCTTACACATAGCTTCCACGACTAACGGAGTAATCGTATGATTTCTAGTAAAGCTTTAAAACATAACTCCCACAGATCCACGCTGCTTCTCTAAATTAGATATTAAGCTCTTCAATGGAAGCTTTAACTACTGCTCTCTTGTAATTGATCTCTTATCTTGTTTTTGTAAAGAGCAGAGTTAATGTTAAACGCGAGGGCCGTACTTCCCAAGCTGTTCTCTGGAGTTTTAGAGTCACAACTGGCCACTAAAACTCTGCCTTCACCTGATCCAAGGCTGCCTTTTGCTCTTCTGACAACTCCCATTCTTCCTGCACTATCTCCTTCTCCGGGCCTTCCACATAGTGAGCGACTTGATCAGCCAGCTCTTCTTCCACTTATCTGTGAGATGCCCCTACTGGACCTTCTCCCATCACCTCAGGAGCCAATGAGAATACCCGCCAAAAGTCTACCCCCAAGTAAATTTCCTGTTCCAAGAAAGGGCATACGAAAAACGTTAATCTTTTTACCTCTCCCTTGTATTTCACCGATAATTCTACTCGGCCAACGATTTCGCGATCTTCCCCATTCGCTACCTTCACTATAGAAGAATATCGACGAGCCTCCACGCCCAGCTTCTCCAGGAATTCCTGACCATTACACCCTAGCCTGCTGTGTGTAGCGCCTGAATCTAACAGGCCTCGCACGGACTCGCCCATTATAAAGATTTCTGCGAAAACTCTCGGGTCTTTCTTGCAACAACGCTTTACTGAAGCAATCACCTGCCTCCTCATAGCTCGCCTTTGCTTAAACCGGGATCTCGCCTTTCTCACCCGCACCGACAGTGCTCGCATACCATCCACTCGTAGCTCAGAAAATATTCTATTTCGGGTTTCTAAATAATTTCTTAAGCGCTCTTCATATGATAAGTTCCTTAACCTAGCATGCAAATTACGTCTATCTAATTCATTTTTATTTTCTTCTACTTTCTCTGCGCAGGCCCCTTCTGTGAGCGTGATTCGCCTGCTTGGATCGCACCCCTCTTCACGTTTCCCGCGCAATTCGGTCAGGTTGGACAATATGCATCGGGCTTTCCACACCGGTAGCAGAAAATTCGCCTCTCCGATGCCATACAGTCCCTAAAGCCATGATCGGTCTGCCCGCAGTTTCAGCAAATCAACTTCTGTGGAACCCGCTGTGTCTGCCTCTTCATCGCTAATCGACCGATCCTGCGCGACCTCGCTGACGTTCGCATTCGCCCCGCGACCATAGTTTGTGGCTTTGGGTGCTCCTCGCCACGAAGATCGAGCCTTCCTCTTCAGATGTGCCTCTATTTCCACGCACTCATCCCGCAGTTGGTCTAAGGAATAAACCCGTAAGCCGTAGACGAAACTCGCTATCTCATCTGTGAGTGCCTTTTTGACGATTTTTACCATCTCCTTTTCAGGTGGTGGAATCTCCAACCTCGACGCGAGCTTTCTCATGACATGGAAAAAGTCTTCCACACTCTCCACACCACCGCCATGATCACGGATGTACTGCCAGTACCATTCCCGCACGTTTCCTGTAACCAGGTGATGAAATCCCTTTAGAACTTCATCCCACGGACAGCGGCATTGGGCTTGTAGGAATTCAATTCGGAACACAAAATCCTCGACGGTCATTTTGTTGCTGTGTCCGTCGAACGTCACGTCCCATTTTTCGACTCGGCCCCACCGTGGCCAAGGTCTATAACCCGGGGGATTTGGATGCGGATCTTCTCGAGGAATCCCACCAGCTCTCCTACTCTCGCCACGACCCTGACGCGAGTGTCTGAGTGCTATCGTGTTTCGCCAATTTCGCGCTTGATGCCCACCCCGTTGATGCCGCTCACTGGATGCGGTCGGTCCTACTCCTGAAGACGGTTCCTCGCTCCTAGCGAGCCAAAAATGGTTTTGGTGGCGGAATCGGCGCATCAGTCGTGCTAGACGGCTTCCTTTTCGGGATTGCTCCTCGATACTCCTGCTCGTGGTGAACCTCCTCCCGCTGCGGTTCCTTCTGCTGCTGCAGCTGTCTAACCGGCTGGAGTACCTCGTTGAGTTGGTGCATCATCTCGATAAACCCCTCACGCAACTCTTCCTGCAACACCCGACTAATCGAGTCAGTGTTCGCTGCCCTGTGTGTCGCATGAGCCTGAGCCAACGATACGTTGACTGCTGATGCCAGTTCGGAAGCAAGCGTGGGTGTAGGATCGGACATTGGCCATTTTTCTGACCTGGCCTGGACCGGTGTTCTTGCAACCCACCCACAGCTCCAAGTTCCTCCCGATCTTGATCAAACATCGCCCCTGACACTTCTCCTATCTGGTCCACTGTTTTGTTTCCGCGTGATCGCGTATGATACTGTCGACAACCCCCTTCTTGGGGCATCTGCACCGAGCAACACCAATACTACAAAAAAAGGGAAACTCCTAAACTAAGATAATATATATAAATAAAGAAATAAATACCCAAAGAAATAACTAGCAAGAATAAATAACACCACGCTTCGGACCAATAAATACTCCGATAAATAAATAAATAAGCCTTCCTCTTCAGATGTGCCTCTATTTCCACGCACTCATCCCGCAGTTGGTCTAAGGCGCAGTTGCGCCAACTAGAGCCGTTAACGAGATATATGCAATTAAATATTTGAATAAATAAATAAATAATAACATACATGTATATTCGGTCGACACCTAAGACACTCAAACTTCAAACACATCCCAGCAAACCAACTAACGTGCCTTTTGCTAGAGTTCCACAAAATACTCGCAAACGAGCTCGCAAGCGAGCTTGTGTACGAGCGATATGGTTATGTGTCGCAAAACGCTCGCAAACGAGCTCGCAAGCGAGCCAAAAATGAGCTCTACTTCTTGTATCGCAAAACGCTCGCAAACGAGCTCGCGAGCGGGAGTTTTACAATAGGAAAGTGCGCTTAGACTGTGCTGCCGGTCGAAAGCCAAAAAAACAGCAAGCCTTCGCGTGCCTTCGGTCCGGCAACTCTCCTTCGGCTTTGTGTTCACGTCTCGACAGATGACGTGTCGAAGGATTAGTGGTCGAAAACTCATTCGTGTTTTTATACCCGATACTCAAAATGAGTATTGTGGTATATTAGATTTGTGGTAAAAGTGGATGTGTGTAACGTCCAGAAGGAATCGTTTCCGACCCCATAAAGTATATATATTCTTGATCAGCATCAATAGCCGAGTCGATTGAGCCCTGTCTGTCTGTCCGTCTGTCCGTCCGTCCGTCTGTCCGTCTGTCCGTCTGTCCGTCCCCTTCAGCGCCTAGTGCTCAAAGACTATAAGAGCTAGAGCAACGATGTTTTGGATCCAGACTTCTGTGATATGTCACTGCTACAAAAATATTTCAAAACTTCGCCCCGCCCACTTCCGCCTCCACAAAGGACGAAAATCTGTGGCATCCACAATTTTAAAGATATGAGAAAACCAAAAACGTAGAATTGTATAGAATGACCATATCTTTAAGACTGCGGAATCTGAATTGGATCGTATCATTATTATAGCCAGCATCAAGAAAACAATTTCATTTTTTCTCGCCCGTCTCTCTCTAACACACACGTAGCATAGGCGGCTTTGCTTAGAGTAAAACATTAGCGCCTAGATCTCAGAGACTACAAAAGCTAGAGCAACCAAATTTGGTATCCACACTCCTAATATATCGGACCGAGACAAGTTTGTTTCAAAATTTCGCCACACCCCCTTCCGCCCCGCAAAGGATGAAAATCTGGGGATATTCAAAAATCTCAGAGACTATTAAGGCTAGAGTAACAAAATTTGGTATCCGCACTCCTGTTAGATCTTACTATAAAACGTGTATCTCAAAATTTCGCCCCACCCCCTTCCGCCCACACAAAGGACGAAAATCTGTTGCATCCACAATATTGCACATTCGAGAAAACTAAAAACGCAGAATCATAGATAATTACCATATCTATCAGATTGCTGAATCTGGATCAGATCAGATCATTTTTATAGCCAATAGGAACAAATCAATTTGCAGTGGCTACGCAGCGCCCGACGTCACGCTCAGACTGATTTTCTGTCTCTCTCGCACGCACTCTTTGTCGTGTCGTTTAATAATAGCGGCGTCTGCCGGAGGAGAGCCATACGGACTTAGTATCGGGTATAACCGTAGAGTTGCGGTGTCCGCAGCAACTCACAACGTTCCCCTCGTTCTTTTTATACCCGATACTCAAAATGAGTATTGGGGTATATTAGATTTGTGGTAAAAGTGGATGTGTGTAACGTCCAGAAGGAATCGTTTCCGACCCCATAAAGTATATATATTCTTGATCAGCATCAATAGCCGAGTCGATTGAGCCCTGTCTGTCTGTCCGTCTGTCCGTCCGTCCGTCCGTCCGTCCGTCCGTCCGTCCGTCCCCTTCAGCGCCTAGTGCTCAAAGACTATAAGAGCTAGAGCAACGATGTTTTGGATCCAGACTTCTGTGATATGTCACTGCTACAAAAATATTTCAAAACTTCGCCCCGCCCACTTCCGCCCCACAAAGAACGAAAATCTGTGGCATCCACATTTTTAAAGATACGATAAAACCACCGCAGAATCGGTGAGGATGACCATATCTTCTACAGTGTAAAATCTGAACCAGATCGTATAGTGATTATAGCCAGAATCAAGAAAACAATTTCATTCTTTCTCGCTCTGTCTCTCTCTAACACACAGGTTTCATGGTCGGTTTTGTCAATTACAAAATATGAGTTCAAGGATCTCAGAACCTATAAGAGCCAGAGCAACCAAATTTGGTATCCACACTCCTGTGATATCGGACCTTGACCGTTTCGTGTCCAAATTTCGCCACACCCCCTTCCGCCCCCGCAAAGGATGAAAATCTGGGGATATTCAAAAATCTCAGAGACTATTAAGGCTAGAGTAACGAAATTTGGTATCCGCACTCCTGTTAGATCTTACTATTAAACGTGTATCTCAAAATTTCGCCCCACCCCTTCCGCCCACACAAAGGACGAAAATCTGTTGCATCCACAATATTGCACATTCGAGAAAACTAAAAACGCAGAATCATAGATAATGACCATATCTATCAGATTGCTGAATCTGGATCAGATCGGATCATTTTTGTAGCCAAAAGCAAGAAATCAATTTTCAGTGGCTACGCAGCGCCCGACGTCACGCTCAGACTGATTTTCTGTCTCTCTCGCACGCACTCTTTGTCGTGTGGTTCAATATTAGCGGCGTCTGCCGGAGGAGAGCCATACTGACTTAGTATCGGGTATAACTGTAGAGTTGCGGTGTCCGCAGCAACTCACAACGTTCCACCTCGTTTTACATGTGTCGAGCATTAGAAACAAGTGCAAATAAAGCGTGCGTTCCTTGCGCCGTCATTTCAATTATTTTCGTCGAACTGTGCAGTGCTAAGTTAAAAATCTCTACCATCTCTTACGCATTTAGAAGAAATTTCTGTCAATCGGTAAGTACATTATTAATAAAAGAAATAAAATGTCTTACAAAAGAAAAAGCCGAACATATATCGAACATGAATTCCCCAATTTTTAATATATTTTATATTTTCTACAGATGCATTTAAACAGAAGTTTGCGCTCGACGATCAGGATTTCGACCATACAACTCAAAAATATTTCCAGTATGCTCAGGAACGGAAGGCCAGATTGGAAAAAAGTGATGCAAAAAAACTTAAATTTTAGTACATTTCATACATATTACATATATACATTAAATTCATTTCATATTACAAATTAAAAATATTTTTTATTACGGAACAAAATGGGAACGGGTCCAAAAAAAACTCTCGCAAAAACTTTTTCTTGCGAGCCTTTTGCGATATCATTTATGATAGCTCGCAAAGGAATCATTTGTGAGCCTTTTGCGATATCATTTATGAGTCTCTTTTTTGATACTGCTATGGGCTCGAAAAAAATATTTTTTTTGATATTATTTTATATCAAAAACGACTCATAAATGATATCGCAAAATGCTCACAAATGATATCGCAAAAGGCTCATAAATGATATCGCAAAAGGCTCGCAAACGATTCCTTTGCGAGCTATCATAAATGATACTCTCACTGCCACAAACTGAACGACACAAGTATCATATTTCTATCATATGCGGGTCCGAATGCGAGCGTTTTGTCGGGTTAAGTCTCGCATTTGACTCGTATGCGATATCATTTGTGAGCGTTTGGTTTGCTGGGATTCAACACAACACAAAACCTAACAACAAAAATTCCTAACAGTTCTTCTTCTTCTTACAAGATTCATTAAGAGGGGGACACGTGACTAGCCGGGACCAGTAACCGCTCCAGTTTCTGCGCTCCACTTGACAGTCGCCCTACGGATATCCTACAATTACGAACACCACCTTTGTGTGGCCTGTCATCTACTCTAGTGATCGCTTTAAGCGATGGCCGATAAACGAGAAGCCTCACGGTGCATGAGCTCACTTTGCTTGTGATTTGTTCCTGTCATCCATCATACCGATCTGCCAGGACAACAGATGCATCGCGGGTTGTCTTTACGACTCCCGGGCCACCTACTCCTCACAACCTCTCGGCAGACAGACAACAGGTTCAAAAACACGAAAGCAGGTCTTTGGCGTGGTACACTCCTATGGGACGGCCGTTAAGGTCCTCCAGAGCATACGCGTTCTCTCCTACTGGCTTCACTACCCGGCATCGGATGAATTTGCGCGCGAACTTGGCATTAAAGACTTTGCCGAAGTCACTAAGGACAAAATTTCGGCGGAATACCTCTTGTCCCGGCCTCGCATAGAACACCCGAGCTCGCTGGTTGTACCTTACCCTACTACGCTCGTATGCCTGATGTAAACTAGCACGAATCCTCTCTTGGATGAGTTGTCGCTTGTCCTGACCCTCCAGCAGCGATATGTCAGCTTGTAGCATGACCCATGCAAATACATTTGCTGCCCGAAGACTGCAAAGAACGGTGTTACGCCTGTCGCCTCGTGAACCGAGTTCCTAATAGCCAGTTCTATCTCCGGCAGATGCACATCCCAGTCCCGGTGATCGTCTTCCAGATACGCCCGAATCGCGCTGAGTACTGTGCGATTCACGCGTTCGGCTGCGTTACTCTGCTGAGAATACACTGGCGTCCTCATATGAGTGACTCCGAATGCATCGGTCATCTCCTTAAAAGTTTTCGAGACGAACTGAGCCCCATTGTCCGAGTGAATCATCTCCGGCACTCCAAACTTGTAAAACACCTCGTAAACGAGGAATCTCACAACTTCCTTTGCTGTGGCTTGGTCATGGTCTTTAGGAATGTGAACTTAGAGAACTGGTCAATTACAATAAATATCCACGCCTGACTGTTCTTTGACCGCGGATATTTGCCCAAAAAATCAATATAAAGTTTTTGGAACGGGCGCTCAGTGACCACTTCTTGCCCCATCCCGACCTGCACCCGATAATTCGGCGCTTTCGACTCCTTGCACACGGTGCATCGTCGGATATAATCCCGCACCTCTATCGCCATGTTCGGCCAGTAAAACTGCCTACGCAATAAGTGCAAGGTTTTCGCGATTCTTCCGTGCGCTGTCTTTTCTTCCGAATGTGCTTTGTCTATCAACGCAGCCGTCAGCGAACTCGGAACCCACAATTTCCAGACGGCGCCCTCCAGTTGATCATCCAATCGTTCAAAGCGCATGCGCTGGAATATCATGCCGTCAACAATCTGGAGATCAGGTAAGCGGTCTTGGTTCTCTGTTATTTCCTTCCTTAACTCCTGATATTCTCCAGATTCAAACTCCACCGTTTCAAAACCCAGGATACTACTCGGATCCACTTCCAGCTTTTCAATACTGCGCGACAATGTATCTTCCACTACATTGTCCGCTCCTTTCCGGTGTTCTATGCCGAAATCGAAGGCCTGCAGTTGAAGGGACCAACGAGCTAAGCGACCATCCAGGTTCTTCATGGTCATGAGCCATTTGAGACTGGCGTGGTCAGTTATGACTGTAAACGGCATAAGCTCTACGTACGGACGGAACTTTAGGATCGCCATGAGGGCTTAAAGACACTCCTTCTCTGTCACCGAGTAGTTTTTTTGGTGGCAATTCAGTTTGGCAGAGAAAACCGCTATGGGCCTCTTGTTCTGCTCGTCATCCCGTTGGAAGGGTACGGCTCCTACCCCATAATGTGTGGCGTCGCACTGTATGTAGAAGTGCCGCTTGAAATCCGCGTGTACCAGGACTGGTGCCGAGGTGAGTGCAGCTTTTAGCTCCCCATGGCTCGTTTTGCCTCCTCCTTCAATTTCAACTTTCCATTTCCCGACTTATTCAGGGCGTCTGTGAGCGGACCGGTCATCTCAGCATAGTTTTTCATCAAGCGCCGGTACCAGCCCGCAGTTCCCAGGAAACTACGCAATTCTCGAACAGATCGCGGCTCGGGAATGCGCAAAATGGCCGACACACGAACCGGATCCATCTTCAGCGCTCCTCCTCCCACTATAAATCCCAGGTATTTAATGTTTTTATAGGAAAAATGAGATTTGCTCAGCACTATCGTTAAATTTGCTTCTCGTAGACGCTCGGCAACCTGTCGCAGAAGCAAGTCGTCGAGATACGCATAGACGTTTGAACGCATCTCAACCGGAACCACCTTATCGACCAGTCTACATAGGCGTTGTGCGGCGTTGCAGAGGCCAAAGGTAATCATACGGAACTGGTACAGAGGCCGTCCCGGCACCGTGAACGCCGTATATGGTCGACTCTGCTCGTCCAGCTCGATTTGCCAAAAAGCGAATTTTAAGTCGACGCTGGCGATATATATCGTCTGATCGAGACGCGACAAAATCCCCTCGATGCTAGGAAGTGGGTAAGCGTCCTTGATGGTTACTTTGTTGAGCTTTCGGGCATCGAGACAGAAACGATTTTTGCCCGGCCTTCGCACCACGGTGGTACGGTTGCTCCACGGACTATCACTGTACTCGATGACTCCCAAAGCCACCCTTTTGTCCACCTCACCACACACCACTTCCTGCATCGCTGGCGACAGCGGGTAATGTCGATCCTTCACAGGCTCGGTCTTCTCCACCAACTGAATTTTGTGAGTCTCTCTCGACGTCCTCCCCAGGCCTAAGGCTTCGAAAGTCAGAAACTCTGCCTTCACCTGATCAAAGGCTGCCTTTTGCTCTTCTGACAACTCCCATTCTTCCTGCACTATCTCCTTCTCCGAGCCTTCCACATAGTGAGCGACTTGATCAGCCAGCTCTTCTTCCACTTATCTGTAAGATGCCCCTACTGGACCTTCTCCCATCACCTCAGGACCCAATGAGAATACCCGCCAAAAGTCTACCCCCAAGTAAATTTCCTGTTCCAAGAAAGGGCATACGAAAAAAGTTAATCTTTTTACCTCTCCCTTGTATTTCACCGATAATTCTACTCGGCCAACGATTGCGCGATCTTCCCCATTCGCTACCTTCACTATAGAAGAATATCGACGAGCCTCCACGCCCAGCTTCTCCAGGAATTCCTGACCATTACACCCTAGCCTGCTGTGTGTAGCGCCTGAATCTAACAGGCCTCGCACGGACTCGCCCATTATAGAGATTTCTGCGAAAACTCTCGGGTCTTTCTTGCAACAACGCTTTACTGAAGCAATCACCTGCCTCCTTATAGCTCGCCTTTGCTTAAACCGGGATCTCGCCTTTCTCACCCGCACCGACAGTGCTCGCATACCAAACTGTAGAGTTGCGGTGTCCGCAGCAACTCACAACGTTCCCCCTCGTTTTTAAGTTCAAACGACTTGGGCGGTCGCTGGCCGTGGCCGGTCGGCCCTAAATTTATATAGGTCCGTGTATACGTGTGCGCGTGTGTGTGTGTAAATAGGGTTTCGGGGTTTTTACGTGGTGAATGAGACCAAACGTGTGGCACGCACTGGAAGGCGATGCAACGACGTTGCGATGTCGCTAGGATCGCCCTGGCAGCTCAGTCGTCCTCTTTCACCCCTTTCCATAATCCAATCCACGTTTTCTAATATTTTCACTCCTATTTATCCCTTTTTCCCTTACTAATACATATAACTAATCCTATTTTATTCCTTATATCCCCAGTACGGTTCCAGCTCCCCCGATGTCCCAATACACCATCGAGCCTCACTGGACTTCCGCTAGATGGCGCGTCGCCCTCAGCCCTGGCCACCTATTGTTCAGGTTGGACTGGAACATTCAGCGAAATATACATATGTAAATTAAATAACTGCGGTAGCGGATTGCGTTTTTAAAAAGTTTTTATTTAACTTCTAAGTTTACAGATATAGATTTAAGTTGAGGGTCACAAAGGATTCCGGACAAAGGGTTTGCGCGATCTTAGTTTTTAGCTCGACTTTTCGGTGTCGCTTCTGGATCAAGACTGACTTGAACTTTTCGATCTTTGCATCGTCGATCCCTTTCGGGAATAGTTTTTCTATAAACATCTCAATTGATTTCGCCATCCCGAGTATTGGATTTCGTCATCCAAAGAGAGAACTGTAAAATTGTTATCATTCGATTGTATATATCTATGATGCGATATGTATTTTAGAATTTTACCCTTATCATTTATGTGGGTTATATTATTTATTATAATTGTGTTGTTGAATATAAGGAGATACGAACCTACCAAAGTAGTATTGTCTACGTTATTTTTGCCTGAAACTAATATGGCACCATCCTGAATGATGTCTATTTCTTTGTTTTTTTCCCCTTTTTTTAGTGCAGTTGGCTTTAAAGCCATTAAGTAAATTGGTGAAACAGGTCTTCTTTAAATTTATTTGTGCGTAATTGTTCAAAGTTTCACTTTTAAAATTATTCATTAAATAGTATTTCTCCTTACATTCACAAACTTTTTCACTTATAACTAACATTCCATCATTTTGTGAGATGGCTCTTGCATGGTAAAACTTGCAAATATCATTAATTTGAGGATATTTTATATAAATGATTATTAAATCTGCATTTCGAATTATTTTAACCGTTGCAATGTCCAGTAGATCAGACAGTTCAACAGGCTGTTTTTCATGCTTATAAATGTCCTCTATTTCATTTTTATTTAAAATTTTTGTATTGAAAATGTTTACTTTTAAGAGGGTTATGGTATCAACTAAATTTAGTAGGTCAAAATTTATTAATTTTAAACGATTCTTTCTCAGTATCGTTTCTTCATTGAAGATGACATTTTTTAATGAATTTGATAGCAATTCAATTTCTTTGAAAAATTTGGAATTTATTATAAATTGTTTATTATTATTTTCAGTTAATTCATTTACTTTATTTTGTATTTTCAAAAAGTCGTCATGATCAGGGCTGCCTGCTCTCCATTTCCAAATGGTACCTAATTCATTAATTCCCCTTTCATTCCGTTTTGGAACTAATTCAGAAATCATTAATTTTATTAAACTTAAGTCCATTGATATTTCCCACTCATCGTCTGAATTAATTGATTTGTTGACATATTTGGATTCTATATCAATTATCTCTCTATAAAAACTCAAATTAGTAATATGGAAACGTCTCTGTCATCTTTGAGCAATAGATAGTCACTATGCGTATAGTCAATTACTTCCGAAGTCGTCAATATAAGAAAAGTCAGTATAATTATATTCGCATACATTTTCTGGAAAAATGGAAAGCATTTCCTTAATATTTTATGTTATCTTTATGTATAATTCTGTTTCTATTGTTGATTATAATTTTATTCGGTCGATTTTCCTTAACTACCTGCTTTTTGTATCGGGATTGAAGTTTATTTCTTTCCCCGAATTTCTTCTCATAAACTACTTCTCCTATTTTTTCTATTTTTCTCTTCTATCTTTGTTATGTAGCTTAAGCATTTTGGTCTGATCTTCCTTAAGTAATATTGGATTATTCTTGTGCTCTATTTTGTTATACAATATGTCATATGGCATTTGATTGGTCGTTGAATGTATCGTCAGGTTATATTTCAGTGCCGCCCTTATTATTATTTCTGAATAATCCGTTAGATTTAGTTCATCCTTAATGCACCGCGCTATTTCTGTTAGTGTGGAATGTACCCTTTCTACCTGACCATTTGAGGTGCTGTGTCTGGGATCAGCATAATAAATAGTTAAGTTACTTCTTTGTATGAATGATCTAAATTGTGCTGAAGTAAAGCTTGGTTCGTTGTCAGTCATTAATGATGTTGCTAACGGAAAATGTTGCAAAATAACCATTACCTTATTTTCAATGTTTAATTTACTTTGGATTTCCTTGACCACCAAGTATTTGGAATAAGAATCTATACAAGTTATGAATGTTAGGTTTTGGGCATAGTATATGTCTAAATGTAATTGATCTCCTTCTTCTGCTGGAATGGGAGCTTCCCCAATTGGAATTTTTACAGGGTGTCTGTGATATTTGTTTTTGTTACAGATCTCACAATTTTTTATATATTCTTTTAATTTTTTTTACGTTTGGCCAATAATACAACTTAGTTATTTGTTCGTAATTTTCGTTTAGTCCTCTATGGGCTCTGCAATGTGTTTCTTCTATAATTATAGCTTTATCTTCTGAATTTACTACATCTTGGAGGAACTTTCTCGTGAAGAGAAATTTATTTATGAAGTTTTCCTTTAGCTTATTTTGGATAAGGTATAAATCTTCTAAAGTGCAGTGTATTCCTGTGGTTAAGTTAGGCTGAATAAATTCTTTTAAAATGATTAGCAAATTGTGAACCGAATCAAATTCAATAATATGTCGGGTATTTTCATAAACTCTTACTAACTCATGAACTGTGAATCTCCCTTGCGATAATAGTAGCTGCTGTTTAAATTGGTTTAAAGGCTTGCTAGTCGCTTGAATGACGTTTTCAAAACTACTCTCTGCTGAATGCTGAGTATTTATATCTGATTCCGATTCTGTCTGGTCGACATCCCTATCTGTCATATGATTTATTTGAATCCGAGATAAAGCGTCCGCTACTACGTTAGTTGAGCCTGGTTTATAAATGATTTTCGTTGTGAAACTTCAATGAAGTAATACCAACGTTTCATTTCAACATTTGGATTTTTTTGCGACATTGCAAAGGACAAAGGTTTGTGATCTGTATGTATTTCAATTCCACTCACTCCGTATAAATAATTTCGCAAATTTTTAAATGCCCATACAAAAGCTAATAATTCCTTTTTATTAGTAGCTTATAATTGCTCGTTTTTACTTAAAGTTTTAGAAATAAACGTTATGGGATTCCCATCTTGTGATAAAACTGCACCTATTTCTATGTCCGATGCATCGGTGGTTAATGTGAATTTTTTATTGGAATCTGGTTGTACTAATTCAATATGTGCTATTAAACTGTCCTTTAAATTATTAAATGCTCCTATTGCTGGTTCATCCAACTGTATTAATGTTTTTTTTTGATGCCCTTCGTGAAACTTTCCCATTTACTCCACTCAGATATTTTGTTAATGGTTTGGCAATTGTGGCATAATTTCGGACAAATTTTCTGTAATACCCTGTTAGTCCTAAGAAGCTACAGAGTTCTCTGATATTTTTAGGAATTGGATAGTTTTGTATTGTAAAGATTTTGTCTGGATCTGTTTTAATAATATTATGGGAAACAATGTATCCCAGAAATTTGGTTTCTAATTAAAGAATTTAGACTTCTCTAGGTAAATTTTCATATTAGCGTTTTGCAAAATCTGTATTATATGAATAAGATCTTTATAATGTTGTTCTATAGTTTTTGAAAATATTATGATATCGTCCATATAGACGTGACCAGTTTTCCCAACTTGTTCTCTAAGTATATCGTCCATTGCCCTTTGGAATATTCTGGGAGCGTTCGTCAATCCCATAGGCATTCTCAGAAATTCATATTTACCGTTATTTATGGAAAAAGATGTTTTTTCAATATCTGATTCTCTCATTAAAATCTGATAGAAACCTGACTCTAAATCAATGGCCGAGAAATACTTTGCCTTACCTAAATTGGCAAGGATTACTGAAGGATCTTGCATAGGGTATCTATCCGGTATGGTGTTTTCATTAAGTTTCTTAAAGTCTATTACTAATCTATGTTTAGGAGTTCCGTCCTCATTTACTCCCTTCTTTGGTACTACTATTACCGGTGAATTATATGGGCTTTTACTAGGTCTGATTATACCTTCATCTAACATTTTACTTATTTCGTTATTAACTAAATCGTTAACCGAATAAGCGTATGGATACTGTTTGCCATATACCGGTCTATCATGTTCATTGTTAATCTCTCCTTTTATATCCGTTCTGAACGGTAGCTGTAAATCTATTTTGGCATGGTCTTCTTCGATGATAGATATCATTTTCTCTCTGAGGTTTTCTAAATTGTCTTCTTTGAATGTTATTGTGCTATACAATTTCATTTTTTTCAATTCAGAATTTGCATAATTTTGTATGTCGGATATTTCTACGACGGCGTGTTCAGGATTTTTGCATCCCAAACTTTTAAATCGTTCATTGTCGGATAATTCAACGACGGCGTGTTCAGGATTCTTTAATCCCAAACTATTCAAACTTTTAGTGTCGGATAATTCAACGACGGCGTGCTCAGGATATTTTAATCCCAAACTATTAAAGCTTTGGATGTCGGATAATTCAACGACGGCGGGTTCAGGATATTTGAATCCGAAATTATTAAAACTTTGGATGTCGGATAATTCAACGACGGCGGGTTCAGGATATTTGAATCCCAAACTATTGACGGATAATTCTTCGTTGGTCTGCTCAGGATTTTTTTGAACCCAAGCTATATAAACTTCCTTCTACCTTTACTGAATCACTTCTCATCTCTTTTTCTTCTTCAAAATATTTCTTTATTATAAATTCCTTCAATGGAAGGATGTTTTTTCCTTCTATAAAGGCTAATTTGTTTAAAGAAAGAACCTCATCATATATTAGTTTCTCTTCATTGTCTTTATAACTTAAAGTTCATTTTCCTGTATCAATAACAACTCCGATTTTATACCCGATACTCAAAATGAGTATTGGGGTATATTAGATTTGTGGTAAAAGTGGATGTGTGTAACGTCCAGAAGGAATCGTTACCGACCCCATAAAGTATATATATTCTTGATCAGCATCAATAGCCGAGTCGATTGAGCCCTGTCTGTCTGTCCGTCCGTCCGTCTGTCCGTCTGTCCGTCCCCTTCAGCGCCTAGTGCTCAAAGACTATAAGAGCTAGAGCAACGATGTTTTGGATCCAGACTTCTGTGATATGTCACTGCTACAAAAATATTTCAAAACTTCGCCCCGCCCACTTCCGCCCCCACAAAGGACGAAAATCTGTGGCATCCACAATTTTAAAGATATGAGAAAACCAAAAACGTAGAGTTCTAGAGAATGACCATATCTTTAAGACTGCGGAATCTGAATTGGATCGTATTATTATTATAGCCAGCATCAAGAAAACAATTTCATTTTTTCTCGCCCTGTCTCTCTCTAACACACACGTAGCATAGGCGGCTTTGCTTAGAGTAAAACATTAAAGCCTAGATCTCAGAGACTACAAAAGCTAGAGCAACCAAATTTGGTATCCACACTCCTAATATATCGGACCGAGACGAGTTTGTTTCAAAATTTCGCCACACCCCCTTCCGCCCCCGCAAAGGACGAAAATCTGGGAATATTCAAAAATCTCAAAGACTATTAAGGCTAGAGTAACCAAATTTGGTATACGCACTCCTGTTAGATCTTACTATAAAACGTGTATCTCAAAATTTCGCCCCACCCCCTTCCGCCCACACAAAGGACGAAAATCTGTTGCATCCACAATATTGCACTTTCGAGAAAACTAAAAACGCAGAATCATAGATAATGACCATATCTATCAGATTGCTGAATCTGGATCAGATCAGATCATTTTTATAGCCAATAGGAAGAAATCAATTTGCAGTAGCTACGCAGCGCCCGACGTCACGCTCAGACTGATTTTCTGTCTCTCTCGCACCCACTCTTTGTCGTGTCGTTTAATATTAGCGGCGTCTGCCGGAGGAGAGCCATACTGACTAAGTATCGGGTATAAATGTAGAGTTGCCGTGTCCGCAATATATTCTTGATCAGCATCAATAGCCGAGTCCATTGAGCCATGTCTGTCTGTCCGTCTGTCCGTCCCCTTCAGCGCCTAGTGCTCAAAGACTATAAGAGCGAGAGCAACGATGTTTTGGATCCAGACTTCTGTGATGTGTCACTGCTACAAGAATATTTCAAAACTTTGCCCCGCCCACTTCCGCCCCACAAAGAGCGAAAATCTGTGGCATCCACAATTTCGACGATACGAGAAAACTAAAAACGCAGAATCGTAGATGATGACTATATCTTCTAGAGTGCAAAATCTGAACCGGATCGTATAATTATTATAGCCAAAATCAAGAAAACAATTTCATTTTTTCTCGCCCTGTCTCTCTCTAACACACACGTAGCATAGGCGGCTTTGCTTAGAGTAAAACATTAAAGCCTAGATCTCAGAGACTACAAAAGCTAGAGCAACCAAATTTGGTATCCACACTCCTAATATATCGGACCGAGACGAGTTTGTTTCAAAATTTCGCCACACCCCCTTCCGCCCCCGCAAAGGACGAAAATCTGGGAATATTCAAAAATCTCAAAGACTATTAAGGCTAGAGTAACCAAATTTGGTATACGCACTCCTGTTAGATCTTACTATAAAACGTGTATCTCAAAATTTCGCCCCACCCCCTTCCGCCCACACAAAGGACGAAAATCTGTTGCATCCACAATATTGCACTTTCGAGAAAACTAAAAACGCAGAATCATAGATAATGACCATATCTATCAGATTGCTGAATCTGGATCAGATCAGATCATTTTTATAGCCAATAGGAAGAAATCAATTTGCAGTAGCTACGCAGCGCCCGACGTCACGCTCAGACTGATTTTCTGTCTCTCTCGCACCCACTCTTTGTCGTGTCGTTTAATATTAGCGGCGTCTGCCGGAGGAGAGCCATACTGACTAAGTATCGGGTATAAATGTAGAGTTGCGGTGTCCGCAATATATTCTTGATCAGCATCAATAGCCGAGTCCATTGAGCCATGTCTGTCTGTCCGTCTGTCCGTCCCCTTCAGCGCCTAGTGCTCAAAGACTATAAGAGCGAGAGCAACGATGTTTTGGATCCAGACTTCTGTGATGTGTCACTGCTACAAGAATATTTCAAAACTTTGCCCCGCCCACTTCCGCCCCCACAAAGAGCGAAAATCTGTGGCATCCACAATTTCGACGATACGAGAAAACTAAAAACGCAGAATCGTAGATGATGACTATATCTTCTAGAGTGCAAAATCTGAACCGGATCGTATAATTATTATAGCCAAAATCAAGAAAACAATTTCATTTTTTCTCGCCCTGTCTCTCTCTAACACACACGTAGCATAGGCGGCTTTGCTTAGAGTAAAACATTAAAGCCTAGATCTCAGAGACTACAAAAGCTAGAGCAACCAAATTTGGTATCCACACTCCTAATATATCGGACCGAGACGAGTTTGTTTCAAAATTTCGCCACACCCCCTTCCGCCCCCGCAAAGGACGAAAATCTGGGAATATTCAAAAATCTCAAAGACTATTAAGGCTAGAGTAACCAAATTTGGTATACGCACTCCTGTTAGATCTTACTATAAAACGTGTATCTCAAAATTTCGCCCCACCCCCTTCCGCCCACACAAAGGACGAAAATCTGTTGCATCCACAATATTGCACTTTCGAGAAAACTAAAAACGCAGAATTATAGATAATGACCATATCTATCAGATTGCTGAATCTGGATCAGATCAGATCATTTTTATAGCCAATATGAACAAATCAATTTGCAGTGGCTACGCAGCGCCCGACGTCACGCTCAGACTGATTTTCTGTCTCTCTCGCACCCACTCTTTGTCGTGTCGTTTAATATTAGCGGCGTCTGCCGGAGGAGAGCCATACTGACTAAGTATCGGGTATAAATGTAGAGTTGCGGTGTCCGCAATATATTCTTGATCAGCATCAATAGCCGAGTCCATTGAGCCATGTCTGTCTGTCCGTCTGTCCGTCTGTCCGTCTGTCCGTCCCCTTCAGCGCCTAGTGCTCAAAGACTATAAGAGCGAGAGCAACGATGTTTTGGATCCAGACTTCTGTGATATGTCACTGCTACAAGAATATTTCAAAACTTTGCCCCGCCCACTTCCGCCCCCACAAAGAGCGAAAATCTGTGGCATCCACAATTTCGACGATACGAGAAAACTAAAAACGCAGAATCGTAGATGATGACTATATCTTCTAGAGTGCAAAATCTGAACCGGATCGTATAATTATTATAGCCAAAATCAAGAAAACAATTTCATTTTTTCTCGCCCTGTCTCTCTCTAACACACACGTAGCATAGGCGGCTTTGCTTAGAGTAAAACATTAAAGCCTAGATCTCAAAGACTACAAAAGCTAGAGCAACCAAATTTGGTATCCACACTCCTAATATATCGGACCGAGACGAGTTTGTTTCAAAATTTCGCCACACCCCCTTCCGCCCCCGCAAAGGACGAAAATCTGGGAATATTCAAAAATCTCAAAGACTATTAAGGCTAGAGTAACCAAATTTGGTATACGCACTCCTGTTAGATCTTACTATAAAACGTGTATCTCAAAATTTCGCCCCACCCCCTTCCGCCCACACAAAGGACGAAAATCTGTTGCATCCACAATATTGCACTTTCGAGAAAACTAAAAACGCACAATCATATATAATGACCATATCTATCAGATTGCTGAATCTGGATCAGATCAGATCATTTTTATAGCCAATAGGAACAAATCAATTTGCAGTGGCTACGCAGCGCCCGACGTCACGCTCAGACTGATTTTCTGTCTCTCTCGCACCCACTCTTTGTCGTGTCGTTTAATATTAGCGGCGTCTGCCGGAGGAGAGCCATACTGACTAAGTATCGGGTATAAATGTAGAGTTGCGGTGTCCGCAATATATTCTTGATCAGCATCAATAGCCGAGTCCATTGAGCCATGTCTGTCTGTCCGTCTGTCCGTCCCCTTCAGCGCCTAGTGCTCAAAGACTATAAGAGCGAGAGCAACGATGTTTTGGATCCAGACTTCTGTGATGTGTCACTGCTACAAGAATATTTCAAAACTTTGCCCCGCCCACTTCCGCCCCCACAAAGAGCGAAAATCTGTGGCATCCACAATTTCGACGATACGAGAAAACTAAAAACGCAGAATCGTAGATGATGACTATATCTTCTAGAGTGCAAAATCTGAACCGGATCGTATAATTATTATAGCCAAAATCAAGAAAACAATTTCATTTTTTCTCGCCCTGTCTCTCTCTAACACACACGTAGCATAGGCGGCTTTGCTTAGAGTAAAACATTAAAGCCTAGATCTCAGAGACTACAAAAGCTAGAGCAACCAAATTTGGTATCCACACTCCTAATATATCGGACCGAGACGAGTTTGTTTCAAAATTTCGCCACACCCCCTTCCGCCCCCGCAAAGGACGAAAATCTGGGAATATTCAAAAATCTCAAAGACTATTAAGGCTAGAGTAACCAAATTTGGTATACGCACTCCTGTTAGATCTTACTATAAAACGTGTATCTCAAAATTTCGCCCCACCCCCTTCCGCCCACACAAAGGACGAAAATCTGTTGCATCCACAATATTGCACTTTCGAGAAAACTAAAAACGCAGAATCATAGATAATGACCATATCTATCAGATTGCTGAATCTGGATCAGATCAGATCATTTTTATAGCCAATAGGAACAAATCAATTTGCAGTGGCTACGCAGCGCCCGACGTCACGCTAAGACTGATTTTCTGTCTCTCTCGCACCCACTCTTTGTCGTGTCGTTTAATATTAGCGGCGTCTGCCGGAGGAGAGCAATACTGACTAAGTATCGGGTATAAATGTAGAGTTGCGGTGTCCGCAATATATTCTTGATCAGCATCAATAGCCGAGTCCATTGAGCCATGTCTGTCTGTCCGTCTGTCCGTCCCCTTCAGCGCCTAGTGCTCAAAGACTATAAGAGCGAGAGCAACGATGTTTTGGATCCAGACTTCTGTGATATGTCACTGCTACAAGAATATTTCAAAACTTTGCCCCGCCCACTTCCGCCCCCACAAAGAGCGAAAATCTGTGGCATCCACAATTTCGACGATACGAGAAAACTAAAAACGCAGAATCGTAGATGATGACTATATCTTCTAGAGTGCAAAATCTGAACCGGATCGTATAATTATTATAGCCAAAATCAAGAAAACAATTTCATTTTTTCTCGCCCTGTCTCTCTCTAACACACACGTAGCATAGGCGGCTTTGCTTAGAGTAAAACATTAAAGCCTAGATCTCAGAGACTACAAAAGCTAGAGCAACCAAATTTGGTATCCACACTCCTAATATATCGGACCGAGACGAGTTTGTTTCAAAATTTCGCCACACCCCCTTCCGCCCCCGCAAAGGACGAAAATCTGGGAATATTCAAAAATCTCAAAGACTATTAAGGCTAGAGTAACCAAATTTGGTATACGCACTCCTGTTAGATCTTACTATAAAACGTGTATCTCAAAATTTCGCCCCACCCCCTTCCGCCCACACAAAGGACGAAAATCTGTTGCATCCACAATATTGCATTTTCGAGAAAGCTAAAAACGCAGAATCATAGATAATGACCATATCTATCAGATTGCTGAATCTGGATCAGATCAGATCATTTTTATAGCCAATAGGAACAAATCAATTTGCAGTGGCTACGCAGCGCCCGACGTCACGCTCAGACTGATTTTCTGTCTCTCTCGCACCCACTCTTTGTCGTGTCGTTTAATATTAGCGGCGTCTGCCGGAGGAGAGCCATACTGACTAAGTATCGGGTATAAATGTAGAGTTGCGGTGTCCGCAATATATTCTTGATCAGCATCAATAGCCGAGTCCATTGAGCCATGTCTGTCTGTCCGTCTGTCCGTCTGTCCGTCCCCTTCAGCGCCTAGTGCTCAAAGACTATAAGAGCGAGAGCAACGATGTTTTGGATCCAGACTTCTGTGATATGTCACTGCTACAAGAATATTTCAAAACTTTGCCCCGCCCACTTCCGCCCCCACAAAGAGCGAAAATCTGTGGCATCCACAATTTCGACGATACGAGAAAACTAAAAACGCAGAATCGTAGATGATGACTATATCTTCTAGAGTGCAAAATCTGAACCGGATCGTATAATTATTATAGCCAAAATCAAGAAAACAATTTCATTTTTTCTCGCCCTGTCTCTCTCTAACACACACGTAGCATAGGCGGCTTTGCTTAGAGTAAAACATTAAAGCCTAGATCTCAGAGACTACAAAAGCTAGAGCAACCAAATTTGGTATCCACACTCCTAATATATCGGACCGAGACGAGTTTGTTTCAAAATTTC
This sequence comes from Drosophila miranda, assembly GCF_003369915.1. Classification (NCBI taxonomy): domain Eukaryota; kingdom Metazoa; phylum Arthropoda; class Insecta; order Diptera; family Drosophilidae; genus Drosophila; species Drosophila miranda. The sequence continues at coordinate 37,858,005 of NW_022881603.1, forward strand.
GCCACACCCCCTTTCGCCCCCGCAAAGGACGAAAATCTGGGAATATTCAAAAATCTCAAAGACTATTAAGGCTAGAGTAACCAAATTTGGTATACGCACTCCTGTTAGATCTTACTATAAAACGTGTATCTCAAAATTTCGCCCCACCCCCTTCCGCCCACACAAAGGACGAAAATCTGTTGCATCCACAATATTGCACTTTCGAGAAAACTAAAAACGCAGAATCATAGATAATGACCATATCTATCAGATTGCTGAATCTGGATCAGATCAGATCATTTTTATAGCCAATAGGAACAAATCAATTAGCAGTGGCTACGCAGCGCCCGACGTCACGCTCAGACTGATTTTCTGTCTCTCTCGCACCCACTCTTTGTCGTGTCGTTTAATATTAGCGGCGTCTGCCGGAGGAGAGCCATACTGACTAAGTATCGGGTATAAATGTAGAGTTGCGGTGTCCGCAATATATTCTTGATCAGCATCAATAGCCGAGTCCATTGAGCCATGTCTGTCTGTCCGTCTGTCCGTCTGTCCGTCCCCTTCAGCGCCTAGTGCTCAAAGACTATAAGAGCGAGAGCAACGATGTTTTGGATCCAGACTTCTGTGATATGTCACTGCTACAAGAATATTTCAAAACTTTGCCCCGCCCACTTCCGCCCCCACAAAGAGCGAAAATCTGTGGCATCCACAATTTCGACGATACGAGAAAACTAAAAACGCAGAATCGTAGATGATGACTATATCTTCTAGAGTGCAAAATCTGAACCGGATCGTATAATTATTATAGCCAAAATCAAGAAAACAATTTCATTTTTTCTCGCCCTGTCTCTCTCTAGCATAGGCGGCTTTGCTTAGAGTAAAACATTAAAGCCTAGATCTCAGAGACTACAAAAGCTAGAGCAACCAAATTTGGTATCCACACTCCTAATATATCGGACCGAGACGAGTTTGTTTCAAAATTTCGCCACACCCCCTTCCGCCCCCGCAAAGGACGAAAATCTGGGAATATTCAAAAATCTCAAAGACTATTAAGGCTAGAGTAACCAAATTTGGTATACGCACTCCTGTTAGATCTTACTATAAAACGTGTATCTCAAAATTTCGCCCCACCCACTTCCGCCCACACAAAGGACGAAAATCTGTTGCATCCACAATATTGCACTTTCGAGAAAACTAAAAACGCAGAATCATAGATAATGACCATATCTATCAGATTGCTGAATCTGGATCAGATCAGATCATTTTTATAGCCAATAGGAACAAATCAATTTGCAGTGGCTACGCAGCGCCCGACGTCACGCTCAGACTGATTTTCTGTCTCTCTCGCACCCACTCTTTGTCGTGTCGTTTAATATTAGCGGCGTCTGCCGGAGGAGAGCAATACTGACTAAGTATCGGGTATAAATGTAGAGTTGCGGTGTCCGCAATATATTCTTGATCAGCATCAATAGCCGAGTCCATTGAGCCATGTCTGTCTGTCCGTCTGTCCGTCCCCTTCAGCGCCTAGTGCTCAAAGACTATAAGAGCGAGAGCAACGATGTTTTGGATCCAGACTTCTGTGATATGTCACTGCTACAAGAATATTTCAAAACTTTGCCCCGCCCACTTCCGCCCCCACAAAGAGCGAAAATCTGTGGCATCCACAATTTCGACGATACGAGAAAACTAAAAACGCAGAATCGTAGATGATGACTATATCTTCTAGAGTGCAAAATCTGAACCGGATCGTATAATTATTATAGCCAAAATCAAGAAAACAATTTCATTTTTTCTCGCCCTGTCTCTCTCTAACACACACGTAGCATAGGCGGCTTTGCTTAGAGTAAAACATTAAAGCCTAGATCTCAGAGACTACAAAAGCTAGAGCAACCAAATTTGGTATCCACACTCCTAATATATCGGACCGAGACGAGTTTGTTTCAAAATTTCGCCACACCCCCTTCCGCCCCCGCAAAGGACGAAAATCTGGGAATATTCAAAAATCTCAAAGACTATTAAGGCTAGAGTAACCAAATTTGGTATACGCACTCCTGTTAGATCTTACTATAAAACGTGTATCTCAAAATTTCGCCCCACCCCCTTCCGCCCACACAAAGGACGAAAATCTGTTGCATCCACAATATTGCATTTTCGAGAAAGCTAAAAACGCAGAATCATAGATAATGACCATATCTATCAGATTGCTGAATCTGGATCAGATCAGATCATTTTTATAGCCAATAGGAACAAATCAATTTGCAGTGGCTACGCAGCGCCCGACGTCACGCTCAGACTGATTTTCTGTCTCTCTCGCACCCACTCTTTGTCGTGTCGTTTAATATTAGCGGCGTCTGCCGGAGGAGAGCCATACTGACTAAGTATCGGGTATAAATGTAGAGTTGCGGTGTCCGCAATATATTCTTGATCAGCATCAATAGCCGAGTCCATTGAGCCATGTCTGTCTGTCCGTCTGTCCGTCTGTCCGTCCCCTTCAGCGCCTAGTGCTCAAAGACTATAAGAGCGAGAGCAACGATGTTTTGGATCCAGACTTCTGTGATATGTCACTGCTACAAGAATATTTCAAAACTTTGCCCCGCCCACTTCCGCCCCCACAAAGAGCGAAAATCTGTGGCATCCACAATTTCGACGATACGAGAAAACTAAAAACGCAGAATCGTAGATGATGACTATATCTTCTAGAGTGCAAAATCTGAACCGGATCGTATAATTATTATAGCCAAAATCAAGAAAACAATTTCATTTTTTCTCGCCCTGTCTCTCTCTAACACACACGTAGCATAGGCGGCTTTGCTTAGAGTAAAACATTAAAGCCTAGATCTCAGAGACTACAAAAGCTAGAGCAACCAAATTTGGTATCCACACTCCTAATATATCGGACCGAGACGAGTTTGTTTCAAAATTTCGCCACACCCCCTTTCGCCCCCGCAAAGGACGAAAATCTGGGAATATTCAAAAATCTCAAAGACTATTAAGGCTAGAGTAACCAAATTTGGTATACGCACTCCTGTTAGATCTTACTATAAAACGTGTATCTCAAAATTTCGCCCCACCCCCTTCCGCCCACACAAAGGACGAAAATCTGTTGCATCCACAATATTGCACTTTCGAGAAAACTAAAAACGCAGAATCATAGATAATGACCATATCTATCAGATTGCTGAATCTGGATCAGATCAGATCATTTTTATAGCCAATAGGAACAAATCAATTAGCAGTGGCTACGCAGCGCCCGACGTCACGCTCAGACTGATTTTCTGTCTCTCTCGCACCCACTCTTTGTCGTGTCGTTTAATATTAGCGGCGTCTGCCGGAGGAGAGCCATACTGACTAAGTATCGGGTATAAATGTAGAGTTGCGGTGTCCGCAATATATTCTTGATCAGCATCAATAGCCGAGTCCATTGAGCCATGTCTGTCTGTCCGTCTGTCCGTCTGTCCGTCCCCTTCAGCGCCTAGTGCTCAAAGACTATAAGAGCGAGAGCAACGATGTTTTGGATCCAGACTTCTGTGATATGTCACTGCTACAAGAATATTTCAAAACTTTGCCCCGCCCACTTCCGCCCCCACAAAGAGCGAAAATCTGTGGCATCCACAATTTCGACGATACGAGAAAACTAAAAACGCAGAATCGTAGATGATGACTATATCTTCTAGAGTGCAAAATCTGAACCGGATCGTATAATTATTATAGCCAAAATCAAGAAAACAATTTCATTTTTTCTCGCCCTGTCTCTCTCTAGCATAGGCGGCTTTGCTTAGAGTAAAACATTAAAGCCTAGATCTCAGAGACTACAAAAGCTAGAGCAACCAAATTTGGTATCCACACTCCTAATATATCGGACCGAGACGAGTTTGTTTCAAAATTTCGCCACACCCCCTTCCGCCCCCGCAAAGGACGAAAATCTGGGAATATTCAAAAATCTCAAAGACTATTAAGGCTAGAGTAACCAAATTTGGTATACGCACTCCTGTTAGATCTTACTATAAAACGTGTATCTCAAAATTTCGCCCCACCCACTTCCGCCCACACAAAGGACGAAAATCTGTTGCATCCACAATATTGCACTTTCGAGAAAACTAAAAACGCAGAATCATAGATAATGACCATATCTATCAGATTGCTGAATCTGGATCAGATCAGATCATTTTTATAGCCAATAGGAACAAATCAATTTGCAGTGGCTACGCAGCGCCCGACGTCACGCTCAGACTGATTTTCTGTCTCTCTCGCACCCACTCTTTGTCGTGTCGTTTAATATTAGCGGCGTCTGCCGGAGGAGAGCAATACTGACTAAGTATCGGGTATAAATGTAGAGTTGCGGTGTCCGCAATATATTCTTGATCAGCATCAATAGCCGAGTCCATTGAGCCATGTCTGTCTGTCCGTCTGTCCGTCCCCTTCAGCGCCTAGTGCTCAAAGACTATAAGAGCGAGAGCAACGATGTTTTGGATCCAGACTTCTGTGATATGTCACTGCTACAAGAATATTTCAAAACTTTGCCCCGCCCACTTCCGCCCCCACAAAGAGCGAAAATCTGTGGCATCCACAATTTCGACGATACGAGAAAACTAAAAACGCAGAATCGTAGATGATGACTATATCTTCTAGAGTGCAAAATCTGAACCGGATCGTATAATTATTATAGCCAAAATCAAGAAAACAATTTCATTTTTTCTCGCCCTGTCTCTCTCTAACACACACGTAGCATAGGCGGCTTTGCTTAGAGTAAAACATTAAAGCCTAGATCTCAGAGACTACAAAAGCTAGAGCAACCAAATTTGGTATCCACACTCCTAATATATCGGACCGAGACGAGTTTGTTTCAAAATTTCGCCACACCCCCTTCCGCCCCCGCAAAGGACGAAAATCTGGGAATATTCAAAAATCTCAAAGACTATTAAGGCTAGAGTAACCAAATTTGGTATACGCACTCCTGTTAGATCTTACTATAAAACGTGTATCTCAAAATTTCGCCCCACCCCCTTCCGCCCACACAAAGGACGAAAATCTGTTGCATCCACAATATTGCATTTTCGAGAAAGCTAAAAACGCAGAATCATAGATAATGACCATATCTATCAGATTGCTGAATCTGGATCAGATCAGATCATTTTTATAGCCAATAGGAACAAATCAATTTGCAGTGGCTACGCAGCGCCCGACGTCACGCTCAGACTGATTTTCTGTCTCTCTCGCACCCACTCTTTGTCGTGTCGTTTAATATTAGCGGCGTCTGCCGGAGGAGAGCCATACTGACTAAGTATCGGGTATAAATGTAGAGTTGCGGTGTCCGCAATATATTCTTGATCAGCATCAATAGCCGAGTCCATTGAGCCATGTCTGTCTATCCGTCTGTCCGTCTGTCCGTCCCCTTCAGCGCCTAGTGCTCAAAGACTATAAGAGCGAGAGCAACGATGTTTTGGATCCAGACTTCTGTGATATGTCACTGCTACAAGAATATTTCAAAACTTTGCCCCGCCCACTTCCGCCCCCACAAAGAGCGAAAATCTGTGGCATCCACAATTTCGACGATACGAGAAAACTAAAAACGCAGAATCGTAGATGATGACTATATCTTCTAGAGTGCAAAATCTGAACCGGATCGTATAATTCTTATAGCCAAAATCAAGAAAACAATTTCATTTTTTCTCGCCCTGTCTCTCTCTAACACACACGTAGCATAGGCGGCTTTGCTTAGAGTAAAACATTAAAGCCTAGATCTCAGAGACTACAAAAGCTAGAGCAACCAAATTTGGTATCCACACTCCTAATATATCGGACCGAGACGAGTTTGTTTCAAAATTTCGCCACACCCCCTTCCGCCCCCGCAAAGGACGAAAATCTGGGAATATTCAAAAATCTCAAAGACTATTAAGGCTAGAGTAACCAAATTTGGTATACGCACTCCTGTTAGATCTTACTATAAAACGTGTATCTCAAAATTTCGCCCCACCCACTTCCGCCCACACAAAGGACGAAAATCTGTTGCATCCACAATATTGCACTTTCGAGAAAACTAAAAACGTAGAATCATAGATAATGACTATATCTATCCGATTGCTGAATCTGGATCAGATCAGATCATTTTTATAGCCAATAGGAACAAATCAATTTGCAGTGGCTACGCAGCGCCCGACGTCACGCTCAGACTGATTTTCTGTCTCTCTCGCACCCACTCTTTGTCGTGTCGTTTAATATTAGCGGCGTCTGCCGGAGGAGAGCAATACTGACTAAGTATCGGGTATAAATGTAGAGTTGCGGTGTCCGCAATATATTCTTGATCAGCATCAATAGCCGAGTCCATTGAGCCATGTCTGTCTGTCCGTCTGTCCGTCTGTCCGTCCCCTTCAGCGCCTAGTGCTCAAAGACTATAAGAGCGAGAGCAACGATGTTTTGGATCCAGACTTCTGTGATATGTCACTGCTACAAGAATATTTCAAAACTTTGCCCCGCCCACTTCCGCCCCCACAAAGAGCGAAAATCTGTGGCATCCACAATTTCGACGATACGAGAAAACTAAAAACGCAGAATCGTAGATGATGACTATATCTTCTAGAGTGCAAAATCTGAACCGGATCGTATAATTATTATAGCCAAAATCAAGAAAACAATTTCATTTTTTCTCGCCCTGTCTCTCTCTAACACACACGTAGCATAGGCGGCTTTGCTTAGAGTAAAACATTAAAGCCTAGATCTCAGAGACTACAAAAGCTAGAGCAACCAAATTTGGTATCCACACTCCTAATATATCGGACCGAGACGAGTTTGTTTCAAAATTTCGCCACACCCCCTTCCGCCCCCGCAAAGGACGAAAATCTGGGAATATTCAAAAATCTCAAAGACTATTAAGGCTAGAGTAACCAAATTTGGTATACGCACTCCTGTTAGATCTTACTATAAAACGTGTATCTCAAAATTTCGCCCCACCCCCTTCCGCCCACACAAAGGACGAAAATCTGTTGCATCCACAATATTGCATTTTCGAGAAAGCTAAAAACGCAGAATCATAGATAATGACCATATCTATCAGATTGCTGAATCTGGATCAGATCAGATCATTTTTATAGCCAATAGGAACAAATCAATTTGCAGTGGCTACGCAGCGCCCGACGTCACGCTCAGACTGATTTTCTGTCTCTCTCGCACCCACTCTTTGTCGTGTCGTTTAATATTAGCGGCGTCTGCCGGAGGAGAGCCATACTGACTAAGTATCGGGTATAAATGTAGAGTTGCGGTGTCCGCAATATATTCTTGATCAGCATCAATAGCCGAGTCCATTGAGCCATGTCTGTCTGTCCGTCTGTCCGTCTGTCCGTCCCCTTCAGCGCCTAGTGCTCAAAGACTATAAGAGCGAGAGCAACGATGTTTTGGATCCAGACTTCTGTGATATGTCACTGCTACAAGAATATTTCAAAACTTTGCCCCGCCCACTTCCGCCCCCACAAAGAGCGAAAATCTGTGGCATCCACAATTTCGACGATACGAGAAAACTAAAAACGCAGAATCGTAGATGATGACTATATCTTCTAGAGTGCAAAATCTGAACCGGATCGTATAATTATTATAGCCAAAATCAAGAAAACAATTTCATTTTTTCTCGCCCTGTCTCTCTCTAACACACACGTAGCATAGGCGGCTTTGCTTAGAGTAAAACATTAAAGCCTAGATCTCAGAGACTACAAAAGCTAGAGCAACCAAATTTGGTATCCACACTCCTAATATATCGGACCGAGACGAGTTTGTTTCAAAATTTCGCCACACCCCCTTTCGCCCCCGCAAAGGACGAAAATCTGGGAATATTCAAAAATCTCAAAGACTATTAAGGCTAGAGTAACCAAATTTGGTATACGCACTCCTGTTAGATCTTACTATAAAACGTGTATCTCAAAATTTCGCCCCACCCCCTTCCGCCCACACAAAGGACGAAAATCTGTTGCATCCACAATATTGCACTTTCGAGAAAACTAAAAACGCAGAATCATAGATAATGACCATATCTATCAGATTGCTGAATCTGGATCAGATCAGATCATTTTTATAGCCAATAGGAACAAATCAATTAGCAGTGGCTACGCAGCGCCCGACGTCACGCTCAGACTGATTTTCTGTCTCTCTCGCACCCACTCTTTGTCGTGTCGTTTAATATTAGCGGCGTCTGCCGGAGGAGAGCCATACTGACTAAGTATCGGGTATAAATGTAGAGTTGCGGTGTCCGCAATATATTCTTGATCAGCATCAATAGCCGAGTCCATTGAGCCATGTCTGTCTGTCCGTCTGTCCGTCCCCTTCAGCGCCTAGTGCTCAAAGACTATAAGAGCGAGAGCAACGATGTTTTGGATCCAGACTTCTGTGATAAGTCACTGCTACAAGAATATTTCAAAACTTTGCCCCGCCCACTTCCGCCCCCACAAAGAGCGAAAATCTGTGGCATCCACAATTTCGACGATACGTAGATGATGACTATATCTTCTAGAGTGCAAAATCTGAACCGGATCGTATAATTATTATAGCCAAAATCAAGAAAACAATTTCATTTTTTCTCGCCCTGTCTCTCTCTAACACACACGTAGCATAGGCGGCTTTGCTTAGAGTAAAACATTAGCGCCTAGATCTCAGAGACTATAAAAGCAAGAGCAACCAAATTTGGTATCCACACTCCTAATATATCGGACCGAGACGAGTTTGTTTCAAAATTTCGCCACACCCTCTTCCGCCCCCGCAAAGGATGAAAATCTGGGGATATTCACAAATCTCAGAGACTATTAAGGCTAGAGTAACCAAATTTGGTATCCGCACTCCTGTTAGATCTCACTATAAAACGTGTATCTCAAAATTTCGCCCCACTCCCTTCCGCCCACACAAAGGACGAAAATCCGTTGCATCCACAATATTGCACTTTCGAGAAAACTAAAAACGCAGAATCATAGATAATGACCATATCTATCAGATTGCTGAATCTGGATCAGATCAGATCATTTTTATAGCCAATAGGAACAAATCAATTAGCAGTGGCTACGCAGCGCCCGACGTCACGCTCAGACTGATTTTCTGTCTCTCTCGCACCCACTCTTTGTCGTGTCGTTTAATATTAGCGGCGTCTGCCGGAGGAGAGCCATACTGACTAAGTATCGGGTATAAATGTAGAGTTGCGGTGTCCGCAATATATTCTTGATCAGCATCAATAGCCGAGTCCATTGAGCCATGTCTGTCTGTCCGTCTGTCCGTCTGTCCGTCCCCTTCAGCGCCTAGTGCTCAAAGACTATAAGAGCGAGAGCAACGATGTTTTGGATCCAGACTTCTGTGATATGTCACTGCTACAAGAATATTTCAAAACTTTGCCCCGCCCACTTCCGCCCCCACAAAGAGCGAAAATCTGTGGCATCCACAATTTCGACGATACGAGAAAACTAAAAACGCAGAATCGTAGATGATGACTATATCTTCTAGAGTGCAAAATCTGAACCGGATCGTATAATTCTTATAGCCAAAATCAAGAAAACAATTTCATTTTTTCTCGCCCTGTCTCTCTCTAACACACACGTAGCATAGGCGGCTTTGCTTAGAGTAAAACATTAAAGCCTAGATCTCAGAGACTACAAAAGCTAGAGCAACCAAATTTGGTATCCACACTCCTAATATATCGGACCGAGACGAGTTTGTTTCAAAATTTCGCCACACCCCCTTCCGCCCCCGCAAAGGACGAAAATCTGGGAATATTCAAAAATCTCAAAGACTATTAAGGCTAGAGTAACCAAATTTGGTATACGCACTCCTGTTAGATCTTACTATAAAACGTGTATCTCAAAATTTCGCCCCACCCACTTCCGCCCACACAAAGGACGAAAATCTGTTGCATCCACAATATTGCACTTTCGAGAAAACTAAAAACGCAGAATCATAGATAATGACCATATCTATCAGATTGCTGAATCTGGATCAGATCAGATCATTTTTATAGCCAATAGGAACAAATCAATTTGCAGTGGCTACGCAGCGCCCGACGTCACGCTCAGACTGATTTTCTGTCTCTCTCGCACCCACTCTTTGTCGTGTCGTTTAATATTAGCGGCGTCTGCCGGAGGAGAGCAATACTGACTAAGTATCGGGTATAAATGTAGAGTTGCGGTGTCCGCAATATATTCTTGATCAGCATCAATAGCCGAGTCCATTGAGCCATGTCTGTCTGTCCGTCTGTCCGTCTGTCCGTCCCCTTCAGCGCCTAGTGCTCAAAGACTATAAGAGCGAGAGCAACGATGTTTTGGATCCAGACTTCTGTGATATGTCACTGCTACAAGAATATTTCAAAACTTTGCCCCGCCCACTTCCGCCCCCACAAAGAGCGAAAATCTGTGGCATCCACAATTTCGACGATACGAGAAAACTAAAAACGCAGAATCGTAGATGATGACTATATCTTCTAGAGTGCAAAATCTGAACCGGATCGTATAATTATTATAGCCAAAATCAAGAAAACAATTTCATTTTTTCTCGCCCTGTCTCTCTCTAACACACACGTAGCATAGGCGGCTTTGCTTAGAGTAAAACATTAAAGCCTAGATCTCAGAGACTACAAAAGCTAGAGCAACCAAATTTGGTATCCACACTCCTAATATATCGGACCGAGACGAGTTTGTTTCAAAATTTCGCCACACCCCCTTCCGCCCCCGCAAAGGACGAAAATCTGGGAATATTCAAAAATCTCAAAGACTATTAAGGCTAGAGTAACCAAATTTGGTATACGCACTCCTGTTAGATCTTACTATAAAACGTGTATCTCAAAATTTCGCCCCACCCCCTTCCGCCCACACAAAGGACGAAAATCTGTTGCATCCACAATATTGCATTTTCGAGAAAGCTAAAAACGCAGAATCATAGATAATGACCATATCTATCAGATTGCTGAATCTGGATCAGATCAGATCATTTTTATAGCCAATAGGAACAAATCAATTTGCAGTGGCTACGCAGCGCCCGACGTCACGCTCAGACTGATTTTCTGTCTCTCTCGCACCCACTCTTTGTCGTGTCGTTTAATATTAGCGGCGTCTGCCGGAGGAGAGCCATACTGACTAAGTATCGGGTATAAATGTAGAGTTGCGGTGTCCGCAATATATTCTTGATCAGCATCAATAGCCGAGTCCATTGAGCCATGTCTGTCTGTCCGTCTGTCCGTCTGTCCGTCCCCTTCAGCGCCTAGTGCTCAAAGACTATAAGAGCGAGAGCAACGATGTTTTGGATCCAGACTTCTGTGATATGTCACTGCTACAAGAATATTTCAAAACTTTGCCCCGCCCACTTCCGCCCCCACAAAGAGCGAAAATCTGTGGCATCCACAATTTCGACGATACGAGAAAACTAAAAACGCAGAATCGTAGACGATGACTATATCTTCTAGAGTGCAAAATCTGAACCGGATCGTATAATTATTATAGCCAAAATCAAGAAAACAATTTCATTTTTTCTCGCCCTGTCTCTCTCTAACACACACGTAGCATAGGCGGCTTTGCTTAGAGTAAAACATTAAAGCCTAGATCTCAGAGACTACAAAAGCTAGAGCAACCAAATTTGGTATCCACACTCCTAATATATCGGACCGAGACGAGTTTGTTTCAAAATTTCGCCACACCCCCTTTCGCCCCCGCAAAGGACGAAAATCTGGGAATATTCAAAAATCTCAAAGACTATTAAGGCTAGAGTAACCAAATTTGGTATACGCACTCCTGTTAGATCTTACTATAAAACGTGTATCTCAAAATTTCGCCCCACCCCCTTCCGCCCACACAAAGGACGAAAATCTGTTGCATCCACAATATTGCACTTTCGAGAAAACTAAAAACGCAGAATCATAGATAATGACCATATCTATCAGATTGCTGAATCTGGATCAGATCAGATCATTTTTATAGCCAATAGGAACAAATCAATTAGCAGTGGCTACGCAGCGCCCGACGTCACGCTCAGACTGATTTTCTGTCTCTCTCGCACCCACTCTTTGTCGTGTCGTTTAATATTAGCGGCGTCTGCCGGAGGAGAGCCATACTGACTAAGTATCGGGTATAAATGTAGAGTTGCGGTGTCCGCAATATATTCTTGATCAGCATCAATAGCCGAGTCCATTGAGCCATGTCTGTCTGTCCGTCTGTCCGTCTGTCCGTCCCCTTCAGCGCCTAGTGCTCAAAGACTATAAGAGCGAGAGCAACGATGTTTTGGATCCAGACTTCTGTGATATGTCACTGCTACAAGAATATTTCAAAACTTTGCCCCGCCCACTTCCGCCCCCACAAAGAGCGAAAATCTGTGGCATCCACAATTTCGACGATACGAGAAAACTAAAAACGCAGAATCGTAGATGATCACTATATCTTCTAGAGTGCAAAATCTGAACCGGATCGTATAATTATTATAGCCAAAATCAAGAAAACAATTTCATTTTTTCTCGCCCTGTCTCTCTCTAACACACACGTAGCATAGGCGGCTTTGCTTAGAGTAAAACATTAAAGCCTAGATCTCAGAGACTACAAAAGCTAGAGCAACCAAATTTGGTATCCACACTCCTAATATATCGGACCGAGACGAGTTTGTTTCAAAATTTCGCCACACCCCCTTCCGCCCCCGCAAAGGACGAAAATCTGTGAATATTCAAAAATCTCAAAGACTATTAAGGCTAGAGTAACCAAATTTGGTATACGCACTCCTGTTAGATCTTACTATAAAACGTGTATCTCAAAATTTCGCCCCACCCCCTTCCGCCCACACAAAGGACGAAAATCCGTTGCATCCACAATATTGCACTTTCGAGAAAACTAAAAACGCAGAATCATAGATAATGACCATATCTATCAGATTGCTGAATCTGGATCAGATCAGATCATTTTTATAGCCAATAGGAACAAATCAATTAGCAGTGGCTACGCAGCGCCCGACGTCACGCTCAGACTGATTTTCTGTCTCTCTCGCACCCACTCTTTGTCGTGTCGTTTAATATTAGCGGCGTCTGCCGGAGGAGAACCATACTGACTAAGTATCGGGTATAAATGTAGAGTTGCGGTGTCCGCAATATATTCTTGATCAGCATCAATAGCCGAGTCCATTGAGCCATGTCTGTCTGTCCGTCTGTCCGTCCCCTTTAGCGCCTAGTGCTCAAAGACTATAAGAGCGAGAGCAACGATGTTTTGGATCCAGACTTCTGTGATATGTCACTGCTACAAGAATATTTCAAAACTTTGCCCCGCCCACTTCCGCCCCCACAAAGAGCGAAAATCTGTGGCATCCACAATTTCGACGATACGAGAAAACTAAAAACGCAGAATCGTAGATGATCACTATATCTTCTAGAGTGCAAAATCTGAACCGGATCGTATAATTATTATAGCCAAAATCAAGAAAACAATTTCATTTTTTCTCGCCCTGTCTCTCTCTAACACACACGTAGCATAGGCGGCTTTGCTTAGAGTAAAACATTAAAGCCTAGATCTCAGAGACTACAAAAGCTAGAGCAACCAAATTTGGTATCCACACTCCTAATATATCGGACCGAGACGAGTTTGTTTCAAAATTTCGCCACACCCCCTTCCGCCCCCGCAAAGGACGAAAATCTGGGAATATTCAAAAATCTCAAAGACTATTAAGGCTAGAGTAACCAAATTTGGTATACGCACTCCTGTTAGATCTTACTATAAAACGTGTATCTCAAAATTTCGCCCCACCCCCTTCCGCCCACACAAAGGACGAAAATCCGTTGCATCCACAATATTGCACTTTCGAGAAAACTAAAAACGCAGAATCATAGATAATGACCATATCTATCAGATTGCTGAATCTGGATCAGATCAGATCATTTTTATAGCCAATAGGAACAAATCAATTAGCAGTGGCTACGCAGCGCCCGACGTCACGCTCAGACTGATTTTCTGTCTCTCTCGCACCCACTCTTTGTCGTGTCGTTTAATATTAGCGGCGTCTGCCGGAGGAGAACCATACTGACTAAGTATCGGGTATAAATGTAGAGTTGCGGTGTCCGCAATATATTCTTGATCAGCATCAATAGCCGAGTCCATTGAGCCATGTCTGTCTGTCCGTCTGTCCGTCCCCTTTAGCGCCTAGTGCTCAAAGACTATAAGAGCGAGAGCAACGATGTTTTGGATCCAGACTTCTGTGATATGTCACTGCTACAAGAATATTTCAAAACTTTGCCCCGCCCACTTCCGCCCCCACAAAGAGCGAAAATCTGTGGCATCCACAATTTCGACGATACGAGAAAACTAAAAACGCAGAATCGTAGATGATGACTATATCTTCTAGAGTGCAAAATCTGAACCGGATCGTATAATTATTATAGCCAAAATCAAGAAAACAATTTCATTTTTTCTCGCCCTGTCTCTCTCTAACACACACGTAGCATAGGCGGCTTTGCTTAGAGTAAAACATTAAAGCCTAGATCTCAGAGACTACAAAAGCTAGAGCAACCAAATTTGGTATCCACACTCCTAATATATCGGACCGAGACGAGTTTGTTTCGAAATTTCGCCACACCCCCTTCCGCCCCCGCAAAGGACGAAAATCTGGGAATATTCAAAAATCTCAAAGACTATTAAGGCTAGAGTAACCAAATTTGGTATACGCACTCCTGTTAGATCTGACTATAAAACGTGTATCTCAAAATTTCGCCCCACCCCCTTCCGCCCACACAAAGGACGAAAATCCGTTGCATCCACAATATTGCACTTTCGAGAAAACTAAAAACGCAGAATCATAGATAATGACCATATCTATCAGATTGCTGAATCTGGATCAGATCAGATCATTTTTATAGCCAATAGGAACAAATCAATTAGCAGTGGCTACGCAGCGCCCGACGTCACGCTCAGACTGATTTTCTGTCTCTCTCGCACCCACTCTTTGTCGTGTCGTTTAATATTAGCGGCGTCTGCCGGAGGAGAGCCATACTGACTAAGTATCGGGTATAAATGTAGAGTTGCGGTGTCCGCAATATATTCTTGATCAGCATCAATAGCCGAGTCCATTGAGCCATGTCTGTCTGTCCGTCTGTCCGTCCCCTTCAGCGCCTAGTGCTCAAAGACTATAAGAGCGAGAGCAACGATGTTTTGGATCCAGACTTCTGTGATATGTCACTGCTACAAGAATATTTCAAAACTTTGCCCCGCCCACTTCCGCCCCCACAAAGAGCGAAAATCTGTGGCATCCACAATTTCGACGATACGAGAAAACTAAAAACGCAGAATCGTAGATGATGACTATATCTTCTAGAGTGCAAAATCTGAACCGGATCGTATAATTATTATAGCCAAAATCAAGAAAACAATTTCATTTTTTCTCGCCCTGTCTCTCTCTAACACACACGTAGCATAGGCGGCTTTGCTTAGAGTAAAACATTAAAGCCTAGATCTCAGAGACTACAAAAGCTAGAGCAACCAAATTTGGTATCCACACTCCTAATATATCGGACCGAGACGAGTTTGTTTCAAAATTTCGCCACACCCCCTTTCGCCCCCGCAAAGGACGAAAATCTGGGAATATTCAAAAATCTCAAAGACTATTAAGGCTAGAGTAACCAAATTTGGTATACGCACTCCTGTTAGATCTTACTATAAAACGTGTATCTCAAAATTTCGCCCCACCCCCTTCCGCCCACACAAAGGACGAAAATCTGTTGCATCCACAATATTGCACTTTCGAGAAAACTAAAAACGCAGAATCATAGATAATGACCATATCTATCAGATTGCTGAATCTGGATCAGATCAGATCATTTTTATAGCCAATAGGAACAAATCAATTAGCAGTGGCTACGCAGCGCCCGACGTCACGCTCAGACTGATTTTCTGTCTCTCTCGCACCCACTCTTTGTCGTGTCGTTTAATATTAGCGGCGTCTGCCGGAGGAGAGCCATACTGACTAAGTATCGGGTATAAATGTAGAGTTGCGGTGTCCGCAATATATTCTTGATCAGCATCAATAGCCGAGTCCATTGAGCCATGTCTGTCTGTCCGTCTGTCCGTCTGTCCGTCCCCTTCAGCGCCTAGTGCTCAAAGACTATAAGAGCGAGAGCAACGATGTTTTGGATCCAGACTTCTGTGATATGTCACTGCTACAAGAATATTTCAAAACTTTGCCCCGCCCACTTCCGCCCCCACAAAGAGCGAAAATCTGTGGCATCCACAATTTCGACGATACGAGAAAACTAAAAACGCAGAATCGTAGATGATGACTATATCTTCTAGAGTGCAAAATCTGAACCGGATCGTATAATTATTATAGCCAAAATCAAGAAAACAATTTCATTTTTTCTCGCCCTGTCTCTCTCTAACACACACGTAGCATAGGCGGCTTTGCTTAGAGTAAAACATTAAAGCCTAGATCTCAGAGACTACAAAAGCTAGAGCAACCAAATTTGGTATCCACACTCCTAATATATCGGACCGAGACGAGATTGTTTCAAAATTTCGCCACACCCCCTTCCGCCCCCGCAAAGGACGAAAATCTGGGAATATTCAAAAATCTCAAAGACTATTAAGGCTAGAGTAACCAAATTTGGTATACGCACTCCTGTTAGATCTTACTATAAAACGTGTATCTCAAAATTTCGCCCCACCCCCTTCCGCCCACACAAAGGACGAAAATCCGTTGCATCCACAATATTGCACTTTCGAGAAAACTAAAAACGCAGAATCATAGATAATGACCATATCTATCAGATTGCTGAATCTGGATCAGATCAGATCATTTTTATAGCCAATAGGAACAAATCAATTAGCAGTGGCTACGCAGCGCCCGACGTCACGCTCAGACTGATTTTCTGTCTCTCTCGCACCCACTCTTTGTCGTGTCGTTTAATATTAGCGGCGTCTGCCGGAGGAGAACCATACTGACTAAGTATCGGGTATAAATGTAGAGTTGCGGTGTCCGCAATATATTCTTGATCAGCATCAATAGCCGAGTCCATTGAGCCATGTCTGTCTGTCCGTCTGTCCGTCTGTCCGTCCCCTTTAGCGCCTAGTGCTCAAAGACTATAAGAGCGAGAGCAACGATGTTTTGGATCCAGACTTCTGTGATATGTCACTGCTACAAGAAAATCTCAAAACTTTGCCCCGCCCACTTCCGCCCCCACAAAGAGCGAAAATCTGTGGCATCCACAATTTCGACGATACGAGAAAACTAAAAACGCAGAATCGTAGATGATGACTATATCTTCTAGAGTGCAAAATCTGAACCGGATCGTATAATTATTATAGCCAAAATCAAGAAAACAATTTCATTTTTTCTCGCCCTGTCTCTCTCTAACACACACGTAGCATAGGCGGCTTTGCTTAGAGTAAAACATTAAAGCCTAGATCTCAGAGACTACAAAAGCTAGAGCAACCAAATTTGGTATCCACACTCCTAATATATCGGACCGAGACGAGTTTGTTTCGAAATTTCGCCACACCCCCTTCCGCCCCCGCAAAGGACGAAAATCTGGGAATATTCAAAAATCTCAAAGACTATTAAGGCTAGAGTAACCAAATTTGGTATACGCACTCCTGTTAGATCTTACTATAAAACGTGTATCTCAAAATTTCGCCCCACCCCCTTCCGCCCACACAAAGGACGAAAATCCGTTGCATCCACAATATTGCACTTTCGAGAAAACTAAAAACGCAGAATCATAGATAATGACCATATCTATCAGATTGCTGAATCTGGATCAGATCAGATCATTTTTATAGCCAATAGGAACAAATCAATTAGCAGTGGCTACGCAGCGCCCGACGTCACGCTCAGACTGATTTTCTGTCTCTCTCGCACCCACTCTTTGTCGTGTCGTTTAATATTAGCGGCGTCTGCCGGAGGAGAACCATACTGACTAAGTATCGGGTATAAATGTAGAGTTGCGGTGTCCGCAATATATTCTTGATCAGCATCAATAGCCGAGTCCATTGAGCCATGTCTGTCTGTCCGTCTGTCCGTCTGTCCGTCCCCTTTAGCGCCTAGTGCTCAAAGACTATAAGAGCGAGAGCAACGATGTTTTGGATCCAGACTTCTGTGATATGTCACTGCTACAAGAATATTTCAAAACTTTGCCCCGCCCACTTCCGCCCCCACAAAGAGCGAAAATCTGTGGCATCCACAATTTCGACGATACGAGAAAACTAAAAACGCAGAATCGTAGATGATGACTATATCTTCTAGAGTGCAAAATCTGAACCGGATCGTATAATTATTATAGCCAAAATCAAGAAAACAATTTCATTTTTTCTCGCCCTGTCTCTCTCTAACACACACGTAGCATAGGCGGCTTTGCTTAGAGTAAAACATTAAAGCCTAGATCTCAGAGACTACAAAAGCTAGAGCAACCAAATTTGGTATCCACACTCCTAATATATCGGACCGAGACGAGTTTGTTTCGAAATTTCGCCACACCCGCTTCCGCCCCCGCAAAGGACGAAAATCTGGGAATATTCAAAAATCTCAAAGACTATTAAGGCTAGAGTAACCAAATTTGGTATACGCACTCCTGTTAGATCTTACTATAAAACGTGTATCTCAAAATTTCGCCCCACCCCCTTCCGCCCACACAAAGGACGAAAATCCGTTGCATCCACAATATTGCACTTTCGAGAAAACTAAAAACGCAGAATCATAGATAATGACCATATCTATCAGATTGCTGAATCTGGATCAGATCAGATCATTTTGATAGCGAATAGGAACAAATCAATTTGCAGTGGCTACGCAGCGCCCGACGTCACGCTCAGACTGATTTTCTGTCTCTCTCGCACCCACTCTTTGTCGTGTCGTTTAATATTAGGGGCGTCTGCCGGAGGAGAGCCATACTGACTAAGTATCGGGTATAAATGTAGAGTTGCGGTGTCCGCAATATATTCTTGATCAGCATCAATAGCCGAGTCCATTGAGCCATGTCTGTCTGTCCGTCTGTCCGTCCCCTTCAGCGCCTAGTGCTCAAAGACTATAAGAGCGAGAGCAACGATGTTTTGGATCCAGACTTCTGTGATAAGTCACTGCTACAAGAATATTTCAAAACTTTGCCCCGCCCACTTCCGCCCCCACAAAGAGCGAAAATCTGTGGCATCCACAATTTCGACGATACGAGAAAACTAAAAACGCAGAATCGTAGATGATGACTATATCTTCTAGAGTGCAAAATCTGAACCGGATCGTATAATTATTATAGCCAAAATCAAGAAAACAATTTCATTTTTTCTCGCCCTGTCTCTCTCTAACACACACGTAGCATAGGCGGCTTTGCTTAGAGTAAAACATTAGCGCCTAGATCTCAGAGACTATAAAAGCTAGAGCAACCAAATTTGGTATCCACACTCCTAATATATCGGACCGAGACGAGTTTGTTTCAAAATTTCGCCACACCCTCTTCCGCCCCCGCAAAGGATGAAAATCTGGGGATATTCACAAATCTCAGAGACTATTAAGGCTAGAGTAACCAAATTTGGTATCCGCACTCCTGTTAGATCTCACTATAAAACGTGTATCTCAAAATTTCGCCCCCCCCCCTTCCGCTCCCACAAAGGACGAAAATCTGTCGCATCCACAATATTGAGGATACGAGAAAACTAAAAACGCAGAATCATAGATAATGATCATATATATCAGATTGCTGAATCTGGATCAGATCAGATAATTTTTATAGCCAAAAGGAACAAATAAATTTGCACTGGCTACGCAGCACCCGACGTCACGCTCAGACTGATTTTCTGTCTCTCTCGCACGCACTCCTTGTCGTGTCGTTTAATATTAGCGGCGTCTGCCGGAGGAGAGCCATACTGACTTAGTATCGGGTATAACTGTAGAGTTGCGGTCTCCGCAGCAACTCACAACGTTCCCCCTCGTTATTTTTGAAGTGTCTTGATTAGTTTTTTATACCCGATACTCAAAATGAGTATTGGGGTATATTAGATTTGTGGTAAAAGTCGATGTGTGTAACGTCCAAAAGGAATCGTTTCCGACCCCATAAAGTATATATATTCTTGATATATATATTCCATCAATAGCCGAGTCGATTGAGCCATGTCTGTCTGTCCGTCTGTCCGTCCGTTCGTCTGTCCGTCCCTATTAGCGCCTAGTGCTCAAAGACTATAAGAGCTAGAGCAGCGATGTTTTGGATCCAGACTTCTGTGATATGTCACTGCTACAAAAATATTTCAAAACTTCGCCCCGCCCACTTCCGCCCCCACAAAGGACGAAAATCTGTGGCATCCACAATTTTAAAGATATGAGAAAACCAAAAACGTAGAATTGTAGAGAATGACCATATCTTTAAGACTGCGGAATCTGAATTGGATCGTATTATTATTATAGCCAGCATCAAGAAAACAATTTCATTTTTTCTCGCCCTGTCTCTCTCTAACACACACGTAGCATAGGCGGCTTTGCTTAGAGTAAAACATTAGCGCCTAGATCTCAGAGACTACAAAAGCTAGAGCAACCAAATTTGGTATCCACACTCCTTATATATCGGACCGAGACGAGTTTGTTTCAAAATTTCGGCACACCCCCTTCCGCCACCGCAAAGGATGAAAATCTGGGGATATTCACAAATCTCAGAGACTATTAAGGCTAGAGTAACCAAATTTGGTATCCGCACTCCTGTTAGATCTCACTTTAAAACGTATATCTTAAAATTTCGCCCCACCCCCTTCCGCCCCCACAAAGGACGAAAATCTGTTGCATCCACAATATTGAGGATACGAGAAAACTAAAAACGCAGAATCATAGACGAGGGGGAACGTTGTGAGTTGCTGCGGACACCGCAACTCGACGGTTATACCCGATACTAAGTCAGTATGGCTCTCCTCCGGCAGACGCCGCTAATATTAAACGACACGACAAAGAGTGCGTGCGAGAGAGACAGCAAATCAGTCTGAGCGTGACGTCGTGTGCTGCGTAGCCACTGCAAATTGATTTGTTCCTATTGGCTATAGAAATGATCTGATCTGATCCAGATTCAGCAATCTGATAGATATGGTCATTATCTATGATTCTGCGTTTTTAGTTTTCTCGAATGTGCAATTTTGTGGATGCAACAGATTTTCGTCCTTTGTGTGGGCGGAAGGGGGTGGGGCGAAATTTTGAGATACACGTTTTATAGTAAGGTCTAACAGGAGTGCGGATACCAAATTTCGTTACTCTAGCCTTAATAGTCTCTGAGATTTTTGAATATCCCCAGATTTTCGTCCTTTGCGGGGGCGGAAGGGGGTGTGGCGAAATTTTGAAACAAACTCGTCTCGGTCCGATATATTAGGAGTGTGGATACCAAATTTGGTTGCTCTAGCTTTTGTAGTCTCTGAGATCTAGGCGCTAATGTTTTACTCTAAGCAAAGCCGCCTATGCTACGTGTGTGTTAGAGAGAGACAGGGCGAGAAAAAATGAAATTGTTTTCTTGATGCTGGCTATAATAATAATACGATCCAATTCAGATTCCGCAGTCTTAAAGATATGGTCATTCTCTACAATTCTACGTTTTTGGTTTTCTCATATCTTTAAAATTGTGGATGCCACAGTGGGCGGGGCGAAGTTTTGAAATATTTTTGTAGCAGTGACATATCACAGAAGTCTGGGTCCAAAACATCGTTGCTCTAGCTCTTATAGTCTTTGAGCACTAGGCGCTGAAGGGGACGGACGGACGGACAGACGGACAGACGGACAGACAGACATGGCTCAATCGACTCGGCTATTGATGCTGATCAAGAATATATATACTTTATGGGGTCGGAAACGATTCCTTCTGGACGTTACACACATCCACTTTTACCACAAATCTAATATACCCCAATACTCATTTTGAGTATCGGGTATAAAAACAAGAGACGAACAGCTGATGACAGAGTGATCGCGGATTTATCGTCCGACCCTCAGAAATATACCGAAACATACCGCCTCATTTTAAAAATATACCGTAAATATACTGACGAATTCAAGTTCTATTTTACATATTCCGATTTTGATCTTCCGTCAAATATTACTAGCTATATAAAACATTTTGCCATGCCCACATATTTGTATACTGTTTATGAATTAATTTTTTATTTAACTGGTTTTTTCTAAATATATGCTTTTATTGGATCTTGTCTAAAAGAAGGTTTAGCGAAAGAGGTCAAGTAAAAAAAGGTTTTAGCGAAATAGGTCAAAACAAAAAAAGAAAAAGGATAGTCTTTTATATTGCTCAATTTATGGATTCCGTGGAATAATTCTGTCTAACTAAAATTCTTAGTTCTGGCCAAATAATTTTAGGCCGTTGATGAATAAATTGTCTTTAAGATTGGGTAGTTTTTAGTCCTTGCTTTTATTGTATATTGACTAAAACAAGGCTTAAACAAAATAGTTCAACAAAAAAAAAACAATCGCTATGTTGCGTGTAAACCGTAGTATAGGCCTTTGTATACCCTATTTTGTTAATTTTATATGAAAGTATAAATATGATATGAAGATAAAACTTAACTAATAAAGACCTTTTCTGAAATTGATATGTTTTAGACATATTCATGTATATGATGAGTGTCTTGTAAATATATCCCGATCCCGATACATATTCTTGGTCTCTGAAAGAAGAAAATAAGCTTCAAATATCGTTGAAATAGGTTTAAAACAGAGACTAATTTGTTTTTGCATTAATTAGAGCTTGGGATGACAAACATATTCACAATTCTATAATATCCATTTCCCCCAGGGTATGTTTCCATGGAATGGGACTCATTGTTGTGAACCGGTTATTACCGATTCATACCCGATTCAAATAAATACCGAAATATACGGTCTCATCTTCAAAATATACCGACGAATTATTCATATTCCTCGTTTTCTTTCTTCCAGCTATATAAAACATTTAGCCATGCCCACATAATTTTATAGGAGTGATGAATCAATTTCCTAATTTAAATAATTGCACGGATTTTAATATAACGTTGAAAAGCAGAGAGGAACAGCTGTTGATCTTGCATGTTCAGTGTGTACAACCCAACGGGAAGGAAATACCAAACCTAGTATTTTCCGTCAAGACCAAGTGTGACCATCGCTTGCTTGGCGCACTCTTCTAACAATTCAAAAACAAGGCTGAAATGTTTCACATATTTAAGTACTATTTATTTGTGTTATTTCATTAGTTCCATTTAGTTTTTGCGTATGTACTGAGTACGGTCCCATTTGGATGAGGGTATGGCCGCCAGCATTCAGCAATTGGGTAGCTAATTGAACGAAAGGTGCATTGATAAGCAATCAATTCCATCTGAGAAATACGTTTTCGACTACTTACCAGTCTCCGCCGTCGTGAAGGCCGCAATTAGAGCACATACAAAGCCGCAGATCTTCAGGCAGTTCATGTTTAAGCTGTACAATCTGGTTCTACAATGATTATCCGACACTGGGACGCGACTCTTATACTCTTATAGGATCTCTTTGAATTAAAATTGTTGTCTTTGTACATCCACAATCTGTGCCACAGCGAAACATGGCAGGGCCCGCTAGTTTAAAATAAATATATTTTTCATAATTATATTAACTGTTTTCATATATAAATTAAAAATATTTACCACAAACTTAATATAATATATTTATTTTAAAGTGTTTTACACTTGTGACATTTTATTGTAATACATTTAAATTTAAATCAAATTGAGTGCTATTTAATTTTACTATGGTTATATTCAAAAACCGAATATTTAACTTTAGCATCGGTTTGTTTCTTTTTACTATTGCGATAGTAGCTATATGGGTCTCGAATAAATTGTTAATGGAGTTCCAATGAATGACTTTTACTAGCTTTTCTAGAGAAATATTGTCCCCCTAAGTTGCACAATGATTTCTGTCTATGATAATACCAAACGTGATTGTAAACAGATCTCTCACAGCCTTACAATATTCTCTGTTTATAAACAGTACTAGTTTTTCGAAAGTATATATATAAATATGCATGTATGTACATAGGTACGTTTTCAGATAACAGTCAGCAGTAATAAAATGCGTAGAAAACCCAGACCGGTCCGGTTCTCGATTAACACGAATCGCATTGCACAAAACAGAAGGCGAAGCTCTGACTGACGCCTAAGAGATAAGAAGCTCCTTGAACCTGTGCAATCCCCCGATCTGGGAGGAGGGAATTTCCCAGTACCAGCACGAGCACACTCTGCATTGGGTGCCCGCTGAGCTATAAAAGATCGTCAGTGGGGCATCAGTATCACAGTCGTACCGAAAACCAAAACAAAATCAACATGAAATTCTTCCAAGCTGTTGCCCTGCTCCTGTCCATGCTCGCCGCCCTGTCCAAAGCCGAGCCTGTTCCCAAGCGTAAGTAGGAGAATGGGAGGACTAATTTTGAATAAACTTCATTTAAATAAATATACGCACATCCTTTTGCAGCTGGAACTGTGCTGGTCCAGACGGACAATGTCCAGTACATTCGCACCGGCTAGAACATCCCGAGTTCCCGTACAAGAACTACAAATGTTTGTGTTGACCGACGGAGTTGATTTTCATGAATAAAAACGGATTGCCAAGGAAATGAGAAAATAAATATGCTTGTCAAAAGGAATTGTGCATTTTCATGGATACATTTTTGCAGCTAGTTTACATTTTGAGATAATTAGTTCTACTGGAACGAGTGCTTGTTTGTTATCACCGTTCAGAGATTGATTGATGCGCACCTGCCTTGACTTTGTCATACCCCGTACATTGCCCCGCTACCCCGTCTGGACATGTGTCTAGTACTCGCACAGAACTTGTTATTCGCATCCAAATGGAAATTGTTCAAAACTCGTTTTAATTGTTTGACTTGCAAACTGCTGACGGAACAGCCAGCGGCTCTGCGACTCGGACTAAAGCTTCAGCCATTCGAAAACAGCTAAACATACACTACACACTGGCTTCTCGGGGAACAAGATACGGGGTAAACCTTAAACAATTTTCCAAGTGAAAACTATTCGGTCGTCCTGTTTCGGCCACAGCTTCTGCCATTGTTCCGCTTTGTGTGTGGCGTCAGAGTCATAGTGGCGCCACACCACAACATACCCAGCATACCCCCCCTGCCCCACCACTATATGGTTCGTTACTTCAACAATTATTTTAAACTTTTACCGCAAATATTTCCTTGGTTGGTTTTACGCCTGAAATAAATCGCAATAGAAGCTGCCGCAGCTCGACGCTCCGTCCGGTTAACAGTTCAAAAAGTCTAGCGGCGACAAGGTGGCAGAGTAAGGGTAAGGTCTGGCAGCTGGCGGTAAGTAATTTCTTAAGTGTAGCAACCAAATATTTATAAATTTACTTATTTATTAAATTAACAAATTATCTGTTAATAATGGTACTTAGTTACTAAAGGCGGAAAAAGATAAGTTAAAAGTTAGCTAAATTTAAATGATTATAAATATTGCATGCAATTAGTTTAAGAGACAGTTCAGTGGATAGGGTTTGACAGAGGGAGTTATAATTATGGCATAAAACCCTAAAAGGTTCATGATCAGCATAATTAGACCTACATATGGGTAAACGGATAGGCCTAAAAGTACGGGTAGGTCAAGATGGAACGGCCAAGTCAATCTGACCCAAGAGAGTTTGGGAGTCAACAGTCATTGCATATTCTGCGATGGTGCAACGACGGCAGGTCAATAAGATTTAGCCTAGACCGGTAGGGTGGCAAGATTCTACCCGAGTCCCAGTTAAAGTTCCGAAGGGCAAAAATTAAAAATTGCTTTTGCACGGATTCAATAACAGCCTGCTGCTCTTTATACTGCGGGCTCCACACACAAGAACAATACTCCAATATAGGACGTACTAACGAGATGTACAGTTGTTTCGTAACGTACGGGTCGTCAAACTCCTTGGACCAACGCTTGATGAACGTTAAAACACTGTACGGTGAGGCTTGTAGCTGCTGTGAGGAGGCCAAGGGTTTTTGGGGGTCCGCCGAAAATTAGGCACCATCTGACGAGAGGCAAGAGAAATTCTCTTTAACAGTCGGCAAAGAGGGCCTGGGATCAGAGAGTGGGTCAGAGCCAGGTCAGACTTCCTCGTCGAAAGGAGAGCGGGTTCGAAGTCGAAGTTCGACGAAAAGAGAGGCTACAAATAGATGTCATTGGACGCCATTGCAGCATTCCAAGCCTGGTCGACAGCATTGGATGGTGTTCATTTTCTAAAGTGGCAGCGGGGTTTTTAAATATTCAAAAAAAAAAGAGAGAAAAACCTTTTAAATTAAACGAGGGGGAACGTTGTGAGTTGCTGCGGACACCGCAACTCTACGGTTATACCCGATACTAAGTCAGTATGGCTCTCCTCCGGCAGACGCCGCTAATATTAAACGACACGACAAAGAGTGCGTGCGAGAGAGACAGAAAAGCAGTCTGAGCGTGACGTCGGGCGCTGCGTAGCCACTGCAAATTGATTTGTTCCTATTGGCTATAAAAATGATCTGATCTGATCCAGATTCAGCAATCTGATAGATATGGTCATTATCTATGATTCTGCGTTTTTAGTTTTCTCGAATGTGCAATATTGTGGATGCAACAGATTTTCGTCCTTTGTGTGGGCGGAAGGGGGTGGGGCGAAATTTTGAGATACACGTTTTATAGTAAGATCTAACAGGAGTGCGGATACCAAATTTGGTTACTCTAGCCTTAATAGTCTCTGAGATTTTTGAATATCCCCAGATTTTCGTCCTTTGCGGGGGCGGAAGGGGTTGTGGCGCAATTTTGAAACAAACTCGTCTCGGTCCGATATATTAGGAGTGTGGATACCAAATTTGGTTGCTCTAGCTTTTGTAGTCTCTGAGATCTAGGCGCTAATGTTTTACTCTAAGAAAAGCCGCCTATGCTACGTGTGTGTTAGAGAGAGACAGGGCGAGAAAAAATGAAATTGTTTTCTTGATGCTGGCTATAACGAGGTGGAACGTTGTGAGTTGCTGCGGAGCCCGCAACTCTACAGTTATACCCGATACTAGGTCAGTATGGCTCTCTCCGGCAGACGCCGCTAATATTGAACGACACGACAAAGAGTGCGTGCGAGAGAGACAGAAAATCAGTCTGAGCGTGACGTCGGGGGCTGCGTAGCCACTGCAAATTGATTTGTTCCTTTTGGCTACAAAAATGATCCGATCTCATCCAGATTCAGCAATCTGATAGATATGGTCATTATCTATGATTCTGCGTTTTTAGTTTTCTCAAATGTGCAATATTGTGGATGCAACAGATTTTCGTCCTTTGTGGGGCCGGAAAAGGGTGGGTCGAAATTCTGAGATATGCATTTTGTAGTGGGATCTAACAGAAGTGCGGACACCAAATTTGGTTACTCTAGCCTTAATAGTCTCTGAGATTTGTGCATGCCCCAGATTTTCGTCCTTTGCGGGGGCGGAAGGGGGTGTGGCGAAATTTGGACATGAAACGGTCAAGGTCCGATATCATAGGAGTGTGGATACCAAATTTGGTTGCTCTGGCTCTTATAGGTTCTGAGATCCTTGAAGTCATATTTTGCAATTGGCAAAACCGACTATGAAACCTGTGTGTTAGAGAGAGACAGAGCGAGATAGAATGAAATTGTTTTCTTGATTCTGGCTATAATAATTATACGATCGGGTTGAGATTTTACACTCTAGAACATATAGTCATCTTCTACGATTCTGCGTTTTTGGTTTTATCGTATCTTTAAAAATGTAGATGCCACAGATTTTCGTCCTTTGTGGGGGCGGAAGTGGGCGGGGCGAAGTTTTGAATTATTTTTGTAGCAGTGACATATCACAGAAGTCTGGATCCAAAACATCGTTGCTCTAGCTCTTATAGTCTTTGAGCACTAGGCGCTGAAGGGGACGGACGGACAGACAGGGCTCAATCGACTCGGCTATTGATGCTGATCAAGAATATATATACTTTATGGGGTCGGAAACGATTCCTTCTGGACGTTACACACATCCACTTTTACCACAAATCTAATATACCCCAATACTCATTTTGAGTATCGGCTATAATAATTATACGATCTGGTTCAGATTTTGCACTCTAGAAGACATAGTCATCTTCTACGATTCTGCGTGTTTAGTTTTCTCGTGTCGTCGAAATTGTGGATGCCACAGATTTTCGCCCTTTCTGGGGGCGGAAGTGGGCGGGGCAAAGTTTTGAAATATTCTTGTAGCAGTGACATATCACAGAAGTCTGGATCCAAAACATCGTTTCTTTCGCTCTTATAGTCTTTGAGCACTAGGCGCTGAAGTGGACGGACAGACGGACAGACGGACGGACGGACAGACAGACAGACAGACATGGCTCAATCGACTCGGCTATTGATGCTGATCAAGAATATATATACATTATGGGGTCGGAAACGATTCCTTTTGGACGTTACACACATCCACTTTTACCACAAATCTAATATACCCCAATACTTTTTTTTTAGTATCGGGTATAATAATTATACGATCTGGTTCAGATTTTGCACTCTAGAAGATATAGTCATCTTCTACGATTCTGCGTTTTTAGTTTTCTCGTATCGTCGAAATTGTGGATGCCACAGATTTTCGCCGTTTGTGGGGGCGGAAGTGGGCGGGGCAAAGTTTTGAAATATTCTTGTAGCAGTGACATATCACAGAAGTCTGGATCCAAAACATCGTTTCTCTCGCTCTTATAGTCTTTGAGCACTAGGCGCTGAAGGGGACGGACAGACGGACAGACGGACGGACGGACAGACGGACAGACAGACGACATGGCTCAATCGACTCGGCTATTGATGCTGATCAAGAATATATATACTTTATGGGGTCGGA
Source organism: Drosophila miranda (assembly GCF_003369915.1). Taxonomy (NCBI): domain Eukaryota; kingdom Metazoa; phylum Arthropoda; class Insecta; order Diptera; family Drosophilidae; genus Drosophila; species Drosophila miranda. Next base: position 37,886,773 of record NW_022881603.1, read on the forward strand.
AACGATTCCTTTTGGACGTTACACACATCCACTTTTACCACTAATCTAATATACCCCAATAAACATTTTGAGTATCGGGTATAAACACCCTACCTTGGTCTTGTTGTGCCCGATAACACATGATTTGCTACAAGACCCCTTATATTATGGGGGACCTACAGGGGCTTGCTGCAGGAGATCAAACACTATTGCCTCTACTCACACATTATAAACATTTATTCATTGCTTATGACTAAAATTCTTGATCCCTTGTAATTAAGTTTATTCATTAGTTTCTCCCTTCCCCGAGTATTGGCTACGACTTAATTTTAAATAAAATAGAGTGAAGTAATGTAAATAAGTAAGAAGCTTAGATTAGATATGTTTGAGAACAGATAATTTGAATAGGAATGAAAACAAAAGAAATGTAAGAAATTTTAATCTGAGCATTCGCTGGCACATCGATCCATCAAAAGGGAAGGTGTAATACGCGAGAGACGTAGGGAATAGAATCAAAAGGAGAGCAATTATCTACGACTTTCCGATGCCCTCTCTTTTCATCCCACTAATTGGGTGTGCTCCCGTGACGAACCTTCAGAGCATTCGCCACACAAAAAAATGGAAGATAATTTATTTGTTTAATTAAAACCACTTATCTGGTCTGATGAGCTCGTGAGGTGGCTCAAAGGGGGCCTAGCTGAGGCCACCGGACGGGTCGTAGGTTGCGGATAGCGAACGACCTACCTATATACAGGTCATATAGGTAGGTCAGCTGCGAATAATCGGACATCCCTAGGGAGAGTACCGAAAATAAGCAGCCCCGGACAGCCAGTGGGTGTTCGCGAAGTAGCAACACTGACGATGCGCTTGTGGTGCCGCCTCGTATAAGTAGCTCACACACTCCCCTATCCCTACACACTACCTACCCACATCCCAACCTCCCACATTCAGCTCACACCGGGCCGGACTAAGAGTGTTATTCGACCCGTGCCGAGAGTCAGCCTGGCTGGGGGCCCGGTATATAAAACTAGCCCAGTCGTTAACGGAGAGCTCAGGGACTTGGCAGCCCCCTGTTCTAAGTATGCCTTATCCGGGCAACGTGGATCTCTGCCCGGACGGACCGTACCCCTTCTCTGCAGCTCGTGGGAAAAGAATGGAAGAATTTAAAAACAAAAAAAATGAGTCTGGCACTCCCCAAATGCCAACAGGGAGCAATCCCAAACAGGGGAAGGCAGCGGCCCAAAGGCCTGGCCCGACCCGCAAATCAGCAGGGAAAACCTGCGCGGCGGAAGATGCTAGGGAGAGCCCAAAGGGGTCCCATCCCGGTGTCGGGGTGGGTGGTGAATTGGCTCCCAAAATCGATACCTTGGCAGAGTGGCTATGCAATCCTGCGGCTGCTCTGCCTGCTGGTAAAGTGGCGGGTGATGAGTCACCATCTACTAGTGTCCAAGCCAAATCTTTCACATATGCCGATAGAAGGAGTGCTGGCAATATACTCCGTCGGCAGAACGCAAGCCAGATGTCCAGCCCGACGGACAAATGGATAAAAAAGGTTGAGTGGGCCTCGAAGGTGCTGCCGAACTTTGGCAAGGAAGCACCGAAGAAGGAAGCCCCTCAGCCAAAAAGGCAGCGCTCACAAGAGACTCCGGGGCCGACACCGAAGCGCTCCAGAGTGCTGCCTAGCACATCATTTGCGCAGATTGCCAGAGAAAGGACGCTGATTGGCGTCCTGGACAAAGGCAGCGCGGACTCCCGGATACCTAGAAACCAGTGGAAGTGGGTGGAAGCGGCACTGGCCGACCGCTGCTTCGAGCTGCTGGAAAAGCAGCCTGGACCCCCCCCCGTCTGCAAAGACATGGGCTGGTACCAGGGCTGCATAAAAATCGTAGCCTGTGAAGACGAGCGCTCCGTACAGCTGTACAAAGCAGCGGTAGCGCAAGTCGGGGAAGTCTACCCAGGGGCGAAGCTCGTCGCTGTAGACTGGAGCGAAGTGCCCAGTAGACCAAGGGCGAGAGTCTGGGTGCCCGCCTCCATGAAGGAGCCGGAGCGCATCCTAAAAATGTTGCAAAGATGCAACCCCCACCTCCCAACAGCAGATTGGAAGGTGGTCAAAGTTGAGACGACACAGGGCCCCACAAACCAGGCGGTGGTCGTCCTCAACAAAGAGTCGCTGGCCCCGATTGAGGCTGCCAAAGGCGAGCTCAATTTTGGGTTCAGCTCTGTGACCGTAAAGGTCTACAAGTCGGATGCGGCGGCTGAGGCACGTCCTGTCGACAAGCCAGTTGAGCAGGACGCTGCCTCGGAGATCGAAGCACCCGACGATCACACAGAGATAGACCCAGAGGGCTACTCCACCGATGGCACGCTGAGATGCGACTTCGAGGCGATGTGTTGCCACGAGGAAGTCTAGGACGATCCGGATGCCGACATTACAGTGGTGGAGAACACTAAGGATGTCCTTGAGGCTCCTTCAGATCAATCTCCACCACTGTAAAGCGCATCCGCTGCTCTTATACTCCGCCTCGAAGAGAGCGGAGCAGACGTAGCCCTGATCCAGGAACCTTGGATAGTGGGAGACAAGGTTTGTGGACTAGGGTCGAAGGAGTACAAGATAATTGTAGCTCAACATGAAGGTAAAACCCGCACCTGCATTCTCGCCAGAAAGCACCTTAATATCTTTCTGCTCCATAACTATAGCGATAGCGACAACACGGCGGCAAGCCTAGAGCTGAAAGGGACACATCTAAGGCTGATGTCGTCCTACATGGCCCATGAGGGAAACGATCCTCCCAACGACCTGGTTCGCAAGCTAGCCAGCGACAGCGAGAGGTCGGACATAGACCTATTAATAGGTTGCGATGCCAACGCTCACCACACTCAATGGGGGAGCTCGAACACAAATGTAAGGGGTGAGTCACTTTTCAGCTTCATCCTCAACTCAAATCTATTTATTTGTAATCGGGGCAACGACCCCACTTTTATAATTAAAAATCGACAGGAGGTTATTGACATCACCCTAGTGTCTTCCAACCTGTTAGACATAGTCAAGAGTTGGCAAGTCCTTGATGACCACTCTTTCTCTGACCACAGATACATCGAAACCACACTATCTCTCGAGTGTCCGAAACCTAAGGACCATATTAATCCCAGGAAAGCCAACTGGGAAAAATATAGCTCAGCCCTGGAGGACTTACTCCCCTCCAAAGCACCATCATGCCCTGACACAAAAGACGACCTAGATCGCCTAGTGAACAGGTTCACAGAGGCATGCAACAAAGCCTTCGCGGCAGCGTGCCCCTCTAGCAAACCTAGGGGGAAAAAGAAACCCCCTGGTGGTCAAAACAAATAGACATCCTACGTAAAAGCTGCAGGACCCTCTTCAACAGGGCCAAAAGCGCGAACGAGGAGAGCCACTGGGCAGACTACAAAATCAGTCTGTCACTATATAAAAAGGAAACAAGGAAAGCAAAAAGGGCCTCTTGGCAAAAATTTTGCTCGGAAATTGAGGAAACGTCAGAGGCCGCAAGGCTTCGCAAGATTCTCTCAAAAACTAACCCTCGGTAGGGTATCTTAAAAGGAATGACGGCACGTGGACTAACTCCAGTGAGGAGTCCCTGCAGATTCTACTAGACACACATTTTCCAGGGTGCACAACCATCGAGACGGCACATCTTCCAGGAGAGGGACCGGTAACCTCGATGGATCACATCCTCACAAAACGTAACATAAGCTGGGCAATAAACAGCTTCAACCCGTTCAAATCGCCAGGCCCAGACCAGGTAATCCCGGCCCAGCTTCAGAAGGCCGGGGATACGGCCATCAACTGGCTACAAGGTATCTTCAGGAAGATACTGGCTGTGGGTACAATCCCGCGAACATGGCTTAAGGCAAAGATAGTCTTCATTCCCAAAGCTGGGAAAGCCTCGCACTCAGCTGCAAAAGACTTTAGACCAATCAGCCTATCGTCCTTCCTCCTCAAAACCTTTGAGAGACTCGTCGGGCTGCAACTGAGGACAACTATACACCCTCAGTTGCTGTCAGGCGCACAGCATGCCTACCGGAAAGGAAAATCCACGGAAACGGCTCTTCATGAAGTGATCTCAGCGGTAGAGAAATCTCTGCATCACAAAGAGTACTCACTCATAGCCTTTCTCGATATTGAGGGAGCTTTCAACAACGTTGTACCGGGCGCCATTACAGAAGCCCTGACTGACCTGGGGGTGGACCGTCACTTGGTGATGCTCATTGATCAATTGCTCACATGCAGGACGGTGACATCATCGATGGGATCGTCCGCCCAGTCAAGGTATGTCAACAGAGGCACCCCGCAAGGTGGTGTCCTGTCTCCTCTTCTGTGGAACATAGCAGTCAACAAGATTCTATGTGACCTAGAAGGGGGGGCTGCAATGTCGTGGCCTATGCGGACGACGTTGCGATTATCTTCTCGGGGAAATACCCCCAAACACTGTGCGACTTAATGTCCACAAAGCTAGCGCAACTGTCGGATTGGACAGAATCGCGCGGTCTGGGAGTAAATCCCTCAAAAACGGAACTCGTACTATTCACAAATAAATACAAGGTCCCGCCCCTCAACCCTCCAATACTACAAGGATGCAGGCTCTCCTTTAGCGACAGTGCCAGTTACTTAGGGGTGGTAATTGACAAGAAGCTTAGCTGGAACCTGAATGTCAAAGACAGTGAAGAAGGCAATGACTGCACTCTACACATGCAAAAAAGCTATTGGGCTAAGATGGGGTATGATCCCAAGCATAGTCCAATGGATATATCAAGCTATAGTTAGACCAATACTACTCTACGGAGTTACGGTGTGGTGGCCGGCCCTATCAAAAAGGGCGATCACCAAGCAACTGGGCAAAGTCCAGCGGACTGCCGCCCTATGCATCAGCGGAGCTCTTCGCACCACCCCAAATGATGCGCTAAATGCCATCCTATGCCTACAGAGCCTTGACCTCGCAGGAAAGGAACGGGCAGAAGCAGCAGCAATACGTCTAAGAGACTCAGATCAATGGGTGACACAGTGCATAGGTCACTCAGCCATATTAAATAATAGCAGTACCGTCCCCTCAAAAACAGACTACCAAGTTCCAAGAGAGTACACAGACACTCCCTTCGACACAATCATCCCTCACAGAGACGAATGGCTCGAGGGACTCCCAGGCCCAGATGGGGCCATAAACATCTTCACAGATGGATCAAAGCTGGACGACAGAGTCGGAGGGGAATCTACTCTGAACAGCTAAGCATAAGGCATTCCTTCAGACTCCCAGATCATTGCAGTGTCTTTCAAGCGGAAGTCATAGCAATCAGGGAGGCTCTAGACTGCCTACAAGCGGCTGCCGTCACGGCAACCAAGCTAAACATTTATAGCGACAGCCAGGCTGCGATCAAATCGCTAAGCGCGATTTCCTCGAACTCGGCCACCGTGGCAGACTGCCGCAAATCTCTGCACGAGATGGCTCAGCAATTTGCTATTAGCCTGATTTGGGTCCCGGGCCACCGGGACATCGAGGGCAACTGTATAGCGGACGAGCTGGCCAGATCTGGCACTACAATCCCCCTTCTCCAAGACAAGGAGGATATCTGTATGCCAATGGCCACCTGTAAGCTCATTATAAGGGAGCAATAGAAGCGACTAAACAACGATATGTGGCAAACAGTGCCACGATGTCGCACAACTCGGCAAACATGGCCGACCATGGACATGAAGCGCACCTCCGAGCTCCTCAAGTTAAGCAGGAAAAGGTGCAGCGTAGTCACACGTTCCCTCACGGGACACTGGCTAATAGGCACCCACGCTAACAGGCTGGGGGCCCCACATAACGATTTTTGTCGCAGCTGTAGAGACGAGGAAGAGGAGGAGACAGTGGAACATCTGTTCTGCTCCTTCCCAGATCTCAGCAGAAGAAAGCTACAGCACCTGGGCTCAGCCTTTCTACACGACATCTCAGAGATGTCCAAACTATGTCCCAGGAGGATAGCGAACTTTGTGAGAGCATCTGGATGGGATAATTGCTGACAGGAAGTCTCACAACGCAGGAAGGAAATGATCCTATGCGGTATCACAACGGGCCGAAACCGGCCTAAGTGTGACGGGTTCCGAGCGAGCCCGGCAGCCGCCTCAACCTAACCTAACCTAAAACCACTTACAGAAACCTCCATCGACGAAGCGCTTCCGACTTAGGTCTCTGAAAAGTTTTAAAAAAAACGAGGGGGAACGTTGTGAGTTGCTGCGGACACCGCAACTCTACAGTTATACCCGATACTAAGTCAGTATGGCTCTCCTCCGGCAGACTCCGCTAATATTAAACGACACGACAAAGAGTGCGTGCGAGAGAGACAGAAAATCAGTCTGAGCGTGCCGTCGGGCGCTGCGTAGCCACTGCAAAACGGTCAAGGTCCGATATCACAGGAGTGTGGATACCAAATTTGGTTGCTCTGGCTCTTATAGGTTCTGAGATCCTTGAACTCATATTTTGCAATTGGCAAAACCGACCATGAAACCTGTGTGTTAGAGAGAGACAGAGCGAGAAAGAATGAAATTGTTTTCTTGATTCTGGCTATAATAATTATACGATCTGGTTCAGATTTTGCACTCTAGAAGATATAGTCATCTTCTACGATTCTGAGTTTTTAGTTTTATACTATCTTTAGTACGGTTAGAGAGATAGGACAAAATCCAATCTAGAAGATTTGTTTTGAACCTTAATAAAGAGAGCTTTTGAATAAGCAGAGCATGGTTCACAGAATCGAGTGCCTTGCTGAAGTCCGTAAAAACTACATCCGTCTGCAAACCAATTTGAAAACCACGGTGGATTAGGTTAGAAAACTCAAGAAGGTTAGTCGATGTTGAACGATGTCTGAAAAAACCGTGTTGCGACGGAGATATCAAGCTGCAACAAAGATGTTGCAGTTGCCGGGTGACCAGGAACTCAAGAAGCTTCGGGATGGCGGAAAGCTTTGCGATACCACGATAGTTTTCAATGTTTGATCTTGAACCTTTTTTGTGAAGCGGAATGATGTAGGACTTATTCCAAATTACTGGGACACAAGACTGTTCCAAGGAGAGGTTGAAGAGAAAGGTCAAGGGTTTGCAAAGGGACTGGGCACAGTGTTTTGAGATGCAACTTGGTACCTTATCTGGACCCGCAGAAAACGATATGTCCATAGATGACAAACCTTCCAGAACAACGCTTTCCTCGAAAAAGGGCAGAAAAATGCTGTTAGCTTGAGGTAGCTGGTACGGATACGGAGTGGATGCGTTGTAAATATGAGACGAGTACGTTGTTTGGAAAAAGTTAGCGAATAAATTTGCAATACCAACAGCAGAAGCTTCTGTTTTGTTCTGGTAATGAAGGGACGGAGGAAAAACGTTTGACTTGCGCTTAGAGTTAACGAACGAATATAATTTTTTAGGATCACTACGAAAGTTACTACTACATTGTGAAAGGTAATGATTATAACACTGACTATTGACGGCAAGGAACAGAAAGCGAGCGGAGGAGTATAGAGCTAAGGCCAACGTGGAGCCCGACTTCTGGTAGTTTTTATAATCCTTTTGATATTCCACCGGAAGAATTCCTGGATTTACCGCTGGACCCGCTTCCTTTTGTCCGTGTTTGACGTAGCCGAAAGCCAGCTAGTATGCAGCTCTAGATCTCCCTCCCAGCCATTGTTTTGGACCGGCAGTCAATAAATGTATACCGATTGGGTGGGCAGGAGGGGGTGGAACACGGAACACCTCTGGGGAAAAAAATTAACGATTGCGATGAGTATTTTGTATTCGTACGAGGAGATAATCTTGTCAATAAATGTGGAAATTGACGGAACGATTCCCCAGCGGCTGCTCCTTGCGTGCGTTGCACTGGATGCTGGTGCCATCGCGACCACAGAGGGCAAAGAACTGGGACAATTGCTGCGAGCTGATGGCGAAGATGTAGGTGCAGATCATCCACTTGGTGGGTAGGACCTGGCCACCGTTGTCGTAGGTGCCCTCGTAGCTGTAGAAGTTACTGTCGAAGGGCTTCATTAGGGAGGCTAGATCAAAGGGCGGCAGTTCCATTTGCGAATCGGGACGAGCGATGCACCGAAGGTTTTCGGTGATCGAGGTTAGGGGGCCGTTCCCATTCCCCATCATAACAAACAGATAGGAGACCGTCACGTACTCGAAGGGGACGTGGTCCTGGTTGCAGCGGTGCAGCACCTGCATCTCCAGCGAGAACTTTATCAAGTCTATTGAGTGCTCGGCGCGCAGCGGGCCCCACTTGAAGCACGCCTCTACGAAGTGGTACTCTCCCGGCAGGTCGCCCCCGCTCAGTTGAGGCACCAAGTATGGCTCGCAGCAGATGCGCAGGATCACCGTGCTGCCGTTGTTCTCCAGCAGCATGCCCAGGGGCATGTCGTCGTAGTGTTTCCAGTCCAGGAGGCTGCCCAGCTCCATTTTGCGCGTCACGCTCCGCACAATGTTAATGGGCGTCGGCTGTGGGGCCAGCTTCCGCTGCTGCTTCTTGGGGGCTATGGCCGTAGCCACCTTCTGGATCATGACGCCGCCCACCCACACGATGTTGCGGAACGCCAGGGACATAATGCAGCTGACCAATACCTTCAAGATCGTCGAATGCTCCACATAATCCATCACCAGGTTGAAGCCCTGCATATACTGCCGCCAGAAGTCGATAATCGGGGATAGCATCCTGATGAAGTGGGAACGTTTGATTTAAGAATCTCACAAATTAAAAATAAAATGATTCGAATAAGTTTAAAGTTAAAAGCCAAGTGAAGTATGATCACGAATAGCAAATATTACATAGATACAGGTAAGACGCAGGCAATATGTACATAGTTTTTAGAATAATGAAGCTAACCCCATTTTCTAAGGAAGGCAATGAAAAGTACCCCCAATTCATTGTGAGAAAAGGGAATAATGTAATCGCTAAGGTGTGGTACATATCTACAATGTTTGCAGAGAATATGTCTGTCTTCCAAATGAGCAACTACCAATGGTATTTCCATTCAAACACATACAGAAACTGGGCTCATAAGCAAGGCTCCCTGCAGCTGCAGCAGCAAACAGCCACCGAATGGGCAAACATGTTAAATTAAATGCGAGCCAGTTGGCCCACTTAATAAGATGGATCCAGCCATTGATTCACACAATCAACAAATTACTCAACAAGAGCCCAGTGCCGTAGCAGGGCTCTGACGTGGCGTTCGAATGGGCAGAGTCCGGTCTTTGCAATAAGCCATGAGCATAATCTAATCGGGACGACCCGGACTTTGATCGGTAAAGGAGGGGGCTGCTGCCTCTCAAGGCGAGTCAGGTGAAGCATGCCAATATTGAATTTGAGGCGAGTCACAAGTGGAATGTAAATGAAGTTTCCGCCATTCGAGTTGCAATTGACTTGGGCCCAGGCTCCGACTCGGTCTCTGTTTCGGAGACCTGGACCTGGAGACACTGAGATAAGAGAATGATCGAATTATTAATTACCAATTGTGGGTCGAACAAGGTAGACATGAGCTTGGTCAGCTATTGACGGTCACACTTACCACTATCCGTGAGTGCTTGTGTGCGTGATTGTGATTGGGGGCGAATGGGGGTGTGTGTTCGCCGGCTTTGAAGTTTTGTTTCTCCAAAGTGAGCCATTCCAGACCACACGAAATTGTGACCCGACCCCAATGGCCAGGAATTCATGGGTTCGTCCTTTGTTTGGGCCACGGTGGATCCATTGAAAGCGCTGAGCCATAAAGCAGATAGGCCTGGGACAACGATGTCGGTTTATGGGACTTTATGGGACCAACAAGAGGCAGCACACACACGCACACACACTCGAATGCACAGCTGTGCCTATAGCAACTTATATAAATAGCTATCCCAGTAAACGGGTAACGCACACAGGAGAAACGAGTCGAGTCCGGGTCCGGGACTGGGTCTGGGTCTGGGTCTGTTGTGCTCTGGTCTGTGGCTGGTCCTGCATCCTGGATGCCAAAGTTCTCGGCGCGTGCTTCATAAAATAGTCATAATGCATGTTTTTATGAAATATGAAGTGGCCAAAAAGTTGCTGCCCCAGCACAACCAGCATCGCTCGGCACCGCTCCGCTCCGCACCACTCTTACCCATTCACCTATCCACCGTTCTTAAATGTATTAGTGAGGCCATTAAAAGTTGCCAAGTCGTCCTCACGGGAGCTTAAGGCCAAAGAACTGAAATTGCATTGGGATTTTGAGCTTGTCGTCTATAAAATAATCATCTACTGCCAGCCAAATTAGGCCGGAAGTATTTTCCAGTTTTGACTATTTAAAATTTGTTGACTGAACGAAATATTATCGCCGAGAGATCACGGTTGAAGATCGAATGTAAAATTTATGAGAAGATGTTTCTGGTTACACATTAAAATATTAATTTTGTTTTTATACAGATTTAATTGAAACACTTAGTGATTGGTTGCTGGAATAAATGAGAAAGTGGCTACGGCAAATGTGTATTGTTTTAGCAATATTATGGTGCAAAAGTTAGCCCATGTATTTCCTGCGGGAATTGTATATTCGGAGTGCATTTTGGTAGTCAATCTTTTCGATTACTTTGATGGCTGTGATTGCGTCGTTCTGTGACTTCAGTTCAACCATGACTCCCACTCCTACGCGGCGAGATCCCTTGGAGAAGATTACTCCCTTGGAGAAATTGAGGCTTCTGTGTTCACTTACGCTGATGGGAATGCCGCTAAAGGTGGTTGCCTCTAGTAGTTTCTGCGCCGCTCCAATCTCCTGGTCCTAACCAATAGGGTTCCACTTCGCCCTCGCAAATGCGATCGATTTCTTGTTTGATTTCGAATGGCGATACCTCTTTGAATGTACGACTATAGTCGTTAGACGGTGGGAGAAGATTGCCATCCGCTGAACCTGGCATTTTCCTGGCCTGTATCTGTATCTATTGTACTGCTGTGTATCCGGAGATCTGCTTTGTCGCCCGTAGCACGGCCTTCCAACTAGCACCAATATAGTAGATGGATATTGGTTGGGAATATTCCAAGTTAAAACTGTGTGTTTTTGTTGGCCGTCATAATTTCATTGTAGTTACGAGTCAGCGGCTAAAATAATGTCAAATACACAACGGAAGCGAAAGGGTCCTGCTAGACTCCTGAATGAACCTCCTTCTGTTCTTCTGCGATATCACACTAATTACTACCATGAGGTGAGGCCATAATAATGCATTTATCACGCTCTAACTTTTGTTGCACTTTCCGGTGGAAATATGTATTTTCAGAAAACTTGCAACGCGACTCGAACGAAGAAATCCAAGGACACTTGTCCGGGGAGTGAAGCCTGATTTGTTGGTGCCAAAAAGTTCGCTACTTTTATTCTTTCCTTTCCTGCTACAGCGATGTTCCAATGCGATATCGGAAGTACAGTTCTTAATAATGAACCAATAAATTAAAAAATAAATTCCAACATTTGCTAGAGTTCTCTTAGATGGTCTGTGGCATTTATTCCGTACCTCCTTCTCACTTTTATGGAATTTTTATCATATTCATTTTAGCACGGGTCCTCTTTCTGCTTGGCGAAGAGACTTTGTTTCTATTAGAATTAGAGCACATGATATCAATTTTTTAATACAAAGAGTTATAAATCTCCTCCGTTTGCGCAATGCCCCTCTGAATTGCTTGTTTACTTGGAATTATGCAAATTTCGGCACAATCACAGAAGCGATGAGACCCAATGACAAATACCACCCACCACCCAAAATCTCCTTCATCCGAAATGCATCTCATTTCTCTACGAACCTCCGGCCTTCTGCCATCTAGCCGCGACTGTCATCTCCTTGAGTGCTTACTTTTCGTTGGAAATTGAAAAGAAATTATTATAACTTGTATTTGCATTGCCCTGGCTGGATCTCTCCCAAGATGGGGCTGCTTCAGGCACAGTTTGCAGCTAAAAGTTTTCGGCTTTTTGGACAGCAAAAGTCACGGCAAAAGGCTCAATGACCATGACCAGCCAGGCAGAAGCCCTATGCAGTTTAGAGCGGAATTTATTCCCCTAACTCTAACTGCGATGGATCTTCCTGCCCTAGCAGACCATGCTACGGGGTTTGTCATTAAAAAACTTTGCGCCGAGTGCGTTCCATGTTTGGTTCTACTCGGGCTTCTTTTTTCCCCAAAGATAGTTAAACTTCAAAATTAAAAGAACTAGCAAAGTACGGGATGCTGCATCGGATAAAATAACATGGTAGTCTATTTGATGGTAAGGTAATCCTTTTTGACCCGGCAAATTTGGGTTTACGGGAAAGTTTTTTGATTGCAAACTTTTGGTGGAGTGCATGCCTAAGTACGGGCTATATCCCCATCCAATGGAGAGCCTCGGGAGTTGTCTTCCTCCCTAAGGCAGGAAAGTGCAGCCACGTGAGTCCCAAGGATTACAGACCGATAAGCCTTACCTCCTTTTTACTACAAACACTAGAAAAGCTGTTGGATTTACACATCAGGAATGAGGTAGGGGGACTGATGTCAACAAACCAACACGCCTACACCAAGGGGAAATCAGTGGAGACGGCACTACACTCGCTAGTAGCCACCATCGAGAGCGCCCTTCACAACAAAAAGTATGCTTTGGGAGCATTTGTGGACATCTCAGGAGCATTCAACAACGTGGCCACAACCGCAATAACAAGTCGCCTAGAAGCGAATAACATACACCCTGCAATCAACGTCTGGATCAAAAACCTCCTAAGTTGTAGACGGGTGCAATCGGAGTGGGGCACAGCTTCCATGGTAAAGGGGGCGCACAGAGGCACACATCAAGGTTGAGTCCTGTCGCCACTACTGTGGAATTTGGTGTTCGACGACCTCATTAAGAGATTTGAAAGGAACGACATAAGCATACTTATTACGGGTGTATGTCCATCGACCCTCAGCTCCATAATGGAACGTACACTCAGGGAGATACGGGAGTGGGCGGAAGAGGTAGGACTCAGTATCAACGCGGACAAGACGGACCTCATCCTCTTTACCAAGAGGTACAAGGTACCGATATGGACCCCCTCGAAAATTGACCAAACTAGGCTGACTCCAAAATCACAGGTGAAATACCTAGGCACAGTAATGGACAGCAAGCTGGCATGGAGGCCCAGTGTAGTGGAAAGGGTGAAGAAGGCTACCATTGCGCTTTATGCATCCAAGAAGATGCTCAGCAGCACATGGGGCCTGTCACCTGCACTGGATCAACATATCGGTGGTGCGACCAACTCTGCTGTATGGAGTCTTAGTGTGGTGGCAGGCTACTGAAAAGAAGACATACCATAAGCTTATGGAAAAGACTCAGCGACAAGCTCTGCTCTGTATCACAGGGGCGCTGAGGTCAACCCCAACAAAAGCACTCGAAACTGTACTCGGAATCGACCCCCTGGACATTCACGCTCGCCTGAATGCGGGAAAGGCAGCACAACGCCTTTTAGCATCAGGAAATCTATCGATACAAGGATACGGGCACAGTTCAATTGGCAGGGACATGACCGGATCAACTGACTACATGTCCCCCCAAACCTGCCTTGACGTCAAAACAACCACATCTTTGGGACCTGAAGACTGGAAAATTGGAAGGGACCAAACTGAGCACCTCAATATATACACAGACGGCTCCAAGATGGACGGAGGAGTAGGAGCGGGCCTATACTGTACGGACCCTGAGATAAGGCTGTCGTATAAGCTACCGGACCAATGCAGCATATTCCAGGCAGAAGTTTTTGCCATCGGGAAAGCAGCGGAGGTCGCTCTCCTCACCGAACGAGCACACGATGCGGTCAACCTATTCGTCGACAGCCAAGCGGCGATAAGATCCATGCAGTCGTCCGCGGTCAGTTCCAGAAGTGTCTTGGCGAGCAGGGAGGCATTCGACATCCTAAGCACGACAAAGACAGTGCGGATCTATTGGGTTCCCAGCCACCAGGGCAACGAAGGAAACGAAGCGGCGGACGTACTAGCTAAGGAAGGCGTCGGGCTGGAGAATAGGAGAACCGAGAACGTGCCTGTCTCCCTCAGAACGCTGCAATGCGATCTAGAGAAGCAGGCTAGAACACAGACTGATAGCAGGTGGAGCAGTACCAATACCTGCAGAACCTCGAAGATAATGTGCAAGGAACGCAACGAGAAACTTAGCCACTACCTACTGCACCTACCACGAAAGGACTGTAGATTGCTAGTGGGAATACTTACAGGTCACTGTCTGGCTGCTGCACATGCAGCAAAGCTAGGCATCACCAACAGAGACAGTTGTAGGAAATGTGATGAACCTGGGGCTATCGAAACCCTGGAACATCTCATCTGCTACTGTCCGGCTCTCTCAAGGGCAAGGAGGAGATACCTGGGCGCCCCAGTGTTGGCATCACTGTAAGATGCCTCCAAAAGGACGCCACAGGAACTGGCCTATGCTAAAAACACTCCCGCGACGGTTCATACACCCCCTCTATCAGGATAACTAAGGGCCAGATTGGCCTATGCGTGGCCCCGCTGAGGGCCGTCCGGGTTAACCTAACCTTTGGTGGAGTGCCGGTGCCCGGAAACGGCGACAAATTGCTCGTTTTTTTTTTGTGTGGATGATTATGCAAGCAGTTGACAAACGAACTTATTCAAGCAGTGTGAACCACTTGATTGGCAAGCAGTTGTCCTAGTTTTTCAGGCTGGAATGTTGATTTGATTGCATTTCCGCTTTGCAGGTGGCAATTGTTTATGCAAGAGCTTTTCCCAAATGAAATCTAATGCAGTTTCTAATAATACCCCGAAGAGAGAGAGGAGCAGTGAGGACCCTGTAGAACTTTGCCAAGATTTTCTTTTGTGCCATTCGAAACTTTTGCACATTGGCCTTTTACTTTCCTCTTCCCATATCTGTGTGTGCTTTTGTTCAAGTTCAAAATTGAAAAGCAAAACTTGGACCAGCACCCCCCGCAGTGGAGCCGAAGCCAATTGAAACTGCATTTGTATACAATGCATTCGAGCCGTCCAAAGTTTGGGTTCTCTGTGTTCAGTGTGGGTCTGTCGACACTTTGCTTTGCTTTTGAACTATCCCTTCCCCTACCCCGCCAGCCATTAGTTATTGTTTATCGGAGCGCAAAAGTTTGGGACGAAAAGTTGGATGAAGTTGCCCCGGAGTAAAAACTATTAAAAGTGTATCGACGACTCATTTGAGCCATGGCCATTTTTTAGTCAAGCTTATCGAATTACACGGACTACGAAAGGAGGGAGTAGAGACCGGGAGTCGAATGATAACCATGTTTATGCCACTTTAATATTGCATTTCCTGCTACCTGCTGCCTGCGTCCTGCTCGTTTTGTTGCTTTTATTTCTACTAAGTGTGAGCCAACGACTGGAGCAAAGTGAAAGCCAAATCAATGACAAAGTGCAAGTCGAAAGGTTCAGTGGATGACGGCAAGTGCCAAGGATAAAGCATTTTGCATGCCAACTAACTGATCCAACAGAACCACTGTGTGAGTATGCACGGACACGGACACGACTCCTGCAGTTTGTCGATGACTGCTCCGACTCGGGCTCCTCCTCCCAAAAAAACTCTGAGAAGGCAAGGGAACAGGGTACTGGTCATGTCAACGGACGCAAAGTGTCCATGCTACGTGACTGACATTAAGTATTGGCATTGCCCTTCCGTGGCACTTCTTCCTGGCCATTCTCATTCCTTTTTCCATCTTTTCGCCTCCTCCACGTTTATTACTCGTGCAAAAATCATGCAAATGTCCTGGCCAAAGGATGCTGGGCCGACCAGCGTGGCTTATGGCAGATTTTGAGCAGAGCAAAGTGTCCTATCGTCTAATGGTAATGGGTCTTAAATGCGCCTTTCAACCTTGCCAGCTGCATGACACTGGCGGTGGATCGTCATCGTCGCATCCATATAGAAGAGGAAGGCCAACGTGAAAATAATGGGTCAAAACATAAAAGAGTAGCCGGGTTGGCCGAGAGGCACTCAATTTGAGTGCACTTGTTAACGGCGAATGCTCAAAAAAGGAAGTCGAAGGAATCTCCGAAATATGGTTGACATCATTTTGGAGTAACCCACGTTGAAAGTGGAGCTCATTTCCAGCTACCACTCGTCGGGTCACAAAAGAGAGTTAAGATCAGCGAAGATTTATGGGGAAAGTGACTGTGTGGCCAGGAAGGCAGTCAAAATTGTAATTATTTTATAAAGCAAGTAGTAAATAATTTGAAAATGTGAACTGCTCATGAGTATATATGTAAGTGACGATGAATCCAATCTAATCCCTAGTGCGAAAAGGGGAAGCAGTATCTAGGCATTACATATTTTCAAAGTGTATTGTCAAAGCAGTATGGAAAATAATCCTTATAAAACAGTGCCGCTCCTTGAATCTGCGCCAATCAGTTCGCCATCACGACCATTCGTCCTGCCATTACCATTTCAATTCCCTGCACAATTTCATTTACATTTTATTCTGCATTCTCAGTTTTTCCTTCTCGGATTCTACGCGATTCTCAATGAGGGAAAACAAATAATTTTCTTTCTTTCATTTGCAGCATTTGCACTCTGGAATTGAAGCGCTTTGCCTTTGTCGCTGGTTTCCCTTCCCCTTTCCTGCTCCGTTCCGCTCCATCTCTCATGCTTTCATTTGCCCTTGGCGGTCGCTCACGCTCAATGGTGGCCTGGACCTGGTCGCGAGTCGCTGGGATCGGGGAACTGGGTCTGCCGTTGGCATTAATATGCAAAGTATGATATGCAGTTGAGCTGCGATTTGTTGCACTCGATTGAGTTGGCTGCAAATTTGCATGCAGCAAATATTGAAACGCCAGCCACGTGCCACACCAGGCCAGAGACGAGGAGGACGAGGACTGCGGGAGCGAAGCAAAATATTTGCACTTCATTAATGTTGTGCCATGAGAGTGTCATCGAAGTTGGATTTGTCAATTCTAATCGTGTTATGATTTTTGCATTGTAAGTAGCAGTTGCCCCACCTCCTACCAACAGCTACAATTTGTGGCAAGCAGCTGAAAAGTTCATTTTACACTTGGTTAACCCCCATACACACATATTTCGTGGACCATTCGCGGTGCATTTCAATTAGAGCCGCTCTGCTCTCCATCCATCGCACGTGTGGCACATTGTCAGGGCTTGCATGTGGCATTGCCCTTAGCTCAGGATGGTTCCGGAAACGGTGGCAGCGGTGCGCGTGCCTTTCGCCAAGCGACACACGACACATGACCTGCGGGCAGCGGGCAGCGTCTGCGACAATTCCTACCTGTTGAGCATGCGGTGTCAAAGAGTTAACATGTTGATCTATCTCTCCCGCTGGCTGCTACACGAGTCGGAAAGCGGTACAGACGGAAGGACGGAGAGACGAAAAGCCGGAAAGGTGCAAAAACGCAATGAACTCGAAGAATATGTGTATGCTCGGCATCAATGAATTTGTTGAAATACTTTGCATACCCGGCTTAACCATGGATTTTCTCGCAATAAAAAATAAGAATGGAAAAGGTGAGCGAAGAAGCGAGTTCCTGATGCCAGCGTAAGAAATTTCATATGCAGAAATACAGTGCCGTCTCAAAACGGTGAAAATGCCATTGAGCAAAGGTTGGGCATACGGTGTTCTTTGCATTCTGCTGCCAGAGTTCACTGTAGATACTTATGCACACGAAGAACGTTAGGAACGTTTGAGCGAAGCGGGCGGAATTGCAAGCGTTCTAAGGACCAGGACCTGACCAAAAGGAAACGATAATTCATAAGCACAATAGGAGCTGCAGCCTGCAGGTGGAATGAGGTAGGCTGAGGGCACACACAGGATGCGCTTAGGTCGATCCACCCATACAAGTCTGCTCGTACTCGGGCTAACGTGTTAGGCTTGTGCAGGAAATTCATCCAGAACGTTGTGCAAGGTCCGTGTAAATCCTTTCTTCCTAATGTGTTTCTGCTGCAACAGAGCTCATTCAGGACGGGCCGAAAGCTAATAGGATGGGTACGAGCCCTGGTCCGGCCGAGAGATCAGTCCGCCGCTTATTCATGAATGAGTACGAGTACGCAGGCCGTCCAAGCCGTTAACAAGGGCCCAGGATCGAGGAAGCTGTCTAATCTGTGAGCGTGTTCCTTATGCTTTTGCAGCTTACCTTCGCATTTCCATTCGCATTCGCATTCGGATTCAGATTTTCATTTGCATTTGAATGCAATTTTAATTATACAACGCCTCTGGCAGGGTCCTGCAACCTGGCAGTGCCTCTATCTGGAACTGTATCTGTGTGGATGTGGATGTGTGGGTAGGTGTGTATGGGTGTATGAGTGTATGGGTGTATGGGTGCCCCGTTCGTTACCCTTATGTTTTATGCATGCAGCAACTGCGCGTTAACCATTGCCGTTTCCTTTACCGGTACCGATCCCGGTGCCGTTGGTGGTGCCGCTTCTGAGGGGACTCGACTCGACTCCGTATCGTTGTTATCCCGTTGACCTGCTTCCGTTTGTCCTTTGGCTCGATTGCCTTTGCAAATGCATGCAAATTTAAACAGTGATTTCTGGCCATTCAATTGACATACAATTTTCCACTCACTGCCAGGGACAGATACTCGTGGGTCCAGGCCCTGGCCGCATGCATATTTATGTAGCCGTGGGGGCTGGTGGGGCGTCTTTGGTGCGATAACTCCAAGTGGGAAGCGTAAGCGTTAATCAAACGCAAATCGAAAGGAAGAACTTTAAGCCCTCTCAATTTGTAACATTAACGAGGGGGAACGTTCTGAGTTGCTGCGGACACCGCAACTCTACAGTTATACCCGATACTAAGTCAGTATGGCTCTCCTCCGGCAGACGCCGCTAATATTAAACGACACGACAAAGAGTGCGTGCGAGAGAGACAGAAAATCAGTCTGAGCGTGACGTCGGGCGCTGCGTAGCCACTGCAAATTGATTTGTTCCTATTGGCTATAAAAATGATCTGATCTGATCCAGAT
Source organism: Drosophila miranda (assembly GCF_003369915.1). Taxonomy (NCBI): domain Eukaryota; kingdom Metazoa; phylum Arthropoda; class Insecta; order Diptera; family Drosophilidae; genus Drosophila; species Drosophila miranda. The sequence continues at coordinate 37,905,705 of NW_022881603.1, forward strand.
TCAGCAATCTGATAGATATAGTCATTATCTATGATTCTGCGTTTTTAGTTTTCTCGAATGTGCAATATTGTGGATGCAACAGATTTTCGTCCTTTGTGTGGGCGGAAGGGGGTGGGGCGAAATTTTGAGATACACGTTTTATAGTAAGATCTAACAGGAGTGCGGATACCAAATTTGGTTACTCTAGCCTTAATAGTCTCTGAGATTTTTGAATATCCCCAGATTTTCGTCCTTTGCGGGGGCGGAAGGCGGTGTGGCGAAATTTTGAAATATTTTTGTAGCAGTGACATATCACAGAAGTCTGGATCCAAAACATCGTTGCTCTAGCTCTTAAAGTCTTTGAGCACTAGGCGCTGAAGGGGACGGACAGACGGACAGACGGACGGACGGACAGACGGACGGACGGACAGACAGACAGGGCTCAATCGACTCGGCTATTGATGCTGATCAAGAATATATATACTTTATGGGGTCGGAAACGATTCCTTCTGGACGTTACACACATCCACTTTTACCACAAATCTAATATACCCCAATACTCATTTTGAGTATCGGGTATAAAAAGCTCATTTTGGACACCAGTTCCTTGGATACCCTTTCAGCTCCATTGCTGCTTCCATACATTTCTAAAATATATAGTGATCGAGGTCTGATGCAATCCATCCGAGCTATTAGCAAGCACAAATAGATATGAATCGCAAATACTTCAGTCTCTGGAAACCTGGAGCTTTGTCCGCGGCAAACATCTGCTCAAAGCCATGATACTTTCTGAAATGGCATGGAAAAGTAAGAGTAATATTTTAGCATTATAAAAATATACAAAAGTAAACTTCGCTAATTACATACACGTGCACATACGAGGGATTTGCTTGAGTGTGTGAGTGCGCAGGAGCGGAGAATGCTATAACTCGTTGTCGGACACAAGTACACACGCGGCACGATGCAAGGACAGCCGCCAGCCGCCTGGCAAGGTCACACTGGAGTGACGGCGCGACGAGGCAGTTTCCTGTGAATGGAATTAATTAATGGTCAGGATTTAGTTGTACTTTAAAGTATACATATTTTGGGAGAGGTGCGGAAACATTGGGTTCTGTTATTTCCATTTCTCTCGTACAATTCAGGCTTGGACAAATTTTTAATAATGAAAAGTTGAAATTTGAAATTGAAATTACCAATGCAATTTTATTAAAATCTTTGGCAATTCAACTTGTATAAACCGCAGAATATATATTCAGGAATATTCTGACTCCAATGAAGTAAGGGCTGATAAATGCCAAAGGGGGCGGAATTTTATAATTCTTTCACTCTGGCATTTCCTTTCCGGTGCCTGATTAATGATGATTCCAATGCATCGAATTTGCTGCGTAACTATGTGTATGTGTGTGTGTGTGTGTGATACCCCGTAATGAAATACAGAAATGGTATATTGTACCTATATCGCCCAGGTCTCTAGGATTCCTGTATTTTTAAGTGTTTCCATATACATATAATAGAACGAACGAGGGGGAACGTTGTGAGTTGCTGCGGACACCGCAACTCTACGGTTATACCCGATACTAAGACAGTATGGCTCTCCTCCGGCAGACGCCGCTAATATTAAACGACACGACAAAGAGTGCGTGCGAGAGAGACAGAAAATCAGTCTGAGCGTGACGTCGGGCGCTGCGTAGCCACTGCAAATTGATTTGTTCTTATTGGCTATAAAAATGATCTGATCTGATCCAGATTCAGCAATCTGATAGATATAGTCATTATCTATGATTCTGCGTTTTTAGTTTTCTCGAATGTGCAATATTGTGGATGCAACAGATTTTCGTCCTTTGTGTGGGCGGAAAGGGGTGGGGCGAAATTTTGAGATACACGTTTTATAGTAAGATCCAACAGGAGTGCGGATACCAAATTTGGTTACTCTAGCCTTAATAGTCTCTGAGATTTTTGAATATCCCCAGATTTTCGTCCTTTGCGGGGGCGGAAGGGGGTGTGGCGAAATTTTGAAACAAACTCGTCTCGGTCCGATATATTAGGAGTGTGGATACCAAATTTGGTTGCTCTAGCTTTTGTAGTCTCTGAGATCTTGGCCCTAATGTTTTACTCTAAGCAAAGCCGCCTATGCTACGTGTGTGTTAGAGAGAGACAGGGCGAGAAAAAATGAAATTGTTTTCTTGATGCTGGCTATAATAATAATACGATCCAATTCAGATTCCGCAGTCTTAAAGATATGGTCATTCTCTACAACTCTACGTTTTTTCATATGTTTAAAATTGTGGATGCCACAGGTTTTCGTTCTTTGTGGGGGCGGAAGTGGGCGGGGCGAAGTTTTGAAATATTTTTGTAGCAGTGACATATCACAGAAGTCTGGATCCAAAACATCGTTGCTCTAGCTCTTATAGTCTTTGAGCACTAGGCGCTGAAGGGGACGGACAGACGGACAGACGGACGGACGGACAGACAGACATGGCTCATCGACTCGGCTATTGTTGCTGATTAAGAATATATATACTTTATGGGGTCGGAAACGATTCCTTCTGGACGTTACACACATCCACTTTTACCACAAATCTAATATACCCCAATACTCATTTTGAGTATCGGGTATAAAAAGTTGGTGGAGGAGAAAACACTTGCTTGGTAGTTTTCTGCCAAAATTTGAAAATCAGTTCCCCCCCATGGAAGTGATGTCCTCGGGTTCCCCAGAGTTTGCAGGGTTTTCCCAGGGTGTGCAAAGCTCCGACCCGAGGCAGGAGCTATTCCTGCTTCCTGGTTGCTTGTTTTTTTTTTTTTTTTTTTGACATATATATATATTTTTTTGCTCTTCGCAAAGAATTACTTTTCTAGCATTTTTCTGTGGCTGTTAATGCTGCACAGTGCTGCTGTTGTTGGTGCCTTTCCTCTGTATTCATTATTTATACACAGGTCCTGGCAGTCAGATGCTTTTTGCGTTGTATCTGAGCTAATAAAAACGCAGCAGGAGCAGCAACAGTGGGTGCGGAGCAGCGGCAAAGTTGTATTTTCTAGTTGAATTGAATGCTTGCGGTTAGCTGTAGAGTCTTCTGCTGCACGTAGGAATTGCTTTTAGCCACTCCGACCTCCAACCTCCAACCTCCTACCTGCAGCTCGGCTCCGTTTTTTGCCTGGGCTGCCTCTCTCGCATGGCAAGTAGCAGAAAATTTGTCCTGTCCTCTGGTCAGCAGTGCGTTTAGACGCCGACCAGCACTAGGACTTGGACCACCAGCAGGAGCAGGAGAAGGAGCAGGACTATGTCCATGTCTAGATCTTGTGCAGCCAATGAATTGAATTGTTGCTTGTTATAAAGGTGGAGAAATTTAACTTTTCTTATGCCAGGGAGATAGCCTCGTTTAAGATAAGCATCTCCCCAACTCAATTTGACACCATTTGCTCCGCCAAATTTTGGCCAGAGCATTTGGTGGTGAAGGAACCTCAACTTTCTCTTCCTCAACTTCCCGTCTTGCTTCCACCTTTCCAAAAAACTAACTTCTCTTTTAGTAACCTATCAGAATGTAAGAGGCTTGCGTAGTAAGCTCAGCATTCTTTTCCGGGATAGTGTTGCATTTGCTTCCCACGTTATTGTGTTTACTGAAACCTGGTTAAAGCCGGACATTCTTAGTTCCGAGGGGTTGGCAGGTCGGTACACAACTTTTAGAAAGGACCGTTCGTCTCGACGTGCAGGGGGGGTTCTAATTCCTAGTGCCCATGTCACGACACGACTTTGTTGACGGCTTGCTTGACCTATCCCTGTCTCAAGTCAACCATGTGAAAAATTCCTTGGGTCGATTGCTTGATCTGTGCTTTGTATCGGATCCGACCATAGTGGTGTTAACCCGAGCCCTTCCGCTCACTATACCTGAAGACGCCTACCACCCTATTTTCGAGGTGTCGCTAGATATAGGACCAACTGTATTGGATCGGTCGAGTAGGCTGCCCGAACGTGTCCGCTGCTTTCGTAAAGCCGAGTTTGCGAAGCTTAATAACCTCATTAGGGATTTTTATTGGTCCGCTTTGTACTTTTGCACTGATATCATAAAAGGCACAAACATTTTTTACAATGCTCTTGGCACATTTTTCGATTCTTGTGTCCCGCTTTCTTGTCCGACTAGATCTGGAAAACCCCCTTGGTTTACCAAAGAGTTATCCAGTCTAAAAAACTTAAAATCAAGACTTTAAAAAAAATTTCAAGAAGTGGGTTCTCCTACTTCTCACTCTCGCTATGTATTAGCTCGGTCAAACTTTTCAGTTCTTAATGCTCAATGCTATAAGAACTACCTATCTCGATGCAGGATACGTTTTTCTCAGGACCCTAAACAGTTTTACAGCTTCGTAAACAGTAAGCGTAGAACGTCCGCACACCCATCCTCGCTATCATTTTGTAATACGTCGGCAAATAATGATCAGGCAATTGCCGATCTTTTTGCCCAATTCTTCCAAACCACCTATTCTGAGGAAAGCTACTCTGGTCATCCGTACCCATACGGTTTACCGAGGACGAACGGCATTTTTAGTCCCTTGTTAAATGAATGTTCCCTACTTCATGATCTTCGACTAGTTAAGCCGGTGTTTTCACCGGGTCCTGACGGGGTACCAGGTTGTGTACTCAGGTACTGCGTCGAGGCTCTGTGTGGACCTTTGCTTAAACTATTCAACCTGTCCATTGATTCTTCTTGCTTCCCCCGATCTGGAAGGAATCGTTTATAATTCCTCTCCATAAAAAAGGTAGCAAGTCTGATGCAAAAAATTATAGAGGTATAGCAAAGTTATCCGCTATTCCTAAAATGTTTGAGAAGGTTTTAACTCCGCACTTGCAACATCTCTGCAAGTCACTTATATCTCCAACTCAGCATGGATTTATAAGGCGGCGATCAACCACCACGAACTTGTTAGTGCTTACCTCTTTCATTATTAAAGGCTTTCAATGTAACTTACAGACGGATGTTATTTACACCGACTTTAGCAAAGCATTCGACTCTGTAAACCATTCCCTTTTAGCGCATAAACTTGACCTTTTAGGGTTTCCGCCCAACCTCCTGAGATGGATTTCTAGCTATCTTTGTTCTAGGTCTCAAAGAGTCCTCTTCAAAAACTCCCTCTCTTTACTAGTAAATGTTTCTTCGGGAGTACCACAAGGCAGCCATCTAGGCCCCTTACTCTTCACACTCTTTATTAATGACTTACCTTCAGTATTAACATACTCTCGAGTACTTATGTATGCGGATGATGTTAAACTCTGTGTCCAGTACAAGGACATTTCATTTCATTCTCGCTTGCAATCCGATCTCAATAACTTTCAGTCATGGTGTTGTGCAAACTTGTTACACCTTAATGCCTCGAAATGCAAAGTTATGACATTTCATCGTTCTAGCCCTTTGTTGGCTCCCTACACCCTATTTGGTGGTTCTCTTGAGAGAATTACCCTGGTGGATGATCTGGGTGTTATGTTAGACCCCAAGTTAAAGTTTTCCGAACACATTTCTACCATGGTAAATAAGGCCATGGGCGTGCTTGGGTTTATAAAGAGGTGGTCAAAGGAATTTGACGACTCCTATATAACAAAGACTCTCTTTACCTCGCTTGTTCGTCCGATCTTAGAATACGGCTCCTGTGTATGGTACCCTCAGTACAAAGTACACCAAACCGTATAGAATCAGTACAGAAAAACTGTTTACTCTTTGCTCTGCGGGGCCTTAACTGGGATGCGGGTGTAAGACTCCCATCTTACTCTAGTAGACTACTATTAGTAAACCTCCCATCCTTAGTTAACCGTAGAAAAATGCTTGGTGTGATATTTATGCACAACTTGATCAGGGGTGACATAGACAGCCCTGATCTGTTGAGCCGCATAAACTTTACGATTCCTATTAGACTGACTAGAAATTTTATTCCGTTGTTCCTTCCACTTTGTAGATCGAATTATTCCTTGCATGAACCGTTTAGGGTCTTATGCTCGGATTATAATTCCCTCTACCATATTATATCCACCACTAATTCTCTTCCTCTTATTAAATTATTAATCCTTACACACCTTTCTATTAATTAGTAACTGTAGTGGTATTTGTATTTTGATTGCATGCTTAGTTTCTTAGTAAGTTTAGTACTAATTTTCCTCGAATGTTAGTCTAATAGCTATCTTTCTTGCATGTTCGCGTTTGGTTCGGCTACGCACCGCTCGTCATGCGGCAGCGCCCCTCGGTCGGTTGGGCGGGAGGAGGGCTGCGTTTTGCCTGGGATCCGCGCGTAACAGCCTTCTGCTGGTGTCACACGGGCCATTTGACGGTGCAGTAACTGCATCGCCTCTTGAAAGATGCAGTCATTGCATGTCAACGTCCAAAGAAATACCCGATACTCAAAATGAGTATTGGGGTATATTAGATTTGTGGTAAAAGTGGATGTGTGTAACGTCCAGAAGGAATCGTTTCCGACCCCATAAAGTATATATATTCTTGATCAGCATCAATAGCCGAGTCGATTGAGACATGTCTGTCTGTCCGTCTGTCCGTCTGTCCGTCCGTCCGTCTGTCCGTCCCTATTAGCGCCTAGTGCTCAAAGACTATAAGAGCTAGAGCAACGATGTTTTGGATCCAGACTTCTGTGATATGTCACTGCTACAAAAATATTTCAAAACTTCGCCACGCCCACTTCCGAACCCACAAAAGACAAAAATCTGTGGCACCCACAATCGTAGAGAATGACCATATCTTTTAGACTGCAGAATTTGAATAAGATCATATTAATATTATAGCCAGCATCAAGAAAACAATTTCATTTTTTCTCGCCCTGTCTCTCTCTAACACACACGTAGCATAGCCGACTTTGCTTAGAGTAAAACATTAGCGCCTAGATCTCAAAGACTATAAAAGCTAGAGCAACCAAATTTGGTATCCACACTTCTAATATATCGGACCGAGACGAGTTTGTTTTAAAATTTCGCCACACCCCCTTCCGCCCCCACAAAGGACGAAAATCTGTTGCATCCACAATATTGAGGATACGAGAAAACTAAAAACGCAGAATCATAGATAATGATCATATCTATCAGATTGCTGAATCTGGATCAGATCAGATCATTTTTATAGCCAAAAGGAACAAATCAATTTGCACTGGCTACGCAGCCCCCGACGTCACGCTCAGACTGATTTTCTGTCTCTCTCGCACGCACTCTTTGTCGTGTCGTTCAATATTAGCGGCGTCTGCCGGAGGAGAGCCATACTGACTTAGTATCGGGTATAACTGTAGAGTTGCGGTGTCCGCTGCAACTCACAACGTTCCCCCTCGTTTTTATACCCGATACTCAAAATGAGTATTGGGGTATATTAGATTTGTGGTAAAAGTGGATGTGTGTAACGTCCAGAAGGAATCGTTTCCGACCCCATAAGGTATATATATTCTTGATCAGCATCAATAGCCGAGTCGATTGAGCCCTGTCTGTCTGTCCCTTCAGCGCCTAGTGCTCAAAGACTATAAGAGCTAGAGCAACGATGTTTTGGATCCAGACTTCTGTGACATGTCACTGCTACAAAAATATTTCAAAACTTCGCCCCGCCCACTTCCTCCCCCACAAAGGACGAAAATCTGTGGCATCCACATTTTTAAAGATACGATAAAACCAAAAACGTAGAGGATGACTATATGTTCTAGAGTGTAAAATCTCAACTAGATCGTATAATTATTATAGCCAGAATCAAGAAAACAATTTCATTCTTTTTCGCTCTGTCTCTCTCTAACACACAGGTTTCATGGTCGGCTTTGCCAATTGCAAAATATGAGTTCAAGGATATCAGAACCTATAAGAGCCAGAGCAACCAAATTTGGTATCCACACTCCTGTGATATCGGACCTTGACCGTTTCGTGTCCAAATTTCGCCACACCCCCTTCCGCCCCCGCAAAGGACGAAAATCTGGGGCATCCACAAATCTCAGAGACTATTAAGGCTAGAGTTACCAAATTTGGTATCCGCACTTCTGTTAGATCTCACTAGAAAACGCATATCTCAGAATTTCGCCCCACCCCCTTCCGCCCCCACAAAGGACGAAAATCTGTTGCATCCACAATATTGCACATTCGAGAAAACTAAAAACGCAGAATCATAGATAATGACCATATCTATCAGATTGCTGAATCTGGATCAGATCAGATCATTTTTATAGCCAATAGGAACAAATCAATTTGCAGTGGCTACGCAGCGCCCGACGTCACGCTCAGACTGATTTTCTGTCTCTCTCGCACGCACTCTTTGTCGTGTCGTTTAATATTAGCGGCGTCTGCCGAAGGAGAGCCATACTGACTTAGTATCGGGTATTACTGTAGAGTTGCGGTGTCCGCAGCAACTCACAACGTTCCCCCTCGTTTTGTTTCTGTTTATGCAAGCAGAGCATAAATTTCCCAGGCTTTCGTTTGCGGAAAATAAATTTTTTTGTATCTCCAGTCTCCAGCAGTTACTGCAGTTGCTGCAGTTGCTTTTATTATGTTTTATGTCCCTCCCAGAGATAGAAAGTACGAACGGGAGAGAAGGGGACCAGTTGACCGCAAAGTATAAATTGGAGTTTTGCTTTGTTCGAAAGTGTTTTCGAGTCAAAGGAATCTCTGAATGAAATTCTCAGCATAAAAGTGGCAAAGGAGAGCCATACTGACTTAGTATCGGGTATAACTGTAGAGTTGCGGTGTCCGCAGCAACTCACAACGTTCCCCCTCGTTTTGTTTCTGTTTATGCAAGCAGAGCATAAATTTCCCAGGCTTTCGTTTGCGGAAAATAAATTTTTTTGTATCTCCAGTCTCCAGCAGTTACTGCAGTTGCTGCAGTTGCTTTTATTATGTTTTATGTCCCTCCCAGAGATAGAAAGTACGAACGGGAGAGAAGGGGACCAGTTGACCGCAAAGTATGAATTGGAGTTTTGCTTTGTTCGAAAGTGTTTTCGAGTCAAAGGAATCTCTGAATGAAAGTCTCAGCATAAAAGTGGCAAAGGGAGACCAACTGTGAAGAGTCATCTGAGGTAATAGTCGAAAGCAATTATAATTTCGCAAGTAATCCTGATTGGCGGCCTGTCCGGGATGAATGGCTGTTTAAGGGTTCTGCATAATTAAACTTGCAACGGTTCACTTTCACTCTTTTGTGGGCTTAATGAGCAATTATAAGCAATCGCAAGGGGCAAACAAGCTGGTGTCCAATCACCAAGTGCCACCCAGCAGAGAAATCCGCCAAAATGAACACATTAATTGGCTACAATGGAGCCCAAAGTGGAGCCCACACCACAGGGAGAGTGGCGACAATTACGAATAGCTTTTGCCTCTGGCCCAGGTGCGATGGACCCCAGTGAACAGCCGCCTGGGGGTCCGTAATCGGAATTGCCGAAATCCCGGCTTCCGATTCTCCACGCCATTCCCCCAGTGCCATTCCTAGTCCCAGTCTGGCACATTAGGTCCATATGGGCGAATTTTCAAATTACAATTTTTTGGCAGATCGTTTTCCTGTATGCAGAAGCCCACTTCCGAGTAGAGGTAGAGTAGAGTAGAGAAGCAGTTAACAGCTGCAGTGAGAACAAAGGGTGGGTGGCGACAGCACTGGAGAATCAGGTGGTGAGTGCGAGGAATGGCAGCAGAATGAGAAGTTAATATGAGCGTGGAGTCTCTAGACTGCACAGATGTGAAACCAGCCAAACCGTTCGTAAAATAATCTTTGGAATTGCTAAGAACATCAATTAGATTAATCGAATATATACAGATAAATATTACGACAGAAGTGAAACAGTCAACCAACTGTTGGGGGATCTTACTTCTTGGGAGATCAACGCAAGATGGATCAGCAGAAGTAACAAACAAGCAGGGATTAAGGGATATTGGTTAAGACCAGTAATGGAGCACCATACAAAATCCGTAGGAGACACACAGGAGCACCATTGAAAACCTGTAACATCCACAGTGGAGCTCCAGCAAGTGCCCCCACCAGCAGCTGCAGCTGTGTCAGCTATTAGCATGAAAGGCATTTGAGCAACATTTAAATAAAATGCTTTTTATGTGCCATCAGGGACGGGTACCAGCTTTTTTGAACACACAGACACTCTTACATCCCGTTTGGCTCCACTTACAGTTGCCTTAGTTTCCTTGGGGCTAAGTGCCTGGCCCTGGCCCTGGCCCTGCCTCAAGCGCCTGCCTCTGCCCCTGACCCTGCCACTGCCCCTGCCTCTGCAACTGTTCTGCTCGCTTCTCCGGCACTTGCCTCGATTTGGGCCCAAAGCGAAAATGCTTTCGAATCAAGAATGTAATTTGTTTTGTGGCTGGCACACACGCACGCTCTCAGACACGCACACACACTCGCGCAGTTTTCAGGTTGCAGTAAAATAGGGATCCCGCACCCCACTCCACTACACTCCACTCCACTACTTTCCAGGACATCCATTCTGCATATGTGCTAGTGTTTGCTTACTTATGTTCGTGTCTGTACAAACACTCGAGAAACTGTACTATAAGGCGCTCTAATTAATTGTTAATGAGTCATTTGAACGGATTATTAGTGTTGTAAAGATTTGTAATGACGACTTAAACACACTCTTCCTGTCTGCCACTCCATTCTCCCTCTGCCTCTGTCTCTCTGACCTGTGAATTATTAAATTTACGTATAACTAATCCGATTTGAATTATTCATGTCCACCCGGATTCACCTACCTCCAACGATTAGCATGCGGAGCTTTGAATTGAATTAATTTAATTTAATTTAAATTGGAACTTTATCCACAAGGTATTACATTGTCATCATTATTTTAGAAATTTGTTGAAAGTTAACTAATACAACCTGTTCGGAGCAGAACCCAGCCGATTAGCTGCTTGCCAAATAGCACCTAATTCTTGGCCCTCAGCCGCTTATTTTGTTTGTTACTTATGTCTATGTCACTCATTTGTTTGTTAAAGCTTTGCGCTTGTTTGCCCTGCTAAACGCTCTCTGCCAGCTCGCTCTTCGCTATCTCCGCTTTGCGTCTGCCTACCGACGTCGGCCGAGCGAAGCTGCGCTTAGCGATCGGAGCGGCAATGTAAAGGGCAGGCAAGCCACACTTGCAATTTGGATGTCACGCATTAAAGAACATATCGTAATTTTATTTCTGCGCCGAGTTTTATTTAATTCGAAATAATTAGTCGGCCGATTGGGGATAAAAAACATTATCTCCACATAAAATTTGGTGACCCCGACGTGATCTCTGAGTTGCAGTGTCAATTAATAATCATTCGCGATCGACATTCGTTAGCCCTAGCAAATTTTCGGCGGCTAAGCACAATTCGGTGCTAAAACACACTTACATACACCTACATACACGCACTGCTGGCTATTAATTTCTCTGTCGCGACAATTCGGTCAGTGCAGTGCGGTAGGCAGTGCAGCGACCTCACTAATACACACAAGCGGAGTACAAAGCGGAATCGGACAGCTCGCACAGCCGCACAGCTAAAGGCATTAGCTGTAATCCCTTTGCTTTCGGTTCCCATGTTTATACGTATACAGGGTGTCTTTTTCGGTCGTGCTGAGAGACTCTTTTAAAACCTCAACATGGCAGCACCTGAGCCTACCAATGTCGCGAACGCAGCAATGCCGAGTGATGTAGATTTCTACAAGCACAAGGCCGAGTCCATCGCGCGCCAACTAAAGGCCATGGATCGCTTTCTTACCAAGGAAGAGCTTGCCGAGTTAGATGAGGCAGAACTTCAAGCTCGCTTAGAGCAAATCGAGCGAATGAATGCGGATTTCGATGCCGCTCAAACGAGCCTTGAAAGGCTGGATTTCCTGCAGTTAGCCCATGATGCCCGGCTGGACTTTTCGAATGTTTATGTCAAGGTTAGGTCCAGGCTGTCGCGGGAGTTGATGGCTGCTCGCACGGTAAATGTTGCCAATTCAACGGCTCGGCATACTCTCGAGGGGAATTCGTCGTTGTTCGCCTATAATAGTATAGGCCGTTCTCGAATGCCCGAGTTGCAGCTTCCGCGATTCGGTGGGAACTACATGGATTGGCCAGAATTCCACTCGATGTTCTCGACAATGGTGCACAAAGACCATCGTATACCAATCATCGAAAAATTCCAATATCTTCGTGGATGTCTAGATGGTGCTGCGCTGGATACGATTCGTTCCTTGGAACTTTCTGAGGAGAATTACGACAAGGCGTTGAATTTGCTAATGTTGCGATTCGATAATAAACTGTTACATTTTCAGGCACACGTCAAGGCTATTTTCGGGCTGCAAGGGGTGGAGAAGGGCTCGGCTATCGGCTTGCGCGCGCTCAGCGACAAAATCAATTCGCACTTGCGTGCACTTCAGACCTTGGCGACCCCGCAGGAGATATCCGATGGGTTGCTGATCTTCATCATAGGCACGAAACTGGACCACAAAACAAAGGAGAAATGGGAAGAGAACTTGCCGACGTCAGGATTGCCTCGGTGGTCAAGCATGGCCTCATTTCTGGAAGCGAGATGTCGGATGCTGGAGAATTTGGGATCAGCCATGGCAACAAGTCCTAGTCAACAGGTGGGAGAAGACAAACCTGTCACCCTTATCACCTCCAGTAACGACCATCCTAACCCCATATGTAACCATTGCAATTCCTCCGAGCATTACATATCTAGATGTCAGGCATTCCTGAATCTCTCTGCGTTTGAACGATACAAAGAAGCAAAGAAGAGCCGCTTGTGTTTGAACTGCCTCAACAAAGGCCATGAATTGCAGAGGTGCAGGTCAGGACTTTGCAGGCATTGCCAGGCCAAACATCACACGCTACTCCACATTCCATCGGGAACTGGTGCTTCATCTTCCTCTTCACCGGCCGAGGAATCGATCCAGCAAGAGGCCGCGACTGTGCTTCTAGCAAGCGGGTGTTCCAGCCCTCCCCCCTCGATCCAGAAATCTCAGCCTAGCCAGAACGTGTTGCTACCTACTGCCCTCGTCCATGTAACAGATCGTTATGGAGCACTTATCCCATGTCGTGCCATTTTGGATTCTGCATCACAGGCAAACTTTGTAACATCTAGACTTGCTGATCAGTTGCAGTTGGATCATCGCTCGTCTTATGTTCACATCTCTGGAATCGGAGATTCCATTCTACCTTCGAGCAAGTCTGTACATATAGTTGTACAATCCCAGGACGCAAGCTATCGAGCTTCCTTCGCTGCAATTGTCACCAACTCAATTACGGAAATGCAGCCTAACTTCGGCGTAGACGCAAAGGATTGGCCAATGCCGAATAATCTAAAACTAGCTGATCCTCATTTTTCCAAGCCCCAACGTATCGATCTGTTGATAGGTTCTGGTTTGTTCTTCGATTTAATGTGCGTCGGACAGATTCGACTATCAGCCCAATTGCCAACATTGCAGGAGACAAAACTTGGTTGGATAGTATCAGGAAGCATTGATAGCTCGGAGAATAAGCGTGCAGCTTTAGCCGCTTTTGAAAATTCCTCGTGCATCTCTATTGACGATTTTCGACCCACAACGCTGGAGTACCAAAACTTAGAGCAGCAATGCAGGAAGCAGCTGCTCGAGTGCCAGGTGCAAGTGGAAAAACTGCGATCGGAGAATCAGGAACTGCAGCGCGAACTTTTCCATATATTAAAAACCTACATATCCACGCTAAATGAAATTCAACTTTCAACAATTTCTACATTGCCAAATTTCCTGCCATTCTATACAATTACAGAGGTTCCCGATGATCAAGACGTAATCACGACAAGCCGCCTTCGTAAAGAACCGCCGATTGCTGCGTTCGACGATCATCCCAGCGTAGCCGCCAGCTGCGCCCAAGCAAGCATCTTCAAGAGGGCCGTTGGAAAAATAGCGGTTCTGCCCCTTCAGGATGGATCTGTTGAAAGCCTTTGCCTTCCAACGGGGGGTGAATGTTCGGAGCAGAACCCAGCCGATTAGCTGCTTGCCAAATAGCACCTAATTCTTGGCCCTCAGCCGCTTATTTTGTTTGTTACTTATGTCTATGTCACTCATTTGTTTGTTAAAGCTTTGCGCTTGCTTGCCCTGCTAAACGCTCTCTGCCAGCTCGCTCTTCGCTATCTCCGCTTTGCGTCTGCCTACCGACGTCGGCCGAGCGAAGCTGCGCTTAGCGATCGGAGCGGCAATGTAAAGGGCAGGCAAGCCACACTTGCCATTTGGATGTCATGCATTAAAGAACATATCGTAATTTTATTTCTGCGCCGAGTTTTATTTAATTCGAAATAATTAGTCGGCCGATTGGGGATAAAGAACATTATCTCCACACAACCAATTGACATACAATTTCATTAACTTTGATGTGATACCCTGTTAAAATCAGCTAAATTAATTTTTTCTTTAGTTATCTTTTACTATTACCTCCTATAATTAGGTAACGGCAGTAAATGTTGTCACATTTAAAAACATGTAAAATTGACACTGTAGTGTACCAGAGTTTAAATATATAGTTAAATATCCGCAACTCGATTTTAAGTTTTTTAAAAAAGACTTTTATTTTACAACTTAAATATCTTTATGTCACAAGATTTAAATGAATTCCCCGACTTGACTTTGGGTCTGCTTGTCTCAAACGGAACTGATCTCTCTGCTGCTGGCTAGTTTCCATGAGCCCTTCTCTTGGAACTCCCGACTCTGGCTTCATCTGCATCTGGCTGCATCTTCGTGTCGGTGGCGTACGTGCCTGGATCGATATTTGGGGATGCGTCGGCTTTGATGAAAGGCATCCACTGCTGGCGATCGGTGTTGAATTACATGACGGAGCTAGGAATGTGATACTCCTTGGTTTTATGTCTAGCTTTGATTGGTCCTCATGAGTGGCGTGATTCTAAAGAATCGATTTCTCGAGATTGGCGTGATTCTAATGTTGATGAAACAATGTGGTCCATTGTTTATATTATGGGGGGCCCTAGCTTGGAGTATGGGAAGAAACAGTTATTGATTCTTGAGTGGGGTCCTGTTACTTGTGTGGATGGGGTGGATGAATTGTACATAAACATAATGTGTATGGGATGTGGGGAATTATGGATATGTCACTATATATATATGTAAATGTTGAAATTTGAAGTGTAACTATAATATGATCTGTCTGGCAACGCTAATTAACATAATGTACATGAACAGCGAGAGCCTCTGTTATCTCTCGTCTCTCCTATTCGTATGTTAGTACATACATATGTACACATGTCATCTCTATAGTTCTGAATAAACCACTTATGAGCACAGACGCGTCGTTCTCTATTTAATACATGACAAAAGGCGCAATTCACAATAGGTTATGGGCCCAGATCACCGAAAGATCGGGCGTGTATTAAAGACAATTAAAAAACCGTGGTAGAACTGGAAGTTAATATTTTGTTTGATGCAATTGCAAATAAATCGTGCACCAGTGGAATTGGCGTGTAGCAATTAAAACAAAATGAGTGTGTCTCTGCAAATTGAAAAATTGGGGGAAGACAATTACGATGTGTGGTCTATGTCCATGCGTAGTGTATTGATCACAACGGATTTGTGGACATATGTAAGTGGTAAAACCGAAAGGCCACAGGAGGAAGCAGCAGGAACACAGGAACACTTGGCACAGTGGGACAAGGCTGATCAAAAGGCGTTGGCATGTATTATATTAAATGTAAAAGCAACGCAGTTGATGCACATAAAGTCGTGCACAACGTCGAAGCAGGCGTGGCAAAAATTACGCGATGTACATGGGTCAGTGGGACCAGTGCGAAAGGTACAGTTATACCAAAAACTTTTGCGGCAAAATATGCAAAACGGTGATAACGTGGTACAATATGTAAATTCTTTCGTGGAAATTACTGAAAAGTTAGCCGAGCTAAATATCGACATTCAAGACGAGCTAAAAGTAATAATGTTGTTGTCGAGCTTGTCCAGCGGTTGGGAAAATTTCGTCGTGGCGATAGAAACACGCGACAGTCTGCCGTCGTTCGAAACGGTAAAAGTAAAAATACTTGAAGAAGGAGCACGTAAAGACGAAAGAGACGATCGTGAGCTTGCTGTACACGCAGTGTACGCACACACACAGACTCAAAGAAACGGTGCGCGTTCGAAGAATTACGGCGCCAGTCGAAAAGACAGCAAACGAGACGGCCCGAAATCCAACGAGCATCGCGAGTTTCGAGGAAAATGCTACAAATGTAAACAAAGCGGGCACCGCGCATCCGAGTGCAAAAGCAACAAAGATAATACGAAAGAGTGCGTAAGGGATGAAAAATCAAACTGTTTAATGCACAGCTGCGTTGTTAAGCAGCGAAAAAATTCTTGGTGTATCGACAGTGGGGCAACATCGCATATGTGTTGTAATAAAAATTTGTTTGAAACCTTTAATAAGTAAAACACAACCATTATGTTGGCTGCAGAAAAGTATATTGAGTCCCTAGGTATTGGAACTGTAAAAATTAAATCAAATGAAACAAATATAGAATTGCGAAACGTGTTGTATGTGTCGGATTTAAAAATGAATTTTTTGTCGGTGAGCAAAGCAGCCGAGTTCGGGAATGTCACTACATTCGGAAATTCAGAAGCTTTAGTGCGAAATAAACATGGACATATAATGTTGCGAGCGGTACAAGAAAACAATTTATACGTGTATGGAGTGGAAAAAACCACTGATGCATTTGATATCCGATATATCTCTTGCAAAAAAATGGCATAGCCGCTACGGGCATTTAAATTTTCAAAATTTAAAGAATCTTTGTGAGAAAGAACGTGTAATCGGGATGCAAATTAAAAACGTATCCGTAAACACAAATTGCGACACATGCAATAAGGCTAAAATATGTGCATTGCCGTTCCCACAAAAGGCAGAACGTGTTACGAAAAGTGTTCTCGAATTGATCCATACCGACGTATGCGGACCTATGAATGTTAAATCTCTGGCTGGAAACCGTTATTTTGTTACATTTATAGACGATTACTCGCGAAAAATTCACGTATATTTTATGCGCGCCAAAAATGAAGTTTTTGAGAAATTTAAAATGTATAAAAGTTATGTTGAGTGCCAAACCGAAAAAACAATCAAAGCCTTGCGAAGCGATAACGGTACTGAGTACATAAACAATGAATTTACAAATTTTTTAAATGCGTGCGGAATAAAAAGAGAACTAACGGTGCCTTACACACCTCAGCAAAACGGCGTTGCTGAGCGCGCAAATCGTACAATCGTTGAAATGGCTAGGAGTATGTTAATTCATGCAAATTTAAAAGAATTTTTGTGGGCTGAAGCCGTTCAAACTGCAGTATATTTGAGAAATAGATGTCCGACCAGAGCGTTAAATGGATGCACCCCCTTCGAGGCTTGGAACAAGCGCAAGCCGTCGGTAAACCATCTGAAAATATTTGGTTCACGCGCATTTGAACTGGAAAAAACCAAAAAAGGCAAATTCGTTGCAAAAGGAAAGGAGTACATTTTTGTTGGCTACTCTTTTGCAGCAAAAGCATATCGTTTATATGACCAAGAAAAGCGAATGATAGTGGAACGCCGAGACGTCAAAATTGTGGAGGGTGAGTTCGTCAAGGAAGTAAATGATATTTACGAAAATGGAGATCAGACTGAGGATCTTGCAAAAATCATCATACGCTTTGAAATAAACGAAGAACCTGTGCAGGTACAAACTGTTGTTGAGCCCGAAGACGAAACGATTAGCAACATTGACAACAGCGATGATGATGAGGAGGAGTACTTCGTAAGTGCAAGCGATCCAGAACAGAGCCGCAGCTCAGATGAAGAAGACATCCCACAAATACGTGGCCCAGGAAGGCCAAAAATCATTCGTACTGGTCAACCTGGCAGACCAAAGAAGCAGTACAATGTCCTCAACAATCTTAGCTGATCCGATGACATTGAGACTCCACGGACCGTTGCAGAGGCGTTGCAAAGCCACGATGCAGAAGAATGGAAAAAATCTATGCGAAAGGAATTCGATGCACTCGTGTCAAATAATACATGGACTCCTGTCAATCTTTTCAGAATCAAACGCAACCAAAACGGTGACATTGAAAGGTTTAAGTCGAGACTTGTGGCACAAGGATGTGGCCAGCAGTTTGGCGTAAACTACTGGGAGACATATTCTCCAGTGATACGTTATGAGACAATCCGAATGTTATTTGCGATTGCTGCAGAAAAGCAGTTACACATGCATCAGGTGGATATCTCTAACGCGTATCTCAACGGTAAACTCCAAGAAGTCGTCTATATGAAGCAACCCGTAGGCTTTATAGATGAGCAGAACCCCCACAAGGTACTCAAACTTCAAAAGGCTATCTATGGGCTGAAGCAGTCTGGACGTGTCTGGAATGACACATTGTACGAGGTGCTGGTTAACATGGGCTTTAAAAAAAGTCAACACGAGCCATGTCTATACGTCAAACAGCATCAACAAGGCTTCAGTTATATAGCAGTTTACGTCGACGACCTGATAATCATCTGTCCAAAAGAGATGGACGTCAGCGCGATCAAGCAAAATATCGCATCCGTATTTGAGATGAAAGATGGAGGTCAGCTCAACTTTTTCCTAGGCATGGATATTCATCGAGAAGGCAAACAAGGCGCCCTCAAGTTATGCCAGAAGAGGTATATTGAAAGCGTTTTGAATACTTTCGGTATGCAGGATTGCCGTCCAGTCGCAACACCACTTGACCCAGGTTTTCACGTTGGTTGTAAAGATGAAGAATGTGTAAAGGTAAATAAGACATATTATCAATCACTAATTGGTTCGCTCATGTACTTAGCAGTTTTGAGCCGACCCGACATTCTTCATGCTGTGAGCAAACTATCACAGCGAAACCAAGACGCTCATGTGGAGCACGAAACTGCAGCTAAGCATGTGTTGCGCTATTTACGAGGCACAATGAATATGAGCATCATCTACCAAAAGTCTGGAGAGCCAGTAAAAGGGTTCGCCGATGCTGATTGGGCAAATGACAAGCTGGACCGAAAATCATATTCCGGATACGTTTTCTTCCTAGCTGGTAGTGCGTTTTCGTGGACATCAGCCAAGCAGAGCGTCGTCGCCATGTGCAGCACCGAAGCAGAGTATGTGGCGCTATCAACAGCCGCTAGAGAAGCAGTATATCTACAAGGTCTGTTGCAAGAGATTGGATACTCAAATCAAGGGCCAATGACTATCTATGGTGACAACCTCAGTGCGCATCATATTGCGAAAAATCCTATTCACCATAAACGCACAAAGCATATAGATTTAAAATATCATTTTGTTAGAGACAAAGTAGAAAGTAAAGAGATAAAACTTGAATATGTATCCACACAGAAAAACGTTGCCGATGTATTAACCAAAAGTTTATATAAGCAAAAGCATTATAGATTTGTAAAATCGCTTGGATTAATTGATTAATACATTGTAATCACAAAATATTATGCTTAAGCAAAAGTGTTGAAATTTGAAGTGTAACCATAATATGATCTGTCTGGCAACGCTAATTAACATAATGTATATGAACAGCGAGAGCCTCTGTTATCTCTCGTCTCTCCTATTCTTATGTAAGTACATATGTACACATGTCATCTCTTCAGTTCTGAATAAACCACTTATGAGCACAGACGCGTCGTTCTCTATTAAATACATGACAAAAGGCGCAATTCACAATAGTAAACAGATATATAGGTCCTTGATATCAGCAGATGACTATGACTGAACTTAAGGACGGCGTACAAATAGGGTTGGTCGTGTGCACTCTTGCTAGGCTCGGGTCTAGCTCGCCGGATGGTCGGGGTTCTTCCTCACCTAATTGTACTATCAGTAGTTATTATATAGGCATTTTGCCTAAATTGTAGAGAAAGTAGAAAGGTTCAAGGGCATCGAAACCGTTTTTCAGGAAAAACTTAAAAAATACCTCTAAACTATCACATTAGATTCATTGCAAAGGGATGACCTACCTGTTTGAGGGTTGTTTGAATCGCAACACGGGACCAATCGTAAAAACAGGTTCATTGACAGTAAGAGGGAGGAGAGAGAATATAAATCTTTGGACGTTGACATGCAATGACTGCATCTTTCAAGAGGCGATGCAGTTACTGCACCGTCAAGTGGCCCGTGTGACACCAGCAGAAGGCTGTTACGCGCGGATGCCAGGCAAAACGCAGCCCTCCTCCCGCCCAACCGACCGCATGACGCGCGGTGCGTAGCCGAACCAAACTCGAACATGCAAGAAAGATATCTATTAGACTAACATTCGAGGAACATTAGTACTAAACTTACTAGGAAACTAAGCATGCAATCAAAATACAAATACCACTACAGTTACTAATTAATAGAAAGGTGTGTAAGGATTAATAATTTAATAAGAGGAAGAGAATTAGTGGTGGATATAATATGGTAGAGGGAATTATAATCCGAGCACAAGACCCTAAACGGTTCATGCAAGGAATAATTCGATCTACAAAGTGGAAGGAACAACGGTATAAAATTTCTAGTCAGTCTAATAGGAATCGTGAAGTTTATGCTGCTCAACAGATCAGGGCTGTCTATGTCACCCCTGATCAAGTTGTGCATAAATATCACACCAAGCATTTTTCTACGGTTAACTAAGGATGGGAGGTTTACTAATAGTAGTCTACTAGAGTAAGATGGGAGCTAAGGCCCCGCAGAGCAAAGAGTAAAAAGTTTTTCTGTACTGATTCTATACGGTCCTGGTGTACTTTTTACTGAGGGCACCATACACAGGAGCCGTATTCTAAGATCGGACGAACAAGCGAGGTCCTTTGACCACCTCTTTATAAACCCAAGCACGCCCATGGCCTTATTTACCATGGTAGAAATGTGTTCGGAAAACTTTAACTTGGGGTCTAACATAACACCCAGATCATCCACCAGGGTAATTCTCTCAAGAAAACCACCAAATAGGGTGTAGGGAGCCAACAAAGGCCTAGAACGATGAAATGTCATAACTTTGCATTTCGAGGCATTAAGGTGTAACAAGATTGCACAACACCATGACTGAAAGTTATTGAGATCGGATTGCAAGCGAGAATGAAATGAAATGTCCTTGTACTGGACACAGAGTTTAACATCATCCGCATACATAAGTACTCGAGAGTATGTTAATACTGAAGGTAAGTCATTAATAAAGAGTATTCAGCCTAAATGGCTGCCTTGTGGTACTCCCGAAGAAACCTTTACTGGTAAAGAGAGGGAGTTTTTGAAGAGGACTCTTTGAGACCTAGAACAAAGATAGCTAGAAATCCATCTCAGGAGGTTGGGCGGAAACCCTAAAAGGTCAAGTTTATGCGCTAAAAGGGAATGGTTTACAGAGTCGAATGCTTTACTAAAGTCGGTGTAAATAACATCCGTCTGTAAGTTACATTGAAAGCCTTTAATAATGAAAGAGGTAAACTCTAACAAGTTCGTGGTGGTTGATCGCCGCCTTATAAATCCATGCTGAGTTGGAGATATAAGTGACTTGCAGAGATGTTGCAAGTGCGGAGTTAAAACCTTCTCAAACATTTTAGGAATAGCGGATAACTTTGCTATACCTCTATAATTTTTTGCATCAGACTTGCTACCTTTTTTATGGAGAGGAATTATAAACGATTCCTTCCAGATCGGGGGAAGCAAGAAGAATCAATGGACAGGGTGAATAGTTTAAGCAAAGGTCCACACAGAGCCTCGGCGCAGTACCTGAGTACACAACCTGGAACCCCGTCTGGACCCGGTGAAAACACCGGCTTAACTAGTCGAAGATCATGAAGTAGGGAACATTCATTTAACAAGGGACTGAAAATGCCGTTCGACCTCGGTAAACCGTATGGGTACGGATGACCAGAGTAGCTTTCCTCAGAATAGGTGGTTTGGAAGAATTGGGCAAAAAGATTTATTTGCCGACGTATTACAAAATGATAGCGAGGATGGGTGTGCGGACGTTCTACGCTAACTGTTTACGAAGCTGTAAAACTGTTTAGGGTCCTGAGAAAAACGTATCCTGCATCGAGATAGGTAGTTCTTATAGCATTGAGTATTAAGAACTGAAAAGTTTGACCGAGCTAATACATAGCGAGAGTGAGAAGTAGGAGAACCCACTTCTTGAAATTTTTTATAAAGTCTTGATTTTAAGTTTTTTAGACTGGATAACTCTTTGGTAAACCAAGGGGGTTTTCCAGATCTAGTCGGACAAGAAAGCGGGACACAAGAATCGAAAAAAGTGCCAAGAGCATTGTAAAAAATGTTTGTGCCTTTTATGATATCAGTGCACAAGTACAAAGCGGACCAATCAAAATCCCTAATGAGGTTATTAAGCTTCGCAAACTCGGCTTTACGAAAGCAGCGGACACGTTCGGGCAGCCTACTCGACCGATCCAATACAGTTGGTCCTATATCTAGCGACACCTCGAAAGTAGGGTGGTAGGCGTCTTCAGGTATAGTGAGCGGAAGGGCTCGGGTTAACAACACTATGGTCGGATCCGATACAAAGCACAGATCAAGCAATCGACCCAAGGAATTTTTCACATGGTTGACTTGAGACAGGGATAGGTCAAGCAAGCCGTCAACAAAGTCATGTCGTGACATGGGCACTAGGATACTAGACTCGTTTACCGAAGACCAAACAGTTCCTGGCAAGTTGAAGTCACCAAGAACTATCATACGATCTTTATCAGATAGCGAGGAAGAAACAGCGGTCAAAGCGGACAAGTGCTGCTCATAAATTGAAATATCCGAAGAAGGTGGGATACACGAGCAAGTAATGAATATAGCGAAAGCGGGAAGAATCAGTTTTACACACATGAATTCCAGTTCCTGTTGAACTTGGACTGTGAAGTGTTACGACGTGAAGTAAGAGTCCACTGCAATTAGAACCCCCCCTGCACGTCGAGACGAACGGTCCTTTCTAAAAGTTGTGTACCGACCTGCCAAAATCTCGGAACTAAGAATGTCCGGCTTTAACCAGGTTTCAGTAAACACAATAACGTGGGAAGCAAATGCAACACTATCCCGGAAAAGAATGCTGAGCTTACTACGCAAGCCTCTTACATTCTGATAGGTTACTAAAAGAGAAGTTAGTTTTTTGGAAAGGTGGAAGCAAGACGGGAAGTTGAGGAAGAGGAAGTTTAGGTTGAGGGTGGCACACTGGAAAGATTTGGAAGGGATATGGGGGCCTATTCTTTTTCTTAGCCTTAAACTCCTTCACCACCAAATGCTCCGGCCAAAATTTGTCGGAGCAAATGGTGTCAAATTGAGTTGGGGAGATGCTTATCTTAAACGAGGCTATCTCCCTGGCATAAGAGAAGTTAAATTTCTCCACCTTTAAAGCCACGGCTTTTATTTTGCTTTGAATAAAAGCAATTACATCATTAGATGTGAGGTCAGGGGCCAGCCGTGAAACAAAAACTTGTCGTTTTGGTGGGACTCCCACCAGTGGTTTAGTCACCACAGGCCTAGTACCTGTGGTGGCAATATCCGGAGGTCCGGAACGTCTATTTACTGGTGGGATCGGGATAGACGGGACAACTAGCGAACTTGCGGACACCACGGACACGGACGCTGCAGACGTACTTGGCTGCACATTCTCCGAGGCGATGAATTCGGCTACCGAATCTGCATCGCCAGCAGCTGTCGTTGCCCTTGGAGTGGCAAACGAGATCAACTGCTGCACACTTGGAGTGGTCGGAGTCAGTTTTTCGGCGGCGCACGGCTGAGTGACGGTTGGCAATTGCAGATCCCGCGGAGTGACCTTTTTGCGCCTCGGAGACTCATTCAGCAGTTTTAAACCGCTAAACTGAGCCTCCATGGCTAGGAGCCGATCGTATTGGTTTTTAAAACCAACGGTCAGCTCCTTAAAGCCACTCCGCGTCTGCCTCATGAAAGCCACCATGTCTTTCTCCACCGCACGGCATGCCTCGCAACTGTAATGCAAGCCATTACGTTTGGCTATAGCATCACTCACGAGGCCAGAAAATCCAGCGCATTTTGCGTGCACTACGCTGTCGCAGAGCCAGCAGGGGACATTCGGCTGATCGTGGGTGATCTGCTTCTTACAGCTTTTTTTGGCACAGACCACAGCGTATTCCATTTTATTATTTATTTATATACTATTATTTGCAAAACAAATTGGAATCAGACCAATGTGCCAGACAACGCTCAAAGCGGAATTGGTAAAAAAAGAGAGCAGAGTGGAGAGCGGTTATAGCGAGAGCTACTAAGCAGAGAGCGCTATTGCTCAGAAAGTTTAAAGAGCGAGAGAGAAAGAACAGTTATTGAAGTTGAGGTGATAGCGAGAGAGTGATAAAACAACAAAAGCTACCAGACGAGAGCGGACTGCAATGCAATGTAATGCGTACTCACTCACTGCAACAACACAAACACAAGCACAAGCCGACGCCGAAAAATAAAAAGTTAAATAATGTTTTAACACAAATCAAAAGGCATGCACTCGCGTAAATGAATAGGTTTCCAGATTGCTGTCTGGTTAGAAAGTATAATTAGAATTTAGTTAGGAAAACACCGGCTGTTTATTCAAAACAAAAGGAAAAAATGCGGAGCGCAAAACAAAAACACGTCTGATCTCTACGAATGATAATCGGAAGATAATAAGAATATAAATGAGCGAAGGATCGATTTGAGAGTATTTTACATGGTTGAGAAACATGATTGAGATCGAAGTTAGTTCACATTATCACCGATAGGTGGCGCCACCAAGTAGTAAGGATACGGGACGCTCGCATTTTATACTGAATTACCAAATTCGCAGCATGCTGCAGCAGCATATGATTAAGCATTTGCAGCTTGAAAGCATGTTGATTGTAAGTGTGCATCATATTGCTATGTTATTACGTGATCATGTTAAATAAATACTTATAAGATATTTTATTAACATTGAATTGGGAAACAATTTCTGCTATGTAATTAACTGGTCAAGTTAAATAAATACTTATAGGATATTTTATAAACATTGAATTGGGAAAACAAATGTGTGTAGTTTCTGAAATTTACATCCTATAGAAAACATAGGTTGGAAAACTGGGTTTCTAGATGTCCGTATAGAGGGTTGAATGGTAAGAGAACACAAATTAATGGAGATACAATATATAGGAGCACACAGAGAATAAAATTATAATATGAAGACATAAAAATTAATTAATGATACTTATAGTAAATATACGGCCGTCCCTTATCCTTACTACTTGGTGGCGCCACCTATCGGTGATAATGTGAACTAACTTCGATCTCAATCCTGTTTCTCAACCATGTAAAATCCTCTCAAATCGATCCTTCGCTCATTTATATTCTCTCTCCTCCCTCTTACTGTCAATGAACCTGTTTTTACGATTGGTCCCGTGTTGCGATTCAAACAACCCTCAAACAGGTAGGTCATCCCTTTGCAATGAATCTAATGTGATAGTTTACAGGTATTTTTTAAGTGTTTCCTGAAAAACGGTTTCGATGCCCTTGAACCTTTCTACTTTCTCTATAATTTATATTCCTCCTTTGTGTACCTAACACTGTCCCATAGCAAAATGCCTATATAATAACTACTCACAGCTAACAGCTAGTACATAAACTAGTAATCTTTCAACAACGATGGATGACCTTGAAATCATTTTTATCGATTCCCAACCGGAATCAACCATAAATCTGGACTCTCAGCCGAGCTCCGTAGACCTGTCCTTGATTTTTGGGGTTAAGACCCAAACCTATCTCGAGAGCAATTTGACCTGGTTAAGTGACATTAAATGGGATGATGACGACGATGACCCATGGAATGCAACGTCTAATAATGATAATCCAGCATACATTTTCCCGGATGATGACAACATTTTCGATTTAGTAGATAATCAGGATGATGATAAAAGATCTCAACTCCAGGAACTACCTCGGGACGAAGATGATGATGACTTAATTGCTGCGGTAAAATTATCTGATGCGAAATTTTAATAATACGAATACATATTTATATAATAAGAATATTTTATGTATTTTTCTAAAAATAGTATATACATATGTACATATATAATAAATATAACACATTTAACCACTATTTATTTAAAATTTTTTCTGTTTTACTTTTGATTGGTTGAATTTCATTTCTTCTTATTACAAGAGAATCATAGGATTCGTTTGAAACAGGTTTCTTCCAAGTGAGGATTACACAAAAAGAATAAGTGGATTTCAGGTAGAATACTGATGCTTTTGAATGAATTTATTGAGTCATTTTCACATCATATTATACTTAGTTGGTAAATTTATGTAACGGTATTTATATTTAAAAACGGACAGATTTTTTCATTTTTGAATATTTATTTTATATTTTTCGCTTTAATTCCATGTTATGCTTAAATAAAATATGCATATTCTCTCCTGGACATAAGTAACATCGATAAAATGATGATTTTGATTTTGAATAACTAAAGTTGTGGATTTTTAAGGTGTGTTTTTTCAGTTCATTGCGGGAACTAAAAGATGTTTTTAAATAACACAACTCGCAATGAAATGTCCTCATTTCGAAGTAAAAGTGAACTAACCTATCTCAGTAACTTACAGTTCTTATATAGGAAGTGATCAGCATATAAACAAAAATTCTATCCATTTTGTTCTGTTTATATAATTTTTTCATGTTGACGGTTATATAAGACCGAAAATGTAAATATAATATTTGAACCAATATACAGCAGTGTATCCATAATTCATCCCTTATTACTCAACAACCAATCAGACTTAAGACATCTGGCCATTACAGCTTTAAAACCATTTACTTATTATCACTCAACTACCAATCTGCTCAGATCACATTTAAATAAAATTGACTTAATGAGAGTATAAAAGATCATGCAATCTTTCAAATAATTTAGTATAAAATCATTAGTAGTTTGAATAGTTTCTATTACTATAATGGTATGTAAGAATATTTAAATCTCTATATAGAAAATGATAAGCACTTAATCAAATATATACCTAGGCTTTCCTAGAATTACTTAACGAGACAAAGCCGGCGGTTGGATACACCAAGGTTGAGGACCTGTGCATAGGATTTGAGTACAAGATCAATGGATGTAAAATCAAAAAAACATAATTTGGAAATAAAGTAGTCCTTTATTTAACTGATAAGGACAACGAACCGCTTTGGATATTTTTATCTAAAAGTTATGTAACCAAATTTTCCACAAAAACGACCTTTAAGATGTTGAAGGAGCATGGAATCTCACATCTTATATATAAAGGAAAAGAGATGAATAGATATAGCACTGCCCATTTCCAATTTATATGTAAAGAGTAAATAAAGATTTCCCATTATATATATATGTAAGAGAAGAAGAGACAACTATACATGTAAAGACAAAAATAAAGAAAAAGGTTAAGAATATACATATGTAAAAAAGAGATGGCTAGATATAGTACTTATCATTTCCAATACATGGGTAAAGAAAAATATAAGGGAAACAGAGCAAAAACGTGGATATAAAGAGTCCTGCTCTTTGAATCATTATCAGTAATAGAGTCAAGAAGTCAGCTGCAAGATGCGTGCCACAATTTGCTGTGGCCGCGCAGCGCCCGACGTCACGCTCAGACTGATTTTCTGTCTCTCTCGCACGCACTCTTTGTCGTGTCGTTTAATATTAGCGGCGTCTGCCGGAGGGGAGCCATACTGACTTAGTATCGGGTATAACTGAAGAGTTGCGGTGTCCGCAGCAACTCACAACGTTCCCCCTCGTTTTATTTTGATAGTAACACAATTCTTGACGTATTTTAATCCATTTATTAAAGTCACTAGGTTTTTTATCATTTAAAATAGGCAAAAACGTTATATTTATTAAATCGTTTTTCTGGGCATTATTTACCAATTTTTGATATGCATTCGGATGCATTAAAATAACTTAGGTTAATTGATGCTTATTTTTAAGCATTGTTCAATATTTTTCCAAAAATTCCCGAAAGCAATGAACTTATTAAAACAGGTAAAAATCCTCCTTTTTGGATGAGAACTTTTCTCTTAGAATTTATTGACCGTTTTGGACATGAAATAAGACGTAATGCATTTTATACTTTTTTAGAGCATATATGTAGGAAACGAAGGAAAGAGAGAGACACGAAGCGGTCGGGTTTTCGTCGTGTCGTCGGGATAGAGCAGTAATCGGCTCTGAGAGAGCCGATAGCAAGAGAGAGAGATCAGTCAGTTGTCAGTTCAGCCACGCATCAGACGTACACGCATATAATTATTCACAAACATACTTGTAAAACTTGGAGCTGTTATAATTTTAAGTCCAACATACTTATCAAATAAATGTTACTCGTTGCCATCAAGCAACTTAAACTACTACAAATTGGGGGCTCGTCCGAAAATAAGCCCAAGACAACAACATTTGCAAGTGAGATTTGTGCGTGTATTTGGAAATTTTGGCGAACACGAGGCTAGAGCTACAAGGAGACAAGCGGCACAGAGACGACAATCTGAGCGCGTTCGTTCCAAAGAGAGCAGAAGCGACAAAACTACGGCAGACGGCAGCAAACACAGCAAGAATCAAAACCTTCGTTGTTGTTGTTGTGCATTGCGTCTGAGAGGCTAGAGCTACAAGGAGACAAGCGGCACAGAGACGACAATCTGAGCGCGTTCGTTCCAAAGAGAGCAGAAGCGACAAAACGACGGCAGACGGCAGCAAACACAGCAAGAATCAAAACCTTCGTTGTTGTCGTTGTGCATTGCGTCTGAGAGGCTAGAGCTACAAGGAGACAAGCGGCACAGAGACGACAATCTGAGCGCGTTCGTTCCAAAGAGAGCAGAAGCGACAAAACGACGGCAGACGGCAGCAAACACAGCAAGAATCAAAACCTTCGTTGTTGTTGTTGTGCATTGCGTCTGAGAGGCTAGAGCTACAAGGAGACAAGCGGCACAGAGACGACAATCTGAGCGCGTTCGTTCCAAAGAGAGCAGAAGCGACAAAACGACGGCAGACGGCAGCAAACACAGCAAGAATCAAAACCTTCGTTGTTGTTGTTGTGCATTGCGTCTGAGAGGCTAGAGCTACAAGGAGACAAGCGGCACAGAGACGACAATCTGAGCGCGTTCGTTCCAAAGAGAGCAGAAGCGACAAAACGACGGCAGACGGCAGCAAACACAGCAAGAATCAAAACCTTCGTTGTTGTTGTTGTGCATTGCGTCTGAGAGGCTAGAGCTACAAGGAGACAAGCGGCACAGAGACGACAATCTGAGTGCGTTCGTTCCAAAGGAAGCAGAAGCGACAAAACGACGGCAGCAAACAGCAAGAATCAAAGAACATTGATTGTTGTTGTGTTGCACTGCGTCGGACGGAGACTACAACTACAAGAAAAGACAAGCAGCAGTTCATTTTGTAACAGCAGAAGCAGCGACGATTCGGGAAGCGACAACGAGTTATCGGCGAACGGCGAGAGCAAGGCAAGGCAACAAAGAGAGGACGGCAACATCGACATCGACAGGCAAGCGAGATCTGGATGTGGTGGTGTGTGTGCGTCAAATTTGGAGTCTGGAAAGTTCTGCGCAGAAGCGAGAGTTAACAAGGGTAAACCCATAGTAAGGTGAGCGTTAACAGAGAAGCGATCGTTAACAGTGACGACTTTAAAGGCGTTTTCGAAATCGATGTTAACTGGAAAATTGTTAACAGGCCAGCAGTAATAAGGTTGTTTAAGTTGATTTAATTACATTTTCTTAGATATAAGCTAATATCAATTATTTTGTATTTAAATCGTCACGATGCAAGTTGAAGAGATAATGACACTGAGAGTCGCAGATTTGCGAGAGAAGTTAAGAGAGCTTGCGTTGCAGACGACGGGACGAAAGCGCGATTTGCAAGATAGACTATTAATACATCACGGCTTTCCAGTTGAGGATGAAGAAGAGTCAGAGGATGAGTCCGTAGTAACAGCAGAGGATGATACCGTAGCAGTTCAACCAGGTACGCGACAGGCAGAGTATAAATCTTGGTTTACGCTAAAAGACGTGGAAGGTAGTGTGTCACAATTTTCTGGTTCTAATAACCCCGACATCAATCAATGGATAGAGGAATTAGAAGAATGCGCAGCTACTGTTCAATGGAGTCAATTACAATTATTCATTTATGCCAAGCAGTTGTTAGTTGGTGCAGCAAAATCTTTCGTTCGTAGTTTGCGTGATATTCGTAACTGGAATTCGTTGAAGGCAGCTCTGTTGGATGAGTTTAGTGTTAAACTGTCGTCCGTAGAAGTACATAGAATGTTGCAAAAGCGCCAGCAGAAAAAAGGAGAGTCGTTGCATGAGTTTTTGTATGCGTTAATGGAGATAGCCAAGCCAATTAAACTAGATGATGAGAGTTTAATCGAATATTTTGTGGATGGTATACCAGACGCTAGGGCAAGTAAGGCAATGCTGTACAAAGCTAGAAACTTAAAGGAGCTTAAATTTCAGATCGATGTTTACCAGAAAGCTAGAGGCGGATCCAAGCCGATGAGTAAGAATTGGCCGCTGAGTAATAAAAGTGAGAGTTCGGTGAAAGGGTCGATGGCAGAGAATTTTAGGAAATGTTTTAAGTGTGGAGACAAATCGCATTTGAGGAAAGATTGTCCCAAAAATGATTTTTGTTGTTTCAAATGTGGCCAACCAGGACACCGTGCTGCAAGCTGTAATGTCAAGGTCGAAACCAGACAAGAAAAGAGATCGAATACGAACATTATTCGAGATAAGAAAGTCGTCAATAAGCCGTCAGGTATTTTCACTCCATCAGGTTTGGAATTAAAGGATATTAAGTACGCGAATTTGGTATTCCAAGGTTTGATTGATACTGGAGCAGATTTGTGTTTAATTCGCAGGAGGGTATTTTTGAAATTTGGAAATCTTGAACTGATCGGCCAGGAGAAATGTTTAGCTTTTCGATACCAGTGAAAATCGATGAGATTGAAATGGAGGTAGAATTTCATGTCATTCCAGACGAGGATATTGGTTTTGAAGCCATTTTAGGAAGGACTATTCTGGATCATGTGGACATGCAAGTCTCTAAGACAGGAACAAGATTTGTTCGTAGAGTTTGTGGCGAGGATAAAGATAAGAAACTTGATCAGGTAGCATCGTCCTCATGCGTGGAATTGTTTAATGAATATAAAGGCATTTGCATGTCAAGTATTGACGAAGTTGAGAAGGAGTTTTCAATTGATGTTGGTCATCTCAGTGAAGCACATGCTAGAGAGGTTAGGGGTATGGTAGGAAAGTACCAACCTCAGAGAAATGTAGATGCGCCGATAAAAATGAAAATTGTATTAGTGGATGAGATACCAGTTTTCCAGCATCCAAGACGATTACCGTTGTGTGAACAGGAAATCGTGGACAAGCAAGTGGAAGAGTGGCTGGCTCAGAAGATTATAAAGCCAAGTACATCGGAGTATGCATCACCAGTAGTGTTGGTACCGAAAAAGAACGGTAGCAAGAGACTATGCTGTGATTACCGAAAGCTGAATGAGAAAATAGTTCGCGATAACTTTCCAATGTCACATATGGATACAGTGTTGGAGAAACTGCAGGGTGCAAAGTATTTCACCACGTTGGATTTAACGAATGGTTTTTTCCATGTGCCTGTAGAAGTCGAGTCTCAAAAATATACGTCTTTTGTGACTCAGAATGGTCAGTTCGAATTTTTATATGTACCATTTGGAATTTCAAATTCTCCAGCGGTGTTTACCAGATTTATAATGGCTGTGTTGAGAGATTTGGTAAAGAATAATGAAGCAGCAGTCTATATGGATGACGTTATTATTTGTAGTCAAGATATAGAAGAGGGTTTGTTAAAATTGAGAAAAGTACTGAAGATAGCGGAAATGAATGGGCTACGTATAAATTGGAGAAAGTGTCAGCTGTTACGACAAAAGGTTAATTTTCTGGGGTGTATAATAGAAAAGAACACGATAAGACCAAGTGATGAGAAGACGAGGGCAGTCGAAAAGTTCCCAGTGCCAGTTGATAAAAAAACAGTGCAGCGTTTCATAGGATTGACTTCTTATTTCCGAAAGTTTATTGAGGGTTATGCTGTTATTGCAAAACCATTGACAGATCTGCTGCGGAAGGATGTTAAATTTGAATTTAAGGAGATACATCAGGTTGCGTTTGAACAACTAAAGGTAGCATTGATTAGTAGACCTGTTTTAGAAATGTACAACCCGAAGTTGGAGACAGAAATCCATACTGATGCATCAAAATGGGGGTATGGAGCCGTGTTACTGCAAAAGAGTTTGGAAGACAGCCAATTCCATCCAGTTCAATATATGAGCCGTAGGACTAAGCCATGTGAAGAGAAATATCCTGCTTATGACCTTGAGGTTCTGGCAATTATCGAAGCTTTAGCGAAATGGCGTGTATACGTTTTGGGTATAAAGTTCAAAATTGTCACAGATTGTAATGCATTTACAATGACGATCAAAAAGAAAGACGTTCCTTTGAGAGTAGCACGTTGGGCCATGTACCTACAAGATTTTAATTGTGTTATAGAACATCGCTCAGGAACGAAGATGAGGCACGTTGACGCGTTGAGTCGTGTATCTTGTTTTATGGTGACCGAAAGTATAGCTCATCGTTTGAAAGAAGCTCAGCTAACCGACGATTGGGTTAAGGCTGTTAAAAGTATTGTGGAGGACAAGGAATATGAGGATTATTATATTCAGAATCAGATTTTGTTTAAGGATCCGGATAAGGAGCTCATCGTAGTACCAGCTCAGTTGGAAAATGAGATTATATCAATAGCACATAAGCAAGGACATTTTTCAGTTAAAAAGACACAAGATATCATTGAAAAGTCGTATTATATTCCGAAGTTAAAAGACAAAGTATGGCGCGTAATAAATAGTTGTGTCGAGTGTATCATTGTCAATGAAAAGACAGGAAAACGTGAGGGTTATTTGCAACCAATAGACAAGGGTGATAGGCCGTTACAAACGTATCACATTGATCACGTTGGACCAATGGAAATGACTAAAAAACAGTACAATTATATACCGGTTGTCGTTGATGGATTTTCTAAGTTTGTTTGGTTATATTCTACACGTAGTACAGGTGTTGAAGAGGTCGTTAAGTGTTTGGAAATTCAGGGGACTAGTTTTGGTAATCCGAACAGAATAATGACGGATAGGGGTGCAGCGTTTATGTCCAATTTGTTTCGTGAATATTGTGAGAGAGAGAAAATACAGCATTTAATGATTGCCACAGGCGTTCCACGTGGGAATGGTCAAGTCGAAAGGATGCACAAGATAGTGGTGCCTATGTTGTCGAAATTGTGTCAGGGTAATTCCGGTAGTTGGTATAAGCATCTAGGAAAAGTACAGCAAATGATCAACAGTGTTGAGCCGCGAAGTACCAAGGTAACACCTTTCAAGATATTGACTGGGCTAGACATGCGTATAGGAATGGATCCAAAAATAAAAGAAATATTGGAAGAATCACTTATCGAAGAGTTAAACAAGGACCGCGAAAAAATTAGAAAGGAAGTAGTTGAAAACATTGCACGGTTACAGCAGGAAAACAAGAAGAGTCTTGACTTCAAAAGGAAACTAGATAGACAGTATGAGGTTAATGAGCTAGTAGCTATCAAGCGTACTCAGTATGGTACTGGATTAAAGCTAAAAGGAAAGTATCTAGGGCCGTATAAGGTGGTTAGGGTAAAGAATCATGGAAGGTACGAAGTCGAGAAGATTGGGGAGACTGAGGGTCCCTATAAGACCTCTACAGTTTCAGAATATATGAAACCTTGGCTAGACCCATCCGAGGCGAATGGTCCGTCAGGACAGCCGAATGTAGGAAACGAAGGAAAGAGAGAGACACGAAGCGGTCGTGTTTTCGTCGTGTCGTCGGGATAGAGCAGTAATCGGCTCTGAGAGAGCCGATAGCAAGAGAGAGAGATCAGTCAGTTGTCAGTTCAGCCACGCATCAGACGTACACGCATATAATTATTCACAAACATACTTGTAAAACTTGGAGCTGTTATAATTTTAAGTCCAACATACTTATCAAATAAATGTTACTCGTTGCCATCAAGCAACTTAAACTACTACATATATTTGCTTTTTTGATATCTTATGATTTCCTCGTAGAGTATTCAACACTATCTCCACTAATGCTTTTACTAACTCAATGTCACAATTACTTATAATTGCATTTCGAAGTTTATTATTTGCCCTTTTGAGCACATACAATAAATGTTTGTTCGCTTTCAGTCGATTTAGATTCTTTTTGTAAACCATTTTCATCTGAGAAGCAAACTGTATACTCAGAATTAAAAATATGTGTACGAAATCTAAGGAGATCATTTATTCCCTGAGTAAGATCAATAAGTAAATAACCATGTGGTTCATCTGTCACCTCCTTATATATTCTGAAGAGCTCCTGAGAATTTTCAGGATAAATTTGTCTTGCTAAGCATTGAAATTGTAGCTTATCTCTAGGATTTTTGAACGCAACGATGTATTTTGTGTTTAGTGAAATATCTCGAGTATGTGATGATTTATGAAATATATTTTGTGTGACCACTATTACGGATAAATTCCTGTGGTGTGATCCTTTTGTAAATAGCTCACAGACATTTTTATTAAATGCACCCATCATTAAGTCATCTAGTATTAAAAGAATAGGCTCATGATTTTCATTTTCAATTGTTTCGGGAACTCCTTTATAGTATTCGATGGTATTAAAATTTGGCTTAGCATGCTCCTCTCCATAACACCAAATTATTCGATTAATTGAAATGCTCAGCAAATCATTCCTTTTGTTTATTAAATTTTCTAAAAACGTTGTCTTACCAGATCCTGAAGGTCCGCAAATAAGCATTGTAAAAGGATGTATAAATTGCTTAAACATTTTTGGGTTTTGTTTTATTTATTAATATTTTATAAATGTTTTCTAACATCTAAGATATTCTAATTACGCGTCTCCTGATCGCGCTTTTTGGGACAGTTTTTTTCTAAGTGAGTATCAGATCCGCAATAATTACAATAAACAACTTGTGTGTATCCGCTTTTGTGAGGATCCTTTTCAAACAAACGCTTAAATGAATCCATTTTATACAACAAGTTACTACAAGTGCTGAATATAAACTGAAAATCTAAACATATGAGTCACCATTACAGTAGATAGCGTAGTTAGAATTTTCCAAGATAACAAATAGCTTAAATAAATTATTTAGAGCACATCTAAGTGGAATTTTTTTGTAGATTCTACAGTTTGTAAAAAAATTTGGATAAAATGTGAGACTTTTTCCTATATCGATATCAATAATATTATTTGTTAAATACTTAGATAAAAACTTTTTTTTAATTTCACCACGTACAATAACGGTGCTAAATCTATTTAGTGGTGAAAGTATTTCACCTAAACTTAAATATGATATTTCACCATCTGACCATTCCAATCCATTTATGGTTTGACGATTAATATTTTGTTGTTTAATCATTTCATTATCCAATTCATTCAGATGATATGGGGGTTTGAAATGAAAGAAGTTTGGTGTTACTGTTCCGGTTTGCATAAACGCCAATTCCTTAATAAAAAGTTGTTTATGATTTCCAAAGAGATATTGAAAATCAACTATAACGCTTGAATTTCTGTCGATTGTGTTCATGTTGGTTTGAGATTTTGTAATAAACTGAATGAGTCGTTGATGCCTATCTTCTTTATATACAGCCCAATTCAGTAAGAGTTCTTAGTTTAACAAAAGCATTCAACCCAAGTGGACACGCTTCAATCAAAAAGAATTAGGTCCACTAGAAAGAAGCAGGATCACGAAGTCATTTTCGGTCTCGAATATTATGTAGTACATAATTTAAAACTTAAATGCGGTTTTTCAACTACAAGAAAATTCACTCCAATGATATGGATGCAGCAAAGCAAAAACAATTTCGTCGGTTTAGATAAAGATGAATGGATGAAATTGGTTACATACAAGGAGTATATCCAATTGAAACTTGATCAGTATGATTTTTTGATGCCTGTTACAATTATAGACCATCCATTATTGCCCACAATTAAGTGCAATTTTAGATTTCGAAAATCAGATAAGCAGTATGTGTTTATAATAAATCAGTTTGGAAATAAAATTGAATTTGATAGTGAGTCCTGGAGATCGTTTTTAAGATTAGGCATTTTTTTTACCACATTTTTATGTTGGAATACGATACTTAAGCAACAAATTATATACCTCTACTATAATAATATTATTCCTAAGTGTGCAGCCTTACAAAAATTTGATGTTCAACTAGCTGATTTAGACGGTACTTATGATAGAAATGTGCAAATAGATTTAACCCGTTTATGCTTTGAAATTTCAAAAAAAAATGTGTAATCAAATAAAACGCGATGTTCTTGAGTATAAGCAAACACTTTTAAATAAGCAATCATCCCAACATAACAATAGAAAATAACGAGGGGGAACGTTGTGAGTTGCTGCGGACACCGCAACTCTACAGTTATACCCGATACTAAGTCAGTATGGCTCCCCTCCGGCAGACGCCGCTAATATTAAACGACACGACAAAGAGTGCGTGCGAGAGAGACAGAAAATCAGTCTGAGCGTGACGTCGGGCGCTGCGTAGCCACTGCAAATTGATTTATTCCTATTGGCTATAAAAATGATCTGATCTGATCCAGATTCAGCAATCTGATAGATATAGTCATTATCTATGATTCTGCGTTTTTAGTTTTCTCGAATATGCAATATTGTGGATGCCCCAGATTTTCGTCCTTTGCGGGGGCGGAAGGGGGTGTGGCGAAATTTGGACACGAAACGGTCAAGGTCCGATATCAAAGGAGTGTGGATACCAAATTTGGTTGCTCTGGCTCTTATAGGTTCTGAGATCCTTGAACTCATATTTTGCAATTGGCAAAGCCGACCATGAAACCTGTGTGTTAGAGAGAGACAGAGCGAGAAAGAATGAAATTGTTTTCTTGATTCTGGCTATAATAATTATACGATCTAGTTGAGATTTTACACTCTAGAACATATAATCATCCTCTACGATTCTGCGTTTTTGGTTTTATCGTATCTTTAAAAATGTGGATGCCACAGATTTTCGTCCTTTGTCGGGGCGGAAGTGGGCGGGGCGAAGTTTTGAAATATTTTTGTAGCAGTGACTTCTGTGATAAGTCTGGATCCAAAACATCGTTGCTCTAGATCTTATAGTCTTTGAGCACTAGGCGCTGAAGGGGACGGACGGACGGACGGACGGACGGACGGACGGACCGACGGACAGACGGACAGACAGAAATGGCTCAATCGACTCGGCTATTGATGCTGATCAAGATTATATATACTTTATGGGGTCGGAAACGATTCCTTCTGGACGTTACACACATCCACTTTTACCGCAAATCTAATATACCCCAATATTCATTTTGAGTATCGGGTATAACGAGGGGGAACGTTGTGAGTTGCAGCGGACACCGCAACTCTACAGTTATACCCGATGTGGAGATAATGTTTTTTATCCCCAATCGGCTTACTAATTATTTCGAATTAAATAAAACTCGGCGCAGAAATAAAATTACGATATGTTCTTTAATGCGTGACATCCAAATTGCAAGTGTGGCTTGCCTGCCCTTTACATTGCCGCTCCGATCGCTAAGCGCAGCTTCGCTCGGCCGACGTCGGTAGGCAGACGCAAAGCGGAGATAGCGAAGAGCGAGCTGGCAGAGAGCGTTTAGCAGGGCAAGCAAGCGCAGAGCTTTAACAAACAAATGAGTGACATAGACATAAGTAACAAACAAAATAAGCGGCTGAGGGCCAAGAATTAGGTGCTATTTGGCAAGCAGCTAATCGGCTGGGTTCTGCTCCGAACATTCACCCCCCGTTGGAAGGCAAAGGCTTTCAACAGATCCATCCTGAAGGGGCAGAACCGCTATTTTTCCAACGGCCCTCTTGAAAACGCCTTTTTGAGTGCGGATGACGGCTACTCTGATGGTTCCATCTTTTCCTGGTATGACGCTCTCAATGCGGCCAAGCGGCCACCTTAATGGTGGCAGCGTTTCCTCCTTGATCATGACGAGCGTTCCTAGCTTGATGTTTGGAGACGATGACCGCCACTTGCTCCGCTCCTGAAGAATCGAAAGATACGCCGTGCTCCATTTTCTCCAAAACGCCTGCTTCATTTGACACAGCCGCTGCCATCGACTAAGTAGGTTGACCCGGAGATGCGCCACATCTGGCTCGTCGAATGCAGCTTTCGGGGCTCCATTGAGAAAGTGGTTTGGCGTGAGCACATCTAGATCATCGGGACTTTCTGTAATTGCATAAAGCGGACGGGAATTTAACAAAGCAGAGATTTCACAAGCCAAGGTCTGAATTTCATCAAGAGTAAAAATGTAGGTCCCGATGATGCGATGAAAATGATATTTAGCTGCTTTAACAGCCGCCTCCCACAAACCCCCACAATGAGGTGAGCGAGGGGGGATGAATTTCCAGTCGATTCCACTAGAAACGCAGAGATGTGACACAGCCGACGTATGAGGATCACTGAGGAACATTTGCCGAAGCTCCAAAAGCTCATTTTTTGCTCCTACAAAATTTGTAGCGTTGTCTGACCAGATGATTCGAGGTTTGGGACGTAGACTTATAAAACGCCTTAATGCTGCCAGAAAGGATTCTGTAGATAGATCCCGAACGACTTCCAAATGAGTTGCTTTGGTGCTAAAGCATACGAAGACAGCGATGTAACATTTGATAGGAGGCCTGCTTCTGACTTTCGACTTGTGATAAAAGGGTCCGCAAAAATCAACGCCCGTTGTGTAGAATGCTGGATTAGTCCTTACGCGATCCGCAGGCAAGTTTCCCATGATATGTTCCCTCAGCACTGGCTTCAAACGAAAGCATCTAACACATTTGCGAATGATTCCCGCAACATATTTTCGTCCACCAATAGGCCAGAATTTTTGCCGAAGCAGTCCGAGCAATCCTTGAGCTCCTGCGTGGAGAAACCTTTCGTGAAAGATGATAATAATAGAGACAGTGACAGGATGTCCCTTAGGAAGCAGGATCGGGTGCTTCGCGTCGTAGTCTAATTCGGCATTTTGGAGGCGGCCTCCAACACGCAGCAATCCAAAGCTATCCAGAAATGGATTCAGTGAGGCCATCGTGCTTTTTGGGGGTAGGGCCTGTTTGCTGGCGAGGGCCCTTATCTCTTCCGAAAATTGTTGCTGCTGTATTGCCCTTATGAGCAAATGCGTACCATTTTTGATATCGATTACGGTAAGTTGACCCTTCGACCGCGCTATGCCTTTGTCCTTGAGAATGTAGAATCGATATATGTAAGCATGGATCCGAATGAGTTTTGAAATTTGCAATCGTACGATACATCCCTTTCGTTTGAAACAACCAATGCTGCATGACGACGTTCTGGTACATCGGTCGGCAATTGCAAGCCTGCAGGCCACTCTGAGCTCTCAAGACGCAAGAATGGTGGTCCAGAGATCCAAAGGCTGCTATCCATTAATTCAGCGGGCGTGGATCCACGTGATATGTCGGCAGGATTCAACTTTGTGGGCACGTGATGCCAAGTCATTCCAGCGGTGAGCTCCTGAATCCGCTGAACTCGATTAGAAACAAATATATTAAAATTCAATGGTGATTCTCGAATCCAGGCAAGGGCTATGGACGAATCCGACCAGCAATGTATTTGGCATGGAGCTGATAATCCCTTAACTATGGTGGACACTAGTTCGGCTAATACGAGGGCAGCGGACAGCTCAAGCTTGGGGATAGTCATACTTTTCAAGGGCGCGACTCTGGATTTAGAGCATAAGAGATGACTTTGCACAATGCCAAGAGCTTCCGAACGCATGTATACACAGGCGCCATATGCTGCTTGGCTCGCATCACAAAACGCGTGCATTTCTAATCTGGCTTGCTGCCGAAGCACGTAACGTGGAAACTTAAAGTTTTTAACCATCGACAACTGCGAAGTCAGCTCAATCCAAGTCGTATGTAGATCCTGGGGCAGGCTTTCGTCCCAATTCAACTTTAGGCTTTCGTTCCATAGCGACTGCATAAATATTTTAGCTTTTGTGATGATGGGAGAGATGAGCCCTAGAGGATCATAGAACCTAGCTAGTGTAGACAGGACCGAACGCTTCGATATTGGGCCTGCAGCGGTTCCGACGTGAGCGAAGCTAAACAGAAGATTGTCCGTGGTGGGATCCCAAACTAGACCAAGCGCCTTGGTTACTTCAGTCCCGTCATGAAAGGTAAGGAACTTTTCGCGATCCGCCTCCGATACGCCTTCCAAAGCAGCGGGTTCATTGGAACACCATTTACGTATGGGAAAACATCCTTTCGAAAGTAGCTCCTTTACCTGCTGACGAATCTTGATGACAGAATCAATGCTGTCCCCTCCAGATATGAGATCATCGACATAGAAATCTCTTCGAACAACATCAGCGCCAAGCGGAAAACGCAACTCTTCATCATTTGCCAATTGATGCATAGCACGAATTGCTAAGAAAGCGGCAGGTTTGGTTCCGTAAGTAACAGTCTCCAACTTGAACACCTGAATCTCCTCCTTCGGGTCATTGCGCCATAGGATGCACTGCACGTGCGTATCGGGATGGGAAACGCGTACACAGCGGTACATTTTGCAGATATCGCCACACAAGGCGACTTTAAAAAAGCGGAAACGAAGCAGAGTTATCAGAATTTTAGGTTGGATGGTGGGTCCAGCCATTAGCGCATCATTCAGTGATACTCCAGACGCTGTTTTGGCAGATCCATCGAACACTACGCGTAATTTGGTGGTTGTACTATCCTGCTTGTGGACGCAATGGTGAGGCAAGAAGTACTGCGGGAGGTCTGACTGCCGCGAAGCTGGCGACATGTGTCCTAAATCACGATACTCCTGGAGAAACTCCATATATTTTGCCTTAAGCTGTGCATTTTTTGCTAGCTTCCTCTCCAAATTGAGAAATCTACGTAGCGCCTGCTGATACGATTCTCCTAATTCCTCTAGACTGAATTTGGTTGGCAAACGCACGGAGTAAGCTCCGGACTCTAGGCGAATGCAGTTTGTGACGAAATGCTGTTCGCAATGAACATCTTCCTCCGAAATTGATGAGGGCGAATAATCTCCATCGACTTCCCAAAACCGCCTTACAATATCGCACAAATTAGTCTCGCAAGCGGAGATGACAGGGGGATCTTCAACGGCTGCTAGCGCCGCACGGGCTTTCTCAGAGTTTTTAATACTTCCTGACACTATCCAGCCAAGTTTCGTCTTCTGCAATGTTGGAAATTGGTCTGACAGTCGAATCTGTCCAACGCACATTAATTCGAAGAACAAACCAGCACCTATCAACAGATCGACACGCTGGGGCTTGGCGAAATTAGGATCAGCCAGTTTTAGATTATTTGGCATTGGCCAAGCCTTTGCGTCTAGGCCGAAGTTAGGCTGCATTTCTGTGATTGAGGCAGTGATAATTGCAGAGAGGAAACCGCGATAGCTTTCGTCTTGAGATTGCAGGACGATGTCCACAGCCTTGCTGGATGGTAGAATTGACTCTCCAATACCGGCGATTTGAACGTGAGACGGGTGAGGATCTAACTGCAGCTGATTGGCGAGTCTCGATGTTATAAAGTTAACCTGAGAAGCGGAATCTAAAATGGCACGACATGGAATAAGCGATCCAAAACGGCCCCTGACATATACGATTGCAGAAGCTAGCAGCACGTTTTGGCTAGGCAGAGATTTTTGACTCGAGGGGGAGGGCTAATATATTTGCTTGCTACTAGGGCACTTGCAGGATCATGCTGGGTCGATTCCGTGCTCGGCGACGGCAACTCAGCGTCAGCGCCCGACTGCATGTGGAGCAGTGTGTGATGCTTGGCTTGGCAATTTCTACATGCCCCTGACTTGCAGCGTTGCAATGAATGGCCTTTGTTGAGGCAGTTTAGACATAAATGGCGCTTCTTCACCTCCTTGTATCGAGAAAAAACAGGGAGATCTATAAATGCCTGGCATCGGGATATGTAGTGATCGGAGGATTTGCAATACTTGCATGTTGAGCTATTATGATCGTTAATGGAGGTGATTGGGGTGCTAGGTTTACTTTCTCCCACCTGCTGGCTAGGAATTGTTACCATAGCCGATCCCAAATTTTCCAGCATCCGACATCTTGCTTCCTAGAATGAGGCCATGCTTGACCACCGAGGCAATCCTGACGTCGGCAAGTTCTCTTCCCATTTCTCCTTGGTCTTCTGGTCCAATTTCGTGCCTATGATGAAGATCAGCAACCCATCGGAAATCTCCTGCGGGGTCGCCAAGGTCTGAAGTGCACGCAAGTGCGAATTGATTTTATCGCTGAGCGCGCGCAAGCCGATAGCCGAGCCCTTCTCCACCCCTTGCAGCCCGAAAATAGCCTTGACGTGTGCCTAAAAATGTAACAGTTTATTATCGAATCGCAACATTAGTAAATTCAACGCCTTGTCGTAATTCTCCTCAGAAAGTTCCAAGGAACGAATCGTATCCAGCGCAGCACCATCTAGACATCCACGAAGATATTGGAATTTTTCGATGATTGGTATACGATGGTCTTTGTGCACCATTGTCGAAAACATCGCGTGGAATTCTGGCCAATCCATGTAGCTCCCACCGAATCGCGGAAGCTGCAACTCGGGCATTCGAGAACGGCCTATACTATTATAGGCGAACAACGACGAATTCCCCTCGAGAGTATGCCGAGCCGTTGAATTGGCAACATTTACCGTGCGAGCAGCCATCAACTCCCGCGACAGCCTGGACCTAACCTTTACATAAACATTCGAAAAGTCCAGCCGGGCATCATGGGCTAACTGCAGGAAATCCAGCCTTTCAAGGCTCGTTTGAGCGGCATCGAAATCCGCATTCATTCGCTCGATCTGCTCTAAGCGAGCTTGAAGTTCTGCCTCATCTAACTCGGCAAGCTCTTCCTTGGTGAGAAAGCGATCCATGGCCTTTAGTTGGCGCGCGATGGACTCGGCCTTGTGCTTGTAGAAATCTACATCACTCGGCATTGCTGCGTTCGCGACATTGGTAGGCTCAGGTGCTGCCATGTTGAGGTTTTAAAAGAGTCACTCAGCACGACCTAAAAAGACACCCTGTATACGTATAATCGTGGGAACCGAAAGCAAAGGGATTACAGCTAATGCCTTTAGCTGTGCGGCTGTGCGAGCTGTCCGATTCCGCTTTGTACTCCGCTTGTGTGTATTAGTGAGTTCGCTGCACTGCCTACCGCACTGCACTGACCGAATTGTCGCGACAGAGAAATTAATAGCCAGCAATGCGTGTATGTAGGTGTATGTAAGTGTGTTTTAGCACCGAATTGTGCTTAACCGCCGAAAATTTGCTAGGGCTAACGAATGTCGATCGCGAATGATTATTAATTGACACTGCAACTCAGAGATCACGTCGGGGTCACCAAATTTTATGTGGAGATAATGTTTTTTATCCCCAATCGGCCTACTAATTATTTCGAATTAAATAAAACTCGGCGCAGAAATAAAATTACGATATGTTCTTTAATGCGTGACATCCAAATTGCAAGTGTGGCTTGCCCGCCCTTTACTTTGCCGCTCCGATCGCTAAGCGCAGCTTCGCTCGGCCGACGTCGGTAGGCAGACGCAAGGCGGGGATAGCGAAGAGCGAGCTGGCAGAGAGCGTTTAGCAGGGCAAGCAAGCGCAGAGCTTTAACAAACAAATGAGTGACATAGACATAAGTAACAAACAAAATAAGCGGCTGAGGGCCAAGAATTAGGTGCTATTTGGCAAGCAGCTAATCGGCTGGGTTCTGCTCCGAACACCCGATACTAAGTCAGTAGGAGAGAGAGCCACTCCGGCAGACGCCGCTAATTTGAACGACACGACAAAGAGTGCGTGCGAGAGAGACAGAAAATCAGTCTGAGCGTGACGTCGGGCGCTGCGTAGCCACTGAAAATTGATTTCTTGCTTTTGGCTACAAAAACGATCCGATCTAATCCAGATTCAGCAATCTGATAGATATGGTCATTATCTATGATTCTGCGTTTTTAGTTTTCTCGAATGTGCAATATTGTGGATGCAACAGATTTTCGTCTTTTGTGGGGGCGGAAGGGGGTGGAGCGAAATTCTGAGAAATACGTTTTATAGTGAGATCTAACAGAAAAGCAGATACCCAATTTGGTTACTCTAGCCTTAATAGTCTCTGAGATCTGTGGATGCTCCAGATTTTCGTTCTTTGCGGGGGCGGAAGGGGGTGTGGCGAAATTTTGAACACGAAACGGTCAAGGTCCGATATCACAGGAGTGTGGATACCAAATTTGGTTGCTCTGGCTCTTATAGGTTCTGAGATCCTTGAACTCATATT
The DNA here is from genome assembly GCF_003369915.1 of Drosophila miranda. Classification (NCBI taxonomy): domain Eukaryota; kingdom Metazoa; phylum Arthropoda; class Insecta; order Diptera; family Drosophilidae; genus Drosophila; species Drosophila miranda. The sequence goes on from NW_022881603.1 coordinate 37,949,990, forward strand.
TTGCAATTGGCAAAACCGACCATGAAACCTGTGTGTTAGAGAGAGACAGAGCGAGAAAAAATGAAATTGTTTTCTTGATTGTGGCTATAATAATTATGCGATCTGGTTCAGATTTTGCACTCTAGAAGATATAGTCATCTTCTACGATTCTGAGTTTTTATACCCGATACTCAAAATGAGTATTGGGGTATATTAGATTTGTGGTAAAAGTGGATGTGTGTAACGTCCAGAAGGAATCGTTTCCGACCCCATAAAGTATATATATTCTTCATCAGCATCAATAGCCGAGTCGATTGAGCCCTGTCTGTCTGTCCGTCTGTCCGTCCGTCCGTCCGTCCGTCCGTCCCCTTCAGCGCCTAGTGCTCAAAGACTATAAGAGCTAGAGCAACGATGTTTTGGATCCAGACTTCTGTGATATGTCACTGCTACAAAAATATTTCAAAACTTCGCCCCGCCCACTTCCGCCCCCGCAAAGGACGAAAATCTGGGGCATCCACAAATCTCAGAGACTATTAAGGCTAGAGTAACCAAATTTGGTATCCGCACTTCTGTTATATCTCACTATAAAACATATATCTCAGAATTTCGCCCCAACCCCTTCCGCCCCCACAAAAGACGAAAATCTGTTGCATCCACAATATTGCACATTCGAGAAAACTAAAAACGCAGAATCATAGATAATGACCATATCTATCAGATTGCTGAATCTGGATTAGATCGGATCATTTTTGTAGCCAAAAGCAAGAAATCAATTTTCAGTGGCTACGCAGCGCCCGACGTCACGCTCAGACTGATTTTCTGTCTCCCTCGCACGCACTCTTTGTCGTGTGGTTCAATATTAGCGGCGTCTGCCGCAGGAGAGCCATACTGACTTAGTATCGGGTATAACTGTAGAGTTGCGGTGTCCGCAGCAACTCACAACGTTCCACCTCGTTAGTTTTATACTATCTTTAAAAATGTAGATGCCCCAGATTTTCGTCCTTTGTGGGGGCGGAAGTGGGCGGGGCGAAGTTTTGAAATATTTTTGTAGCAGTGACATATCACAGAAGTCTGGATCCAAAATATCGTTGCTCTAGCTTTTATAGTCTTTGAGCACTAGGCGCTGAAGTTGCAGCGGACACCGCAACTCTACAGTTATACCCGATGTGGAGATAATGTTTTTTATCCCCAATCGGCCTACTAATTATTTCGAATTAAATAAAACTCGGCGCAGAAATAAAATTACGATATGTTCTTTAATGCGTGACATCCAAATTGCAAGTGTGGCTTGCCTGCCCTTTACATTGCCGCTCCGATCGCTAAGCGCAGCTTCGCTCGGCCGACGTCGGTAGGCAGACGCAAAGCGGAGATAGCGAAGAGCGAGCTGGCAGAGAGCGTTTAACAGGGCAAGCAAGCGCAGAGCTTTAACAAACAAATGAGTGACATAGACATAAGTAACAAACAAAATAAGCGGCTGAGGGCCAAGAATTAGGTGCTATTTTGCAAGCAGCTAATCGGCTGGGTTCTGCTCCGAACATTCCCCCCCCGTTGGAAGGCAAAGGCTTTCAACAGATCCATCCTGAAGGGGCAGAACCGCTATTTTTCCAACGGCCCTCTTGAAAACGCCTTTTTGAGTGCGGATGACGGCTACTCTGATGGTTCCATCTTTTCCTGGTATGACGCTCTCAATGCGGCCAAGCGGCCACCTTAATGGTGGCAGCGTTTCCTCCTTGATCATGACGAGCGTTCCTAGCTTGATGTTTGGAGACGATGACCGCCACTTGCTCCGCTCCTGAAGAATCGAAAGATACGCCGTGCTCCATTTTCTCCAAAACGCCTGCTTCATTTGACACAGCCGCTGCCATCGACTAAGTAGGTTGACCCGGAGATGCGCCACATCTGGCTCGTCGAATGCAGCTTTCGGGGCTCCATTGAGAAAGTGGTTTGGCGTGAGCACATCTAGATCATCGGGACTTTCTGTAATTGCATAAAGCGGACGGGAATTTAACAAAGCAGAGATTTCACAAGCCAAGGTCTGAATTTCATCAAGAGTAAAAATGTAGGTCCCGACGATGCGATGAAAATGATATTTAGCTGCTTTAACAGCCGCCTCCCACAAACCCCCAAAATGAGGTGAGCGAGGGGGGATGAATTTCCAGTCGATTCCACTAGAAACGCAGAGATGTGACACAGCCGACGTATGAGGATCACTGAGGAACATTTGCCGAAGCTCCAAAAGCTCATTTTTTGCTCCTACAAAATTTGTAGCGTTGTCTGACCAGATGATTCGAGGTTTGGGACGTAGACTTATAAAACGCCTTAATGCTGCCAGAAAGGATTCTGTAGATAGATCCCGAACGACTTCCAAATGAGTTGCTTTGGTGCTAAAGCATACGAAGACATCGATGTAACATTTGATAGGAGGCCTGCTTCTGACTTTCGACTGGTGATAAAAGGGTCCGCAAAAATCAACGCCCGTTGTGTGGAATGCTGGATTAGTCCTTACGCGATCCGCAGGCAAGTTTCCCATGATATGTTCCCTCAGCACTGGCTTCAAACGAAAGCATCTAACACATTTGCGAATGATTCTCGCAACATATTTGCGTCCACCAATAGGCCAGAATTTTTGCCGAAGCAGTCCGAGCAATCCTTGAGCTCCTGCGTGGAGAAACCTTTCGTGAAAGAAGATAATAATAGAGACAGTGACAGGATGTCCCTTAGGAAGCAGGATCGGGTGCTTCGCGTCGTAGTCCAATTCGGCATTTTGGAGGCGGCCTCCAACACGCAGCAATCCAAAGCTATCCAGAAATGGATTCAGTGAGGCCATCGTGCTTTTTGGGGGTAGGGCCTGTTTGCTGGCGAGGGCCCTTATCTCTTCCGAAAATTGTTGCTGCTGTATTGCCCTTATGAGCAAATGCGTACCATTTTTGATATCGATTACGGTAAGTTGACCCTTCGACCGCGCTATGCCTTTGTCCTTGAGAATGTAGAATCGATATATGTAAGCAAAGACGCGCTGCATGGATCCGAATGAGTTTTGAAATTTGCAATCGTACGATACATCCCTTTCGTTTGAAACAACCAATGCTGCATGACGACGTTCTGGTACATCGGTCGGCAATTGCAAGCCTGCAGGCCACTCTGAGCTCTCAAGACGCAGGAATGGTGGTCCAGAGATCCAAAGGCTGCTATCCATTAGTTCAGCGGGCGTGGATCCACGTGATATAATGTCGGCAGGATTCAACTTTGTGGGCACGTGATGCCAAGTCATTCCAGCGGTGGCTTCCTGAATCCGCTGAACTCGATTAGAAACAAATATATTAAAATTCAATGGTGATTCTCGAATCCAGGCAAGGGCTATGGACGAATCCGACCAGCAATGTATTTGGCATGGAGCTGATAATCCCTTAACTATGGTGGACACTAGTTCGGCTAATACGAGGGCAGCGGACAGCTCAAGCTTGGGGATAGTCATTCTTTTCAAGGGCGGGACTCTGGATTTAGAGCATAAGAGATGACTTTGCACAATGCCAAGAGCTTCCGAACGCATGTATACACAGGCGCCATATGCTGCTTGGCTCGCATCACAAAACGGGTGCATTTCTGTTAGGTATTATATTAATATCTATATACGGTCACACCATCCAAGGGATATAGAATAAAAGAGAATCTTGAAGACAACGCGTGCTTAAGTCTGAGTGTCAATACACTACATAATTGGCGACGAGCATAAAATAAAACGTATTAATATACATACACATGTTAAAAGTGCATATAATATATGAATAGCAACATGACGAAAAATGAAGCACCAACATTCTATCAAATGGCAACAATTGCTGAGTTTTCGCCACACCAAGAAACGTTCTGCATTTGGAAGGAAAAATTCGACATACATTTGTGCGAATTGAATGTGAAAGAGGAAAACACAAAAAAGGCAGTTTTGTTGAAGTCGATCGGTACAGCGGCTTACACTGTACTACATAGTTTGTGCAATCCGGTATCACCCGTATCAAAAGCATACAAAGAATTATGTGAAATTTTAAAAACACACTACACACCACCTACACTCATATTCAGAGAAAGAAAAAAATTTCACATGTCCACAAAAAGTGAAGATGAGACTGTAGCGGAGTGGTATGCTCGAGTTAAACAATTGGCATTGGAATGCAAATTTGGCTCAAATCTGGAAGCGTTTGTATTAAACCAATTTGTGATGAGCCTTCCCAACCCTATATATGAAAGAATATGTGAAGAAGACGAAAATCTAACTCTGGCTGATGCACTCAAAAAGGCGATGATCATGGAGACGAAGATCAGCACAAGGAAGACAGAACACAACGTCAACTACATGCATCAAAAGAACGGGACTAGTCAATGGCAGAGGCAAAGAGGCGAGAACAGAGATCAAGCAAAGAGCAACGGCAGAAGTCATTTCAAGGGCAACCGAAACGTGAGTTACAGAGGCGGCAGAAGCGACGGTGACGGCGACGGCGAAAACGACTGCGACGCTGGCAGAGAAAAGAAGCAGCAGCCATGCACACACTGTGGCTGGCGAAATCATAACTCAAACAATTGCAAGTATAAGGCATGCAAATGTCACAGCTGTGGAAAAACAGGTCACTTGGCGAGCATTTGTAAAAATAAATCAAAAAAATCCGTAAATTATGTATCTCAAACAAAACATGACACCTATTCTGATAATAATTTTGATAATGATAATTATAACTTTTCTATCTATAGCGTTGATACAACCTCAACTAATGGAGTATATTATTTACCTGTAAAAATTGATGGAAACATAACGAAAATTGCTTGCGACACTGGTGCACCGTGCACATTGGTTCCAAAAACATTTTACGAAAGCTTAAATACCAGCAGACCACTTAGAAAATGTCTAGTTCCATATGTAGATTACAATGGAGATTCAATCAAAGTTATTGGTGAGTACGATGCAACGATCGAATATCGAGGTCTAAAAAAACAAATTGTTGTTGTTGTAACCAATGCAGTGAGTCCACCTTTGCTAGGTAGAACATTTTTGAGAGCTTTTAATTTTGAGTTAATGCAGGTGAACAATGTGTACGTAAATGAACCAAATTCTGTAATTACAGAACAGATTAAATCGGAGTTTGCTGAAGTTTTTGAGCCTCGTTTAGGTTCATATACTACGAATACGATATCGTTACTATTAAAAGAAGATGCAAAACCAATATTTTTCAAGCCTAGGTCAGTACCATTAGCATGGAAAGAAAAGATTGAAGTGCAGTTACGAAAATTCATAGATGATGGAATTTTAGAGCAAGTTGTTAGTTCTGAATGGGCAACACCTTTGGTACCGATTTTAAAACCAAACGGTGACATACGAATTTGTGGTGACTATAAGGTTACATTAAACCGGTCTTTAGTCGACGTAAAGTATCCACTACCTCGAATAGACGACATTTTTGCAGCGCTTGAAGGGGGTACACTGTATTCAAAACTTGACCTGTCAAATGCTTACAATCAGCTAAATTTAGATGAGCAATCTCAAAATTTGTGTACTTGGAGCACACATATTGGACTATTGAAAGTTAAACGCTTACCATTTGGTATAAAAACTGCAGCAGCTATTTTTCAAAAAACAATGGAAGGGTTGTTTCAGGGTATGCGAGGAGTTGTGGTTTATCAAGATGACATAACAGTTACAGGACGAGATCTTCAAGAACATATTTCAAACCTAAAAGCTGTACTTAGAAAACTGAAATCAGTTGGACTTAAATTAAATGACAAGAAATGTGAGTTCTTTAAATCCAAAATTTGTTACCTAGGATTTTCAATTGACAGGATAGGACTGAGCAAAAACAATGATAGAGTTGCGAGTGTATTGTTTGCACCGGCTCCGGAAAACGTATCACAGCTTAGAGCTTTCATAGGCATGGTAAATTATTATTCAAAGTTTATCAATAATTTCGCTCAGATAATGAGTCCTTTATATGCATTATTAAAGAAAAATACAAAATTTAATTTGAAGTGGTAAAGAAAGAAGTAACTTCTGAACAAGTTTTAGTTCACTACAACCCAGATCAACCGTTAGTATTAACGACTGATGCTAGCAGTCATGCAGTTTCAGGTGTTTTATCACATAAATGCAATGAAGATATCAAACCAATAGCATTTGTATCAAGAGCATTATCCAAAAGCGAGCATAATTACAGTACAATCGAGAAAGAGGCCCTGGCTATAGTGTTCTGTGTGAGTAAATTAAGACAGTATCTTTTAGGAAACAAGTTCATCCTTCGAACAGATCACAAACCATTACTAAGCATATTTGGAGACCTGAAAGGACTTCCATTGATGGCCTCTGCACGAATGCAAAGATGGGCACTGACTTTGTCAGGTTTTCAATATACAGTTGAACACATAAAGGGGACCTTAAATATAGCAGATGGACTCTCAAGAATGCCTCAATGGGAAACGGCTGTACCAAACGAAGACTATAATTACATACATTTTATACAGTCCGAAAAGGTGTTCAAAATTAGCTTCAAAGAAATAGCTCGTGAAACACGACGTGACCCAATATTATCAAAAGTTTGTGAGGCAATTAACACTGGTTCGAAGACAAGATTAAAAGGCAGCGAGTTTTCTGCCTACATCTCTAAAACAAATGAACTTTCAGTGGAATATGATTGTATCTTATCGGGACACAGAGTAGTAATTCCAACCAAACTGAGACAAGCTATTTTAGCAGAATTTCATGCATCGCATTTGGGAATAGTAAAAACCAAAATGTTAGCACGTTCTTATGTGTGGTGGCCTTGCATGGATTCTGAAATTGAGAAATTAATTCGAGATTGTATTCCTTGTCAGGAACTACAATCAAGTCCAGAAAAGAGTCTGTTAATACCGTGGAAATCCACAGGAAAGGCTTGGAGTCGAGTACACATAGACTTTGCAGGACCAATTAGAGGTTTTCATTTATTGGTTATTATAGATTCTTATACAAAATGGGCAGAAGTATTCAAAACGAAGGAAATAACTTCATTGTTTACTATCAACAAGCTTAGAGAAGTATTTTGTCGATATGGTTTACCAGACGTGTTAGTTAGTGACAATGGACGACAGTTTACTTCTGATGATTTTAAAACGTTTATGAAAAACAATGGTGTTAATCACATTTTTACTGCTCCAGGACATCCAGCGACTAATGGTCAAGCAGAAAATTTTGTAAAGACTGTTAAGAAATCACTATATGCAAACATAAAGGCTAATGAAAGACAAGATTTTAATACAATTTTAAATAGATTTTTGATCGATTACCGAAATACGATTCATTGTACTACGGGCGAATCTCCTGCTAAATTATTTTTTGGTCGTACACTAAAAACAAGATTTTCGTTGTTAAAACCACCTACGGTCGAAAGCATAATAAATAAAAAACAGACTGAGTGTGTTGTAAATCACAAAGGTAGACGAAGCACAGAATTTTTAAAGGGTCAAAAAGTTATGGTTAGGGACTACAAAAATCCTAACAAAGCAAGCTGGACTCAGGCAACTGTAAAACAACAACTGGGCCCGCGTTCGTATTGTTGTATTTTGGCGAACAATAACAGAGAAATAAAACGTCACCTGGATCAAATTAGAAACCAAAGCACTAACAATCATACATCGCCTAATGCGAAAACACCTGATGTCGAAAGCAATTGTTCAGTAGATGACAATTCCAAAACCAACAATGAACAAATAGTTTCTCAACCAACACCCACCAGGAGAGAGTTGAGACCACGTGAGGCAGGGAAGGTAGTAAAGCGTATTTAACAATAAAATAATATAAAGAAAGGAATTATGAAATCAAATTATGTACAAATTAAACACTGAAACAAATACTAAACAGATTAAGAAGAAAGAAAAATACGAAATCACATAAATTTTATATACGCTAAATAGATTAAGTACACAAATCAAATTGTTATAAGAAAATAGATTTGTAAATGACATGTATATTAAACATCTAAGGAGAGGCGTGTTAGGTATTATATTAATATCTATATACGGTCACACCATCCAAGGGATATAGAATAAAAGAGAATCTTGAAGACAACGCGTGCTTAAGTCTGAGTGTCAATACACTACAATTTCTAATCTGGCTTGCTGCCGAAGCACGTAACGTGGAAACTTAAAGTTTTTAACCACCGACAACTGCGAAGTCAGCTCAATCCAAGTCGTATGTAGATCCTGGGGCAGGCTTTCGTCCCAATTCAACTTTAGGCTTTCGTTCCATAGCGACTGCATAAATATTTTAGCTTTTGTGATGATGGGAGAGATGAGCCCTAGAGGATCAAAGAACCTAGCTAGTGTAGACAGGACCGAACGCTTCGATATTGGGCCTGCAGCGGTTCCGACGTGAGCGAAGCTAAACAGAAGATTGTCCGTGGTGGGATCCCAAACTAGACCAAGCGCCTTGGTTACTTCAGTCCCGTCATGAAAGGTAAGGAACTTTTCGCGATCCGCCTCCGATACGCCTTCCAAAGCAGCGGGTTCATTGGAACACCATTTACGTATGGGAAAACATCCTTTCGAAAGTAGCTCCTTTACCTGCTGACGAATCTTGATGACAGAATCAATGCTGTCCCCTCCAGATATAAGATCATCGACATAGAAATCTCTTCGAACAACATCAGCGCCAAGCGGAAAACGCAACTCTTCATCATTTGCCAATTGATGCATAGCACGAATTGCTAAGAAAGCGGCAGGTTTGGTTCCGTAAGTAACAGTCTCCAACTTGAACACCTGAATCTCCTCCTTCGGGTAATTGCGCCATAGGATGCACTGCACGTGCGTATCGGGATGGGAAACGCGTACACAGCGGTACATTTTGCAGATATCGCCACACAAGGCGACTTTAAAAAAGCGGAAACGAAGCAGAGTTATCAGAATTTTAGGTTGGATGGTGGGTCCAGCCATTAGCGCATCATTCAGTGATCCTCCAGACGCTGTTTTGGCAGATCCATCGAACACTACGCGTAATTTGGTGGTTGTACTATCCTGCTTGTGGACGCAATGGTGAGGCAAGAAGTACTGCGGGAGGTCTGACTGCCGCGAAGCTGGCGACATGTGTCCTAAATCACGATACTCCTGGAGAAACTCCATATATTTTGCCTTAAGCTGTGCATTTTTTGCTAGCTTCCTCTCCAAATTGAGAAATCTACGTAGCGCCTGCTGATACGATTCTCCTAATTCCTCTAGACTGAATTTGGTTGGCAAACGCACGGAGTAAGCTCCGGACTCTAGGCGAATGCAGTTTGTGACGAAATGCTGTTCGCAATGAACATCTTCCTCCGAAATTGATGAGGGCGAATAATCTCCATCGACTTCCCAAAACCGCCTTACAATATCGCACAAATTAGTCTCGCAAGCGGAGATGACAGGGGGATCTTCAACGGCTGCTAGCGCCGCACGGGCTTTCTCAGAGTTTTTAATACTTCCTGACACTATCCAGCCGCGTTTCGTCTTCTGCAATGTTGGCAATTGGTCTGACAGTCGAATCTGTCCAACGCACATTAATTCGAAGAACAAACCAGCACCTATCAACAGATCGACACGCTGGGGCTTGGCGAAATTAGGATCAGCCAGTTTTAGATTATTTGGCATTGGCCAAGCCTTTGCGTCTAGGCCGAAGTTAGGCTGCATTTCTGTGATTGAGGCAGTGATAATTGCAGAGAGGAAACCGCGATAGCTTTCGTCTTGAGATTGCAGGACGATGTCTACAGCCTTGCTGGATGGTAGAATTGACTCTCCAATACCGGCGATTTGAACGTGAGACGGGTGAGGATCTAACTGCAGCTGATTGGCGAGTCTCGATGTTATAAAGTTAACCTGAAAAGCGGAATCTAAAATGGCACGACATGGAATAAGCGATCCAAAACGGCCCCTGACATATACGATTGCAGAAGCTAGCAGCACGTTTTGGCTAGGCAGAGATTTTTGACTCGAGGGGGGAGGGCTAATATATTTGCTTGCTACTAGGGCACTTGCAGGATCATTCTGGGTCGATTCCGTGCTCGGCGACGGCAACTCAGCGTCAGCGCCCGACTGCATGTGGAGCAGTGTGTGATGCTTGGCTTGGCAATTTCTACATGCCCCTGACTTGCAGCGTTGCAATGAATGGCCTTTGTTGAGGCAGTTTAGACATAAATGGCGCTTCTTCACCTCCTTGTATCGAGAAAAAACAGGGAGATCTATAAATGCCTGGCATCGGGATATGTAGTGATCGGAGGATTTGCAATACTTGCATGTTGAGCTATTATGATCGTTAATGGAGGTGATTGGGGTGCTAGGTTTACTTTCTCCCACCTGCTGGCTAGGAATTACCATAGCCGATCCCAAATTTTCCAGCATCCGACATCTTGCTTCCTAGAATGAGGCCATGCTTGACCACCGAGGCAATCCTGACGTCGGCAAGTTCTCTTCCCATTTCTCCTTGGTCTTGTGGTCCAATTTCGTGCCTATGATGAAGATCAGCAACCCATCGGAAATCTCCTGCGGGGTCGCCAAGGTCTGAAGTGCACGCAAGTGCGAATTGATTTTATCGCTGAGCGCGCGCAAGCCGATAGCCGAGCCCTTCTCCACCCCTTGCAGCCCGAAAATAGCCTTGACGTGTGCCTAAAAATGTAACAGTTTATTATCGAATCGCAACATTAGTAAATTCAACGCCTTGTCGTAATTCTCCTCAGAAAGTTCCAAGGAACGAATCGTATCCAGCGCAGCACCATCTAGACATCCACGAAGATATTGGAATTTTTCGATGATTGGTATACGATGGTCTTTGTGCACCATTGTCGAAAACATCGCGTGGAATTCTGGCCAATCCATGTAGCTCCCACCGAATCGCGGAAGCTGCAACTCGGGCATTCGAGAACGGCCTATACTATTATAGGCGAACAACGACGAATTCCCCTCGAGAGTATGCCGAGCCGTTGAATTGGCAACATTTACCGTGCGAGCAGCCATCAACTCCCGCGACAGCCTGGACCTAACCTTGACATAAACATTCGAAAAGTCCAGCCGGGCATCATGGGCTAACTGCAGGAAATCCAGCCTTTCAAGGCTCGTTTGAGCGGCATCGAAATCCGCATTCATTCGCTCGATCTGCTTTAAGCGAGCTTGAAGTTCTGCCTCATCTAACTCGGCAAGCTCTTCCTTGGTGAGAAAGCGATCCATGGCCTTTAGTTGGCGCGCGATGGACTCGGCCTTGTGCTTGTAGAAATCTACATCACTCGGCATTGCTGCGTTCGCGACATTGGTAGGCTCAGGTGCTGCCATGTTGAGGTTTTAAAAGAGTCACTCAGCACGACCGAAAAAGACACCCTGTATACGTATAAACGTGGGAACCGAAAGCAAAGGGATTACAGCTAATGCCTTTAGCTGTGCGGCTGTGCGAGCTGTCCGATTCCGCTTTGTACTCCGCTTGTGTGTATTAGTGAGTTCGCTGCACTGCCTACCGCACTGCACTGACCGAATTGTCGCGACAGAGAAATTAATAGCCAGCAATGCGTGTATGTAGGTGTATGTAAGTGTGTTTTAGCACCGAATTGTGCTTAACCGCCGAAAATTTGCTAGGGCTAACGAATGTCGATCGCGAATGATTATTAATTGACACTGCAACTCAGAGATCACGTCGGGGTCACCAAATTTTATGTGGGGATAATGTTTTTTATCCCCAATCGGCCGACTAATTATTTCGAATTAAATAAAACTCGGCGCAGAAATAAAATTACGATATGTTCTTTAATGCGTGACATCCAAATTGCAAGTGTGGCTTGCCTGCCCTTTACATTGCCGCTCCGATCGCTAAGCGCAGCTTCGCTCGGCCGACGTCGGTAGGCAGACGCAAGGCGGAGATAGCGAAGAGCGAGCTGGCAGAGAGCGTTTAGCAGGGCAAGCAAGCGCAGAGCTTTAACAAACAAATGAGTGACATAGACATAACTAACAAACAAAATAAGCGGCTGAGGGCCAAGAATTAGGTGCTATTTTGCAACTAGCTAATCGGCTGGGTTCTGCTCCGAACACCCGATACTAAGTCAGTAGGAGAGAGAGCCACTCCGGCAGACGCCGCTCATTTGAACGACACGACAAAGAGTGCGTGCGAGAGAGACAGAAAATCAGTCTGAGCGTGACGTCGGGGGCTGCGTAGCCAGTGCAAATTGATTTGTTCCTTTTGGCTATAAAAATGATCTGATCTGATCCAGATTCAGCAATCTGATAGATATGATCATTATCTATGATTCTGCGTTTTTGGTTTTATCGTATCTTTAAAAATGTGGATGCCACAGATTTTCGTCCTTTGTGGGGGCGGAAGTGGGCGGGGCGAAGTTTTGAAATATTTTTGTAGCAATGACATATCACAGAAGTCTGGATCCAAAACATCGTTGCTCTAGATCTTATAGTCTTTGAGCACTAGGCGCTGAAGGGGACGGACGGACGGACAGACGGACGGACGGACAGACAGACAGGGCTTAATCGACTCGGCTATTGATGCTGATCAAGAATATATATACTTTATGGGGTCGGAAACGATTCCTTCTGGACGTTACACACATCCACTTTTACCACAAATCTAATATACCCCAATACTCATTTTGAGTATCGGGTATAATTATATTAAAAATGAGTAAGCAACAAGTTGTTAATGAAATACATAAGCCTGCTAGAAGAAATTTTATTCGTAGTAAATTCGTACAAAAAGGAATTAATGACACGTGGCAAATCGATTTGGTTGAAATGATACCCTTTTATAAGGAAAACAAAGGATATAGGTACTTGCTGACAGTAATTGACACGTTCTCGAAGTATGCATATGCAGTTCCCGTTAAGTCTAAAACAGCTTTAGATGTTTTATCAGCATTGAAGAAAATATTAAAAATATCTAAACGCAAACCTAAAAATATTCAATCTGATCAAGGAAAGGAGTTTTTTAATGTAGCCTTCGGAGAGTTAATGAAAAAGAATAACATTGACCATTACCATACATATACACACCTTAAGGCATCTATTTGTAAACGTTTTAATAGAACATCAAAAAATCGTATGTGGAAAATCTTTAGTATGCAGGGTAATCATACGTGGATTTATACCTTGCATGACCTACTAAAAGATTATAATAATTCATATCACCGTACTATAAAAATGAGGCCTATAGATGTAAACAAACAAAATGAAGAGTTTACTTTGAAAACAGCTTATAATATTTGTAAGGTATTTCCTAAACACAAGCTTTCCATTGGTGATCCTGTTAGAATAAGTAAATATAAAGGTATTTTTACAAAGGGCTATGATCCAAACTGTACAACCGAAGTTTTTAAAATTTTAAAAGTAAAGTCTACTAATCCTGTAACATATGAACTGGAGGACTATAAGGGGGAAATGATCAAAGGCTCATTTTATGATCAAGAACTCCAAAAAGTTAAAGTTTTTGTTAAATGGTTAGGTTTCGATGAAACACACAATTCATGGATAGATAAAAAGAGTATATTAAAATAATTAAGCACGCAAAATATTTATCAGATTTAATTTATTTTTGTGTATTTTTATACCCGATACTCAAAATGAGTATTGGGGTATATTAGATTTGTGGTAAAAGTGGATGTGTGTAACGTCCAGAAGGAATCGTTTCCGACCCCATAAAGTATATATATTCTTGATCAGCATCAATAGCCGAGTCGATTGAGCCCTGTCTGTCTGTCCGTCCGTCCGTCTGTCCGTCCGTCCGTCCCCTTCAGCGCCTAGTGCTCAAAGACTATAAGATCTAGAGCAACGATGTTTTGGATCCAGACTTCTGTGATATGTCACTGCTACAGAAATATTTCAAAAACGAAAATCTGTGGCATCCACAATTTTAAAGATATGAGAAAACCAAAAACGTAGAGTTGTTGAGAATGACCATATCTTTAAGACTGCGGAATCTGAATTGGATCGTATTATTATTATAGTCAGCATCAAGAAAACAATTTCATTTTTTCTCGCCCTGTCTCTCTCTAACACACACGTAGCATAGGCGGCTTTGCTTAGAGTAAAACATTAGCGCCTAGATCTCAGAGACTACAAAAGCTAGAGCAACCAAATTTGGTATCCACACTCCTAATATATCGGACCGAGACGAGTTTGTTTCAAAATTTCGCCACACCCCCTTCCGCCCCCGCAAAGGACGAAAATCTGGGGCATCCACAAATCTCAGAGACTATTAAGGCTAGAGTAACGAAATTTGGTGTCCGCACTCCTGTTAGATCATACTATAAAACGTGTATCTCAAAATTTCGCCCCACCCCCTTCCGCCCACACAAAAGACGAAAATCTGTTGCATCCACAATATTGCACATTCGAGAAAACTAAAAACGCAGAATCATAGATAATGACCATATCTATCAGATTGCTGAATCTGGATCAGATCAGATCATTTTTATAGCCAATAGGAACAAATCAATTTGCAGTGGCTACGCAGCGCCCGACGTCACGCTCGGACTGATTTTCTGTCTCTCTCGCACGCACTCTTTGTCGTGTCGTTTAATACTAGCGGCGTCTGCCGGAGGAGAGCCATACTGACTTAGTATCGGGTATAACCGTTGAGTTGCGGTGTCCGCAGCAACTCACAACGTTCCCCCTCGTTTACGTTATAGTCAGTGTTATCATCTTTAGCAATTAAATATGAGTATGCTTTCGCTTTTAATCCTGCAAACGACGTCATTATTTTTCCTGCATTTTCGTCTTTCATTAATCCAAGCTCTTTGTTATTAGCGAGATTGATACCGAATCTGTTTGAGGCTAGGCAATTGGATGTATCAAAGCGATTAGTATTGAATTTAATTAAATCATAAAAATCTTCTTCTGATGATATAATAAATGAATCTGTATCCATATAGAGTATTTTTGATGATGGACATTTTACAGAATGCAAATTATAGAAATAGTCATACATTAACCATTTTGAAAGTTCTAATACACTAACTCCAATGTATATGGGCTTATCATAAAAAATTCGGGACTTAGTTGATTCAATGGAAGCCAAATTATCTCCAAAGATTTCAACACTGTGGAAATTATGTCTTGCTATGCGTTGTCTAAACCCGGCTGAGTTTTGTCTTGAACCATAATGCTTAACTAATGCAACCTCACGACGTTTTTCTACATTCTCTATTGTTTTGCCGTAAACGGCATTAACCATTAATTTGTAAAAGTTTATCTCAAAGTCATTGCTAGCTAATTTTCTAAGAGATGTATTGAGGTCAATATAAGGTTTCAGCCAACAGGACTGATTAAATGATAAAACTCTAGATATTTTTTCTAAAATCATACCTTGCTCTATACATAACTGTAGCTGCTTCAAATGGATTATATAGTTCTTTTTATCAGCTAAGTCAGCTATTAGTTTTGTCTGCTTTCCTCCTTGTGGAATCTTATTTTCGGGGCAAAAAGGTAAACTATTATGCTTATTATGAATATCATCAGGATCTTCCGATTATCTTTCGTAGTGATCAGACGTGTTTTTGTTTTGCGCTCCGCATTTTTTCCTTTTGTTTTGAATAAACAGCCGGTGTTTTCCTAACTAAATTCTAATTATACTTTCTAACCAGACAGCAATCTGGAAACCTATTCATTTACGCGAGTGCATGCCTTTTGATTTGTGTTAAAACATTATTTAACTTTTTATTTTTCGGCGTCGCCTTGTGCTTGTGCTTGTGTTTGTGTTGTAGCAGTGAGTGAGTACGCATTACATTGCATTGCAGTCCGCTCTCGTCTGGTAGCTTTTGTTGTTTTATCACTCTCTCGCTATCACCTCAACTTCAATAACTGTTCTTTCTCTCTCGCTCTTTCAACTTTCTGAGCAATAGCGCTCTCTGCTTAGTAGCTCTCGCTATAACCGCTCTCCACTCTGCTCTCTTTTTTTACCAATTCCGCTTTGAGCGTTGTCTGGCACATTGGTCTGATACCAATTTGTTTTGCAAATAATAGTAAATAAATAAATAATAAAATGGAATACGCTGTGGTCTGTGCCAAAAAAAGCTGTAAGAAGCAGATGACCCACGATCAGCCGAATGTCCCTTGCTGGCTCTGCGACAGCGTAGTGCACGCAAAATGCGCTGGATTTTCTGGCCTCGTGAGTGATGCTATAGCCAAACGTAATGGCTTGCATTACAGTTGCGAGGCATTCCGTGCGGTGGAGAAAGACATGGTGGCTTTCATGAGGCAGACGCGGAGTGGCTTTAAGGAGCTGACCGTTGGTTTTAAAAACCAATACGATCGGCTCCTAGCCATGGAGGCTCAGTTTAGCGGCTTAAAACTGCTGAATGAGTCTCCGAGGCGCAAAAAGGTCACTCCGCGGGATCTGCAATTGCCAACCGTCACTCAGCCGTGCGCCGCCGAAAAACTGACTCCGACCACTCCAAGTGTGCAGCAGTTGATCTCGTTTGCCACTCCAAGGGCAACGACAGCTGCTGGCGATGCAGATTCGGTAGCCGAATTCATCGCCTCGGAGAATGTGCAGCCAAGTACGTCTGCAGCGTCCGTGTCCGTGGTGTCCGCAAGTTCGCTAGTTGTCCCGTCTATCCCGATCCCACCAGTAAATAGACGTTCCGGACCTCCGGATATTGCCACCACAGGTACTAGGCCTGTGGTGACTAAACCACTGGTGGGAGTCCCACCAAAACGACAAGTTTTTGTTTCACGGCTGGCCCCTGACCTCACATCTAATGTTGTAATTGCTTTTATTCAAAGAAACATAAAATCCGTGGGTTTAAAGGTGGAGAAATTTAACTTCTCTTATGCCAGGGAGATAGCCTCGTTTAAGATAAGCATCTCCCCAACTCAATTTGACACCATTTGCTCCGACAAATTTTGGCCGGAGCATTTGGTGGTGAAGGAGTTTAAGGCTAAGAAGAAGAATAGGCCCCCCATATCCCTTCCAAATCTTTCCAGTGTGCCACCCTCAACCTAAACTTCCTCTTCCTCAACTTCCCGTCTTGCTTCCACCTTTCCAAAAAACTAACTTCTCTTTTAGTAACCTATCAGAATGTAAGAGGCTTGCGTAGTAAGCTCAGCATTCTTTTCCGGGATAGTGTTGCATTTGCTTCCCACGTTATTGTGTTTACTGAAACCTGGTTAAAGCCGGACATTCTTAGTTCCGAGGTTTTGGCAGGTCGGTACACAACTTTTAGAAAGGACCGTTCGTCTCGACGTGCAGGGGGGTTCTAATTGCAGTGGACTCTTACTTCACGTCGGAACACTTCACAGTCCAAGTTCAACAGGAACTGGAATTCCTGTGTGTAAAACTGATTCTTCCCGCTTTCGCTATATTCATTACTTGCTCGTATATCCCACCTTCTTCGGATATTTCAATTTATGAGCAGCACTTGTCCGCTTTAACCGCTGTTTCTTCCTCGCTATCTGATAAAGATCGTATGATAGTTCTTGGTGACTTCAACTTGCCAGGAACTGTTTGGTCTTCGGTAAACGAGTCTAGTATCCTAGTGCCCATGTCACGCCATGACTTTGTTGACGGCTTGCTTGACCTATCCCTGTCTCAAGTCAACCAAGTGAAAAATTCCTAGGGTCGATTGCTTGATCTGTGCTTTGTATCGGATCAGACCATAGTGTTGTTAACCCGAGCCCTTCCGCTCACTATACCTGAAGACGCCTACCACCCTACTTTCGAGGTGTCGCTAGATATAGGACCAACTGTATTGGATCGGTCGAGTAGGCTGCCCGAACGTGTCCGCTGCTTTCGTAAAGCCGAGTTTGCGAAGCTTAATAACCTCATTAGGGATTTTGATTGGTCCGCTTTGTACTTGTGCACTGATATCATAAAAGGCACAAACATTTTTTACAATGCTCTTGGCACTTTTTTCGATTCTTGTGTCCCGCTTTCTTGTCCGACTAGATCTGGAAAACCCCTTGGTTTACCAAAGAGTTATCCAGTCTAAAAAACTTAAAATCAAGACTTTATAAAAAATTTCAAGAAGTGGGTTCTCCTACTTCTCACTCTCGCTATGTATTAGCTCGGTCAAACTTTTCAGTTCTTAATGCTCAATGCTATAAGAACTACCTATCTCGTAACTACAGCTTCGTAAACAGTAAGCGTAGAACGTCCGCACACCCATCCTCGCTATCATTTTGTAATACGTCGGCAAATAAGGATCAGGCAATTGCTGATCTTTTTGCCCAATTCTTCCGAACCACCTATTCTGAGGAAAGCTACTCTGGTCATCCGTACCCATACTGTTTACCGAGGTCGAACGGCATTTTCAGTCCCTTGTTAAATGAATGTTCCCTACTTCATGATCTTCGACTAGTTAAACCGGTGTTTTCACCGGGTCCAGACGGGGTTCCAGGTTGTGTACTCAGGTACTGCGCCGAGGCTCTGTGTGGACCTTTGCTTAAACTATTCAACCTGTCCATTGATTCTTCTTGCTTCCCCCCGATCTGGAAGGAATCGTTTATAATTCCTCTTCATAAAAAAGGTAGCAAGTCTGATGCAAAAAATTATAGAGGTATAGCAAAGTTATCCGCTATTCCTAAAATGTTTGAGAAGGTTTTAACTCCGCACTTGCAACATCTCTGCAAGTCACTTATATCTCCAACTCAGCATGGATTTATAAGGCGGCGATCAACCACCACGAACTTATTAGAGTTTACCTCTTTCATTATTAAAGGCTTTCAATGTAACTTACAGACGGATGTTATTTACACCGACTTTAGTAAAGCATTCGACTCTGTAAACCATTCCCTTTTAGCGCATAAACTTGACCTTTTAGGGTTTCCGCCCAACCTCCTGAGATGGATTTCTAGCTAACTTTGTTCTAGGTCTCAAAGAGTCCTCTTCAAAAACTCCCTCTCTTTACCAGTAAAGGTTTCTTCGGGAGTACCACAAGGCAGCCATCTAGGCCCTTACTCTTCACACTCTTTATTAATGACTTACCTTCAGTATTAACATACTCTCGAGTACTTATGTATGCGGATGATGTTAAACTCTGTGTCCAGTACAAGGACATTTCATTTCATTCTCGCTTGCAATCCGATCTCAATAACTTTCAGTCATGGTGTTGTGCAAACTTGTTACACCTTAATGCCTCGAAATGCAAAGTTATGACATTTCATAGTTCTAGCCCTTTGTTGGCTCCCTACACCCTATTTGGTGGTTCTCTTGAGAGAATTACCCTGGTGGATGATCTGGGTGTTATGTTAGACCCCAAGTTAAAGTTTTCCGAACACATTTCTACCATGGTAAATAAGGCCATGGGCGTGCTTGGGTTTATAAAGAGGTGGTCAAAGGAATTTGACGACCCCTATATAACAAAGACTCTCTATACCTCGCTTGTTCGTCCGATCTTAGAATACGGCTCCTGTGTATGGTGCCCTCAGTACAAAGTACACCAGGACCGTATAGAATCAGTACAGAAAAACTTTTTACTTTTTGCTCTGCGGGGCCTGTAAGACTGGGATGCGGGTGTAAGACTCCCATCTTACTCGAGTAGACTACTATTAGTAAACCTCCCATCCTTAGTTAACCGTAGAAAAATGCTTGGTGTGATATTTATGCACAACTTGATCAGGGGTGACATAGACAGCCCTGATCTGTTGAGCCGCATAAACTTCACGATTCCTATTAGACTGACTAGAAATTTTATACCGTTGTTCCTTCCACTTTGTAGATCGAATTATTCCTTGCATGAACCGTTTAGGGTCTAATGCTCGGATTATAATTCCCTCTACCATATTATATCCACCACTAATTCTCTTCCTCTTATTAAATTATTAATCCTTACACACCTTTCTATTAATTAGTAACTGTAGTGGTATTTGTATTTTGATTGCATGCTTAGTTTCTTAGTAAGTTTAGTACTAATTTTCCTCGAATGTTAGTCTAATAGCTATCTTTCTTGCATGTTCGCGTTTGGTTCGGCTACGCACCGCGTGTCATGCGGCAGCGCCCCTCGGTCGGTTGGGCGGGAGGAGGGCTGCGTTTTGCCTGGGATCCGCGCGTAACAGCCTTCTGCTGGTGTCACACGGGCCACTTGACGGTGCAGTAACTGCATCGCCTCTTGAAAGATGCAGTCATTGCATGTCAACGTCCAAAGAATATCGCATATCTACTTCTAAACTATATATTCAACATCACTAGATGCCGATATGATAAGAACGTTGAAAGATGAAATTTCATCGTTACTTAGAAATTTAAAATTAGAAAATGGAAGGGGTTGACTCATAGCCCATCCATATAAGTTGTTGGCGTCAATATATGAAAGGAAATTTATGGGTTCGGTAGGCTTAAATTTATTATTTAAATATTTGTTATTTGCGGTTGCAATCCGTTGAGTACATTGGGTCAACCCTCCACGAACAGCAGTTTTTAAAAAATTATAAATGTCAGGATCACTAACAAGTTCTAATTCTACCCTTGTGTATTTTAACATTGCATCCCATGAAACTGAAGGAGCAGTAACATAATTAATGGGGTCTAACCTGTACACTCGGGAACAAAGACTGTCCGTCTGTGTGTCCCCTTCAGCGCCTAGTGCTCAAAGACTATAAGAGCTAGAGCAACGATGTTTTGGATCCAGACTTCTGTGATATGTCACTGCTACAAAAATATTTCAAAACTTCGCCCCGCCCACTTCCGCCCCCACAAAGGACGAAAATCTGTGGCATCCACAATTTTAAAGATATGAGAAAACCAAAAACGTAGAATTGTAGAGAATGACCATATCTTTAAGACTGCGGAATCTGAATTGGATCGTATCATTATTATAGCCAGCATCAAGAAAACAATTTCATTTTTTCTCGCCCTGTCTCTCTCTAACACACACGTAGCATAGGCGGCTTTGCTTAGAGTAAAACATTAGCGCCTAGATCTCAGAGACTACAAAAGCTAGAGCAACCAAATTTGGTATCCACACTCCTAATATATCGGACCGAGACGAGTTTGTTTCAAAATTTCGCCACACCCCCTTCCGCCCCGCAAAGGACGAAAATCTGGGGATATTCAAAAATCTCAGAGACTATTAAGGCTAGAGTAACCAAATTTGGTATCCGCACTCCTGTTAGATCTTACTATAAAACGTGTATCTCAAAATTTCGCCCCACCCCCTTCCGCCCACACAAAGGACGAAAATCTGTTGCATCCACAATATTGCACATTCGAGAAAACTAAAAGCGCAGAATCATAGATAATGACCATATCTATCAGATTGCTGAATCTGGATCAGATCAGATCATTTTTATAGCCAATAGGAATCAAATCAATTTGCAGTGGCTACGCAGCGCCCGACGTCACGCTCGGACTGATTTTCTGTCTCTCTCGCACGCACTCTTTGTCGTGTCGTTTAATACTAGCGGCGTCTGCCGGAGGAGAGCCATACTGACTTAGTATCGGGTATAACCGTTGAGTTGCGGTGTCCGCAGCAACTCACAACGTTCCCCCTCGTTTACGTTATAGTCAGTGTTATCATCTTTAGCAATTAAATATGAGTATGCTTTCGCTTTTAATCCTGCAAACGACGTCATTATTTTTCCTGCATTTTCGTCTTTCATTAATCCAAGCTCTTTGTTATTAGCGAGATTGATACCGAATCTGTTTGAGGCTAGGCAATTGGATGTATCAAAGCGATTAGTATTGAATTTAATTAAATCATAAAAATCTTCTTCTGATGATATAATAAATGAATCTGTATCCATATAGAGTATTTTTGATGATGGACATTTTACAGAATGCAAATTATAGAAATAGTCATACATTAACCATTTTGAAAGTTCTAATACACTTACTCCAATGTATATGGGCTTATCATAAAAAATTCGGGACTTAGTTGATTCAATGGAAGCCAAATTATCTCCAAAGATTTCAACACTGTGGAAATTATGTCTTGCTATGCGTTGTCTAAACCCGGCTGAGTTTTGTCTTGAACCATAATGCTTAACTAATGCAACCTCACGACGTTTTTCTACATTCTCCATTGTTTTGCCGTAAACGGCATTAACCATTAATTTGTAAAAGTTTATCTCAAAGTCATTGCTAGCTAATTTTCTAAGAGATGTATTGAGGTCAATATAAGGTTTCAGCCAACAGGACTGATTAAATGATAAAACTCTAGATATTTTTTCTAAAATCATACCTTGCTCTATACATAACTGTAGCTGCTTCAAATGGATTATATAGTTCTTTTTATCAGCTAAGTCAGCTATTAGTTTTGTCTGCTTTCCTCCTTGTGGAATCTTATTTTCGGGGCAAAAAGGTAAACTATTATGCTTATTATGAATATCATCAGGATCTTCCGATTATCTTTCGTAGTGATCAGACGTGTTTTTGTTTTGCGCTCCTCATTTTTTCCTTTTGTTTTGAATAAACAGCCGGTGTTTTCCTAACTAAATTCTAATTATACTTTCTAACCAGACAGCAATCTGGAAACCTATTCATTTACGCGAGTGCATGCCTTTTGATTTGTGTTAAAACATTATTTAACTTTTTATTTTTCGGCGTCGCCTTGTGCTTGTGCTTGTGTTTGTGTTGTAGCAGTGAGTGAGTACGCATTACATTGCATTGCAGTCCGCTCTCGTCTGGTAGCTTTTGTTGTTTTATCACTCTCTCGCTATCACCTCAACTTCAATAACTGTTCTTTCTCTCTCGCTCTTTCAACTTTCTGAGCAATAGCGCTCTCTGCTTAGTAGCTCTCGCTATAACCGCTCTCCACTCTGCTCTCTTTTTTTACCAATTCCGCTTTGAGCGTTGTCTGGCACATTGGTCTGATACCAATTTGTTTTGCAAATAATAGTAAATAAATAAATAATAAAATGGAATACGCTGTGGTCTGTGCCAAAAAAAGCTGTAAGAAGCAGATCACCCACGATCAGCCGAATGACCCTTGCTGGCTCTGCGACAGCGTAGTGCACGCAAAATGCGCTGGATTTTCTGGCCTCGTGAGTGATGCTATAGCCAAACGTAATGGCTTGCATTACAGTTGCGAGGCATTCCGTGCGGTGGAGAAAGACATGGTGGCTTTCATGAGGCAGACGCGGAGTGGCTTTAAGGAGCTGACCGTTGGTTTTAAAAACCAATACGATCGGCTCCTAGCCATGGAGGCTCAGTTTAGCGGCTTAAAACTGCTGAATGAGTCTCCGAGGCGCAAAAAGGTCACTCCGCGGGATCTGCAATTGCCAACCGTCACTCAGCCGTGCGCCGCCGAAAAACTGACTCCGACCACTCCAAGTGTGCAGCAGTTGATCTCGTTTGCCACTCCAAGGGCAACGACAGCTGCTGGCGATGCAGATTCGGTAGCCGAATTCATCGCCTCGGAGAATGTGCAGCCAAGTACGTCTGCAGCGTCCGTGTCCGTGGTGTCCGCAAGTTCGCTAGTTGTCCCGTCTATCCCGATCCCACCAGTAAATAGACGTTCCGGACCTCCGGATATTGCCACCACAGGTACTAGGCCTGTGGTGACTAAACCACTGGTGGGAGTCCCACCAAAACGACAAGTTTTTGTTTCACGGCTGGCCCCTGACCTCACATCTAATGTTGTAATTGCTTTTATTCAAAGCAAAATAAAATCCGTGGGTTTAAAGGTGGAGAAATTTAACTTCTCTTATGCCAGGGAGATAGCCTCGTTTAAGATAAGCATCTCCCCAACTCAATTTGACACCATTTGCTCCGACAAATTTTGGCCGGAGCATTTGGTGGTGAAGGAGTTTAAGGCTAAGAAGAAGAATAGGCCCCCCATATCCCTTCCAAATCTTTCCAGTGTGCCACCCTCAACCTAAACTTCCTCTTCCTCAACTTCCCGTCTTGCTTCCACCTTTCCAAAAAACTAACTTCTCTTTTAGTAACCTATCAGAATGTAAGAGGCTTGCGTAGTAAGCTCAGCATTCTTTTCCGGGATAGTGTTGCATTTGCTTCCCACGTTATTGTGTTTACTGAAACCTGGTTAAAGCCGGACATTCTTAGTTCCGAGATTTTGGCAGGTCGGTACACAACTTTTAGAAAGGACCGTTCGTCTCGACGTGCAGGGGGGGTTCTAATTGCAGTGGACTCTTACTTCACGTCGGAACACTTCACAGTCCAAGTTCAACAGGAACTGGAATTCCTGTGTGTAAAACTGATTCTTCCCGCTTTCGCTATATTCATTACTTGCTCGTATATCCCACCTTCTTCGGATATTTCAATTTATGAGCAGCACTTGTCCGCTTTAACCGCTGTTTCTTCCTCGCTATCTGATAAAGATCGTATGATAGTTCTTGGTGACTTCAACTTGCCAGGAACTGTTTGGTCTTCGGTAAACGAGTCTAGTATCCTAGTGCCCATGTCACGCCATGACTTTGTTGACGGCTTGCTTGACCTATCCCTGTCTCAAGTCAACCAAGTGAAAAATTCCTAGGGTCGATTGCTTGATCTGTGCTTTGTATCGGATCCGACCATAGTGTTGTTAACCCGAGCCCTTCCGCTCACTATACCTGAAGACGCCTACCACCCTACTTTCGAGGTGTCGCTAGATATAGGACCAACTGTAGTGGATCGGTCGAGTAGGCTGCCCGAACGTGTCCGCTGCTTTCGTAAAGCCGAGTTTGCGAAGCTTAATAACCTCATTAGGGATTTTGATTGGTCCGCTTTGTACTTGTGCACTGATATCATAAAAGGCACAAACATTTTTTACAATGCTCTTGGCACTTTTTTCGATTCTTGTGTCCCGCTTTCTTGTCCGACTAGATCTGGAAAACCCCCTTGGTTTACCAAAGAGTTATCCAGTCTAAAAAACTTAAAATCAAGACTTTATAAAAAATTTCAAGAAGTGGGTTCTCCTACTTCTCACTCTCGCTATGTATTAGCTCGGTCAAACTTTTCAGTTCTTAATGCTCAATGCTATAAGAACTACCTATCTCGTAACTACAGCTTCGTAAACAGTAAGCGTAGAACGTCCGCACACCCATCCTCGCTATCATTTTGTAATACGTCGGCAAATAAGGATCAGGCAATTGCTGATCTTTTTGCCCAATTCTTCCGAACCACCTATTCTGAGGAAAGCTACTCTGGTCATCCGTACCCATACTGTTTACCGAGGTCGAACGGCATTTTCAGTCCCTTGTTAAATGAATGTTCCCTACTTCATGATCTTCGACTAGTTAAACCGGTGTTTTCACCGGGTCCAGACGGGGTTCCAGGTTGTGTACTCAGGTACTGCGCCGAGGCTCTGTCCATTGATTCTTCTTGCTTCCCCCGATCTGGAAGGAATCGTTTATAATTCCTCTTCATAAAAAAGGTAGCAAGTCTGATGCAAAAAATTATAGAGGTATAGCAAAGTTATCCGCTATTCCTAAAATGTTTGAGAAGGTTTTAACTCCGCACTTGCAACATCTCTGCAAGTCACTTATATCTCCAACTCAGCATGGATTTATAAGGCGGCGATCAACCACCACGAACTTATTAGAGTTTACCTCTTTCATTATTAAAGGCTTTCAATGTAACTTACAGACGGATGTTATTTACACCGACTTTAGTAAAGCATTCGACTCTGTAAACCATTCCCTTTTAGCGCATAAACTTGACCTTTTAGGGTTTCCGCCCAACCTCCTGAGATGGATTTCTAGCTATCTTTGTTCTAGGTCTCAAAGAGTCCTCTTCAAAAACTCCCTCTCTTTACCAGTAAAGGTTTCTTCGGGAGTACCACAAGGCAGCCATCTAGGCCCCTTACTCTTCACACTCTTTATTAATGACTTACCTTCAGTATTAACATACTCTCGAGTACTTATGTATGCGGATGATGTTAAACTCTGTGTCCAGTACAAGGACATTTCATTTCATTCTCGCTTGCAATCCGATCTCAATAACTTTCAGTCATGGTGTTGTGCAAACTTGTTACACCTTAATGCCTCGAAATGCAAAGTTATGACATTTCATAGTTCTAGCCCTTTGTTGGCTCCCTACACCCTATTTGGTGGTTCTCTTGAGAGAATTACCCTGGTGGATGATCTGGGTGTTATGTTAGACCCCAAGTTAAAGTTTTCCGAACACATTTCTACCATGGTAAATAAGGCCATGGGCGTGCTTGGGTTTATAAAGAGGTGGTCAAAGGAATTTGACGACCCCTATATAACAAAGACTCTCTATACCTCGCTTGTTCGTCCGATCTTAGAATACGGCTCCTGTGTATGGTGCCCTCAGTACAAAGTACACCAGGACCGTATAGAATCAGTACAGAAAAACTTTTTACTTTTTGCTCTGCGGGGCCTGTAAGACTGGGATGCGGGTGTAAGACTCCCATCTTACTCGAGTAGACTACTATTAGTAAACCTCCCATCCTTAGTTAACCGTAGAAAAATGCTTGGTGTGATATTTATGCACAACTTGATCAGGGGTGACATAGACAGCCCTGATCTGTTGAGCCGCATAAACTTCACGATTCCTATTAGACTGACTAGAAATTTTATACCGTTGTTCCTTCCACTTTGTAGATCGAATTATTCCTTGCATGAACCGTTTAGGGTCTAATGCTCGGATTATAATTCCCTCTACCATATTATATCCACCACTAATTCTCTTCCTCTTATTAAATTATTAATCCTTACACACCTTTCTATTAATTAGTAACTGTAGTGGTATTTGTATTTTGATTGCATGCTTAGTTTCTTAGTAAGTTTAGTACTAATTTTCCTCGAATGTTAGTCTAATAGCTATCTTTCTTGCATGTTCGCGTTTGGTTCGGCTACGCACCGCGTGTCATGCGGCAGCGCCCCTCGGTCGGTTGGGCGGGAGGAGGGCTGCGTTTTGCCTGGGATCCGCGCGTAACAGCCTTCTGCTGGTGTCACACGGGCCACTTGACGGTGCAGTAACTGCATCGCCTCTTGAAAGATGCAGTCATTGCATGTCAACGTCCAAAGAATATCGCATATCTACTTCTAAACTATATATTCAACATCACTAGATGCCGATATGATAAGAACGTTGAAAGATGAAATTTCATCGTTACTTAGAAATTTAAAATTAGAAAATGGAAGGGGTTGACTCATAGCCCATCCATATAAGTTGTTGGCGTCAATATATGAAAGGAAATTTATGGGTTCGGTAGGCTTAAATTTATTATTTAAATATTTGTTATTTGCGGTTGCAATCCGTTGAGTACATTGGGTCAACCCTCCACGAACAGCAGTTTTTAAAAAATTATAAATGTCAGGATCACTAACAAGTTCTAATTCTACCCTTGTGTATTTTAACATTGCATCCCATGAAACTGAAGGAGCAGTAACATAATTAATGGGGTCTAACCTGTACACTCGGGAACAAAGACTGTCCGTCTGTGTGTCCCCTTCAGCGCCTAGTGCTCAAAGACTATAAGAGCTAGAGCAACGATGTTTTGGATCCAGACTTCTGTGATATGTCACTGCTACAAAAATATTTCAAAACTTCGCCCCGCCCACTTCCGCCCCCACAAAGGACGAAAATCTGTGGCATCCACAATTTTAAAGATATGAGAAAACCAAAAACGTAGAATTGTAGAGAATGACCATATCTTTAAGACTGCGGAATCTGAATTGGATCGTATCATTATTATAGCCAGCATCAAGAAAACAATTTCATTTTTTCTCGCCCTGTCTCTCTCTAACACACACGTAGCATAGGCGGCTTTGCTTAGAGTAAAACATTAGCGCCTAGATCTCAGAGACTACAAAAGCTAGAGCAACCAAATTTGGTATCCACACTCCTAATATATCGGACCGAGACGAGTTTGTTTCAAAATTTCGCCACACCCCCTTCCGCCCCCGCAAAGGACGAAAATCTGGGGATATTCAAAAATCTCAGAGACTATTAGGGCTAGAGTAACCAAATTTGGTATCCGCACTCCTGTTAGATCTTACTATAAAACGTGTATCTCAAAATTTCGCCCCACCCCCTTCCGCCCACACAAAGGACGAAAATCTGTTGCATCCACAATATTGCACATTCGAGAAAACTAAAAGCGCAGAATCATAGATAATGACCATATCTATCAGATTGCTGAATCTGGATCAGATCAGATCATTTTTATAGCCAATAGGAACAAATCAATTTGCAGTGGCTACGCAGCGCCCGACGTCACGCTCGGACTGATTTTCTGTCTCTCTCGCACGCACTCTTTGTCGTGTCGTTTAATACCAGCGGCGTCTGCCGGAGGAGAGCCATACTGACTTAGTATCGGGTATAACCGTTGAGTTGCGGTGTCCGCAGCAACTCACAACGTTCCCCCTCGTTTACGTTATAGTCAGTGTTATCATCTTTAGCAATTAAATATGAGTATGCTTTCGCTTTTAATCCTGCAAACGACGTCATTATTTTTCCTGCATTTTCGTCTTTCATTAATCCAAGCTCTTTGTTATTAGCGAGATTGATACCGAATCTGTTTGAGGCTAGGCAATTGGATGTATCAAAGCGATTAGTATTGAATTTAATTAAATCATAAAAATCTTCTTCTGATGATATAATAAATGAATCTGTATCCATATAGAGTATTTTTGATGATGGACATTTTACAGAATGCAAATTATAGAAATAGTCATACATTAACCATTTTGAAAGTTCTAATACACTAACTCCAATGTATATGGGCTTATCATAAAAAATTCGGGACTTAGTTGATTCAATGGAAGCCAAATTATCTCCAAAGATTTCAACACTGTGGAAATTATGTCTTGCTATGCGTTGTCTAAACCCGGCTGAGTTTTGTCTTGAACCATAATGCTTAACTAATGCAACCTCACGACGTTTTTCTACATTCTCCATTATTTTGCCGTAAACGGCATTAACCATTAATTTGTAAAAGTTTATCTCAAAGTCATTGCTAGCTAATTTTCTAAGAGATGTATTGAGGTCAATATAAGGTTTCAGCCAACAGGACTGATTAAATGATAAAACTCTAGATATTTTTTCTAAAATCATACCTTGCTCTATACATAACTGTAGCTGCTTCAAATGGATTATATAGTTCTTTTTATCAGCTATGTAAGTCAGCTATTAGTTTTGTCTGCTTTCCTCCTTGTGGAATCTTATTTTCGGGGCAAAAAGGTAAACTATTATGCTTATTATGAATATCATCAGGATCTTCCGATTATCTTTCGTAGTGATCAGACGTGTTTTTGTTTTGCGCTC
The DNA here is from genome assembly GCF_003369915.1 of Drosophila miranda. Classification (NCBI taxonomy): domain Eukaryota; kingdom Metazoa; phylum Arthropoda; class Insecta; order Diptera; family Drosophilidae; genus Drosophila; species Drosophila miranda. The sequence continues at coordinate 37,979,103 of NW_022881603.1, forward strand.
CGCATTTTTTCCTTTTGTTTTGAATAAACAGCCGGTGTTTTCCTAACTAAATTCTAATTATACTTTCTAACCAGACAGCAATCTGGAAACCTATTCATTTACGCGAGTGCATGCCTTTTGATTTGTGTTAAAACATTATTTAACTTTTTATTTTTCGGCGTCGCCTTGTGCTTGTGCTTGTGTTTGTGTTGTAGCAGTGAGTGAGTACGCATTACATTTCATTGCAGTCCGCTCTCGTCTGGTAGCTTTTGTTGTTTTATCACTCTCTCGCTATCACCTCAACTTCAATAACTGTTCTTTCTCTCTCGCTCTTTCAACTTTCTGAGCAATAGCGCTCTCTGCTTAGTAGCTCTCGCTATAACCGCTCTCCACTCTGCTCTCTTTTTTTACCAATTCCGCTTTGAGCGTTGTCTGGCACATTGGTCTGATACCAATTTGTTTTGCAAATAATAGTAAATAAATAAATAATAAAATGGAATACGCTGTGGTCTGTGCCAAAAAAAGCTGTAAGAAGCAGATCACCCACGATCAGCCGAATGTCCCTTGCTGGCTCTGCGACAGCGTAGTGCACGCAAAATGCGCTGGATTTTCTGGCCTCGTGAGTGATGCTATAGCCAAACGTAATGGCTTGCATTACAGTTGCGAGGCATTCCGTGCGGTGGAGAAAGACATGGTGGCTTTCATGAGGCAGACGCGGAGTGGCTTTAAGGAGCTGACCGTTGGTTTTAAAAACCAATACGATCGGCTCCTAGCCATGGAGGCTCAGTTTAGCGGCTTAAAACTGCTGAATGAGTCTCCGAGGCGCAAAAAGGTCACTCCGCGGTATCTGCAATTGCCAACCGTCACTCAGCCGTGCGCCGCCGAAAAACTGACTCCGACCACTCCAAGTGTGCAGCAGTTTGCCACTCGTTTGCCACTCCAAGGGCAACGACAGCTGCTGGCGATGCAGATTCGGTAGCCGAATTCATCGCCTCGGAGAATGTGCAGCCAAGTACGTCTGCAGCGTCCGTGTCCGTGGTGTCCGCAAGTTCGCTAGTTGTCCCGTCTATCCCGATCCCACCAGTAAATAGACGTTCCGCACCTCCGGATATTGCCACCACAGGTACTAGGCCTGTGGTGACTAAACCACTGGTGGGAGTCCCACCAAAACGACAAGTTTTTGTTTCACGGCTGGCCCCTGACCTCACATCTAATGTTGTAATTGCTTTTATTCAAAGCAAAATAAAATCCGTGGGTTTAAAGGTGGAGAAATTTAACTTCTCTTATGCCAGGGAGATAGCCTCGTTTAAGATAAGCATCTCCCCAACTCAATTTGACACCATTTGCTCCGACAAATTTTGGCCGGAGCATTTGGTGGTGAAGGAGTTTAAGGCTAAGAAGAAGAATAGGCCCCCCATATCCCTTCCAAATCTTTCCAGTGTGCCACCCTCAACCTAAACTTCCTCTTCCTCAACTTCCCGTCTTGCTTCCACCTTTCCAAAAAACTAACTTCTCTTTTAGTAACCTATCAGAATGTAAGAGGCTTGCGTAGTAAGCTCAGCATTCTTTTCCGGGATAGTGTTGCATTTGCTTCCCACGTTATTGTGTTTACTGAAACCTGGTTAAAGCCGGACATTCTTAGTTCCGAGGTTTTGGCAGGTCGGTACACAACTTTTAGAAAGGACCGTTCGTCTCGACGTGCAGGGGGGGTTCTAATTGCAGTGGACTCTTACTTCACGTCGGAACACTTCACAGTCCAAGTTCAACAGGAACTGGAATTCCTGTGTGTAAAACTGATTCTTCCCGCTTTCGCTATATTCATTACTTGCTCGTATATCCCACCTTCTTCGGATATTTCAATTTATGAGCAGCACTTGTCCGCTTTAACCGCTGTTTCTTCCTCGCTATCTGATAAAGATCGTATGATAGTTCTTGGTGACTTCAACTTGCCAGGAACTGTTTGGTCTTCGGTAAACGAGTCTAGTATCCTAGTGCCCATGTCACGCCATGACTTTGTTGACGGCTTGCTTGACCCATCCCTGTCTCAAGTCAACCAAGTGAAAAATTCCTAGGGTCGATTGCTTGATCTGTGCTTTGTATCGGATCAGACCATAGTGTTGTTAACCCGAGCCCTTCCGCTCACTATACCTGAAGACGCCTACCACCCTACTTTCGAGGTGTCGCTAGATATAGGACCAACTGTATTGGATCGGTCGAGTAGGCTGCCCGAACGTGTCCGCTGCTTTCGTAAAGCCGAGTTTGCGAAGCTTAATAACCTCATTAGGGATTTTGATTGGTCCGCTTTGTACTTGTGCACTGATATCATAAAAGGCACAAACATTTTTTACAATGCTCTTGGCACTTTTTTCGATTCTTGTGTCCCGCTTTCTTGTCCGACTAGATCTGGAAAACCCCCTTGGTTTACCAAAGAGTTATCCAGTCTAAAAAACTTAAAATCAAGACTTTATAAAAAATTTCAAGAAGTGGGTTCTCCTACTTCTCACTCTCGCTATGTATTAGCTCGGTCAAACTTTTCAGTTCTTAATGCTCAATGCTATAAGAACTACCTATCTCGTAACTACAGCTTCGTAAACAGTAAGCGTAGAACGTCCGCACACCCATCCTCGCTATCATTTTGTAATACGTCGGCAAATAAGGATCAGGCAATTGCTGATCTTTTTGCCCAATTCTTCCGAACCACCTATTCTGAGGAAAGCTACTCTGGTCATCCGTACCCATACGGTTTACCGAGGTCGAACGGCATTTTCAGTCCCTTGTTAAATGAATGTTCCCTACTTCATGATCTTCGACTAGTTAAACCGGTGTTTTCACCGGGTCCAGACGGGGTTCCAGGTTGTGTACTCAGGTACTGCGCCGAGGCTCTGTCCATTGATTCTTCTTGCTTCCCCCCGATCTGGAAGGAATCGTTTATAATTCCTCTTCATAAAAAAGGTAGCAAGTCTGATGCAAAAAATTATAGAGGTATAGCAAAGTTATCCGCTATTCCTAAAATGTTTGAGAAGGTTTTAACTCCGCACTTGCAACATCTCTGCAAGTCACTTATATCTCCAACTCAGCATGGATTTATAAGGCGGCGATCAACCACCACGAACTTATTAGAGTTTACCTCTTTCATTATTAAAGGCTTTCAATGTAACTTACAGACGGATGTTATTTACACCGACTTTAGTAAAGCATTCGACTCTGTAAACCATTCCCTTTTAGCGCATAAACTTGACCTTTTAGGGTTTCCGCCCAACCTCCTGAGATGGATTTCTAGCTATCTTTGTTCTAGGTCTCAAAGAGTCCTCTTCAAAAACTCCCTCTCTTTACCAGTAAAGGTTTCTTCGGGAGTACCACAAGGCAGCCATCTAGGCCCCTTACTCTTCACACTCTTTATTAATGACTTACCTTCAGTATTAACATACTCTCGAGTACTTATGTATGCGGATGATGTTAAACTCTGTGTCCAGTACAAGGACATTTCATTTCATTCTCGCTTGCTATCCGATCTCAATAACTTTCAGTCATGGTGTTGTGCAAACTTGTTACACCTTAATGCCTCGAAATGCAAAGTTATGACATTTCATAGTTCTAGCCCTTTGTTGGCTCCCTACACCCTATTTGGTGGTTCTCTTGAGAGAATTACCCTGGTGGATGATCTGGGTGTTATGTTAGACCCCAAGTTAAAGTTTTCCGAACACATTTCTACCATGGTAAATAAGGCCATGGGCGTGCTTGGGTTTATAAAGAGGTGGTCAAAGGAATTTGACGACCCCTATATAACAAAGACTCTCTATACCTCGCTTGTTCGTCCGATCTTAGAATACGGCTCCTGTGTATGGTGCCCTCAGTACAAAGTACACCAGGACCGTATAGAATCAGTACAGAAAAACTTTTTACTTTTTGCTCTGCGGGGCCTTAACTGGGATGCGGGTGTAAGACTCCCATCTTACTCGAGTAGACTACTATTAGTAAACCTCCCATCCTTAGTTAACCGTAGAAAAATGCTTGGTGTGATATTTATGCACAACTTGATCAGGGGTGACATAGACAGCCCTGATCTGTTGAGCCGCATAAACTTCACGATTCCTATTAGACTGACTAGAAATTTTATACCGTTGTTCCTTCCACTTTGTAGATCGAATTATTCCTTGCATGAACCGTTTAGGGTCTAATGCTCGGATTATAATTCCCTCTACCATATTATATCCACCACTAATTCTCTTCCTCTTATTAAATTATTAATCCTTACACACCTTTCTATTAAATAGTAACTGTAGTGGTATTTGTATTTTGATTGCATGCTTAGTTTCTTAGTAAGTTTAGTACTAATTTTCCTCGAATGTTAGTCTAATAGCTATCTTTCTTGCATGTTCGCGTTTGGTTCGGCTACGCACCGCGTGTCATGCGGCAGCGCCCCTCGGTCGGTTGGGCGGGAGGAGGGCTGCGTTTTGCCTGGGATCCGCGCGTAACAGCCTTCTGCTGGTGTCACACGGGCCACTTGACGGTGCAGTAACTGCATCGCCTCTTGAAAGATGCAGTCATTGCATGTCAACGTCCAAAGAATATCGCATATCTACTTCTAAACTATATATTCAACATCACTAGATGCCGATATGATTAGAACGTTGAAAGATGAAATTTCATCGTTACTTAGAAATTTAAAATTAGAAAATGGAAGGGGTTGACTCATAGCCCATCCATATAAGTTGTTGGCGTCAATATATGAAAGGAAATTTATGGGTTCGGTAGGCTTAAATTTATTATTTAAATATTTGTTATTTGCGGTTGCAATCCGTTGAGTACATTGGGTCAACCCTCCACGAACAGCAGTTTTTAAAAAATTATAAATGTCAGGATCACTAACAAGTTCTAATTCTACCCTTGTGTATTTTAACATTGCATCCCATGAAACTGAAGGAGCAGTAACATAATTAATGGGGTCTAACCTGTACACTCGGGAACAAAGACTCCTAAAATTCTCAAATACATCAGCAAGAATTAAAACATCGCTTTCCAAATATAATTTTAAATAATCTCTAATAGATTTGCAATTAAATGCGCTCCAAACCTTCTGAGCAAAGTTGTAGTCTTCAACACTACATTCCTCATCATTCAGTGAATTATAAAAATTATCTCGCGAAGGAAGCAGGGATTCATCAAATTTTTCAAAACTATCCAAATAATCATAGGGAAATACTCCCTTTCGTCGTAGCATATCAAATTTTTCACCTTGATATTTAGTTTTAAAAATTTTAAAATTCGCTATGTTCATATAACTAGTGAGTTTTTCTAAGCTTGAATTTAAAAATCTATTTGAATCTATATATCTAATTATACCCGATACTCAAAATGAGTATTGGGGTATATTAGATTTGTGGTAAAAGTGGATGTGTGTAACGTCCAGAAGGAATCGTTTCCGACCCCATAAAGTATATATATTCTTGATCAGCATCAATAGCCGAGTCGATTGAGCCCTGTCTGTCTGTCCGTCTGTCCGTCCGTCCGTCCGTCCGTCCGTCCGTCCCCTTGAGCGCCTAGTGCTCAAAGACTATAAGATCTAGAGCAACGATGTTTTGGATCCAGACTTCTGTGATATGTCACTGCTACAAAAGTATTTCAAAACTTCGCCCCGCCCACTTCCGCCCCCACAAAGGACGAAAATCTGTGGCATCCACATTTTTAAAGATACGATAAAACGAAAAACGCAGAATCATAGATAATGACCATATCTATCAGATTGCTGAATCTGGATCAGATCAGATCATTTTTATAGCCAAAAGGAACAAATCAATTTGCACTGGCTACGCAGCCCTCGACGTCACGCTCAGACTGATTTTCTGTCTCTCACGCACGCACTCCTTGTCGTGTCGTTTAATATTAGCGGCGTCTGCCGGAGGAGAGCCATACTGACTTAGTATCGGGTATAACTGTAGAGTTGCGGTCTCCGCAGCAACTCACAACGTTCCCCCTCGTTTTATATTGATGAAGATAAGATTCATCGAGCTTACAAATTTGAGTTAACGCAATATATAACTCTTTACTGCAAGGTATGGGTCTTATTTCATCTTTTATTGACGTAACAAATAAATGAATATCATATCGAGACAAGTTATGAAAAACTACCGGGAAAAAGGGATCGCTTAATCTAAATGTCTGTTTACACAGCTTATGAATAGGACCTACATATTGTCCTGTAAACTGATCAAAGAATTTTTCTCGATCATCATCAGAAATTTGTTTCTCGCAGGCATAGCAAACACCTGGTAATCCTCATCCCAAATGTTAAACTGGTAGATTGGTTTTTTATAGGACTTCCAGTACTTCTCATAAAGTCCATCGGTTTTCATCTTAAGTGCTTGACAAAATTTTTGGATACAATCCGGTCCTGAAATAACGAAATCATAATGTTTATGAGTTTATTGCCTTTGCTGGAATGTTAAAATATTTACCTTCGTATGTCCACATCTCATTTAGATGATCATTGTATTTATATACAATATAAAATGATGCTGCACATGCTGTATGCCTCTGTGCCATCGTAGTTGATGATTTTGATGGATCATTAAGATTTATATGGTAATTTTCCAAAACTGCTTCGATGTCAGCATAAATTACTACTGGTGGAGATAGTTTTTTAGAAAAACTTTTGAATACAGTTTTGGTATTAGGTTCAGGATACAAAGCAGCAACTTTTCCACACTCTTTAGTGTCATGTATAGTATTTGTTGTACTATAAAATTGCAAGCAGTTCTCGCAAAAATATGCAGTATTATGGGATTTACTATGTTGTGAATAGCATAATTTTCTCATGCACGTTATATATGCATAATGCATCATCTGCATATTATCACTATTAATTCCAAGCAAGTTTATGTGGTGAGTCCGAATTTTCTTAGTCCTCACTGTGGGTCCCACAACGTTTTTTCCATTCTCATCGACTTCATAAACATTGATACTAAAATCCTCATTTGCTGATTCAAATCGCTTGATTCCTTTGCTTGTTATTGGAAACTCAATTCCGGAAAAATTTAATCTTTCTCCTTCATAATAAATGATGTCTTGCCGTATGTTTCCGCATCGATAGGATGATGGTATTGTTAACTTATCTCGGGAAATTTTTTTTAATGCTGCTGTTTTATATATAGTTTTAAGGTGTTTTCCATAGGCTAATTATGCTAAAACACACCACTTGAAACAAAAATCATCATCATTTTTAACATTTATGAGTGCATTTCGTGACTTAATTTTTTTGGGAGCTTGGATAAACCTGTTTGCAGTGATATGCTCTAGTTTTATCATGGTAAGTTCAAAATATTTAAAACACTTTATTGCCTAACCTGAATCCTTCTCCTGGAATTCACTGCTGAGAGTTATCAAATTTTCTATGGTATCATTTAGATGATCATCAATCAGCTCGTTTTCATATATTGGTTTGTATGGAGTAATGAAATGCTTCATTGTTTCTGTTAAGCTTTCATCATCAGTGTTTTTAACGTATAATCCATATACTTTTAAATTGTATTTTATGGATCTGTACTCACTCATGCAGTGACGCAATAAATTGATAATATCATTTTTGCAATCATGAAAAAACTCTTTTAAATCAATCTGTTCACTTTTATTTGAGTGAACACGATATGATTTTAAAGGAAATCGCGACTCCGTTGAAATTAAAATAACGTTTTCATTTTCCTCTAGTTGAGCTGCTCTTGCATTCTTATGTTTGTCCGACATCATATGGCGTCTTTCCCTAGACGAAGGGTAACTTTCACCGCAAATTGAACAGTCAATAATCCTTAGTTCCATCGGAGTATCCAATCGAGGCCGTTTTGAAGCTCCTGATGTTGAAGGACCTTGAAGATCACTTGAATTAGATCCTTTGCTCATAAGAATCTCAAAAGCATTCCTAGGTCCCAAGCATGCTTCATAATGACTATCAAACTCTATTAAGTCGATGGGCTAAGAGCAAAGGTCACACGCCACATTATTACGAGAATCAGAGCATCTCTCATAATGAGATTGAAACTCTGAAAAGTCAACGGACTTATCACACATGTTGCACTTAACTTTTGATTATTATTACGATTATTACTACTTGGTGGCGCCACCTATCGGTGATAATGTGAACTAACTTCGATCTCAATCCTGTTTCTCAACCATGTAAAATCCTCTCAAATCGATCCTTCGCTCATTTATATTCTCTCTCCTCCCTCTTACTGTCAATGAACCTGTTTTTACGATTGGTCCCGTGTTGCGATTCAAACAACCCTCAAACAGGTATTTCATCCCTTTGCAATGAATCTAATGTGATAGTTTAGAGGTATTTTTTAAGTGTTTCCTGAAAAACGGTTTCGATGCCCTTGAACCTCTCTACTTTCTCTATAATTTATATTCCTCCTTTGTGTAGCTAACACTGTCCCATAGCAAAATGCCTATATAATAACTACTACTATCGTACTCCACTACATTTAAATAGTGCACTTTACGGGAAACTATATGTTAAAGTTATTTTATTTGTAAGACAGCAGAAGATTAGTATACAGAATTATATATGCTTCCGAGTAACATACGCAAGGGACAGACGCCGAAAAAAGAATATCGATATGAGAACATCGATATGCAGCAGGGCACATGCGCAGTGTTGTTAGAGATCAATATCTAATTATCGTGGCGGTCACTTTGAACACTCCTCCTCAACACAACGCATGTTTACAAACTTTAAATATACTTAACTACTTAAGCACTTATAAACGATCTTTTAAACCAAATGCGAATACAAATTTATGGTGCTTAACCTTGGCTAAGTTCTTTGTGAGGACATCTGCTATCATCTCATCGGTTGGCAGATACGCAATGTTAACTTCACCTCTCTTGAGAACCTCTCGAATATGATGTATCTTGACGTCGATGTGCCTTGTACGTGCATGAAACATGGGGTTTCTAGCAAGCTGCTGTGCTCCAAAGTTGTCGCCGTACATCTGAATAGCTGACTCCTTGGACATCAGCTTCAAGTCAATCAGTAGGCTGCGAAAGTAGGGTTTCCGCCCAACCTCCTGAGATGGATTTCTAGCTATCTTTGTTCTAGGTATCAAAGAGTCCTCTTCAAAAACTCCCTCTCTTTCCCAGTAAAGGTTTCTTCGGGAGTACCACAAGGCAGCCATCTAGGCCCCTTACTCTTCACACTCTTTATTAATGACTTAACTTCAGTATTAACATACTCTCGAGTACTTATGTATGCGGATGATGTTAAACTCTGTGTCCAGTACAAGGACATTTCATTTCATTCTCGCTTGCAATCCGATCTCAATATCTTTCAGTCATGGTGTTGTGCAAACTTGTTACACCTTAATGCCTCGAAATGCAAAGTTATGACATTTCATCGTTCTAGCCCTTTGTTGGCTCCCTACACCGTATTTGGTGGTTCTCTTGAGAGAATTACCCTGGTGGATGATCTGGGTGTTATGTTAGACCCCAAGTTAAAGTTTTCCGAACACATTTCTACCATGGTAAATAAGGCCATGGGCGTGCTTGGGTTTATAAAGAGGTGGTCAAAGGAATTTGACGACCCCTATATAACAAAGACTCTCTATACCTCGCTTGTTCGTCCGATCTTAGAATACGGCTCCTGTGTATGGTGCCCTCAGTACAAAGTACACCAGGACCGTATAGAATCAGTACAGAAAAACTTTTTACTCCTTGCTCTGCGGGGCCTTAACTGGGATGCGGGTGTAAGACTCCCATCTTACTAGTAGACTACTATTAGTAAACCTCCCATCCTTAGTTAACCGTAGAAAAATGCTTGGTGTGATATTTATGCACAACTTGATCAGGGGTGACATAGACAGCCTTGATCTGTTGAGCCGCATAAACTTCACGATTCCTTTTAGACTGACTAGAAATTTTATACCGTTGTTCCTTCCACTTTGTAGATCGAATTATTCCTTGCATGAACCGTTTAGGGTCTTATGCTCGGATTATAATTCCCTCTACCATATTATATCCACCACTAATTCTCTTCCCCTTATTAAATTATTAATCCTTACACACCTTTCTATTAATTAGTAACTGTAGTGGTATTTGTACTTTGATTGCATGCTTAGTTTCTTAGTAAGTTTAGTACTAATTTTCCTCGAATGTTAGTCTAATAGCTATCTTTCTTGCATGTTCGCGTTTGGTTCGGCTACGCACCGCGCGTCATGCGGCAGCGCCCCTCGGTCGGTTGGGCGGGAGGAGGGCTGCGTTTTGCCTGGGATCCGCGCGTAACAGCCTTCTGCTGGTGTCACACGGGCCACTTGACGGTGCAGTAACTGCATCGCCTCTTGAAAGATGCAGTCATTGCATGTCAACGTCCACACAAAAAGTATATCGCAACATGCATACATAGCCAGTGAATGACTTTCGGTTCGTCATATCACTTGCCCAATCTGCATCAACAAAACACTCAATTGCCTTTCCTTGCTTTGTGTAGCATATCTCCCAGTCGATAGTTTTTGCCAAATATCGAAGGATGTTCTTGGCTGCCGCTTCATGCTCGGAATGAGGATCCTTGTTACGTTGTGCTAATTTGTTCACCGAATGCGCAATGTCCGGACGAGTCATAACAGCCAGATAAGATAACTCTCCAATTAGCTTTTGGAACGATGTGATGTCGACCCTGCGGCAGTCCTCTTTGTTGCATGCCACCTGGTAACCAGCTTCAAGAGGCGTGGACGTCTGTCGACAATCTTTCAAATTGTACTGTTCGAGCAACTCTCTAATATACTTCCGTTGGCTGATTGAAATCGCACCCGTACTGCCTTCACGTTTCACCTCAATACCTAAAAAGTATTGCATAGGCCCGATGTCAACCACATCAAATTCTGCTGCGATCTTTATCTTGATATCAGATATATCATCTAGGTCCTTACACGCCAAAATAATGTCATCTATGTAGACAGCTATTAGACACATATTTTTACCTGGCTTACAATACAGACAGGGTTCGTTGACAGTCGGTATAAAAACAAATCCGTCTCAGCGTTGCATCCAACGTAGAGTTCCACACTCTTCCTGATTGTTTTGGGCCATATATACTTTTGTGAAGCCTCAAAACGTGATTTGGGTGAACTTCGCTGATGAAGCCCTCAGGTGGTCTCATAAATACCTCATCTTCCAATTCGCCGTTGAGATACGCCGTGACAACATCCATTTGATGTAGGTGGAGACCATGTTCGACTGCAAGTGCAATTATCAACCTGATAGTTGCGTGGCGTACAACTGGTGCAAATGTTTCCTTGTAGTCGATCCCGTAGCGTTGGCTACAACCTTTCGCCACCAGACGTGATTTGAGCCTGTTCCGGATTGGACTTAACTGCGTAAACCCATCTGCATCCAATGGACTTTTTCCCGCTAGGCAATTTAGTAAGCGACCACGTGCCGTTCTTCACGAGAGTTTCGTACTCGTCCTTCATTGATGCTTTCCATATCTCGCCTTCAGTAGACCGTTCAGCTTGTGCGTAGTTTTGTGGAACTTGTACGTCTGCTGCCAGTATCGCATTGAGCATATGATACTGCTTCCTTGGTCGTCCTGGTTTGCCCGTCCGTACTATGGTTGGGCGTCCTGGTCCTCTTATTGGTTCTGGAATTACAAGAATGTCATTACTAGACCTAATCTGCTCCTGATTTTCTGGCTCATTTTCTGGATCTTTAAATTGCTCGCTATCCATTTCGGGTTCAGAGTCCTGCTTTTGTTGAACCTCAATTGATGCCATGTCATTGGAACATGATGCATCTAGTTTGCCCCCTTCAGGTTCTACAAAAATGACATCTCTACTCTCTACGAGTTTCCTGGTTTCTTTACTGACCAAACGGTATGCTTTGGCCGTATCCGAGTAGCCCACCATTATATACTCTAAGCCTTTCTGTGCGAACTTTGATTTCTTTGTTTTATCTAGAGCTATCGCTACTGAGCCAAAAACTCTTAAATGCGATACCACTGGCTTTCTACCTGTCCATATTTCAAAAGGTGTCACCCCGCTCAAGCAGCTGCTTGCCACTCTATTTCGCAAATAGGTGGCAGCTCGCATCGCTTCTGCCCAATAGCATTCACTTAACCCAGCATGCAGCAGCATACTTCTTGCCATTTCTACCAATGTTCTGTTGGCCCTTTCTGCAACTCCGTTTTGTTGAGGTGTATATGGCACTGTTAAGTTTCGCTTTATTCCATTTTGGTTTAGGTAATTATCAAAAACGTTTGATATGTATTCTCGGCCATTGTCGCTTCGTAAAACCTTGACTTTTCTCCCAGTTTGGCACTCAACTTGACTTTTAAATTCTTTAAAAGCCTCGAAAACCTGATCTTTGGTTCTTAGGAAACTTACTGATACATATCTTGAACAATCATCAATAAATGTGGCGAAATATCGATTGCCTCCCATTGACTGCTTTTGCATTGGACCGCATACATCAGTATGTATTAAGTCTAGAACGCCCTTTGACCTGTTTGTGCTCGATTGAAATGGTTGCACGCAAATTTTACTTTTTGCGCATGTTGCACACACTTGTTTTGGCTTGTATATGCCCTTGAGACCTATTACCATCTCCTTGTTAACCATTTCCTTTAATGCGTCAAAATGTACATGGCCGAACCTATTGTGCCATTTGAATGCATCTGCCTCAACATTTACAATGTTCATACACTTTTCCTGATTGTCCTGAACCATAAACAATCCATTTTCCAGATGTGCCTTTATAACTATTTTTCCGTTTTCAAAAATCATCGCTTGATTTTTCTCAAACACAATTTTTTTTCCATGTTTTAATAGTTTTGTGACCGATATAAAATTGTACTGCAAATCTGGTACCAAGATAACCTTTTCCAGCGTAACGGATCTATCACCGAACTTTCCTTGAACAGTTCCATGCCCTTCAGCAATAAGTGATTTACCGCCGGCTAAAAATACTTTTTGATTATCTTCCGTGAACGACACAAAGCGTTCCTTGTCACAACATAGATGCGCCGTTGCGCCACTGTCTATGCACCATGCATTTAACATCTGGTCATTTGGCTTAGCTAAACTTAGGATTGGTTCATATTTTTCTGGTTCCACTTTGGCATATTCGGTTACGCAAAGCATTGTACCCAATCTTTCACCACCAAGAACGATCACCAAGAACGGCAAAGTGCGCGCCGACGCGGAAGCGCATTTGTCAACCCGTCGACCCAGCAATACGGGCCTATAAAAAGACGGCGACGAGAACCAAAGAACAACTTACGCAGAGACTCGACCTGGAGTACAGACGTGGTACCCGGAACTCACCAGAAGACATCGGCGCACAATTTAAAATAAGTTCATTTAAACCGCTAAGAAATACAATAAAGTGTCAAATTATTAAGGTAAAAACACCCGATTGCGTAAGTTCACCCCAATAAGCCGAGGCACCGACTCCACCCCACCCCGAGTCCACACAGTCGTTTCGTATACACGACGAGCGACGCCCATTCTAGCCCCGATCCACCTCTCTACGACAGGCCGCCCCCCTGACGCCGCCCTTAAGGTTCCATCACATTTCTACAAATTTCTTGTGGATTGACCCCTGGACGGTACTGAGCTTACCTCAGCATGAAATAGGTCCATCACAAGTGGCGCCCGAGAAGGGACCCAAGGGATCGTCAGCGAGGGTTTGTGGAATAAAACCCCACGGCCACTAGAGAAGAACAAAAGAAAACGACTCAAACAAAACCCCGACCTAGCACAATACCAACGGCAAGAGTTGCGCAACGAGCAGACGAAAGCGCGACACAGCGACAGAGAAACGGGAACAGTGCCGTCACCCCGATAAGAAATTCGAAGCGTCAGCCGCGAAGCTCGACACAGTGCCCTAGTGAAGGAAAAGCGCTAGCCCAGCGAAACAGCCAACTCGAGTAACAATCGAAGCGATGGAATCCCATACAGAGGAACAGCCCAGTGGGTATAACCCTTGAGAATTCGTCGCTAACCCAGGGGTGAGTACCGGCTGGATACACAAACGCCGCCGATAGGAGCTGGAGTCCTTCGCGGAGGAATTCGGGTTCAGCCGCGAGGGTAACTTGGAAGATTTGCGGAGAAATTTCGCCGAACTAGTCGCCGGGCCCCTCGAACACGATGCCTGGGTCAGGTTGGCAGAGCTCGAGCGGCAGTACGCCAGATCGCCAGGACGAGCCAGATTGCCCCAGCCCGACATCTCAGCACTAACGGAGAAGCAAAAGACGGACCCCAAACTCAGCCTACAAGTTCCAGGAGTCATGGAGGGCAAAGCCAGCACCTCACCGACATCGATAACCGTCGAAGATCTACCGAAGCCTCCGCCCCCGGAGCCAAGGCCTTCGCCCATGAGAAGGATCTTGCCGACAGCAGGAGGAAATGGCCCCACAGACGGTCATTACTACAGTCACGCCGCACAGATGGCGGAACGGATCCGAAAGTGGGGAATCCAGTTCGACGGGCAGGACGACCCACAGTCGTTCGTCGAACTACTGGAAGAGCGTGCCCTCTCGTACGGGGTAGACATGAACTACGTGCCGCGAGCTATGGCAGAGCTCCTCACCGACCGAGCCAACCGTTGGTTCCGCACCAGCCGACTCCAGAGCGCCTCTTGGGCCGATTTCCGCCAGGAATTCCTAGCCTTTTTCCTGCCTCCCCGGTACTTCGAGCAATTGGAAGACCAGATCAGGGACCGCAAACAAGCGGTGGGCGAACCGTTCAAGGACTTCGTCATCGAGCTCCGGCTGCTCATGCACCACGCCGGGTACGACGAAGCCAAGGAACTTAGCCGGATCTATGACAACACCCTCCCGGCGTACCAGCTGTACGTGCGAAGGCACGAACTGAGAAGTCTGACGCAATTAACAAGATTGGCCACAGAGTTCGAGAGTATCCAGGAACGAAACGTACCAGCGACCCTCATCCCCCTCGACAACCACCCAGGTACACGCGGCCAACGGCACAACAAAACGAAAGCGGGACGAATCGGGACCAATTCCGAAAGCCTCACTGGAACACCTCGGAACCCGCAAGGAAGCCGCACCAGGTCGGCCCCATCGCCAACCCACGCGCAGCCTGTCGACGCTGCGGAAAAGCTGGACATGTTTCTCGCGACTGCATCAACCCATCGATCCTCTTCTGTTAGGAATGCGGCAGGCGCGGAACGCGCACCGTGGGCTGTTGCCGCCGGGATCCGTCGGGAAACGACTCGCGTCCCCAGCTGACACGGGAACAGCCGGGCACGACGCTTCCTCAGACAACCAACTAAGAAACCCGCTACAAGTACACGACGGCCGGATAATGGCGAGAGTGACCATCGGAGGACGGCGCGCGGAAGCCACGGTCGACACCGGGGCGTCCCGAAGCTTCATCAACGCCGACCTCGCCCGCAAACTCGGCCGCGACAACGACCTGCGAGCCGCGTGCGTCCCGATACGCCTAGCCGACGGCTCAGCTCGCGAGATAACTCAGATCTTGCTAGCGCGCGTCAAACTAGACGAACAAGAGGTACAGATGCCACTCTTGGTACTACCCAACATGGTAGAGCAAGCCATCATAGGGATGGATTTCCTGTGCGCCATTGAAACCACAATACAATGCGGCAATACAATACACGCGCCTCCATCTCAAAGGCTCCCAACGCCCCATCCCAAACACGCCGATTATCACCGCCAGCCAAGTACACGCCCCCGGACCCACGAACTCGAGACCTCCGCCGCCAATGAAGTCCCCGCCACGACACGAGACAAGAGCACAAGGACCAAGGAACACAGAACCCACGGCCACGACGAAGCACACTAGCCCAGGCCCACTCCGAGAAAACCAAAACTAAGCAAAGCCACGAAGAAAGCGAGCCGGTCTCCCGAGGGCACCGACGCGGTTCCACCAACGAAGGGAAAAGAACCCAGGACGCCCCTCCAGAAGACAACCCGGCCCCAGCAACGGCAGCCGCCACGCAGCAGCCAGGCGCTCGAGGTACCACCTCCGACCGCCACCCTGGCCCTCGAACGCGTCGACACCGCCCTCGACGCGAAAACGACCCCTACGACACCGACCGACCCGCTACTCCCGCGTCCTCTCAGGCAGGAACCGGGAAAGGCGATCACTGCCACGCGAGGCACCCATCGGAACCCCGACGCACCTGGAGCCGACGCACCATCGATCGTCCCCGACATCATGGAACGCCTCCCGGGCAACACCTCGTACGGCGCCGGCATGCGGCCCAGCACCACGCCTGGAGCCATGTCGGTGAACCTCACCGCCCAAACTATCCGTCGGTCAAACGCTGCGATCGCCATCAGACCCGCACGTTCGTACATCACGCTGAGTACAACGTCGCGCAAGCACCCCCCAGGACACACACGAGCCCCCTACTCATGATCGAGGCACCCGCCATCGTCACAAGCATAAGCGAATACACTCGCGAAGTCGAACCACCAAGCGCATTCGACACAACAATCCTCCCCGAGAACCCCGACCACACTTGCGACCCAGGAATCGACGACCTACCCGAGGACGATTCGGAACGAATCTCCGACCCATGGCCTCCCGACATCGCGCCGAAAATACGGAAATTCCTAGACGAGGAACTGCCAACATTCGCAGGCCTCCGAGGGACGACGGATCTGACGGAACACACCATCGTCATGAGGGACAACCGACCCATAAAACAACGGTACTACCCGAAAAATCCAGCCATGCGGCGGATCATCGATGAACAGGTCGACCAACTGATAGCCCTAATCGAACCATCCCGGAGCCCCCACAGCGCGCCAATCGTCCTGGTCCGCAAAAAGGACGGGAGATGGCGCATGTGTGTAGATTATCGACAGCTAAACGAGCGTTCCATCCCGGACGCGTACCCGCTACCCAGGATCAACTACATACTAGAGCGACTCCGAAATGCCCACTTCATCACGACCCTCGACCTGAAAAACGGATATTGGCAGATACCAATGGCCCGCGACAGCCGGGAAGCCACGGCATTCACGATACCCGGCCGAGGATTATACCAATGGAATGTAATGCCTTTCGGTTTACACTCCGCGGGAGCCACGTTTCAACGGACTCTCGACGCCGTTATCGGCGCAGACATGGAACCATTCGCGTTCGCATATCTCGACGACATCGTCATCGTCGGGAAAAGCTTCCAGGAACACCTGAACAACGTAAAAGAAGTTTTCGCACGACTGCGAAAGGCAAACCTACGGGTCAACACGGACAAGTGTGCCTTTTTCCAGCGCCGCATAAAATACCTGGGCCACGTGATCAGCGAAGAAGGTATCCACACGGACCCCGACAAAATCGCAGCCGTAAAGGATCTGAGGCCGCCGACCAACCTGAAGGAGCTACGACAATGCGTAGGCATGGCCGGGTGGTACCGCAGATTCGTCCCAAACTTTGCCACCGTAGTCCAACCAATGTCACTGCTGCTGAAGAAAGGGAAAGCATGGACATGGGGTCAAGAACAACAAGACGCCTTCGACGAGCTAAAAACACTGCTCACCACCGCACCGGTACTCGCCTGCCCAGACTTTAACGTCAAATTTTCCCTGCAGACGGACGCAAGCAACCTTGGAGTAGGCGCGGTACTCACCCAAGAGATCGAAGGGAAAGAGCGGGTCATCGCATACGTCAGTCGACGCCTCAACAAGGCAGAAGAAAACTACTCGGCCACCGACAAGGAATGCCTCGCCGTCATCTGGGCGATCCGAAAACTGCGATGCTATCTCGAAGGCTACCGATTCGACGTCATCACCGATCATCTCGCACTAAAGTGACTGAATACCCTCGAGAGCCTTTACGGTAGAGTAGCAAGATGGGCGCTCGAACTACAGCAATACCAATACGACGTGCACTATCGGGCCGGCAACCAGAACGTAGTCGCAGACGCACTGTCAAGACAACCACCAAGACGACACACCATGCACCTGGCTTAAACAAAGGATCCAACAAGTCCAAGACGAACCCCAGAAGTACCCAGACTACACGTACGAAAATGGGCAGCTATACCGCTACCTAGGACACGGAGCCGACGACGACGACCACATACCGTGGAAACTATGCGTGCCCAAAAACGGCCGGACGAGAGTACTCCGCGAATGCCACGACGAACCAACGGCAGGACACCTTGGCGTCCGAAAAACAATCCTGAGGATAACACAACGATACTACTGGCCAGGACTACACAGAGACGTGCGACGGTACGTGCAGGGCTGTGTAAGCTGTCAGAAGTTCAAAGCCACGCAGCGCAAGGCCGTGGGCAGGATGCTCACACGTAAAGCCGAAGAACCCTTCGCCACCCTGTGTGCCGATTTCGTCGGACCATTACCACTGTCCAAGCACGGGAGCACCATCTTACTGGTATTCTTCGACACTTTCTCCAAGTGGGTCGAACTGGTACCCCTCAAGAAAGCGACAACAGCGAACCTCGAACGAGCCTTCAGAAAACGAATACTGAGCAGCTTCGGCGTACCGAAACTATTCGTCTGCGACAACGGAACCCAGTTCACCAGCCGATCGTTCAGAACATTCATGCGAAGCGCAGGCGTGGAGCTGCAACACACAGCCCCGTATTGCCCCCAAGAAAACCCGACGGAGAGAGCCAATCGGACTGTGAAAACGATGATCGCCCAGTTCGTCGACGACCACTAGAATACATGGGACGAGCTCCTACCCGAGATGACATTGGCGATCAACTCCAGCGTCTCCGAGACGACCGGATTCAGCCCCGCCTTCCTCCTGCAAGGAAGAGAGCCCCGACTCACCGGCGCCCTCTACGACGAAGTCACGCCCGGGACAGGAAGTACGCCAGAGACGGCCACCAGCAAAGCGACGAGGCTGAAAGAAGTATTCGCCATCGTCCGGAACAACATCCAGAGAGCCAGTCAAGAACAAGGGAGATATTACAACCTCCGCCGGCGACTATGGCGCCCCGCCGTCGGATCACTGGTACTACTACGCCAACACCACCTCTCAAACGCCGCCGAGGACTTTGCGGCAAAGCTAGCCCCGAAGTTCGACGGCCCCTACCGGGTAAAGAGTTTTCCATCGCCAAACATCGCCAAATTACAACACTGCGAAAGCCGGAAACACAAAACCGCAAATATCAACGACCTGAGAGAGTTCCACGCTCACGAGTCCGAAGAACCCACTGACCCACTCGAGAATGCTGACATCCACGAAGAAAGCAACGAGACCTCAACCCGACGCCCCAACCACGAGCCCGATGGCATAATACCGCCGAGAATGCAAGCGCAACGAACCGCGCGACCACCAATTAATCGAACAGCGCTGACGCCAGCGAGAGAAGTAACGTAACGCTCACGACCGCGCGCCCCACAAACCCACTGACGAAGCGAAGAGAACGCGGAAACCCCAACGCAGACCACAGAAGAAACCACAAGAGCCCGACCCACGAGTCCTCGTAACTCTCGCCGGGGAAGAAAGGGGAGGGTGTAACGAACCTAAAAGGTTTCGATACAATCCGTCCCCCGACCTATAATGAGCGCATCGCACCGCACACCACAACCAGCGCCCCCTCCGCAAGCAACTAACGATCAACACGCGCCAACTCTAGAACGATGACCAAAGACATCAGGTCACACGAGCTTTCCCCCACTCCAAGCCAAGTCATCGGCCGAGTGCGGTTTTCCGGGTTCATCGACGGAGGAAAGTCGGCGCCGCCAAAATCTGCAACGATCACCAAGAACGGCAAAGTGCGCCCCGACGGGGAAGCGCATTTGTCAACCCGCCGACCCAGCAATACGGGCCTATAAAAAGACGGCGACGAGAACCAAAGAACAACTTACGCAGAGACTCGACCTGGAGTACAGACGCGGTACCCGGAACTCACCAGAAGACATCGGCGCACAATTTAAAATAAGTTCATTTAAACCGCTAAGAAATACAATAAAGTGTCAAATTATTAAGGTAAAAACACCCGATTGCGTAAGTTCACCCCAATTAGCCGAGGCACCGACTCCACCCCACCCCGAGTCCACACAGTCGTTTCGTATACACGACGAGCGACGCCCATTCTAGCCCCGATCCACCTCTCTACGACAGGCCGCCCCCCTGACGACGCCCTTAAGGTTCCATCACATTTCTACAAATTTCTTGTGGATTGACCCCTGGACGGGACTGAGCTTACCTCAGCCTGAAATAGGTCCATCACAGTTCTAATTTGTGGGTAATATTCCTTTAATCCTAATTATCATATAAGTTTAGTTATAAATTCATTATTTTAAAGCATAAAATTATTAGGGTATAGATATATATAGTGACATATCCATAATTCCCCACATCCCATACACATTATGTTTATGTACAATTCATCCACCACATCCACACAAGTAACAGGACCCCACTCAAGAATCAATAACTGTTTCTTCCCATACTCCACACCTTCAATATTGTGAGGCTAGTCTCTGCGCCAAACAATGGATACCCACTAGTAAATCCAAAGCCCAGACAAGACAATGCCAATGCTAATCACATTAATAAATTATCCTCACCTCCGGTTCGAAGCCGCCTCATTCATTTGTTTCCAATGATTCCGATCGGATCTGTGTGCTTGTCGTGTAAATGAAATATTCTATTAGAGGGAATCGGAATCGTCTTTGTGCCGTATTCATTGCTGAGGGGCTTGCAGTGGCGGAACATTAATTTTTTCTTCACCGCATTGATTTATTCAAATTATTTTAATGGCCTTTTGTGGTTTCCTCTGTGTTTCCAATGTGCTAAATGGCAATACAAATTCCTCGAGTATATTAGAATTTGTCATACCTATTCTATACCCATGGTGTCTCGTGAATTAGTTGGAATTCTCTGAGATCAGTGGAGGGTAAATATTTATAAACTACATACATATATGCTATATTTTCGCTGAGAAGGTTGTTTAATGCCAATCTGTACTGAAGCGTTAGCTGAAGTTTTTTAGACAGGTTTTCATTCCGAAACGATGAGTCCAAGATCAGTGGGGTAAATATTTATAAGATAAATGGGTTATATTCCCCCCATAATATAAACAATGGACCACATTGTTTCATCAACATTAGAATCACGCCACTCTCGAGAAATCGATTCTTTAGAATCACGCCACTCATGAGGACCAATCAAAGCTAGACATAAAACCAAGGAGTATCACATTCCTAGCTCCGTCATGTAATGCAACACCGATCGCCAGCAGTGGATGCCTTTCATCAAAGCCGACGCATCCCCAAATATCGATCCAGGCACGTACGCCACCGACACGAAGATGCAGCGGAGGAAAGCAACGCCCGAAGCCAGAGTCGGGAGTTCCAAGTGAAGGGCTCATGGAAACTAGCCAGCAGCAGAGAGATCAGTTCCGTTTGAGACAAGCAGACCCAAAGTCAAGTCGGGGAATTCATTTAAATCTTGTGACATAAAGATATTTAAGTTGTAAAATAAAAGTCTTTTTTAAAAACTTAAAATCGAGTTGCGGATATTTAACTGGCGCAGTCGGTAGGATTTCGTTTAAAATTAACTCAGCTTGTGTAATTTCTAATTACTGTGATCACGTAATCCCGGAATCGTTAATAAAATTGTGAAATCCGCCAAAGAACCTATGTGTTACGAGCACATACGATTTGCAAAACTAAAATTAAGTGAACTGAAGTAAGCGGAGTTAGTGATCCACCAAGAACAGTGAAACACTAAATACAAAATCAAAAAACTTACAAGTGAACCAAAATAAAGTTAAAAACTGCTGAAAACAAAACAAAACCCAATCAACACCAACAACATGGCGTTACCACCACTATCATTGAGCGAAATCCACTTGAACCAGGCACTGCTGTCGATCAGAAAAATACCTGCCTATGACGGTTCATCTGGACAGCTAAGCTCATTTATCAAACGAATCGAATATGTATGCGGATTATATCCAACTGAAGATCTTCGCCAACAAAGGATCCTATTTGGAGCGACCGAGATCCAACTGTCAGGAGGGGCACAACGCATATCGCAAATGATACAACCCAACACGTGGCTCGAACTGAAGACGACGCTGATCAACGAGTTCAAAAATCACACACCATATGAAGAACTCTTACGACAACTATACACCACCAGATTCAACGGCAGTCTTCGTAAGTTTATAGAAGAATTAGAGATAAAAGCATTATTAATAAACAATAAGCTAAGCTTAGAAAACATACCAGAAAATAATGTCATTTATAAAAACGCTTTGAACAACACAATTAAAGATGTCATTACTCGAAAACTTCCTGACAGAATGTTCATGACCTTTGCAAGAAAAGATATTACCACATTGTCTAATCTTAAGAAGGCAGCACAAGAAGAAGGATTGTACGAAGCTAGTACAACAGATTCAGGTTCAAATAAAGATCAATCGAAATCGTCTCAATCAAATCGAAAGAATGTTGGAAACTATTATCCAAATTATAATACTACTAACTATCACAATCAAACTCAGAGTTCATCTGGAACAGGTCAGACTAATCGAACAAATCAAAATCAAAATTCCCAAAATCCTGGTGTGGAGATAATGTTTTTTATCCCCAATCGGCCGACTAATTATTTCGAATTAAACAAAACTCGGCGCAGAAATAAAATTACGATATGTTCTTTAATGCGTGACATCCAAATTGCAAGTGTGGCTTGCCTGCCCTTTACATTGCCGCTCCGATCGCTAAGCGCAGCTTCGCTCGGCCGACGTCGGTAGGCAGACGCAAAGCGGAGATAGCGAAGAGCGAGCTGGCAGAGAGCGTTTAGCAGGGCAAGCAAGCGCAAAGCTTTAACAAACAAATGAGTGACATAGACATAAGTAACAAACAAAATAAGCGGCTGAGGGCCAAGAATTAGGTGCTATTGGCAAGCAGCTAATCGGCTGGGTTCTGCTCCGAACATTCACCCCCCGTTGGAAGGCAAAGGCTTTCAACAGATCCATCCTGAAGGGGCAGAACCGCTATTTTTCCAACGGCCCTCTTGAAGATGCTTGCTTGGGCGCAGCTGGCGGCTACGCTGGGATGATCGTCGAACGCAGCAATCGGCGCTTCTTTACGAAGG
The DNA here is from genome assembly GCF_003369915.1 of Drosophila miranda. NCBI lineage: Eukaryota > Metazoa > Arthropoda > Insecta > Diptera > Drosophilidae > Drosophila > Drosophila miranda. The sequence goes on from NW_022881603.1 coordinate 38,002,142, forward strand.
CGGCTTGTCGTGACTACGTCTTGATCATCGGGAACCTCTGTAATTGCATAGAATGGCAGGAAATTTGGCAATGTAGAAACTGTTGAAAGTTGAATTTCATTTGGCGTGGATATGTAGGTTTTTAATATATGGAAAAGTTCGCGCTGCAGTTCCTGATTCTCCGATCGCAGTTTTTCCACTTGCACCTGGCACTCGAGCAGCTGCTTCCTGCATTGCTGCTCTAAGTTTTGGTACTCCAGCGTTGTGGGTCGAAAATCGTCAATAGAGATGCACGAGGAATTTTCAAAAGCGGCTAAAGCTGCACGCTTATTCTCCGAGCTATAAATGCTTCCTGATACTATCCAACCAAGTTTAGTCTCCTGCAATGTTGGCAATTGGGCTGATAGTCGAATCTGTCCGACGCACATTAAATTGAAGAACAAACCAGAACCTATCAACAGATCGATACGTTGGGGCTTGGAGAAATTAGGATCAGCTAGTTTTAGATTATTCGGCATTGGCCAATCCTTTGCGTCTACGCCGAAGTTAGGCTGCATTTCCGTAATTGAGTTGGTGACAATTGCAGCGAAGGAAGCTCGATAGCTTGCGTCCTGGGATTGTACAACTATATGTACAGACTTGCTCGAAGGTAGAATGGAATCTCCGATTCCAGAGATGTGAACATAAGACGAGCAATGATCCAACTGCAACTGATCAGCAAGTCTAGATGTTACAAAGTTTGCCTGTGATGCAGAATCCAAAATGGCACGACATGGGATAAGTGCTCCATAACGATCTGTTACATGGACGAGGGCAGTAGGTAGCAACACGTTCTGGCTAGGCTGAGATTTCTGGATCGAGGGGGAGGGCTAGAACACCCGCTTGCTAGAAGCACAGTCGCGGCCTCTTGCTGGATCGATTCCTCGGCCGGTGAAGAGGAAGATGAAGAACCAGTTCCCGATGGAATGTGGAGTAGCGTGTGATGTTTGGCCTGGCAATGCCTGCAAAGTCCTGACCTGCACCTCTGCAATTCATGGCCTTTGTTGAGGCAGTTCAAACACAAGCGGCTCTTCTTTGCTTCTTTGTATCGTTCAAACGCAGAGAGATTCAGGAATGCCTGACATCTAGATATGTAATGCTCGGAGGAATTGCAATGGTTACATATGGGGTTAGGATGGTCGTTACTGGAGGTGATAAGGGTGACAGGATTGTCTTCTCCCACCTGTTGACTAGGACTTGTTGCCATGGCTGATCCCAAATTCTCCAGCATCCGACATCTCGCTTCCAAAAATGAGGCCATGCTTGACCACCGAGGCAATCCTGACGTCGGCAAGTTCTCTTCCCATTTCTCCTTTGTTTTGTGGTCCAGTTTCGTGCCTATGATGAAGATCAGCAACCCATCCGAAATCTCCTGCGGGGTCGCCAAGGTCTGAAGTGCACGCAAGTGCGAATTGATTTTGTCGCTGAGCGCGCGCAAGCCGATAGCTGAGCCCTTCTCCACCCCTTGCAGCCCGAAAATAGCCTTGACGTGTGCCTGAAAATGTAACAGTTTATTATCGAATCGCAACATTAGCAAAGTCAACGCCTTGTCGTAATTCTCCTCAGAAAGTTCCAAGGAATGAATCGTATCCAGCGCATTACCATCGAGACATCCACGAAGATATTGGAATTTTTCGATGATTGGTATACGATGGTCTTTGTGCACCATTGTCGAGAACATCGAGTGGAATTCTGGCCAATCCATGTAGTTCCCCCCGAATCGCGGAAGCTGCAACTCGGGCATTCGAGAACGGCCTATACTATTATAGGCGAACAACGACGAATTCCCCTCGAGAGTATGCCGAGCCGTTGAATTGGCAACATTTACCGTGCGAGCAGCCATCAACTCCCGCGACAGCCTGGACCTAACCTTGACATAAACATTCGAAAAGTCCAGCCGGGCATCATGGGCTAACTGCAGGAAATCCAGCCTTTCAAGGCTCGTTTGAGCGGCATCGAAATCCGCATTCATTCGCTCGATTTGCTCTAAGCGAGCTTGAAGTTCTGCCTCATCTAACTCGGCAAGCTCTTCCTTGGTGAGAAAGCGATCCATGGCCTTTAGTTGGCGCGCGATGGACTCGGCCTTGTGCTTGTAGAAATCTACATCACTCGGCATTGCTGCGTTCGCGACATTGGTAGGCTCAGGTGCTGCCATGTTGAGGTTTTAAAAGAGTCACTCAGCACGACCGAAAAAGACACCCTGTATACGTATAAACGTGGGAACCGAAAGCAAAGGGATTACAGCTAATGCCTTTAGCTGTGCGGCTGTGCGAGCTGTCCGATTCCGCTTTGTCCTCCGCTTGTGTGTATTAGTGAGTTCGCTGCACTGCCTACCGCACTGCACTGACCGAATTGTCGCGACAGAGAAATTAATAGCCAGCAATGCGTGTATGTAGGTGTATGTAAGTGTGTTTTAGCACCGAATTGTGCTTAACCGCCGAAAATTTGCTAGGGCTAACGATTGTCGATCGCGAATGATTATTAATTGACACTGCAACTCAGAGATCACGTCGGGGTCACCAAATTTTATGTGGAGATAATGTTTTTTATCCCCAATCGGCCGACTAATTATTCCGAATTAAACAAAACTCGGCGCAGAAATAAAATTACGATATGTTCTTTAATGCGTGACATCCAAATTGCAAGTGTGGCTTGCCTGCCCTTTACATTGCCGCTCCGATCGCTAAGCGCAGCTTCGCTCGGCCGACGTCGGTAGGCAGACGCAAAGCGGAGATAGCGAAGAGCGAGCTGGCAGAGAGCGTTTAGCAGGGCAAGCAAGCGCAAAGCTTTAACAAACAAATGAGTGACATAGACATAAGTAACAAACAAAATAAGCGGCTAAGGGCCAAGAATTAGGTGCTATTGGCAAGCAGCTAATCGGCTGGGTTCTGCTCCGAACACCTGGATTATACAAAAAGTTCAAAAATTCCTTGAATCAAGGTAGGGCTCAGAATCCATTCAATCAGCAAATATCTCAAAACCAAGCTAGTGGGAGTGGACCCAACCAACCTACTAAAAGAGGGGGGGAGAGCCAGAGTGGCCAAACGAAGATGGACGTAAATTTTCATCAAGCCGCCTCGGAAGAAACCGAGGAGGACCCTATATAAACATTACCATTAATAAAAGATTATTAAGGTGTATCGCTGACTCGGGATCATCGATCAACATCATGAAAGAAAATAATACAGATTCCGAGATAAAAGACGATAACCTTACGGTCCATACCATCAATGGACCTGTCCGTTTAACTAAGAGTATAATGAGGAATGCGAACAAAACATGTCCGTCCGAACAAAAGTTCTACATACATAACTTTTCCGAAAATTATGATATTTTATTAGGAAGAGAATACTTGATGGCAAGTAAAGCCGTCATCGATTACAGAAATGACACTGTAACACTAGGAGCTAGGTCGTACCCAATCATTCAGAGTGGAGAAGCTATTGAAGCCGGCAAGACCGCACAGAAGTGCACTGATCCCTCTACAAAAGAAGAGAAGATCGCACCTTAGTGCCTTGACCCATCTCCAGAGGGAGATCAATACTTCGCTTCCGCTCTAGACAGTGAATTAAGGGAATGTAATCAATTAAGATTGGAACACTTAAACGACGAAGAGAGGGAAGAGTTAAAGAAGGTCTTATATGAGTTTAAGGATGTGCAGTACAGAGAAGGTGACAATTTGACTTTCACAAGTACAATCAAGCACGAGATCAAAACTCAACATGAAGACCCGGTCTACAGACGACCATACAAATATGCCCAGATACATGATCAGGAGGGAAACCAGCAAATCAAAGATATGATCAGGCAGGGAATAATTCGAAAGTCGAATTCTCCTTACTGCTCGCCCATATCTATGATTCCGAAGAAGTTAGATGCTTCAGGAAAGCAAAAATATCGAATGGTAGTAGACTATAGAAGTCTAAATGAAATAACAGTTAAGGACAAATTCCCAACTCCACGAATGGTTGAAATCCTAGACAAACTAGGTAAATGTCAATATTTTACGACAATCGATTTAGCAAAAGGTTTCCATCAAATACGCATGGAACCTAGCTCAATCCCCAAAACTCCGTTCTCCACTAAGCATGGACATTACTAGTTCACTCGTATGCCCTTTGGGCTAACCACTGCCCCAGCTACCTTCCAAAGATGTATGAACAATCTGCTAGAAGAGTTAATCTTCAAAGATTGCTTTGTATACTTAGATGACATCATTATATTTTCCACTTCATTGGAAGAACACTTGTTGTCACTAAGGAGAGTATTTGGAAAGTTGAGAGACGCCAACTTGAAGCTAAAAATGGATAAATGTGAATTCATGAAAAAGGAAACTGAATTCCTAGGTCATGTAGTCACTACTGAAGGAATAGTACCAAATCCAGGCAAAATCTCTGCCATTGTAAAATTTCCAATACCAGAAACGACTAAACAAATAAAGTCATTCTAAGGTCTGTGCGGGTTCTACAGGAAATTCATTCCTAATTTTGCAAACATAGCAAAACCCATGACACTCAAACTAAAGAAAGGAGCTGTCATAGACCCCAAGGAAGAAAAGCGTTCCAAGACTTTGACAAAATGTTCACGGTAACAAACGACGCTAGTAACATAGCATTGGGAGCGGTTTTGTCACAAGAACACAAACCGATCTGCTACGCTAGCAGAACCCTAAATGAACATGAAATAAACTATTCAGCCATCGAAAAGGAATTATTAGCGATCGTATGGGCAACCAAGTATTTCCGTTCATACCTGTTCGGTAGAACATTCGAGATACAAAGCGATCATAAACCCTTGATTTGGTTGAACAACCTCAAGGAGCCAAATATGAAATTACAAAGGTGGAAAATAAAACTGAATGAGTTTGATTTTAAAATGAAATATCTACCAGGCAAAGAAAATCATGTAGCTGATGCCTTATCAAGGGTAAAGATTAATGAAAATCTCCTTGGAGAAGCTTCCAATAGCGTTGGTGCAACTGTACATAGCGCACAGGAAGACAATCTAAATCACATTGCTATCACGGAAAGACCAATTAACTATTACAATCGGCAAATTGAGCTAATAAAAGGCAATGAAGATAAGGTAGAAACAATTCGTTATTTTCACAAGCTAATCATCAAGATCACGTATAAGGAAATGACTAACACCTTAGCGAAGGATATAATAAAGGAATATCTATGCACCAAAAAGAGGGCATTATATTTCCATAACGAAATAGATTTTCCTTCATTAATTCTAACAATATAACCAAAGCTATTAAATCAAGCACGAAACTCCTAGATATTCAGAATTACGCTGAATTTAAAGAAACCATATTAAAGAATCATAAAGGCTTACTCCATCCAGGGATAGAGAAAACCGTCAATTGGCTTAGGGGAAAATACTATTACCCGGATTATCAAAAACTAATCCAAAACATCATAGACGAATGTCCTACTTGTAATATTGCCAAAACAGAGCACAGAAATACGAAGTTGGCATTCGAAACTACACCGGAAATACTGAACATCAGAGAGAAATACGTCATAGATTTCTATATGGTTGGTAACCAACAGATCCTATCATGTATTGACGTATACTCGAAGTTTGCCACTCTTGTAGAAGTAAAAAGTCGTGACTGGTTAGAAGCAAAAAGAGCCATCATGAAAGTTTTTAACGAGATGGGCAAACCAATTGAAATCAAAGCCGATAAAGACTCAGCTTTTATGTGCACAGCATTGCAAGCATGGCTGAATGCGGAAAACGTCAAAATAGAGATCACTTCCAGCAAAAATGGAATATCTGACGTAGAAAGATTTCATAAAACAGGTAGACTACCTGGAACAGGTACCTCAGCCACCGCACTTGACACCCCGTCACTATAACCGAGGGTAATCGCCTAGGGACAGGCTAATAACAAACGTTGGGGGAGTGACACATCCATAATTCTCCACATCCCATACACATTATGCTTATGTACAATTCATCCACCCCATCCACACAAGTAACAGGACCCCACTCAAGAATCAATAACTGTTTCTTCCCATACTCCAAGCTAGGGCCCCCCATATTATAAACAATGGACCACATTGTTTCATCAACATTAGAATCACGCCACTCTCGAGAAATCGATTCTTTAGAACCACGCCACTCATGACCAATCAAAGCTAGACATAAAACCAAGGAGTATCACATTCCTAGCTCCGTCATGTAATGCAACACCGATCGCCAGCAGTGGATGCCTTTCATCAAAGCCGACGCATCCCCAAATATCGATCCAGGCACGTACGCCACCGACACGAAGATGCAGCGGAGGAAAGCAACGCCCGAAGCCAGAGTCGGGAGTTCCAAGAGTAGGGCTCATGGAAACTAGCCAGCAGCAGAGAGATCAGTTCCGTTTGAGACAAGCAGCCCCAAAGTCAAGTCGGGGAATTCATTTAAATCTTGTGACATAAAGATATTTAAGTTGTAAAATAAAAGTCTTTTTTAAAAACTTAAAATCGAGTTGCGGATATTTAACTATATATACATATATATAAACGAGGGGGAACGTTGTGAGTTGCTGCGGACACCGCAACTCTACAGTTATACCCGATACTAAGTCAGTATGGCTCTCCTCCGGCAGACGCCGCTAATATTAAAGGACACGACAAAGAGTGCGTGCGAGAGAGACAGAAAATCAGTCTGAGCGTGACGTCGGGCGCTGCGTAGCCACTGCAAATTGATTTGTTCCTTTTAACTATAAAAATGATCTGATTTGATCCAGATTCAGCAATCTGATAGATATGGTCATTATCTATGATTCTGCAACTTTAGTTTTCTCGAATCTGCAATATTATGGATGCAAGAGATTTTCGTTCTTTGTGGGAGCGGAGTGGGGTGGGGCGAAATTTTGAGATAAACGTTTTATAGTGAGATCTAACAGAAGTGCGGATACCAAATTTGGTTACTCTAGCCTTAATAGTCTCTGAGATTTGTGGATGCCTCAGATTTTCGTCCTTTGCGGGGGCGGAAGGGGGTGTGGCGAAATTTAGACACGAAACGGTCAAGGTCCGATATCACAGGAGTGTGGATACCAAATTTGGTTGCTCTGGCTCTTATAGGTTCTGAGATCCTTGAACTCATATTTTGCAATTGGCAAAACCGACCATGAAACCTGTGTGTTAGAGAGAGACAGAGCGAGAAAGAATGAAATTGTTTTCTTGATTCTGGCTATAATAATTATACGATCTGGTTGAGATTTTACATTCTAAAACATATAGTCATCATCTACGATTCTGCGTTTTTGGTTTTATCGTATCTTTAAAAATGTGGATGCCACAGATTTTCGTCCTTTGTGGGGGCGGAAGTGGGCGGGGCGAAGTTTTGAAATATTTTTGTAGCAGTGACATATCACAGAAGTCTGGACCCAAAACATCGTTGCTCTAGCTCTTATAGTCTTTGAGCACTAGGCGCTGAAGGGGACGGACAGACGGACAGACGGACGGACGGACAGACAGACATGGCTCAATCGACTCGGCTATTGATGCTGATCAAGAATATATATACTTTATGGGGTCGGAAACGATTCCTTCTGGACGTTACACACATCCACTTTTACCACAAATCTAATATACCCCAATACTCATTTTGAGTATCGGGTATAATAAAAACGAGAGAATAAGAATCGAAATCGTAAACAAAAGCTAGATCAGACTGGGGCGCATTATACACAGACGGGTTTGAAACATTATACGTTGTATGCATATCTACACTTTCAAGCCAATGACTCTTTTGACCAAACTACTTTTCGCTGTACATAATTACTCACTCCGGCGTTATTGTCTTACGCTGATCGTTGGGCCCAATGATGTCGTAGATGTTGACCGCAGCTGTTTAAAATATGGAAATCATAAATATATAATGCATACAATACAATTACGCTACAACCACCGTCGCATAGTCATCAGCCAGTTGTTTTGGTTTTCATAAATTTAATTGTTATGCTCTATCGCGAAAATTGAACCAAAAAGTAACAAACGAAAGACAATTTAGTGTGCATATGCACATATGTGTGTAGATATGTACGCGCGTAACATCAAAGAGGGGTGTTAATAAAGTTTCAGTTACATTACGTCAAACTGATGATGTTTATGCGTTGGAACTTGATAATGAATTAAATGTAAATTGGACAAAACTCGATCCCGTGCGGCTGCTTTGTAGACTCTTGTCCGCCTGAAGTTGGTTAGAGGTCAACAGGTGCGATGTATATGGTTCCTGGCCGTACTGACGAATCTTCCGCCAAGCCTATTGTTCGGAGCAGAACCCAGCCGATTTGCTGCTTGCCAAATAGCACCTAATTCTTGGCCCTCAGCCGCTTATTTTGTTTGTTACTTATGTCTATGTCACTCATTTGTTTGTTAAAGCTCTGCGCTTGCTTGCCCTGCTAAACGCTCTCTGCCAGCTCGCTCTTCGCTATCTCCGCTTTGCGTCTGCCTACCGACGTCGGCCGAGCGAAGCTGCGCTTAGCGATCGGAGCGGCAATGTAAAGGGCAGGCAAGCTACACTTGCAATTTGGATGTCTCGAATTAAAGAACATATCGTAATTTTATTTCTGCGCCGAGTTTTATTTAATTATTTATTATTTATTTTAGTTATTTATGACTGAGCAGCACTAAATATTCTTGGCGATTGAGGCTGATCTGGTTCACTTGGATCTTTGGAGATTCCGAACTCGGTGGTAATATAAGATCCAGAAAAGATGAATTATGGTTGGAGTTGGAGAGACCTCGACAACTGTACGCCTAAGCCAGCTCCCAGGGTAGTCTTCTCGAGACTATACCGCGATGGGGCAGCTTAGGTACACTTCCCTGCAACATAGGTTATGTCAGCACGTGCACGGCATTAATATGAAAACATACCTTTTTTCCCCAAATATATCTGCACTAAATTCTTCTTATTCACTGACCACTGGACTGTACGGCACTTCTAATTATATGCTTCCAGCATATATATGTGGAAATATATATATTTTCCGGACATCACTATATATTATGTGTGCACTGTGTATGTTGCTCGCACTCGGAAATTATCACGTCTTTACAGACGATGGACTGAGTAGCCTGTGCAGCAGAGCTTTTGAGCTTTTTACTAACTGTGCAATCGTATGATCTAGAACATTCGAGCAGCATTAGACGATCGTCTAATGCACAGCATAGGTTAACTGTGCAATCGTACGATTGCCGTCTATGCTTCCCACTGTCCGTCGCTTGCTTGTGTGCGTGGGCGTTCGGACTTAAGAGCGGCTAAAGCTTTGATCCAACCTTAAGAGCGGCTAAAGCTTGATCATTTGAAAGATCACTAGGGGGTCTCACGAGACGAAAGAAGATAACCAATTCCCTATATTTTGTGCTGGCTACTTCACCACAGATATTTATACAAGACCTGCTCGACGAATAATTATCTGAAGAACCTGATTAGGAGAGATTATTTCCTGATCTGAATGTCTTTCAGATGATACACGCCGAGATATTTCTTGTTCTCATCGACCAATTCGTAATAGTACGGACTTCGCTTTTTAATTACCTGAGCGGGAATGAACACAGGGGCTAGTTTAGAAATAAACTTTTTTATAGCACTACTTTGTGTGAAATTTCTAGCATATACCAAATCTCCAATCTTTAATTGTGTATCACGGCAGCGTAAATTGAATCTATGCGAATTTTCTTCGTGTGCCTTATTGACATTCGCTTTAGCCTGTTGCCGGATTAGCTGCAAGGAATCTGGGTTCTCCATTCTAGTATCGTCGTTCAAAAGGTCTATTTTACGCAAGAGTGCGGAATCCTTCCCATTCAACATCATGTTTTGACCAAATGATAGAAAATATGGAGAATACCCTGTACTCCTATGTAAGGTAGATCTCAATGAACCACTAATGGCATTCAGGTTACAGTCCCAATTGGAATGTTCGTTACCGATATAAGCTCGTATCGCAGCTATCACGGATCTGTTCAGTCGCTCGCTGGCATTCGCTTGCGGTTAATAAATAGCTGTGCATTTTTGTGTTATACCGAAGCTATTTAAAAATGCCTGAAAGTAGCTAGATTTAAATTGGGATCCATTGTCTGACAAGATGACTTCTGGCACCCCAAATGTATAAAAGAGAGACCCTACCAGATATTCACAGATCTTTGGGGCTGTAAATTTCTTCAGGGGACACAGAAAATGGAACTTAGTATTGTGATCGACAACTATGAGCAATCCTATGTTTCCCTTTTTCGTGCGTGGGTATGGTCCTAAGAGATCTATGTATAATTTCTGAAACGAAGTGAATGGTTTACCCATAGGAGGTCTAAGAATCATATTCGGACTCTTGGTCGTGCGACAAACGGTGCATTCAGATATGTACTTGCGCGTCTGGCTAACCATGCGAGGCCAGAATAAATATCTTTTAAGCTTCTCTATGGTTTTACTCATCCCACAATGTGCGGAGCTAGAGGCGTCATGAGCTTGATATAATACGTTCGTAATTAACCCTGACGGAACCCAAAGTTTCCATGATGCGTTCTCTTGAGACTCATCTCGCGAAGCGAATACTGTCCTTTTGAAAACTGCACCGTCTATCACTTTCAAGTCTGGGAACTTACTCTGATTCTGTTGAATGCTTTCTATTAAACTCAGATACTCAGCTGATTTGAATTGATCTGAGTCTAGATCAACCATGGGGTTTATTTGCGTGAGCTCCTCTATAGCCGGTTCATCCTGACGCGATAGAGTGTCAGCGACAACATTCAGTGTCCCCTTTCTATGTAGGATATTAAATGTGAAACTACGCAATTTCATAGACCATCTGGCTAATCTACCCGATAAATCTTTTTGTTGCATTAACCATTTAAGTGCTGCGTGATCGGTTATGACTACGAAGTCCTGTCCCTCAATACAAGAGCGGAATTTTTGTATCCCCTTTATGACTGCTAAGCACTCTAGTTCGGTAACCGAATAATTACGTTGTGCCGTGGATAATTTTTCTGACATGTAAGCAATTGGCAATTCAACGCCGTCGCGTTCTTGCGCTAAAACACAGCCGATTCCGTAAGTGCTAGCATCACAGAGCAAAATAAAAGGTTTTGAAAAGTCAGGAGTTATCAAAATGGGTGATGCGGTTAAACAGGACTTTTAGGAAAGCATATTTGTGTTCTTCGCCTGAAAGTATGCCCGATGGTATTTGTACAATTTATATATTTATGTATATAATATATATATAAATATATTTATATATGTTATATTATTTATACAAGTATATATCACACCTCACCGAGATACTTATTAATTATTAAGTTTAGTCCCCATAGTTAGTGTATAGTTAGGTTGGCTTAATTTCTTGTTGTGGTGTTACATGTTAAATGTTCCTGGTCGTGTGAGGGCTAGCGCCATCTAGGGTTGACATTAAGAATATGCTTAAAAACGAACAAAAAATCTCCCCACCATGTCCATAACCATTCAAGGTGAATGGCGAAGGATCGTGCAAAGGCAGATCCGGAGAACAAAATTTTTGTTGGTCAGTAGATCCGCCCAAATCTTTCTTTCTCCTCGTGGCCGTACAAGCATTCAGTTGCGCGGTGAGAAAAAAAAATAATAAAAATAAAATTAAACCGCCGTAAATAACCGTGGTGTGAAACCAAAGTGCACTCGATCGGGAAAAAAGAACCCAAGAAAGCAGATTGGGCTCTAATCGAAAACGTGAGTACCGGCCTTCGACAGTGCTAGGAGCCTCGAAGTTAGATTTTCCGACTTTTTCTGTAGTTTCCGCTTGGAGGTGAGCAGCCCCAACACAAAAAAAAAAAAAAAAACACCTGGAGAAAGAAGGAATTAGCACCTCAACCCCATCCCCCTATTTTCGCAGTGCCAGTTCCAACCGTGTAAATATGTGCATGGAGTAACTGTTAGAAAAAGTAGCCTGATCAGTATTTTCAAATTCCACATTAGAATCGGCACTTAGTTTGGGAATTATCCAAAAGCTGCAGCCCGAGCTTTAAGCCCCTGCACTACGAACCAGCTGATCCACCAAGTCGCGGGCAGTGAACTTTGGCTGCGCGAGACGAGGACAGCCGTCTGAACGGGCTTAGTGCGGCGAATTGGCGTAACCGTTTCGCATTCAAAACCGGGCCAAGAAACGGAAACCGGTGCTTGCAGTCAGCGTAGGCCCGAAGCCGCTTAAATGTTCCTACCGGGCGGGAAAAAAATAGTGCACCACGTGTGTACATAACCTCCCGGCGACCCCTAGTGGTATCGCCTCTCTTGTTCTTCTCGTGATTCGGCCTTACTGTTCCAAACGGTTATTTAAAGTGCAGTGGAGGCCAGCGTTTGTCTTATGTGCACGTTAGTGTCATTATGTAGGCTGAATGAAAACTGTAAGAGATGTGCTCACATACATATGTATACACCGCCCACTGAAAGCCACTGAGGCCAGTAAGATCCCACCGTGACTCGCATTATGTCTGTTTTTGTGTAGTTGGATATACTTAGTGTTAATTGTAGACAGTAAAAAAAAAACCAGAAAAAAAAACCCACCAACACATGGAAAGTTTGAAAATGCATTTGATAAAAGCTTAAAAGTTTGAGCTTAAAAGCGTCCGCTCGGCCGGGTCCCCTCCGCGAGCTTATGCCATGCAGCACGCGCTGTACGATTTTGTTTTTGGTTTGCAGGTAAAAGTTTAATGCACCCACACACAGCCACACGCCCAGCTACGAAAGATCTTTCGCCGCGGGAACACAAACAAAAACTGAGTTAGCTTTATAATATACCAACAACATTACATTTTATTGCCTCCAAAAATTCAGCGAGCGTGGCAAAAGCTTTGTTCTTTTTTGCTAGAGCTGTTTGTCGGTCGTTGACCTCACCCTTTTAAAGTAGTCACAGCTGATTGGCCTTCTGCCTTTACAATACGCTTGGTAGAACGAATAGTATGTCCAACTACTCCCTGAAGCCGATGTGCTGGGACATGTGTACCTATATTGCGCTATAGTATTATCTTTCTATCTAAGGAAAAATCATTAGTTTATATCGCACTATAAAATATCGTATATGCACTTATAACTATTTACACTTATCGTATTTATTTATCTAAATATTCCCTAGTAATAATAGCTATATCTCTTGTGACGCTTTTCGTTCCTCATTTGTCCATTTAGCCTTGTCTTGGAGTTCTCGGTTAGTGTTTCTTTTTTCTTGTAACATGACTATAGTATCTGAATATAGTTTCTAATAAAATGATTGTTAAGATGAATATGTGCTAGACGTTACCGCAGTTGGGGAACCATGCCGCTCGTGAGCGAAATAGGATGACCAATACCGGACACTCCAGGGATCCTGATATTATTATTGGCTCTTTCAGGATCATGGTAGGGTGGGCGTGGCACGACTCCGTGCCAGAAAAACAGAGATGTCCGCCGCGGTGGTAGATCCCTACTCCTTCTCTGCACTATCTTTGCCCCACTATACTTTCCGTACCCCTAACGATCCTTTCCTTGTCTGTCCCCCTCCCATTACCAAAAAGAGTACGCGAATTTTAATAAAATAATACCAGCAGGAGCGAAGCAACCTAACTGGAGGGTTACCCCAAAGAACCCATCCCCATTTCCGACCAGAGATCAGCCGTGGAAGCGAGCGCGTACTCCTTCTCAGTTAGCCGACCACCAGCTTCATCGTGCGAAGATTCTCTTCGTTACTCGTTACAGTAATAATTATTTTATTTGGCGCCCAACGTGGGGCCGAAAGGCCTGAAGGTCATGTTTGACGTAATTGTAAACGTTACAAAGCGGAGTTACATTAACTTATATGGTTGTGTGTGACCCCAGCCAAACTTGACCCCGAAGCAGAAAAATTGTTGAGAAAGTCCATAACACCTGCGAGCAGTGCATAGTCATGCACTGGCTTAAGACTTTTGTTCCCTGTTTCCCACCCCCCTTCCTTAAAGCCTTCCTTTTGTCCTGGAATTGGATCCTGTGATGGTGGATGCTTATTAGTTTCCGATAACGGTTAGCCCGCATCGGAGTATGATCCATAACCCTTGCTCGATGGTAAGCTGCTCTGGAATCGATAATAGCTTCACCATAGCTTTATTGCCGAGCAGTATATGCCATAGCAGTGAAATCTAGATGGATTCACTGGTATGTGGAAGTTGGCTGGACACAGGGTTATTAGTGGAGTAAATCTACGACCTGCCGCTATACAGAAGCATATTAGTGAATACATTCGCCCGTATCCCTTGGAAATTGACAGGTACCTTGGGTAGCTTTGGTTCAGTTGTCGCCGGAGTCAGCTAGAAGAATCAAAATTATTTTTTTTGTTGCCGCTCAACTCGAATCGGGGTTATTAGGGTGCCTCCGTCTTTTGTTTCTCTCTCTACTTTCTAGTGATTGGTCTATTCGTGCGCCGATTTATACAGCAGGTTATCGCCGGCCGAACGTGGTACCCCTGGTGCTGGTGCGTTTCTTCGTGCTACGTTTCCGGCCCGGACCGATAATGGCTGCGAAAAAGGTATAGGTCGTAGCACGCAGAGACTATTACAAACTCCCCGTAACCGCTTCGGTAATGTTTCCTCGATGGGCGGCGACGAACACCGTCGTGATCCTGGTATGGGCACGCGGGCAAGAACGTCGTCCGTCCCTATGTTTAGGCGTTCGCCGCAGACAGGAAGGGGCCTAGAGCTACTACTTGGGTCACGATTGCCGAAGATACCTTTTCTTTATTTCCCCCTTTTTCGCTCTACCACGCATAGTTATTGGCAACCTTTCGGAGGGAAAGGGTTGCATGGTTTCCCCCAAAATCTCTCTATCAAAGATCGTTTTTTTTGCTTTCCCCGTTATTATTGTTTCTTTTTTTGTTAATATTTGTCTGAACTAGATTTATAGGAACGTGCTTAAAGCTAGTTAATATATAGGATAACTTTACAATGCCGGTAGACCGAAGCCCGGATTATAGGATTCAGCCAAAAGAGAGCGAAACCTTTTGCTGTGTATGCCGGCAAGAAGTCGAATACCCAGGCCAACTATTAGCTACCAGCTGTAACCATTATTTCCATCACACCTGCTTTAGTGCACGTTCAGGAAATAAGAAAGTCTGTCCAGTGTGCAGAACTGCGCTGAGCAAATCGACCCTTAATTTGGCAGAAGAACTAGAAGCAGCTCAAGCCTCAGGCAGCCAACCAGGGGCAGTTGCAGTGACCAGATCCCGTTCGAAAACACTTAAATCACAGCAAAACCAATTATCCGCTGCCAATATGCAGAGTGGGGTCCGAAGCGTTAGCCAACCCGAAGGGCCTAGTGTGTCCGGTCCAATGGCCGCTCCAGATCGTCCTAGAGGCCAACCGCCAAACTCTGCGGCAGCAGTGGTGTCAGCTTCAGCAGCTCGAACGGGTCTGCCAGCCACGGATGGTAGCTTGCAACAGACCATTGCGGACGCAGTGACAGCCGCACTAGCACAGCACACTCAAATGCTAGCTAACGCGATTGAAGCGGGGTTTCAAAGATTGTCGCTCCAGAATGCAGCTCCAGTTCCAACGGAAAGGGTACACCCAGCCCATAGGCAGTCCTCTCCCGTTAGGTCAAATCAATCCTTTGAGCAACTCTTTAGGTTATCCGCCAGGGAAAACGCAGCATTGCCAAACTCAGCGTCCGAGCGACCGACTAACTTGTCAGCCCCACCCGAGTCGCAGCAATCACATCAGTTGCGCGCGGATCGGATTAGCCAGATAATCGCGAACTGGAAGTTGAGATTCTCAGGGCGCTCCTCTATGTCAATAGATGATTTTTTGTTTCGCGGCGAAGCTCTGACCAGCCAGACATTAGATAGCAATTTTGAATTGTTATCTCGCTACGCGAGCAACCTGTTCGAAGGAAGCGCGGGTGAATGGTACTGGAGGTATCATAAAAGCGTACCAAGAGTGCGCTGGATTGATCTCTGTATTGCTCTGAGATCGCAGTTTTCGGACGGCAGAACAGATTTAGAAATCAGAACCGCGATCACCCAGAGGAAGCAGAAAGTCAACGAACCGTTTGACAGTTTTTATGAGGCCATAGTGGCGCTTGCAGACAAGCTCGTGCAGCCGATGACCGAGCAGTCCTTGTTAGAGGGGTTGCGAGCAAATCTGCTCAATGAGATACAACATGAGATTTCATATGTGCCCATACCGGACATTGTGCAGTTGCGACAAGTGGTCCGCAAGCGTGAAAGGTTCATCGAAAATACTGCTAAGCCAATCCCGGCTACTCGACGATTTGTTCCTCGCAATCAGGTGAACGAAATGTCCATCCAGACAGAAGGTCTGGCAGAAGCCGATTCGGAAGAAGCTGACGCTTTTGATATCGACGCGATGACGCTTTCTTGCTGGAATTGCAATAAACAAGGCCACCGATATCAAGAGTGCGAAGCAGAGCGTAAAGTATTCTGTTATGGATGTGGTAAGCGGGACACATATAAACCATCGTGCCGAAAATGTAGCTCGTCAAAAAACGAGTTGGCTCGTGCACCGATATCGAGTGCACGCAAGTTAGTGTCGAAGGCAACGAATACGGAGTAACCGGGGCTACGTCAAGCTCACTCCCCCTACCTCCTGACATGATAACGACCACTATGATACCAGTACAGGACGACGATCAGGAAACGACCCCTGCGCCTAGCAAAACTCGAGACCGTAAGCGTAGGAAGCTGTTCCGCACGCAGAGTAAAAATGCGCGCAGAGCATTATTAGCCTCTGTTATTAGTAATATCACTGACCTACGAACCTACGCCAATGTCACTCTGTTTGGCAAGACGATAAGTGGATTAATGGACACAGGCGCCTCAATCAGCTGCCTTGGGGGTAAATTTGCAGAAGAGTTATCTCGAACAAACCCTGAGGTCAAGCCGATGAAGTCAGCCGTGCGAACCGCAGATGGGAAAAAGCAAGTTATTCTAGGTAGGATCTCCACACTCATTTGCTTTCGTGGAAATTCTGAACGAATATGCCTTTATCTTGTACCATCGTTATCGCAGGAGTTATATCTAGGAATAGACTTTTGGAGAAGCTTTAATCTACTGCCGTTCTTCTTAATGAGCAAAGCGAATAACAACAGTTTGGCGGCTATAAACTTTGACAACCCGATGCAAATACCTTTGTCGGAATTACAGCAGAAGGAACTAGTAGCGATAGTACAGATGTTCCCTTCGTTTGCCGAAAAAGGATTAGGAAAGACAAACTGGCTTACACATGACATAGAAATTTCCGAGACTCGGCCCATAAAACAACGCCACTACGCAGTGTCGCCTGCAGTCGAAAAATGTATATACGAAGAGTTGGACCGAATGTTAGGCCTGGGGGTGATTGAAGAATCAGATATCCCGTGTTCTTCCCCGGTAGTAATTGTGCGTAAGCCAGGTAAGGTTCGCCTTTGCCTTGATAGCCGGAAAGTTAACGGAGTAACAGTCAAAAATGCTTACCCTATGCCCCTCATTGATGGCATTTTAAGTAGACTTCCAAAAGCGCAGTTCATTTCAAGCATCGATCTTAAAGATGCTTACTGGCAGATTCCGCTTACTCCAAGGGCTCGGGAGAAGACGGCTTTTGCTGTGCCTGGGAGGCCGCTATATCAATTCACGGTGATGCCGTTTGGTTTATGCAATGCCCACAGACCATGTCCAAACTGATGGATAAAGTTATCCCACCATCTTTGCGAAATGAGATTTTCATTTATCTCGACGACTTATTGGTGATTTCGGAGTCCTTCGAGAAGCACATGTCCGTGTTGAAAGCGCTGGCCGACCGACTGTCTCAAGCTGGACTGACGATAAACGTAGAGAAGAGCAAATTTTGCCTGAAGGAAGTGAAATACCTGGGCCACGTGATAGGGTATGGGATGATACAAACGGATCCCGAAAAAGTTGCTGCTATTCGGGAGTTTCCAGTGCCACGATCGGTGAAGCAAGTGCGACGATTTTTGGGAACCACTGGATGGTACCATAAATTTATTAAAAACTATGCCGGAATTGCTGCCCCAATATCAGATACACTAAAGCAACGTCGATCGTTTGTATGGACCAACGAAGCGCAAAGGGCGTTTGAAAGTTTAAAAGACCAAATGTGCGAGGCACCAGTCCTACATAGCCCCGACTTTACCATTCCATTTGCCATTCATTGCGATGCCAGCCACACCGGAGTTGGCGGCGTGTTAATGCAAACGGATAGCGATGGTAATGACATCCCAATCGCATTCATGTCTCGCAAGCTGAATCAGTGTCAGCGAAACTATTCAGTCACGGAGAAAGAGTGTTTGGCAGCCATAATGTGTGTGAAGAAGTTTCGAGCTTATGTGGAAGGACACGAGTTCTCCATCCATACCGACCATGCATCATTGAAGTGGCTAATGTCACAATCGGACCTAAGTTCTAGATTGGCAAGATGGGCTCTCAAATTGCAGGGGTTCAACTTCAAAATTTTCCACCGCAAAGGTATCCAAAATGTTGTCCCAGATGCTCTGTCGCGGGTGCACACCGAAGATCTATCGGCATTCAGCTGCGATGGATTGGTAGACTTGCAGTCTGATTGCTTCAAGTCGGCAGAATATTTGGAACTAATTCGAAAAATTAAAGGCAACCAGACACAGATGCCAGACATTAAGGTGATCGATAATCTCATATATCGGCGAGCAGAACACGCGGCTGCTGATCAGATCGCTGACGACCTGTTTTGGAAGCTGTGGGTTCCAACGGAGCTGGTGTCCGATGTACTAAAACAGAGTCACGAACAGTCGCTAGCAGCTCATAGCGGCATTAATAAAACGTTGGAGAGAGTTCGACGTTATTATTATTGGCCAAGTTTAGTAACCGATGTGAGAGCGTTCATAAACAGCTGTTCGGTCTGCAAGTGCACCAAGTACCCGAATCGTTCGTTACGACCCCCATTAGCTCCAGTGAAGGAAACTCAACGAGTGTTTCAGAAGTTGTTTGTGGATTTCCTGGGTCCGTATCCACGAAGCAAATCCGGAAATATCGGTATCTTCGTTGTTTTGGATCATCTTTCAAAATATCCGTTTTTAAAACCCGTAAAGAAATTTACAGCGGAGGCGATAACTCGATTCATGGAAGAGGACCTATTCCATTGCTTCGGGTACCCGAAGTGGTTGTGTCCGACAATGGAGTACAATTTAAGTCCCATCACTTCAATTCGCTGTTGAAAAAGTACAATGTGCAGCATTTTTATACGGCTGTGTACGCACCTCAAGCCAACGCATCGGAACGCGTTAACAGATCCGTTATTGCCGCCATTAAAGCTTACATCAAGCCAGATCAAACTAATTGGGATGAGCAGCTTAGTTCTATTAGTTGTGCCTTACGATCTAGTCTGCATTCAGCCCTAAACGACAGCCCCTATCGGGGTGCATTTGGACAGCACATGATCACCAATGGAGACACCTATCAGCTCTTACGAAATTTGCAGGTTTTAGAAGATCGTACCGTGAGTTTTGGTCGGGAAGATTCGTTTGATGTGATTCGAAAAACAGCCCAACGAACAATACAAAAACAACACCAACGAAACGAACAGCAGTACAACCTTCGAAGTCGTGAAGTGGCGTTCAAAGTTGGCCAGGAGGTCTACAGACGCAACTTTCAGCAGAGCAATTTCGTTAAAGGTTTCAGCGCAAAACTAGCTCCTACTTTTGTAAAAGCTAGAATAAAACGTAGGCTTGGTCACAGTTATTACGAGTTGGAAGATCCCCAAGGTAGACTTATCGGAAAATACCACGCTAAAGACATAAAGCAGTGACAATCCTAATACAGGTTAACGGTTTTCCTCCAAGCGTCTATCACCCTTTGATGTGACTAACACCAAAGTGTGATCTTGGCCGGGGGGATTTGTAGTGGTCGCTTGTCGGGCGGATAGGAAAGCATATTTGTGTTCTTCGCCTGAAAGTATGCCCGATGGTATTTGTACAATTTATATATTTATGTATATAATATATATATAAATATATTTATATATGTTATATTATTTATACAAGTATATATCACACCTCACCGAGATACTTATTAATTATTAAGTTTAGTCCCCATGGTTAGTGTATAGTTAGGTTGGCTTAATTTCTTGTTGTGGTGTTACATGTTAAATGTTCCTGGTCGTGTGAGGGCTAGCGCCATCTAGGGTTGACATTAAGAATATGCTTAAAAACGAACAAAAAATCTCCCCACCATGTCCATAACCATACAAGGTGAATGGCGAAGGATCGTGCAAAGGCAGATCCGGAGAACAAAATTTTTGTTGGTCAGTAGATCCGCCCAAATCTTTCTTTCTCCTCGTGGCCGTACAAGCATTCAGTTGCGCGGTGAGAAAAAAAAATAATAAAAATAAAATTAAACCGCCGTAAATAACCGTGGTGTGAAACCAAAGTGCACTCGATCGGGAAAAAAAAAACCCAAGAAAGCAGATTGGGCTCTAATCGAAAACGTGAGTACCGGCCTTCGACAGTGCTAGGAGCCTCGAAGTTAGATTTTCCGACTTTTTCTGTAGTTTCCGCTTGGAGGTGAGCAGCCCCAACACAAAAAAAAAAAAAAAAACACCTGGAGAAAGAAGGAATTAGCACCTCAACCCCATCCCCCTATTTTCGCAGTGCCAGTTCCAACCGGGTAAATATGTGCATGGAGTAACTGTTAGAAAAAGTAGCCTGATCAGTATTTTCAAATTCCACATTAGAATCGGCACTTAGTTTGGGAATTATCCAAAAGCTGCAGCCCGAGCTTTAAGCCCCCGCACTACGAACCAGCTGATCCACCAAGTCGCGGGCAGTGAACTTTGGCTGCGCGAGACGAGGACAGCCGTCTGAACGGGCTTAGTGCGGCGAATTGGCGTAACCGTTTCGCATTCAAAACCGGGCCAAGAAACGGAAACCGGTGCTTGCAGTCAGCGTAGGCCCGAAGCCGCTTAAATGTTCCTACCGGGCGGGAAAAAAATAGTGCACCACGTGTGTACATAACCTCCCGGCGACCCCTAGTGGTATCGCCTCTCTTGTTCTTCTCGTGATTCGGCCTTACTGTTCCAAACGGTTATTTAAAGTGCAGTGGAGGCCAGCGTTTGTCTTATGTGCACGTTAGTGTCATTATGTAGGCTGAATGAAAACTGTAAGAGATGTGCTCACATACATATGTATACACCGCCCACTGAAAGCCACTGAGGCCAGTAAGATCCCACCGTGACTCGCATTATGTCTGTTTTTGTGTAGTTGGATATACTTAGTGTTAATTGTAGACAGTAAAAAAAAAACCAGAAAAAAAACCCACCAACACATGGAAAGTTTGAAAATGCATTTGATAAAAGCTTAAAAGTTTGAGCTTAAAAGCTTCCGCTCGGCCGGGTCCCCTCCGCGAGCTTATGCCATGCAGCACGCGCTGTACGATTTTGTTTTTGGTTTGCAGGTAAAAGTTTAATGCACCCACACACAGCCACACGCCCAGCTACGAAAGATCTTTCGCCGCGGGAACACAAACAAAAACTGAGTGAGCTTTATAATATACCAACAACATTACATTTTATTGCCTCCCAAAATTCCGCGAGCGTGGCAAAAGCTTTGTTCTTTTTTGCTAGAGCTGTTTGTCGGTCGTTGACCTCACCCTTTTAAAGTAGTCACAGCTGATTGGCCTTCTGCCTTTACAATACGCTTGGTAGAACGAATAGTATGTCCAACTACTCCCTGAAGCCGATGTGCTGGGACATGTGTACCTATATTGCGCTATAGTATTATCTTTCTATCTAAGGAAAAATCATTAGTTTATATCGCACTATAAAATATCGTATATGCACTTATAACTATTTACACTTATCGTATTTATTTATCTAAATATTCCCTAGTAATAATAGCTATATCTCTTGTGACGCTTTTCGTTCCTCATTTGTCCATTTAGCCTTGTCTTGGAGTTCTCGGTTAGTGTTTCTTTTTTCTTGTAACATGACTATAGTATCTGAATATAGTTTCTAATAAAATGATTGTTAAGATGAATATGTGCTAGACGTTACCGCAGTTGGGGGAACCATGCCGCTCGTGAGCGAAATAGGATGACCAATAACGGACACTCCAGGGATCCTGATATTATTATTGGCTCTTTCAGGATCATGGTAGGGTGGGCGTGGCACGACTCCGTGCCAGCAAAACAGAGATGTCCGCCGCGGTGGTAGATCCCTACTCCTTCTCTGCACTATCTTTGCCCCACTATACTTTCCGTACCCCTAACGATCCTTTCCTTGTCTGTCCCCCTCCCATTACCAAAAAGAGTACGCGAATTTTAATAAAATAATACCAGCAGGAGCGAAGCAACCTAACTGGAGGGTTACCCCAAAGAACCCATCCCCATTTCCGACCAGAGATCAGCCGTGGAAGCGAGCGCGTACTCCTTCTCAGTTAGCCGACCACCAGCTTCATCGTGCGAAGATTCTCTTCGTTACTCGTTACAGTAGCATAATTTTCAACGATACGTCGGTACCAACCGGATAACCCCAAAAATCGACGCAGTTGCTTAACGGTAACTGGTGTAATGTGCCAGAAATTCATATTCGTAGAGGTGTGAGATTGTATGTACGGATGGAGGTTGTACATACTTTTTTTGACGGTCAGACACCAATAGTATAGCAGGATTTCGGAACGTGTACCTCTAGCTATGCTCTAACTAGCTCGCCGGAATGTCGTGGGATCTTTCCTACTCTCCTATCTGCTATACGAACACATTCGCAAAGATGTTTTAGGTACACTTGATTTAATGTTCAAAAGGAACTCTACAAAAGAAATCAAAAAGAAAAGAATGTGAATTTTAACTAACTGTTTAACCGACTACCGACAAATAGTCAGGCTACATTCCGTCGCTCTTGGGGAACTCAGATGACTTTGACCCCTTCTCTACCCTCCCTACCTTTGTATGCCGTTTAATCGACAGCATAACCCTAATCGAGCGCATCTCTATTTGATCATCGGACTTCCTCAGGCTCTACTCAGGACAAACACGAAAGGTTTAATGTTCCATTATTATCTACTAATTATTATTTAATAATTCAAAATTTAAGGGTTTGGACTTCATGGTTTTCCAGACAAGTATAAACTTAGCATAAAGTAATTAAATAAAGAAGGAGGAAATAGTATCCAGTTATACCTAGTTATATGTATATATGTATATAGGACTTATGTGTAGAGAATATGGCGTAAAAGAAATTGAATTGGAAAGAAGAGAAAAATATGATAATTATATAACTAGAAGGCAAACGTGAAAGTAAAGTTAGTAGCCGATCCGCTTTAAATTATGGCACGGATATGGTTGTTTTATATACCGGAATAGAAGTTTTATCAGACAGATATATATTTCGAAAATACTCGAGAATTCCGTTTAAGGAAGTTTCGTAACTCACTCATACTTTATACGAATTATCCGGCGTGTCCGTTGAGCTCAAGGGGCGACGTAGGAACATATTCTGAGGAAGGGAGAAAAATTATGAATATACAGGTCTTCACTTCTAATTCGGATGAAACACCGATTTTCTTTCCATTTCCATACCCGTACGATGACGATTTGCCACTCAACGGCGGATCTTAAAAAAAATGTGGTTTTCATTTGCGCTAATTTCTAATTATGGGTAATTATATACATTATTGGTTTTTTTTTTCTTTTTAAATCTAGACAATACAAAAATAGTTAGTGCGTAGCCTAATCTTTAATAAATGGAAAATCTCATGACGAGACTCAAGACTAATACTTTGGTACATTTTCACACGACGACTATTAAACGGCAGTGTGGATCGCCGCAGAATAATGTTTTATTTTCACAGTTTGAGAGCCACTCCACACGTTGCGAAGAACTACATGCAAAAGCCTTAGCCGCGCGCTTAATTCATAAGCGAGAAGGGTGACGAGTGCGGCATATTAGTTTCTCCGAATTCGCAAGAAAACTATTCTTCTCGTCTTACTCCAAAATGTACTTCAGCTCAAGTATGCCTCCACATAACTTCGGGTTTCACTCTAGTATATCTTCGGACGGCTCTTTCTGGTTTATTTGGTTGTAGTTATCGTTGGTTTATGTAGATGCTGGTTCCTGGGAAATCCGAGGTCTTTCCCAGATCTACTAAGAAATCGATGGACTTTGACGACCTCGTTCTTGGAGGGGGGTCAATTGGTTTTTCTTTCCCAGTGTCGAACGTAGTAAGATTTCCAGCCCTATGATACGAGACTGTTAAAGCTGTGTCACTATTGTAAGGTCCAAATACCTTTTATTTTTTCTTAATCCAAAAGGAATAATGTAGTCCACCAGAACTTCAATTTACTTGGCACGTGTTTGATTGCACAACGTTTTCAAATTCACTTGGATCTATATATTTGTATAAAAAGACACATCCGAATTCGCACAGCTTCACTATAGCAATGATCTAGCCAGAAGTTCTATTACTTGCATTAGCCCTTACGATCGGAACTTTACCTTCCACAACCAACGGGGTAATCGTACGATTCCAGACAAAGCTTACACCTTGCTTCCCTAGATAACGGAGTAATCGTACGATGCTAAGCAAAGCTTACACATAGCTTCCACGACTAACGGAGTAATCGTATGATTTCTAGTAAAGCTTTAAAACATAACTCCCACAGATCCACGCTGCTTCTCTAAATTAGACATTAAGCTCTTCAATGGAAGCTTTAACTACTGCTCTCTTGTAATTGATCTCTTATCTTGTTTTTGTAAAGAGCAGAGTTAATGTTATGTTCCCAAGCTGTTCTCTGGAGTTTTAGAGTCACAACTGGCCACTACACCACAGTTGAGGAAGCGCTAGTTTTAACTGGCGAAGCCTAAACGGAAAAAGGACAGTTGCCTAGTGTTTCACTTGTATGTCTTTGAGGTGAAATATTCCTAAGTTTTTACCCTGTTCGTTCTTCAGTTGATAATAGGATGAGCCAACTCGTCTAGATACCACGGCTGAAATAAAAACCGGCGCTAACTTTGCATTGAACTTTTTAATAGCATTGCTTTGGCAGAAATTGCGGGCAAGTACTGGCTCTCCAACCTTAAACTCTACTTTCCGACAGCGTAGATTATATCGCCTAGCATTTTGTTCATGGGACTCTTTCGCCTTTTTCTTTGCCGATTCGCGAATAATTTGTAGTGCTTCCGGATAACTAATGCGGCTATCCTCCGATAAGAGTCTTAAGTGGCGAAGCAACTCATAGTCTTTGCCATTCAGAATCATATTTTGTCCAAAGGTTAGGAAATAGGGCGAGTACCCGGTGCTTTGGTGAATGTTGGATCTGAGAGCAGCACTGATTTCCGGTAATTTGGTATCCCAAGTGGAATGATCCCGGCTTATGTAAGCTCTTATAGCTGCTAACACCGATCTATTGAGTCTCTCACTGGCATTCGCCTGTGGTGAATATATCGCCGTACGAATATGTTGTATCCCAAAGCGGGTTAGAAAAGCCTGAAAGGCTCCAGAAACGAATTGAGATCCGTTATCTGTTAATATCACCTCGGGGACTCCAAATGTACAGAACAAATAATTTTCGAGGTAATCGCACACCCGATTGGAAGTAAACACCCTAAGGGGGCATAGGAAATGAAATTTTGTGAAGTGATCTACGATAATAAGTAAGCCAATATGCCCTTTCTTGGATCGGGGATATGGACCCAGCAAATCCATATAAAGCTTTTGAAACGGACGATCAGACACCATTGGTTTTCCCATGGGTGGTTTCAACACGGTGTTCGGGTGTTTGGTGTGACGACACACTTCACAATGAGTTACATACTCACGTATTTGCTTGTTCATTTTTGGCCAAAACAAATATCTTTTAATCTTTTCGATGGTTTTCCCTACTCCACTGTGAGCGGCATTGGGCGGATCATGAGCCCGCGAGATTACACCCTGGGTGAGTTCCCTAGGAATCCACAATTTCCAAGATAGATTATCTACACCATTATTTCCCTGATCAGGTTCGGTTCTTTTGTAGACAAAATCATTGAGAATCTTCAAGTCTGGTAATTTGTCTTGCTTAGCGCGAATGTTATCAATTAAGGTCATATATTCTGGTGATTTAAATTCTGCGGCAGACAGATCAACTATCGGACCCTGCTCTTCCATTTCAGAGACAGTAATTTCCTCTTTACGCGATAGGGCATCCGCTACCACGTTTAGTGAGCCCTTCCGGTGCGTTATCTCAAAAGAGAATCCCTGTAGTTTTATGGCCCATCGAGCTAATCTACCAGACAACTCCTTCTGACGCATAAGCCATTGTAATGAGGCATGATCGGTTATCACCTCGAATGCCTGACCTTCTACATAAGCACGAAACTTTTTAATTCCCTTTATCACCGCTAAACATTCTAATTCCGTGACTGAGTAGTTTTTCTGAGCTTTAGATAGCTTCTCGGACATGAATGCTACGGGTAATTCTTCTCCTTCTTCGTTTTTCTGAGCTAACACACAACCAATTCCTACCGTACTAGCATCACATAACAGCAAAAAGGGTTTTGAGAAATCAGGAGTAGACAAAATGGGAGCTGACGTCAGGCACTGTTTAAGTTTTTCAAATGCCTGATTGGCCAAAGGGTTCCACGCATACGCTTTCGGTTTCTTTAATAGTTCTGTGAGGGCGCAACTTACCGTTGCATAATTGTCGACGAAACGACGGTACCACCCAGCAAGACCAAGGAATCGTCGCAATTGTTTCACCGTCTTGGGAACGGGGAATTCTTTAATAGCTTCAATTTTACTCGGATCCGTCTTTACCTGTCCGTATCCAATGATGAACCCCAGATACTTAATCTCACGCATGCAAAAGTGCGACTTGGCAATGTTTATCGTAAGATTAGCCTTTCGTAAGTGTACTGCAACTTCTCTCAGTAACATTAAATGGGATTCGAAATCGTCTGATAAAATTAGTAAGTCATCGAGGTAAACAAACACTCTCGTACGCAAGTTAGCAGGTATTACCTTATCCATTAAACGACAGAGGGTTTGTGAGGCATTGGTTAGACCAAAAGGCATAACTTTGTATTGATACAGCGGTCGGTTAGGTATGGTAAACGCGGTGTATTGGCGTGGAAGACTCCTCTAGGGGAATTTGCCAATAAGCATGCTTCATATCGAGTCCCGTTATGTATTTGGCAGGTGGCAATCGACTGAGTATCCCATCTATATGGGGAAGGGGGTATGCATCTTTTCGGGTATATTTGTTGATCTCTCGAGAATCAAGGCATAACCTATTCTTGTTCCCTTTCTTTACTAGGACGCAATTGCTACTCCATGGACTATTTGAAGGTTCTATCACGCCCAGCTTAATCATCTTCTCTACTTCTTCGAACATCACTTTCTCTTTCGCGGGGGAAATGGGCCAATGTCGTTGTTTGACGGGTACTTCGGCATTGATTACCATAGAATGTTGTATTAGGTGTGTACGACCTAGTCCGTCGCATTCATATGACGGGAAGGTTCTTATTACCGCCTCTAATTGGTTTCTTTGTTCTTCATTTAGGGAATGCATTTTAGGCGTTTCCTTCATAATCGTGTCGTCTCTATTCTCCAAACAGCTCACAGTTCCTTCTCGGGTCAATAATTGGGATAGAAGACCGAAATCTTTCCAAAAGTCAACTCCTAAATAAACATCTTGCTTTAAATCTGGTATGATAAAGAACTCTACTTCCTTAACTATTTTACGGAATTCAATCGGGACCACCAATTTGGACACTACGTTACAAGCTTCGTTGCTGGCAGTGCGTATGGTTCCCAAACACTTCTGAGACTGTGGGTGATGTGCTAAAAAGGTTGCTGCTCTCCCACCCAAACAACTAATGGTTGCTCCTGAATCCAGCAAAGCCTTATAAGTTTGCCCTTCGATCATTACCTCCGTGTACAATCGGTTATCTGAACTCAGAATAACTGCTGAGACTAAACGTTTTCGAACAGATTGGACCTTTTTCCAGAACGCTCGTCTCCGGACCGTTGATCGTTTGGGCTTAACTATCAATTTAAACCACGTATTCACATTTTCTGAATCTAACTCTTTGCTCTCCATCGTTTGAGTCGCTACATCTATACCTGTACAAATTTGGTGTAGTATCATATCCGGTTTTACGTCAACTACCCCTTCGGAAAGCCCTCTTAAGGTAGTTGGTTTACTTTCGTTTAGTTGCTGTTCTTGGTCGGATGTACTGACTGGGCTCCGGTCGGTACATCCCGTTTCAAGTTTTTCGCTGGGTTACATTTGACGCATCGAGGTTTATAAATATCCTTAGCACCACACCCATAGCAGAAAATTCGCCTTTCTCCTAAACAATCATCAAAACGATGCCCTTCCTGGTCGCAGTTCCAGCATACTAGTTTCTTACGATAAATCTGCGAAACGTCTTCTTCCTCCATATCTTCATTGTCCGTAAGTATTTCTGCTACATTCGGTTTGCTGAATTTACCTCGTGGAAAAGGGTTATGGTTGTCTTTACAGAAGTTTTCATGCTTGCGAACTTCTTCTCTCAGGCCAGTTCGATCGCTGATTTTGAGATGCAAGAGTTCATATCTGAGGGCCGTTTTTGCGTTACGTTTTAAAATGTCTACTAACTTATTTTCGCTAACCTCGTGTGAGAGCCTGGACACTAATTCTTCGACGGCCGTCTGGTAATCGTCAAACGATTCACCCTCTCTCTGACGGCGTTTTCTAATCAACTCCCACAAGTCGAAATCATCTTTAGCATCATCGAATCGTTGTCTAAATGAGGCAGAAAAAGTTTGCCAAGAAAACTGTGGGTTCTTTCTATGGAAGTTCCAAAACCAATCGCTGGCTTTAGACGAGAAAAGCAGATGCATATTGTCACAGAGTAATTCGTAATCGTTATTTAAAGTGGAGGATGTAAGTGAACGAACCCTGTACAGGAATTCGTCGACGTGCATAGCGTCTTTGGATCCGTCAAACTTTAGTCGCCAACTGGCTAAGATATTAGCGGCCTTCCCAGGAGCTATTGCCCTGTTAGAGACATTTGGATGTGGTAATCCCCTTTTCCTTTCATTTTCTGAAGACAACGAGTTTCCTGTTATATTAGGCTCGTGATTTTGCCTTGTCGCTTGCACAGGCGTGCTATCTGAAGCTATAGTCATCCTACTTAATTGTCCGCGTAGATTTTCTTCGATCAAATTCTTAACGAATGAACTTAGCTCCACCATCATTTCTTTCTGCTCACCTTTTATCAGGGCTTGTATAACCTCAAGGGTTCTTTCCGACATATCTCCTTCGCCCGACCTATGGCTGATACTGCCCAAAGAATTATCCCGAAATTGTTGAGACTGCAACCTAGTATGCATCCCTCTGCGCGATGTAGTTCCCCGTCCCTGTTTAGGCCTAGCCCCTCTTGACTTTTGGAAGTCCTCTCTCTGAAGCGTTTGACTCCGGGTTGGATCCCCCTTCTAACGGCACTATACCCGAACCCATGTCGGGTGGTAATTCGGCTGCTAGAGTATTCTCATCAAACGAAAGTTCCTCCGGATTCAACTCCGCCCTACATACGGGGCAATTTCTGTTATTTTTCACGAATTCTTTCATGCAAGTATCATGATACCTGTGCCCACAAGATGCAGTACATATTAGTTGACTTCTTCTTATGGCTTCTTGACATATACCACAGATCTGGGCGTCCACGTCACCCGTCACCTTGCCCCCTGGGGTACGTTGTACTGGTGACATGTTAAGGTAACCCAGTAATACGAGTTCTGATCACTAAATGTGGAAATCCCTAATTATAGGACCAAAGCTTCAATAAATTCTACAAAATTTTCCTAAATACCCAATATTTGTCCTTTTCGAGCTTGACTCCGTCCGATATACGCTTTCTCTTGTCGCCGGAATATAACCTCAATGAAATCTAATTTGGTCTATGGTATGTTTATGTGGTCAGTAACCTTGGCAATGGCTAATTTCCAAATCTATATCTAGAAAATTAGACTTCCGAAAGCCATCGATACTCTTCCCTCATAAACTCTTTTGGGGTTATCCTATTATAATTTGGCCGACCTATCCGCCTTTGTGAATAGCTGTCGTATATTCGCAAATTAATTCTGGTAACAAAAAAAAAATCAGTTTCCATCCCTTGCTACCTGGCGGATTCTATTTGGTTAGGTATTCCGAAACTCAGAATCTTAAACCCAAAATTCCATCAATATCCTCCGTTACAGTAGTTGGACGGGAAGTATTAATTTTAATGTGGAATTTAAAATTGCAACGAGCAAAGTTTTTGGGGGTTTTAACCAGTAGTAACTCGTACTCTGGCCCCACGTTGGGCGCCAATCTATGTAATGTGCCAGAAATTCATATTCGTAGAGGTGTGAGATTGTATGTACGGATGGAGGTTGTACATACTTTTTTTGACGGTCAGACACCAATAGTATAGCAGGATTTCGGAACGTGTACCTCTAGCTATGCTCTAACTAGCTCGCCGGAATGTCGTGGGATCTTTCCTACTCTCCTATCTGCTATACGAACACATTCGCAAAGATGTTTTAGGTACACTTGATTTAATGTTCAAAAGGAACTCTACAAAAGAAATCAAAAAGAAAAGAATGTGAATTTTAACTAACTGTTTAACCGACTACCGACAAATAGTCAGGCTACATTCCGTCGCTCTTGGGGAACTCAGATGACTTTGACCCCTTCTCTACCCTCCCTACCTTTGTATGCCGTTTAATCGACAGCATAACCCTAATCGAGCGCATCTCTATTTGATCATCGGACTTCCTCAGGCTCTACTCAGGACAAACACGAAAGGTTTAATGTTCCATTATTATCTACTAATTATTATTTAATAATTCAAAATTTAAGGGTTTGGACTTCATGGTTTTCCAGACAAGTATAAACTTAGCATAAAGTAATTAAATAAAGAAGGAGGAAATAGTATCCAGTTATACCTAGTTATATGTATATATGTATATAGGACTTATGTGTAGAGAATATGGCGTAAAAGAAATTGAATTGGAAAGAAGAGAAAAATATGATAATTATATAACTAGAAGGCAAACGTGAAAGTAAAGTTAGTAGCCGATCCGCTTTAAATTATGGCACGGATATGGTTGTTTTATATACCGGAATAGAAGTTTTATCAGACAGATATATATTTCGAAAATACTCGAGAATTCCGTTTAAGGAAGTTTCGTAACTCACTCATACTTTATACGAATTATCCGGCGTGTCCGTTGAGCTCAAGGGGCGACGTAGGAACATATTCTGAGGAAGGGAGAAAAATTATGAATATACAGGTCTTCACTTCTAATTCGGATGAAACACCGATTTTCTTTCCATTTCCATACCCGTACGATGACGATTTGCCACTCAACGGCGGATCTTAAAAAAAATGTGGTTTTCATTTGCGCTAATTTCTAATTATGGGTAATTATATACATTATTGGTTTTTTTTTTCTTTTTAAATCTAGACAATACAAAAATAGTTAGTGCGTAGCCTAATCTTTAATAAATGGAAAATCTCATGACGAGACTCAAGACTAATACTTTGGTACATTTTCACACGACGACTATTAAACGGCAGTGTGGATCGCCGCAGAATAATGTTTTATTTTCACAGTTTGAGAGCCACTCCACACGTTGCGAAGAACTACATGCAAAAGCCTTAGCCGCGCGCTTAATTCATAAGCGAGAAGGGTGACGAGTGCGGCATATTAGTTTCTCCGAATTCGCAAGAAAACTATTCTTCTCGTCTTACTCCAAAATGTACTTCAGCTCAAGTATGCCTCCACATAACTTCGGGTTTCACTCTAGTATATCTTCGGACGGCTCTTTCTGGTTTATTTGGTTGTAGTTATCGTTGGTTTATGTAGATGCTGGTTCCTGGGAAATCCGAGGTCTTTCCCAGATCTACTAAGAAATCGATGGACTTTGACGACCTCGTTCTTGGAGGGGGGGTCAATTGGTTTTTCTTTCCCAGTGTCGAACGTAGTAAGATTTCCAGCCCTATGATACGAGACTGTTAAAGCTGTGTCACTATTGTAAGGTCCAAATACCTTTTATTTTTTCTTAATCCAAAAGGAATAATGTAGTCCACCAGAACTTCAATTTACTTGGCACGTGTTTGATTGCACAACGTTTTCAAATTCACTTGGATCTATATATTTGTATAAAAAGACACATCCGAATTCGCACAGCTTCACTATAGCAATGATCTAGCCAGAAGTTCTATTACTTGCATTAGCCCTTACGATCGTAA
Organism: Drosophila miranda; assembly: GCF_003369915.1. Classification (NCBI taxonomy): domain Eukaryota; kingdom Metazoa; phylum Arthropoda; class Insecta; order Diptera; family Drosophilidae; genus Drosophila; species Drosophila miranda. Next base: position 38,034,370 of record NW_022881603.1, read on the forward strand.
CTGTACCTTCCACAACCAACGTGGTAATCGTACGATTCCAGACAAAGCTTACACCTTGCTTCCCTAGATAACGGAGTAATCGTACGATGCTAAGCAAAGCTTACACATAGCTTCCACGACTAACGGAGTAATCGTATGATTTCTAGTAAAGCTTTAAAACATAACTCCCACAGATCCACGCTGCTTCTCTAAATTAGACATTAAGCTCTTCAATGGAAGCTTTAACTACTGCTCTCTTGTAATTGATCTCTTATCTTGTTTTTGTAAAGAGCAGAGTTAATGTTATGTTCCCAAGCTGTTCTCTGGAGTTTTAGAGTCACAACTGGCCACTACACTGGCACAGGGAACTTCGAGATGGCCTTGATTTTGTCTGGATTTGTCTTTATCTGACCATTACCAATAATAAAACCCAAATACGTGATGTTAATGGTTAGATTTGCTTTGCGTAGACACAACGCTATCTCCTGTAACAACAGTAAATGCGACTCGAAGTCCTCTGATAAAACAAGTAGATCATCTAAATATACAAACACACGTGTACGAAGATGAGCTGGAATAACTCGATCCATTAGTCTACAGAGAGTTTGAGCGGCATTGCAAAGACCAAAAGGCATCATTTTATATTGATATAACGGTCGGTTAGGCACTGTAAATGCAGTGTACTCTCGCGATTGTTCATCCAACGGGATTTGCCAAAATGCGTGTTTCATGTCTAATCCAGTGATGTAACGAGCGGGTGGTAACCGACTTAGAATACCATCAATATGTGGTAACGGATATGCATCCCGTCTTGTAACCTTGTTCACCTCTCTTGAATCGAGACACAGTCTATATTTTTCGCCTTTCTTTACCAAAACGCAATTACTGCTCCACGGACTAGTCGACTCCTCTATAACATCGAGCGCAAGCATATTGTCCACCTCGGCAAACATCAATTTCTCAATGGCTGGTGATACCGGCCAATGTCGTTGCTTTACGGGAATAGCTGCTCCAACATCCATAGAGTGTGTGACTAAACTGGTACGGCCTAATCCTTCAGTAGCGAAAGATGGAAAACAACCTATCACTTTATCTAAGCGAATTCTCTCGTCTGCTGTCAATTTATGTAGGTTCGGTGGTTCTTCGACGTCATCCGTACCTCGAACATCTAATTCAGATACCTCTGCAGTGGTGTGATTTGATCTAAAAGTCCAAATTTTTGCCAGAAGTCCATCCCCAAATAGACGTCTTGCTTGAGTTCAGGAATAAGAAACATTTCTAGGTCTGCCGTGCATCCACGGTAATTAATTTGTGTTACCAGCTTGCCTATAACCTTACTTTCAGTATCGTTAGCCGTTCGTATTGCTCCTGAACACTTTTTAACCTTGCAATGCGCCAACATTTCTTTCGCGGCTGAGCCTCCAATACAACTGATTGTGGCCCCCAAATCCAACCAAGCTATGTAATCACTGCCTTCAATGGTGACATTGGTATACAGCCTGTTATCAGAACTAAGAAATATAGCTGAAACAAACTTGTTCTTATTCTTGCGAACCATCTTCCAAAATTGTCTTAAACGTTTAGTTGAACGTTTGGGCTTTCTTACAAATTTAAAACTATCTATCTTATCAAAAATTTTCTTATGCGTTGTAATATAATTTGCTTCCCTTTCAGGTAAAGGAGTAATTGAATAATGATATGCCGTAGGCAGGGTTTCCTCTACTGTTTGTGAGCTGATCTTAGGCTTCCTTAAACTTTGGTCGTTCGTTAGACTAGTAGGTGATTCTTGCAAACTTTTTTCTAAGGATGTGTCTGCTTGTTGTTGTTTAACACATCCTTCTGCAGGTTTCCCGGGGGTTACATTTGGGACATACCGGCTTGTAAGTATCTTTTGTTCCACACCCGTAGCAAAAGATCTTACGAGGACCTACACAATCGTCAAATTTATGACCTTTGTTGTCACAGTTCCAGCAAGTTGGAACTGTGTGTGAAGTACGACGTTGTATTTGACACACTTCATTAAGCTCGACCAAGTCATCGAATAGCTGCTCGCTATCGTCTGGACCTGACAATTCCAATACGTATGAGCGAAGAGTCCTTTGCTTGACCGATTTTATATCGTTATAAAACTGCTCGTGCTTACGTACCTCTCGTCGTAATAGCGGTCTGTTGGCAATCTTTAAGTGAAAAAGCTCGTGGTGAAGAGTGGGCTTGGAATTTCTAATAAGTAGATTCACAACATCTTCTTCTGAAGCCTATCCACAAGATCTTCGATAGCATATTGAAAGTCATCGAAGGATTCGTTTTCGCCCTGACGACGTTTCCTAATCTTTTCCCAGATATCATAGTCGGTCTCAACATCTTCAAATCTTCGTCTAAACTCTATACAAAACGTATCCCAATTAAAGTTTGGGTAAGTTCGATGGAATTTCCAGTACCAATCACTAGCTTTTCCCGCGAATAAAAGATACAAGTTATCACAAAGCAATTGATAATTGTTATAAAGATTTTGTTGCGTTAGAGAACGTACTCGATAAATGAACTCATCCATCCTCATGCATGTTTTTGAACCATCGAATTTAATGCGCCAATTCTGCATTATACTGGAAACTTTTGCTGGTGCTACGTGTGAGCTCGAATTACTTCGATTTGCACTCGCTCTTGAAAAATCTAAAAGAACTTCTGCGTGACTATCTCGTGCTTGACCGATACACACGTTATTTGTTTGGTTAATGTTATTGTCACCGGAAACATCGGGTGTGATATGTTCTGGTTGTGTCAACTGGAGTGACGCTAATTGATTTTGAATCGAAGATTCAATTGTTTTGCTTAAAAATGAAGTTAGTTGTTCCATTAACTGAGCCTGTTGAATGCTTACAGCAGACTGGACGTAGTTAGCGATTTCCACTTTAGTGGTTATTGGAAGGGTTGTGTTGTTGGTTTCAGTTTCTGTTGGTGAGCGATCTAACCGGGATCGTTGAGTTGATCTCGTATTCATACCCCTTCTAATAAACTTTTGGCCCTTTTTAGGTCGATTAGACGTTCCGTCTATTGTGCTAAAAGATTCGTTAGCACTAGTTGGACGTGTTTCTTCGGCGTTAAGCTCGGCTAACAACGTGTTGTTAGAGAATGTTAGTGCCAGAGCAGAACAATCTAATGAACAGGTGGGACATTTTGGGTTTGTCCTAATCTGTTCCAAAATACAAAGTTTATGGAATTTGTGTCTACACGGGGTGTTGGCTATAATCTCACTAGTTCCCAATACTTCGTTGCAAATTCCACAAAATGGTTCTGCTTCCTGCAAAGCAGTCGTTATATCATCTGTACTTCGCCTTACAGCCATTGTATATCAGACAATATTTAAGGAATTCAAGAAAAACTAATAAAAAAAAATTATATAAGAAGGTATTAATTGTAATAATAAGGTCTGTCTTTCCCACATGCCAGAATACTTACAAAATATCTATTTGGTTTCAGTAGGCTTTCCTATTTTCGTTAATATGGACTATTTATAAGTTAATGACCTCGTGCACTGAATCATTGGACAACTATCGCGATTTGGCAATATAAAATTGTAAATCCGAATAACTCAAGATGCCTAAAGTGAAAAAGCAGGTTTGCTTTGGTCGGTCAATCCAAAATGAAATGAACTGGAACCGCAAAATCCTAAAACAATTCCTATTTATTCTGATCACTGTATGGTATTGCATAACTGTCTCTGATACTCACAATTCGATACTATAGGTCTGTTTTGGTCAACCAATCCGAATCAATTGAATTGCAGTTGCTAAATCCGAAAACCGATTCTAAGTATAAACTTTGAAATCTTTAACCTTTATGCAATATTTTGCAAAAGAAAATGTGTCGCTGAAATTTTTATGTATTTGTTCAAAGTGACCGCCACGATAATTAGATATTGATCTCTAACAACACTGCGCATGTGCCCTGCTGCATATCGATGTTCTCATATCGATATTCTTCTTTCGGCGTCGGTCTCTTGCGTATGTTACTCGGAAGCACATATAATTCTGTATACTGATCTTCTGCTGTCTTACAAATAAAATAACTTTAACAGGTTATGGGCCCAGACACCAATTCACCCAGAAACAGTATAAAACAGAAACAGTGAGAAACAATAAACATTGTTTGGTGCTTAGTGAAAAGCAGTGCTAAAAAAATGGCATAGACTCATTAGTGTATGTGTGTACATAGAAAGGCAAAAGAACAAGTTGAACAAATTCGCATTGTGTTTTTTTGATTAGAATTTTGCAGCGAATCGGACCGTTGCCGTGGTTTAAAGTCCAAAATAAAGCAGTCCCAACGGATCAAGAAACACAAAAGCGAACGGAGACTCAAGTGTGTATACCAAAAAGTGCGTGTGCCAAGCCGCACAAAACCGCGAGTGTGTATACCCAAAAGTGTGTATACCAAGGCATAGAAAATCGCGAGTGTGTGTGTGTAAATAGCAACTCGGAGGGATACTTAAAAGAAAACGAAAAAACAAAAGAAAGACACGGACAACAGTATTGTCGTCGTAGTTGCTTTGTGCATGAGACGATCGACAGTTACAAATTTTGCACTGTGGGACAATAAGTATCAAAAATGAGTGGAAATATGAATTTCAAAATTGAGAAACTGGACGAAAACAATTATAGCACATGGGAAGTTTTGATGAGAAGTGTTCTCATACAAAATGATTTGTGGCCAATCGTCAGTGGTAAAATTGAGCTTAGTGAAAGTGCAACAAATGAGCAACGTGCAGCTTTTGAACTAAAGGATCAAAAGGCGTTGGCGTCAATTTTACTTTGTGTTAAATCCACCCAACTAAACAATATTAAAAATTGTGTATCGTCGTCACAGGCATGGCAAAAGCTAAATAAAATTCACAGGCCAAGCGGACCAGCAAGGGTAGTGCTTTTAATTAAACAATTGTTGACGTTAAAAATGTCGGATAGTATAAGTGCACAGGAATATTTGCGGAAATTCCAGGTGGTACACGAGGCTTTAGCAGAGGTCAACATAAAGGTTGATGAAAAGATCTTATCAGCTGTGTTGCTAAATGGTTTGCCTAAATCGTATGAAAGTTTTTTTGTTGCGATTGAGACGCGAGATGATTTGCCGAGCTTGAGCATGCTAAAAATAAAAATTTCTGAAGAAGCGAATAGGAAGATAGCATTAGCAAGGAAATTACAAGTAGCGCGGAACTACACGTCAGTTATGACATCAACAATTTTAAGAAAAACTTTAAGAAGGGCAAAAAGTGTTTTAAGTGCGGAAAGGAAGGGCATTTTAAATCGGAATGCCGTGCTAAAAGCAAGCAGGAAGGAGCAAACAACAAGGGCGCAAACAGTAAAAGCGGGGAAAGATTGGGTACAATGCTTTGCGTAACCGAATATGCCAAAGTGGAACCAGAAAAATATGTACCAATCCTAAGTTTAGCTAAGCCAAATGACCAGATGTTAAATGCATGGTGCATAGACAGTGGCGCAACGGCGCATCTATGTTGTGACAAGGAACGCTTTGTGTCGTTCACGGAAGATAATCAAAAAATATTTTTAGCCGGCGGTAAATCACTTATTGCTGAAGGGCATGGAACTGTTCAAGTAAAGTTCGGTGATAGATCCGTTACGCTGGAAAAGGTTATCTTGGTACCAGATTTGCAGTACAATTTTATATCGGTCACAAAACTATTAAAACATGGAAAAAAAATTGTGTTTGAGAAAAATCAAGCGATGATTTTTGAAAACGGAAAAATAGTTATAAAGGCACATCTGGAAAATGGATTGTTTATGGTTCAGGACAATCAGGAAAAGTGTATGAACATTGTAAATGTTGAGGCAGATGCATTCAAATGGCACAATAGGTTCGGCCATGTACATTTTGACGCATTAAAGGAAATGGTTAACAAGGAGATGGTAATAGATCTCAAGGGCATATACAAGCCAAAACAAGTGTGTGCAACATGCGCAAAAAGTAAAATTTGCGTGCAACCATTTCAATCGAGCACAAACAGGTCAAAGGGCGTTCTAGACTTAATACATACTGATGTATGCGGTCCAATGCAAAAGCAGTCAATGGGAGGCAATCGATATTTCGCCACATTTATTGATGATTGTTCAAGATATGTATCAGTAAGTTTCCTAAGAACCAAAGATCAGGTTTTCGAGGCTTTTAAAGAATTTAAAAGTCAAGTTGAGTGCCAAACTGGGAGAAAAGTCAAGGTTTTACGAAGCGACAATGGCCGAGAATACATATCAAACGTTTTTGATAATTACCTAAACCAAAATGGAATAAAGCGAAACTTAACAGTGCCATATACACCTCAACAAAACGGAGTTGCAGAAAGGGCCAACAGAACATTGGTAGAAATGGCAAGAAGTATGCTGCTGCATGCTGGGTTAAGTGAATGCTATTGGGCAGAAGCGATTCGAGCTGCCACCTATTTGCGAAATAGAGTGGCAAGCAGCTGCTTGAGCGGGGTGACACCTTTTGAAATATGGACAGGTAGAAAGCCAGTGGTATCGCATTTAAGAGTTTTTGGCTCAGTAGCGATAGCTCTAGATAAAACAAAGAAATCAAAGTTCGCACAGAAAGGCTTAGAGTATATAATGGTGGGCTACTCGGATACGGCCAAAGCATACCGTTTGGTCAGTAAAGAAACCAGGAAACTCGTAGAGAGTAGAGATGTCATTTTTGTAGAACCTGAAGGGGGCAAACTAGATGCATCATGTTCCAATGACATGGCATCAATTGAGGTTCAACAAAAGCAGGACTCTGAACCCGAAATGGATAGCGAGCAATTTAAAGATCCAGAAAATGAGCCAGAAAATCAGGAGGAGATTAGGTCTAGTAATGACATTCTTGTAATTCCAGAACCAATAAGAGGACCAGGACGCCCAACCATAGTACGGACGGGCAAACCAGGACGACCATGGATGCAGTATCATATGCTCAATGCGATACTGGCAGCAGACGTACAAGTTCCACAAAACTACGCACAAGCTGAACGGTCTACTGAAGGCGAGATATGGAAAGCATCAATGAAGGACGAGTACGAATCTATCGTGAAGAACGGCACGTGGTCGCTTAATAAATTGCCTAGCGGGAAAAAGTCCATTGGATGCAGATGGGTTTACGCAGTTAAGTCCAATCCGGAACAGGCTCAAATCACGTCTGGTGGCGAAAGGTTGTAGCCAACGCTACGGGATCGACTACAAGGAAACATTTGCACCAGTTGTACGCCACGCAACTATCAGGTTGATAATTGCACTTGCAGTCGAACATGGTCTCCACATACATCAAATGGATGTTGTCACGGCGTATCTCAACGGCGAATTGGAAGATGAGGTTTTAATGAGACAACCTGAGGGCTTCATCAGCGAAGTTCACCCAAATCACGTTTTGAGGCTTCACAAAAGTATATATGGCCTAAAACAATCAGGAAGAGTGTGGAACTCTACGTTGGATGCAACGCTGAGACGCATTGGTTTTATACCGACTGTCAACGAACCCTGTCTGTATTGTAAGCCAGGTAAAAATATGTATCTAATAGCTGTCTACGTAGATGACATTATTTTGGCGTGTAAGGACTGTAGTGGCCAGTTGTGACTCTAAAACTCCAGAGAACAGCTTGGGAACATAACATTAAGTCTGCTCTTTACAAAAACAAGATAAGAGATCAATTACAAGAGAGCAGTAGTTAAAGCTTCCATTGAAGAGCTTAATGTCTAATTTAGAGAAGCAGCGTGGATCTGTGGGAGTTATGTTTTAAAGCTTTACTAGAAATCATACGATTACTCCGTTAGTCGTGGAAGCTATGTGTAAGCTTTGCTTAGCATCGTACGATTACTCCGTTATCTAGGGAAGCAAGGTGTAAGCTTTGTCTAAAATCGTACGATTACCCCGTTGGTTGTGGAAGGTAAAGTTCCGATCGTAAGGGCTAATGCAAGTAATAGAACTTCTGGCTAGATCATTGCTATAGTGAAGCTGTGCGAATTCGGATGTGTCTTGTTATACAAATATATAGATCCAAGTGAATTTGAAAACGTTGTGCAATCAAACACGTGCCAAGTAAATTGAAGTTCTGGTGGACTACATTATTCCTTTTGGATTAAGAAAAAATAAAAGGTATTTGGACCTTACAATAGTGACACAGCTTTAACAGTCTCGTATCATAGGGCTGGAAATCTTACTACGTTCGACACTGGGAAAGAAAAACCAATTGACCCCCCCTCCAAGAACGAGGTCGTCAAAGTCCATCGATTTCTTAGTAGATCTGGGAAAGACCTCGGATTTCCCAGGAACCAGCATCTACATAAACCAACGATAACTACAACCAAATAAACCAGAAAGAGCCGTCCGAAGATATACTAGAGTGAAACCCGAAGTTATGTGGAGGCATACTTGAGCTGAAGTACATTTTGGAGTAAGACGAGAAGAATAGTTTTCTTGCGAATTCGGAGAAACTAATATGCCGCACTCGTCACCCTTCTCGCTTATGAATTAAGCGCGCGGCTAAGGCTTTCGCATGTAGTTCTTCGCAATGTGTGGAGTGGCTCTCAAGCTGTGAAAATAAAACATTATTCTGCGGCGATCCACACTGCCGTTTAATAGTCGTCGTGTGAAAATGTACCAAAGTATTAGTTTTGAGTCTCGTCATGAGATTTTCCATTTATTAAAGATTAGGCTACGCACTAACTATTTTTGTATTGTCTAGATTTAAAAAGAAAAAAAAAAAAACCAATAATGTATATAATTACCCATAATTAGAAATTATCGCAAATGAAAACCACATTTTTTTAAGATCCGCCGTTGAGTGGCAAATCGTCGTCGTACGGGTATGGAAATGGAAAGAAAATCGGTGTTTCATCCGAATTAGAAGTGAAGACCTGTATATTCATAATTTTTCTCCCTTCCTCAGAATATGTTCCTACGTCGCCCCTTGAGCTCAACGGACACGCCGGATAATTCGTATAAAGTATGAGTGAGTTACGAAACTTCCTTAAACGGAATTCTCGAGTATTTTCGAAATATATATCTGTCTTATAAAACTTCTATTCCGGTATATAAAACAACCATATCCGTGCCATAATTTAAAGCGGATCGGCTACTAACTTTACTTTCACGTTTGCCTTCTAGTTATATAATTATCATATTTTTCTCTTCTCTCCAATTTAATTTCTTTTACGCCATATTCTCTACACATAAGTCCTATATACATATATACATATAACTAGGTATAACTGGATACTATTTCCTCCTTCTTTATTTAATTACTTTATGCTAAGTTTATACTTGTCTGGAAAACCATGAAGTCCAAACCCTTAAATTTTGAATTATTAAATAATAATTAGTAGATAATAATGGAACATTAAACCTTTCGTGTTTGTCCTGAGTAGAGCCTGAGGAAGTCCGATGATCAAATAGAGATGCGCTCGATTAGGGTTATGCTGTCGATTAAACGGCATACAAAGGTAGGGAGGGTAGAGAAGGGGTCAAAGTCATCTGAGTTCCCCAAGAGCGACGGAATATAGCCTGACTATTTGTCGGTAGTCGGTTAAACAGTTAGTTAAAATTCACATTCTTTTCTTTTTGATTTCTTTTGTAGAGTTCCTTTTGAACATTAAATCAAGTGTACCTAAAACATCTTTGCGAATGTGTTCGTATAGCAGATAGGAGAGTAGGAAAGATCCCACGACATTCCGGCGAGCTAGTTAGAGCATAGCTAGAGGTACACGTTCCGAAATCCTGCTATACTATTGGTGTCTGACCGTCAAATAAAGTATGTACAACCTCCATCCGTACATACAATCTCACACCTCTACGAATATGAATATCTGGCACATTACATAGATTGGCGCCCAACGTGGGGCCAGAGGACGAGTTACTACTGGTTAAAACCCCCAAAAACTTTGCTCGTTGCAATTTTAAATTCCACATTAAAATTAATACTTCCCGTCCAACTACTGTAACGGAGGATATTGATGGAATTTTGGGTTTAAGATTCTGAGTTTCGGAATACCTAACCAAATAGAATCCGCCAGGTAGCAAGGGATGGAAACTGATATTTTTTTTTTGTTACCAGAATTAATTTGAGAATATACGACAGCTATTCACAAAGGCGGATAGGTCGTCCAAATTATAATAGGACAACCCCAAAAGAGTTTATGAGGGAAGAGTATCGATGGCTTTCGGAAGTCTAATTTTCTAGATATAGATTTGGAAATTAGCCATTGCCAAGGTTACTGACCACATAAACATACCATAGACCAATTTAGATTTCATTAAGGTTATATTCCGGCGACAAGAGAAAGCGTATATCGGACGGAGTCAAGCTCGAAAAGGACAAATATTGGGTATTTAGGAAAATTTTGTAGAATTTATTGAAGCTTTGGTCCTATAATTAGGGATTTCCACATTTAGTGATCAGAACTCGTATTACTGGGTTACCTTAACATGTCACCAGGGGCAAGGCGTCGGGTGACGTGGACGCCCAGATCTGTGGTATATGTCAAGAAGCCATAAGAAGAAGTCAACTAATATGTACTGCATCTTGTGGGCACAGGTATCATGATACTTGCATGAAAGAATTCGTGAAAAATAACAGAAATTGCCCCGTATGTAGGGCGGAGTTGAATCCGGAGGAACTTTCGTTTGATGAGAATACTCTAGCAGCCGAATTACCACCCGACATGGGTTCGGGTATAGTGCCGTTAGAAGGGGGATCCAACCCGGAGTCAAACGCTTCAGAGAGAGAGGACTTCAAAAGTCAAGAGGGGCTAGGCCTAAACAGGGACGAGGAACTACATCGCGCAGAGGGATGCATACTAGGTTGCAGTCTCAACAATTTCGGGATAATTCTTTGGGCAGTATCAGCCATAGGTCGGGCGAAGGAGATATGTCGGAAAGAACCCTTGAGGTTATACAAGCCCTGATAAAAGGGGAGCAGAAAGATATGATGGTGGAGCTAAGTTCATTCGTTAAGAATTTGATCGAAGAAAATCTACGCGGACAATTAGGTAGGATGACTATAGCTTCAGATAGCACGCCTGTGCAAGCGACAAGGCAAAATCACGAGCCGAATATAACAGGAAACTCGTTGTCTTCAGAAAATGAAAAGGAAAGGGGATTACCACATCCAAATGTCTCTAACAGGGCAATAGCTCCTGGGAAGGCCGCTAATATCTTAGCCAGTTGGCGACTAAAGTTTGACGGATCCAAAGACGCTATGCACGTCGACGAATTCCTGTACAGGGTTCGTTCACTTACATCCTCCACTTTAAATAACGATTACGAATTACTCTGTGACAATATGCATCTGCTTTTCTCGTCTAAAGCCAGCGATTGGTTTTGGAACTTCCATAGAAAGAACCCACAGTTTTCTTGGCAAACTTTTTCTGCCTCATTTAGACAACGATTCGATGATGCTAAAGATGATTTCGACTTGTGGGAGTTGATTAGAAAACGCCGTCAGAGAGAGGGTGAATCGTTTGACGATTACCAGACGGCCGTCGAAGAATTAGTGTCCAGGCTCTCACACGAGGTTAGCGAAAATAAGTTAGTAGACATTTTAAAACGTAACGCAAAAACGGCCCTCAGATATGAACTCTTGCATCTCAAAATCAGCGATCGAACTGGCCTGAGAGAAGAAGTTCGCAAGCATGAAAACTTCTGTAAAGACAACCATAACCCTTTTCCACGAGGTAAATTCAGCAAACCGAATGTAGCAGAAATACTTACGGACAATGAAGATATGGAGGAAGAAGACGTTTCGCAGATTTATCGTAAGAAACTGGTATGCTGGAACTGCGACCAGGAAGGGCATCGTTTTGATGATTGTTTAGGAGAAAGGCGAATTTTCTGCTATGGTTGTGGTGCTAAGGATATTTATAAACCTCGATGCGTCAAATGTAACCCAGCGAAAAACTTGAAACGGGATGTACCGACCTGAGCCCAGTCAGTACATCCGACCAAGAACAGCAACTAAACGAAAGTAAACCAACTACCTTAAGAGGGCTTTCCGAAGGGGTAGTTGACGTAAAACCGGATATGATACTACACCAAATTTGCACAGGTATAGATGTAGCGACTCAAACGATGGAGAGCAAAGAGTTAGATTCAGAAAATGTGAATACGTGGTTTAAATTGATAGTTAAGCCCAAACGATCAACGGTCCGGAGACGAGCGTTCTGGAAAAAGGTCCAATCTGTTCGAAAACGTTTAGTCTCAGCAGTTATTCTGAGTTCAGATAACCGATTGTACACGGAGGTAATGATCGAAGGGCAAACTTATAAGGCTTTGCTGGATTCAGGAGCAACCATTAGTTGTTTGGGTGGGAGAGCAGCAACCTTTTTAGCACATCACCCACAGTCTCAGAAGTGTTTGGGAACCATACGCACTGCCAGCAACGAAGCTTGTACCGTAGTGTCCAAATTGGTGGTTCCGATTGAATTCCGTAAAATAGTTAAGGAAGTAGAGTTCTTTATCATACCAGATTTAAAGCAAGATGTTTATTTAGGAGTTGACTTTTGGAAAGATTTCGGTCTTCTATCCCAATTATTGACCCGAGAAGGAACTGTTAGCTGTTTGGAGAATAGAGACGACACGATTATGAAGGAAACCCCTAAAATGCATTCCCTAAATGAAGAACAAAGGAACCAATTAGAGGCGGTAATAAGAACCTTCCCGTCATATGAATGCGACGGACTAGGTCGTACACACCTAATACAACATTCTATGGTAATCAATGCCGAAGTACCCGTCAAACAACGACATTGGCCCATTTCCCCCGCGAAAGAGAAAGTGATGTTCGAAGAAGTAGAGAAGATGATTAAGCTGGGCGTGATAGAACCTTCAAATAGTCCATGGAGTAGCAATTGCGTCCTAGTAAAGAAAGGGAACAAGAATAGGTTATGCCTTGATTCTCGAGAGATCAACAAATATACCCGAAAAGATTCATACCCCCTTCCCCATATAGATGGGATACTCAGTCGATTGCCACCTGCCAAATACATAACGGGACTCGATATGAAGCATGCTTATTGGCAAATTCCCCTAGAGGAGTCTTCACGCCAATACACCGCGTTTACCATACCTAACCGACCGCTGTATCAATACAAAGTTATGCCTTTTGGTCTAACCAATGCCTCACAAACGCTCTGTCGTTTAATGGATAAGGTAATACCTGCTAACTTGCGTACGAGAGTGTTTGTTTACCTCGATGACTTACTAATTTTATCAGACGATTTCGAATCCCATTTAATGTTACTGAGAGAAGTTGCAGTACACTTACGAAAGGCTAATCTTACGATAAACATTGCCAAGTCGCACTTTTGCATGCGTGAGATTAAGTATCTGGGGTTCATCATTGGATACGGACAGGTAAAGACGGATCCGAGTAAAATTGAAGCTATTAAAGAATTCCCCGTTCCCAAGACGGTGAAACAATTGCGACGATTCCTTGGTCTTGCTGGGTGGTACCGTCGTTTCGTCGACAATTATGCAACGGTAAGTTGCGCCCTCACAGAACTATTAAAGAAACCGAAAGCGTATGCGTGGAACCCTTTGGCCAATCAGGCAAACTTAAACAGTGCCTGACGTCAGCTCCCATTTTGTCTACTCCTGATTTCTCAAAACCCTTTTTGCTGTTATGTGATGCTAGTACTGTAGGAATTGGTTGTGTGTTAGCTCAGAAAAACGAAGAAGGAGAAGAATTACCCGTAGCATTCATGTCCGAGAAGCTATCTAAAGCTCAGAAAAACTACTCAGTCACGGAATTAGAATGTTTAGCGGTGATAAAGGGAATTAAAAAGTTTCGTGCTTATGTAGAAGGTCAGGCATTCGAGGTGATAACCGATCATGCCTCATTACAATGGCTTATGCGTCAGAAGGAGTTGTCTGGTAGATTAGCTCGATGGGCCATAAAACTACAGGGATTCTCTTTTGAGATAACGCACCGGAAGGGCTCACTAAACGTGGTAGCGGATGCACTATCGCGTAAAGAGGAAATTACTGTTTCTGAAATGGAAGAGCAGGGTCCGATAGTTGATCTGTCTGCCGCAGAATTTAAATCACCAGAATATATGACCTTAATTGATAACATTCGCGCTAAGCAAGACAAATTACCAGACTTGAAGATTCTCAATGATTTTGTCTACAAAAGAACCGAACCTGATCAGGGAAATAATGGTGTAGATAATCTATCTTGGAAATTGTGGATTCCTAGGGAACTCACCCAGGGTGTAATCTCGCGGGCTCATGATCCGCCCAATGCCGCTCACAGTGGAGTAGGGAAAACCATCGAAAAGATTAAAAGATATTTGTTTTGGCCAAAAATGAACAAGCAAATACGTGAGTATGCAACTCATTGTGAAGTGTGTCGTCACACCAAACACCCGAACACCGTGTTGAAACCACCCATGGGAAAACCAATGGTGTCTGATCGTCCGTTTCAAAAGCTTTATATGGATTTGCTGGGTCCATATCCCCGATCCAAGAAAGGGCATACTGGTTTACTTATTATCGTAGATCACTTCACAAAATTTCATTTCCTATGCCCCTTAGGGTGTTTACTTCCAATCGGGTGTGCGATTACCTCGAAAATTATTTGTTCTGTACATTTGGAGTCCCCGAGGTGATATTAACAGATAACGGATCTCAATTCGTTTCTGGAGCCCTTCAGGCTTTTCTAACCCGCTTTGGGATACAACATATTCGTACGGCGATATATTCACCACAGGCGAATGCCAGTGAGAGACTCAATAGATCGGTGTTAGCAGCTATAAGAGCTTACATAAGCCGGGATCATTCCACTTGGGATACCAAATTACCGGAAATCAGTGCTGCTCTCAGATCCAACATTCACCAAAGCACCGGGTACTCGCCCTATTTCCTAACCTTTGGACAAAATATGATTCTGAATGGCAAAGACTATGAGTTGCTTCGCCGCTTAAGACTCCTATCGGAGGATAGCCGCATTAGTTATCCGGAAGCACTACAAATTATTCGCGAATCGGCAAAGAAAAAGGTGAAAGAGTCACATGAACAAAATGCTAGGCGATATAATCTACGCTGTCGGAAAGTAGAGTTTAAGGTTGGAGAGCCAGTACTTGCCCGCAATTTCTGCCAAAGCAATGCTATTAAAAAGTTCAATGCAAAGTTAGCGCCGGTTTTTATTTCAGCCGTGGTATCTAGACGAGTTGGCTCATCCTATTATCAACTGAAGAACGAACAGGGTAAAAACTTAGGAATATTTCACCTCAAAGACATACAAGTGAAACACTAGGCAACTGTCCTTTTTCCGTTTAGGCTTCGCCAGTTAAAACTAGCGCTTCCTCAACTGTGGTGTAGTGGCCAGTTGTGACTCTAAAACTCCAGAGAACAGCTTGGGAACATAACATTAAGTCTGCTCTTTACAAAAACAAGATAAGAGATCAATTACAAGAGAGCAGTAGTTAAAGCTTCCATTGAAGAGCTTAATGTCTAATTTAGAGAAGCAGCGTGGATCTGTGGGAGTTATGTTTTAAAGCTTTACTAGAAATCATACGATTACTCCGTTAGTCGTGGAAGCTATGTGTAAGCTTTGCTTAGCATCGTACGATTACTCCGTTATCTAGGGAAGCAAGGTGTAAGCTTTGTCTGGAATCGTACGATTACCCCGTTGGTTGTGGAAGGTAAAGTTCCGATCGTAAGGGCTAATGCAAGTAATAGAACTTCTGGCTAGATCATTGCTATAGTGAAGCTGTGCGAATTCGGATGTGTCTTGTTATACAAATATATAGATCCAAGTGAATTTGAAAACGTTGTGCAATCAAACACGTGCCAAGTAAATTGAAGTTCTGGTGGACTACATTATTCCTTTTGGATTAAGAAAAAATAAAAGGTATTTGGACCTTACAATAGTGACACAGCTTTAACAGTCTCGTATCATAGGGCTGGAAATCTTACTACGTTCGACACTGGGAAAGAAAAACCAATTGACCCCCCCTCCAAGAACGAGGTCGTCAAAGTCCATCGATTTCTTAGTAGATCTGGGAAAGACCTCGGATTTCCCAGGAACCAGCATCTACATAAACCAACGATAACTACAACCAAATAAACCAGAAAGAGCCGTCCGAAGATATACTAGAGTGAAACCCGAAGTTATGTGGAGGCATACTTGAGCTGAAGTACATTTTGGAGTAAGACGAGAAGAATAGTTTTCTTGCGAATTCGGAGAAACTAATATGCCGCACTCGTCACCCTTCTCGCTTATGAATTAAGCGCGCGGCTAAGGCTTTCGCATGTAGTTCTTCGCAATGTGTGGAGTGGCTCTCAAGCTGTGAAAATAAAACATTATTCTGCGGCGATCCACACTGCCGTTTAATAGTCGTCGTGTGAAAATGTACCAAAGTATTAGTTTTGAGTCTCGTCATGAGATTTTCCATTTATTAAAGATTAGGCTACGCACAAACTATTTTTGTATTGTATAGATTTAAAAAGAAAAAAAAAAAACCAATAATGTATATAATTACCCATAATTAGAAATTAGCGCAAATGAAAACCACATTTTGTTTCAGATCAGCCGTTGAGTGGCAAATCGTCGTCGTACGGGTATGGAAATGGAAAGAAAATCGGTGTTTCATCCGAATTAGAAGTGAAGTATATTCATAATTTTTCTCCCTTCCTCAGAATATGTTCCTACGTCGCCCCTTGAGCTCAACGGACACGCCGGATAATTCGTATAAAGTATGAGTGAGTTACGAAACTTCCTTAAACGGAATTCTCTAGTATTTTCGAAATATATATCTGTCTTATAAAACTTCTATTCCGGTATATAAAACAACCATATCCGTGCCATAATTTAAAGCGGATCGGCTACTAATTTTTCTTTCATGTTTGCCTTCTAGTTATATAATTATCATATTTTTCTCTTCTCTCCAATTTAATTTCTTTTACGCCATATTCTCTGCACATAAGTCCTATATACATATATACATATAACTAGGTATAACTGGATACTATTTCGTCCTTCTTTATTTAATTACTTTATGCTAAGTTTATACTTGTCTGGAAAACCATGAAGTCCAAACACTTAAATTTTGAATTATTAAATAATAATTAGTAGATAATAATGGAACATTAAACCTTTCGTGTTTGTCCTGAGTAGAGCCTGAGGAAGTCCGATGATCAAATAGAGATGCGCTCGATTAGGGTTATGCTGTCGATTAAACGGCATACAAAGGTAGGGAGGGTAGAGAAGGGGTCAAAGTCATCTGAGTTCCCCAAGAGCGACGGAATATAGCCTGACTATTTGTCGGTAGTCGGTTAAACAGTTAGTTAAAATTCACATTCTTTTCTTTTTGATTTCTTTTGTAGAGTTCCTTTTGAACATTAAATCAAGTGTACCTAAAACATCTTTGCGAATGTGTTCGTATAGCAGATAGGAGAGTAGGAAAGATCCCACGACATTCCGGCGAGCTAGTTAGAGCATAGCTAGAGGTACACGTTCCGAAATCCTGCTATACTATTGGTGTCTGACCGTCAAAAAAAGTATGTACAACCTCCATCCGTACATACAATCTCACACCTCTACGAATATGAATATCTGGCACATTACAGGACCTAGATGATATATCTGATATCAAGATAAAGATCGCAGCAGAATTTGATGTGGTTGACATCGGGCCTTTGCAATACTTTTTAGGTACTGAGGTGAAACGTGAAGGCAGTAAGGGTGCGATTTCAATCAGCCAACGGAAGTATATTAGAGTGTTGCTCGAACAGTACAATTTGAAAGATTGTCGACAGACGTCCACGCCTCTTGAAGCTGGTTACCAGGTGGCATGCAACAAAGAGGACTGCCGCAGGGTCGACATCACATCGTTCCAAAAGCTAATTGGAGAGTTATCTTATCTTGTTGTTATGACTCGTCCGGACATTGCGCATTCGGTGAACAAATTAGCACAACGTAACAAGGATCCTCATTCCGAGCATGAAGCGGCAGCCAAGCACATCCTTCGATATTTGGCAAAAACTATCGACTGGGAGATATGCTACACAAAGCAAGGAAAGGCAATTGAGTGTTTTGTTGATGCAGATTGGGCAAGTGATATGACGAACCGAAAGTCATTCACTGGCTATGTATGCATGTTGGCAGTAGGAGCGGTTTCTTGGGAGTCAAGAAAGCAATCGACGGTTGCCCTCAGTTCCACGGAGGCAGAGTACATAGCCTTATCATCTGCAGCAAAAGAGGCGATATACTTTCGCAGCCTACTGATTGACTTGAAGCTGATGTCCAAGGAGTCAGCTATTCAGATGTAAGGCGACAACATTGGAGCACAGCAGCTTGCTAGAAACCCCATGTTTCATGCACGTACAAAGCACATCGACGTCAAGATACATCATATTCGAGAGGTTCTCAAGAGAGGTGAAGTTAACATTGCGTATCTGCCAACCGATGAGATGATAGCAGATGCCCTCACAAAGAACTTAGCCAAGGTTAAGCACCATAAATTTGTATTCGCATTTGGTTTAAAAGATCGTTTATAAGTGCTTGACATGTTATTGAATATTAGTTAAGTATATTTATAGCTTGTAAACATGCGTTGTGTTGAGGAGGAGTGTTCAAAGTGACCGCCACGATAATTAGATATTGATCTCTAACAACACTGCGCATGTGCCCTGCTGCATATCGATGTTCTCATATCGATGTTCTCATATCGATATTCTTCTTTCGGCGTCGGTCTCTTGCGTATGTTACTTGGAAGCACATATAATTCTGTATACTGATCTTCTGCTGTCTTACAAATAAAATAACTTTAACAGTATTACCGGTTGAGCTTGTAGAACCAAGGCAAGATTTGCTTGTCTTATTAAAATAAACGGCCTATATAGTAAGACACTATAAATCCAAATTTTAATATCGGCTCTTAATTGGTTTTAGATTCTAAGGCAAGTTGCCTGGCCACACGTTGGGCGCCATAAATGTGTAGTGTACCAGAGTTTAAATATATATATATGTAAACAGATATATAGGCCCTTGATATCAGCAGATGACTATGACTGAACTTAAGGACGGCGTACAAATAGGGTTGGTCGTGTGCACTCTTGCTAGGCTCGGGTCTAGCTCGCCGGATGGTCGGGGTTCTTCCTCACCTAATTGTACTATCGTACTCCACTACATTTAAATAGTGCACTTTACGGGAAACTATAAGTGATTATACAAAAACAAAGTAAACTGAAATACTGATAGCGCCGACACGCCAAATAAAAGCCCTACTGAACCATTTCTATTTAGAGAGAACCTAGGTGTTGATTGCCCCTCTCTTCTGTACCCACCCTACCATGACAATGCGTTCGAGTTCTTGCATTGTCCCTTGATGAATCCTTTACTAAGATTTACCACATTTTATAAGATCCTGGCACGGATACTCGACAGACCATTTTTATGATTTTAAAGATTCATTTCAATTCAAAACGATTCATATTTTAATATGTGAGACTTCAATTTCAATATTCATTACTTGCAGTTGTAGAAACACAACAATTGACTTAGGTTCTAATTTGTGGGTAATATTCCCTTAATCCTAATTATCATATAAGTTTAGTTATAAATTCATTATTTTAAAGCATGAAAATTATTAGGGTATAGATATATATATAGTTAAATATCCGCAACTCGAAATTTAGTTTTTAAAAAAGATTTTATTTTTAGTACTTAATTTCTTTATGTCACAAGATTGGTTGAATTCCCCGACTTAACTTTACGTCTGCTTGTCTCAAACGGAACTGATCTCTCTGCTGCTGGCTAGTTTCCATGAGCCCTTCTCTTGGAACTCCCGACTCTGGCTTCGGGCGTTGCTTTCCTCGGCTGCATCTTCGTGTCGGTGGCGTACGTGCCTGGATCGATATTTGGGGATGCGTCGGCTTTGATGAAAGGCATCCACTGCTGGCGATCGGTGTTGCATTACATGACGGAGCTAGGAATGTGATACTCCTTGGTTTTATGTCTAGCTTTGATTGGTCCTCATGAGTGGCGTGATTCTAAAGAATCGATTTCTCGAGAGTGGCGTGATTCTAATGTTGATGAAACAATGTGGTCCATTGTTTATATTATGGGGGCCCTAGCTTGGAGTATGGGAAGAAACAGTTATTGATTCTTGAGTGGGGTCCTGTTACTTGTGTGGATGGGGTGGATGAATTGTACATAAACATAATGTGTATGGGATGTGGGGAATTATGGATGTGTCACTCCCCAACGTTTGTTATTAGCCTGTCCCTAGGCGATTACCCTCGGTTATAGTGACGGGGTGTCAAGTGCGGTGGCTGAGGTTGGTTCCTCTTCTGCTTCTATTATAGGGTTAATACATTTAACCGTGACTCTTTTAGAAGTTTTCTTAAATTTAACAGCTACATAACTTAGTAGTACTAATATAATTATGACAAATGAAATTAGTAGACTTATTTGTAATAGGTTACTATATTTGGTGTATTGCATAATTATTTCATTAGTTTGGACATACGACAGTGGTTTTATTTTAGTTATGTTGTTGTTGACATAAACATTCTGGGCAAAATCTAACATTGTGTTTGATATTGTAAATTCATTTAATTGGATTGAACAGTTGTAGATTTTTATAATGGTATTTCCTTCCGCTATGATTTCTTGGTTTACACAATTCTGGTTTAGCTTTGTTTTTGGAAGATTCCATGTGATTAGTATATTGGGTTCAACAAAGTTTATTTGAAAGTTTTGAAAAGTTTTGGAATATGGACATTTAGTGGGAATTTGCATTAAAATTCCTTTTAAACAATTGTCATTGGTTTTCAATCTAGTTTCTTTAACAAATACTTCTTCATTTTTTATGTAGTACTTGTCGTACGTCATATCTGTTAACATGTTATTTAATTCGTCTGGATACGGAACGATTATATAGATTGGTACTTTTGTAATGTCTTTGGGAATGTTGGAAATTATTAGAATTTCGTTGGTATCGGATTTTAGCCATGTGGAGGTTTTTATATTTAGTATTTTCTCAGAATTTATTTGTTCCAGGTAGTCTTGTTTTAATAATTTTGGATTAAATATACCGAGCCTAGTTAATTGCATACCTAGTTCTATATCTTCGATTTATTCTGTGAAATGTTGTAGATTGAATATCAAAATTTCTATTTGTTGATTCCTGTCTTTTTCTTCATTTAGTTTGTTTATAACGTTTATTCCGCTATTAACTGCATCTATTACCAAATTTAGTTCATTCATTTGAATGCTATGGCTGGCTAAATTTTCTATTTTTTGTTCCAAATCGACTTTATCTTCCTGATCTAGTGTTCCAAAGAGATATTTGTAGGCTGTTCCTACTATATTGATTAGGCCTCTTTTATTTCTTTTGGTTATTTTTAGCCCGTTCATTTCTCTTTGCAATTTGTCTACTAGATATTTTATTTGGATTATGTCCTGGAATTTAGTGGCTTGCATTAATAAATTTTGGTATAGTTCTTCGGTTTTAGTTACATTAACAGTTAGATAATGGTATTCGTAATTGATAGGTATGTTAATCGATCCAGTTTTGAATATCATATACGTTTTGTGATTTTATAGGATTTATTTCTATGTTTTGGCCCTGTGCCATTACGATGGTAATTATGAGGAAGATGAGGATTTTAATTGTGTTGAAGTTCGCCGATTCCATTAACTTCCTCGGTTTCTCTGGAATTATTATATTTGCTTCTATTAGATTTCTTCTTTTTCTTGAATTTTGATTTATAATGAGTTATTTTCCTACCCCTATTCTTTTCTTCATAATGTTTTTCGTCTACCTGTCTAATTTCGCCCGTCCTTTTGAAAGGATTTGTTAACTTAGACTTAACTAGAGGTGATAGTTTATAGCGGGTATCTACTTCATACTCTATGCGGTTTTTATTTAATTGAGTGATTTTATTCACTTTATTTAGTTGGGTGTCATAATCAGGTGAGCCTGCATAAATGAATATATCAGCTGGTGTCCTATTTGTGGTACTATGTTTGGTTTTATGATTATAAGTATAAAGAATTAATTCAAACTTCGTGAATCTATCTTCTGGGTTATCCTCGCTAGATATTATTCTTAATTTTTCATTTACTGTTTTATGAAATCTTTCTACGTCAGATATTCCATTTTTGCTGGAAGTGATCTCTATTTTGACGTTTTCCGCATTCAGCCATGCTTGCAATTCTGTGCACATAAAAGCTGAGTCTTTATCGGCTTTGATTTCAATTGGTTTGCCCATCTCGTTAAAAACTTTCATGATGGCTCTTTTTGCTTCTAACCAGTCACGACTTTTTACTTCTACAAGAGTGGCAAACTTCGAGTATACGTCAATACATGATAGGATCTGTTGGTTACCAACCATATAGAAATATATGACGTATTTCTCTCTGATGTTCAGTATTTCCGGTGTAGTTTCGAATGCCAACTTCGTATTTCTATGCTCTGTTTTGGCAATATTACAAAAAGGACATTCGTTTATGATGTTTTGGATTAGTTTTTGATAATCCGGGTAATAGTATTTTCCCCTAAGCCAATTGACGGTTTTCTCTATCCCTGGATGGAGTAAGCCTTTATGATTCTTTAATATGGTTTCTTTAAATTCAGCGTAATTCTGAATATCTAGGAGTTTCGTGCTTGATTTAATAGCTTTGGTTATATTGTTAGAATTAATGGAGGAAAATCTATTTCGTTATGGAAATATAATGCGCTCTTTTTGGTGCATAGATATTCCTTTATTATATCCTTCGCTAAGGTGTTAGTCATTTCCTTATACGTGATCTTGATGATTAGCTTGTGAAAATAACGAATTGTTTCTACCTTATCTTCATTGCCTTTTATTAGCTCAATTTGCCGATTGTAATAGTTAATTGGTCTTTCCGTGATAGCAATGTGATTTAGATTGTCTTCCTGTGCGCTATGTACAGTTGCACCAACGCTATTGGAAGCTTCTCCAAGGAGATTTTCATTAATCTTTACCCTTGATAAGGCATCAGCTACATGATTTTCTTTGCCTGGTAGATATTTCATTTTAAAATCAAACTCATTCAGTTTTATTTTCCACCTTTGTAATTTCATATTTGGCTCCTTGAGGTTGTTCAACCAAATCAAGGGTTTATGATCGCTTTGTATCTCGAATGTTCTACCGAACAGGTATGAACGGAAATACTTGGTTGCCCATACGATCGCTAATAATTCCTTTTCGATGGCTGAATAGTTTATTTCATGTTCATTTAGGGTTCTGCTAGCGTAGCAGATCGGTTTGTGTTCTTGTGACAAAACCGCTCCCAATGCTAGCGTCGTTTGTTACCGTGAACATTTTGTCAAAGTCTGGGAACGCAAGGATAGGGTCTGAGGTGATGAGTACTTTTAGTCTCTCAAATGCCTCGACGTACTTTTCTTCCTTGGGGTCTATGACAGCTCCTTTCTTTAGTTTGAGTGTCATGGGTTTTGCTATGTTTGCAAAATTAGGAATGAATTTCCTGTAGAACCCGCACAGACCTAAGAATGACTTTATTTGTTTAGTCGTTTCTGGTATTGGAAATTCGACAATGGCAGAGATTTTGCCTGGATTTGGTACTATTCCTTCAGTAGTGACTACATGACCTAGGAATTCAGTTTCCTTTTTCATGAATTCACATTTATCCATTTGTAGCTTCAAGTTGGCGTCTCTCAACTTTCCAAATACTCTCCTTAGTGACAACAAGTGTTCTTCCAATGAAGTGGAAAATATAATGATGGCATCTAAGTATACAAAGCAATCTTTGAAGATTAACTCTTCTAGCAGATTGTTCATACATCTTTGGAAGGTAGCTGGGGCAGTGGTTAGCCCAAAGGGCATACGAGTGAACTCGTAATGTCCATGCTTAGTGGAGAACGGAGTTTTGGGGATTGAGCTAGGTTCCATGGGTATTTGATGGAAACCTTTTGCTAAATCGATTGTCGTAAAATATTGACATTTACCTAGTTTGTCTAGGATTTCATCCATTCGTGGAGGTGGGAATTTGTCCTTAACTGTTATTTCATTTAGACTTCTATAGTCTACTACCATTCGATATTTTTGCTTTCCTGAAGCATCTATCTTCTTCGGAATCATAGATATGGGCGAGCAGTAAGGAGAATTCGAATTTCGGAAGAATTTCGAATTATTCCCTGCCTGATCATATCTTTGATTTGCTGGTTTACCTCCTGATCATGTATCTGGGCATATTTGTATGATCGTCTGTAGACCGGGTCTTCATGTTGAGTTTTGATCTCGTGCTTGATTGTACTTGTGAAAGTCAAATTGTCACCTTCTCTGTACTGCACATCCTTAAACTCATATAAGACCTTCTTTAACTCTTCCCTCTCTTCGTCGTTTAAGTGTTCCAATCTTAATTGATTACATTCCCTTAATTCACTGTCTAGAGCGGAAGCGAAGTATTGATCTCCCTCTGGAGATGGGTCAAGGCACTTAGGTGCGATCTTCTCTTCTTTTGTAGAGGGATCAGTGCACTTCTGTGCGGTCTTGCCGGTTTCAATAGCTTCTCCACTCTGAATGATTGGGTACGACCTAGCTCCTAGTGTTACAGTGTCATTTCTGTAATCGATGACGGCTTTACTTGCCATAAAGTATTCTCTTCCTAATAAAATATCATAATTTTCGGAAAAGTTATGTATGTAGAACTTTTGTTCGGACGGACATGTTTTGTTCGCATTCCTCATTATACTCTTAGTTAAACGGACAGGTCCATTGATGGTATGGACCGTAAGGTTATCGTCTTTTATCTCGGAATCTGTATTATTTTCTTTCATGATGTTGATCGATGATCCCGAGTCAGCGATACACCTTAATAATCTTTTATTAATGGTAATGTTTATATAGGGTCCTCCTCGGTTTCTTCCGAGGCGGCTTGATGAAAATTTACGTCCATCTTCGTTTGGCCACTCTGGCTCTCCCCCCCTCTTTTAGTAGGTTGGTTGGGTCCACTCCCACTAGCTTGGTTTTGAGATATTTGCTGATTGAATGGATTCTGAGCCCTACCTTGATTCAAGGAATTTTTGAACTCATTGTATAATCCAGGATTTTGGGAACTTTGATTTTAATTTGTTCGATTAGTCTGACCTGTTCCAGATGAACTCTGAGTTTGATTGTGATAGTTAGTAGTATTATAATTTGGATAATAGTTTCCAACATTCTTTCGATTTGATTGAGACGATTTCGATTGATCTTTATTTGTACCTGAATCTGTTGTACTAGCTTCGTACAATCCTTCTTCTTGTGCTGCCTTCTTAAGATTAGACAATGTGGTAATATCTTTTCTTGCAAAGGTCATGAACATTCTGTCAGGAAGTTTTCGAGTAATGACATCTTTAATTGTGTTGTTCAAAGCGTTTTTATAAATGACATTATTTTCTGGTATGTTTTCTAAGTTTAGCTTATTGTTTATTAATAATGCTTTTATCTCTGATTCTTCTATAAACTTACGAAGACTGCCGTTGAATCTGGTGGTGTATAGTTGTCGTAAGAGTTCTTCATATGGTGTGTGATTTTTGAACTCGTTGATCAGCGCCGTCTTCAGTTCGAGCCACGTGTTGGGTTGTATCATTTGCGATATGCGTTGTGCCTCTCCTGACAGTTGGTCGCTCCAAATAGGATCCTTTGTTGGCGAAGATCTTCAGTTGGATATAATCCGCATACATATTCGATTCGTTTAATAAATGAGCTTAGCTGTCCAGATGAACCGTCATAGGCAGGTATTTGTCTGATCGACAGCAGTGCCTGGTTCAAGTGGATTTTGCTCAATGATAGTGGTGGTAACGCCATGTTGTTGGTGTTGATTGGGTTTTGTTTTGTTTTCAGTAGTTTTTAACTTTATTTTGGTTCACTTGTAAGTTTTTTGATTTTGTATTTAGTGTTTCACTGTTCTTGGTGGATCACTATCTCCGCTTACTTCAGTTCACTTAATTTTAGTTTTGCAAATCGTATGTGCTCGTAACACATAGGTTCTTTGGCGGATTTTACAATTTTATTAACGATTCCGGGATTACGTGATCACAGTAATTAGAAATTACACAAGCTGACCATTACCGAAATATAGGAGTTAATTTTAAACGAAATCCTACCGACTGCGCCAGTTAAATATCCGCAACTCGAAATTTAGTTTTTAAAAAAGATTTTATTTTTAGTACTTAATTTCTTTATGTCACAAGATTGGTTGAATTCCCCGACTTAACTTTACGTCTGCTTGTCTCAAACGGAACTGATCTCTCTGCTGCTGGCTAGTTTCCATGAGCCCTTCTCTTGGAACTCCCGACTCTGGCTTCGGGCGTTGCTTTCCTCGGCTGCATCTTCGTGTCGGTGGCGTACGTGCCTGGATCGATATTTGGGGATGCGTCGGCTTTGATGAAAGGCATCCACTGCTGGCGATCGGTGTTGCATTACATGACGGAGCTAGGAATGTGATACTCCTTGGTTTTATGTCTAGCTTTGATTGGTCCTCATGAGTGGCGTGATTCTAAAGAATCGAGTTTTCGAGAGTGGCGTGATTCTAATGTTGATGAAACAATGTGGTCCATTGTTTATATTATGGGGGGCCCTAGCTTGGAGTATGGGAAGAAACAGTTATTGATTCTTGAGTGGGGTCCTGTTACTTGTGTGGATGGGGTGGATGAATTGTACATAAACATAAAGTGTATGGGATGTGGGGAATTATGGATATGTCACTATATATATATATAAACGAGGGGGAACGTTGTGAGTTGCTGCGGACACCGCAACTCTACAGTTATACCCGATACTTAGTCAGTATGGCTCTCCTCCGGCAGACGCAGCTAATATTAAACGACACGACAAGGAGTGCGTGCAAGAGAGACAGAAAGTGCACGTAGCCAGTGCAAATTGATTTGTTCCTTTTGGGTATACAAATGATCCGATCTGATCCAGATTCAGCAATCTGATAGATATGGTCATTATCTATGATTCTGCGTTTTTAGTTTTCTCGAATCTGCAATATTGTGGATGCAACAGATTTTTGTCCGTTGTGTAGGCGGAAAGGGGTGGGGCGAAATTCTGAGATATACGTTTTATAGTGAGATCTAACAGAAGTGCGGATACCAAATTTGGTTACTCTAGCCTTAATAGTCTCTGAGATTTGTGAATGCCACATATTTTCGTCCTTTGCGGGGGCGGAAGGGGGTGTGGCGAAATTTGGACACGAAACGGTCAAGGTCCGATATCACAGGAGTGTGGATACCAAATTTGGTTGCTCTGGCTCTTATAGGTTCTGAGATCCTTGAACTCATATTTTGCAATTGGCAAAGCCGACCATGAAACCTGTGTGTTAGAGAGAGACAGAGCGAGAAAGAATGAAATTGTTTTCTTGATTCTGGCTATAATAATTATACGATCTGGTTGAGATTTTACACTCTAGAACATATAGTCATCTTCTACGATTCTGCGTTTTTGGTTTTAACGTATCTTTAAAAATGTAGATGCCACAGATTTTCGTCCTTTGTGGGGGCGGAAGTGGGCGGGGCGAAGTTTTGAAATATTTTTGTAGCAGTGACATATCACAGAAGTCTGGATGCAAAACAACGTTGCTCTAGCTCTTATAGTCTTTGAGCACTAGGCGCTGAAGGGGACGGAAAGACGGACAGACGCACAGACGGACGGACGGACAGACAGACAGGGCTCAATCGACTCGGCTATTGATGCTGATCAAGAATATATATACTTTATGGGGTCGGAAACGATTCCTTCTGGACGTTACACACATCCACTTTTACCACAAATCTAATATACCCCAATACTCATTTTGAGTATCGGGTATAAAAACGAGAGAATAAGAATCGAAATCGTAAACAAAAGCTAGATCATACTTGTAATGTGCCAGAAATTCATATTCGTAGAGGTGTGAGATTGTATGTACGGATGGAGGAGGTTGTACACACTTTTTTTTGATGGTCAGACACCAATAGTATAACAGGATTTCGGAACGTGTACCTCTAGCTATGCTCTAACTAGCTCGCCGGAATGTCGTGGGATCTTTCCTACTCTCCTATCTGCTATACGAACACATTCGCAAAGATGTTTTAGGTACACTTGATTTAATGTTCAAAAGGAACTCTACAAAAGAAATAAAAAAAAAAGAATGGGAATTTTAACTAACTGGTTAACCGACTACCGACAAATAGTCAGGCTATATTCCGTCGCTCTTGGGGAACTCAGATGACTTTGACCCCTTCTCTACCCTCCCTACCTTTGTATGCCGTTTAATCGACAGCATAACCCTAATCGAGCGCATCTCTATTTGATCATCGGACTTCCTCAGGCTCTACTCAGGACAAACACGAAAGGTTTAATGTTCCATTATTATCTACTGATTATTATTTAATAATTCAAAATTTAAGGGTTTGGACTTCATGGTTTTCCAGATAAGTATAAACTTAGCATAAAGTAATTAAATAAAGAAGGAGGAAATAGTAGCAAGTTATACCTAGTTATATATGTATATGTATATAGGACTTATGTGTAGAGAATATGGCGTAAAAGAAATTAAATTGGAAAGAAGAGAAAAATATGATAATTATATAACTAGAAGGCAAACGTGAAAGTAAAATTAGTAGCCGATCCGCTTTAAATTATGGCACGGATATGGTTGTTTTATATACCGGAATAGAAGTTTTATAAGACAGATATATATTTCGAAAATACTCGAGAATTCCTTTTAAGGAAGTTCGTAACTCACTCATACTTTATACGAGTTATCCGGCGTGTCCGTTGAGCTCAAGGGGCGACGTAGGAACATATTCTGAGGAAGGGAGAAAAATTATGAATATACTTCACTTCTAATTCGGATGAAACACCGATTTTCTTTCCATTTCCATACCCGTACGACGACGATTTGCCACTCAACGGCTGATCTGAAACAAAATGTGGTTTTCATTTGCGCTAATTTCTAATTATGGGTAATTATATACATTATTGGTTTTTTTTTTTTTCTTTTTAAATTTATACAATAAAAAAATAGTTTGTGCGTAGCCTAATCTTTAATAAATGGAAAATCTCATGACGAGACTCAAAACTAATACTTTGGTACATTTTCACACGACGACTATTAAACGGCAGTGTGGATCGCCGCAGAATAATGTTTTATTTTCACAGTTTGAGAACCACTCCACACACTGCGAAGAACTACATGCGAAAGCCTTAGCCGCGCGCTTGATTCATAAGCGAGAAGGGTGACGAGAGCGGCATATTAGTTTCTCCGAATTCGCAAGAAAACCATTCTTCTGGTCTTACTCCAAAATGTACTTCAGCTCAAGTATGCATCCACATAACTTCGGGTTTCACTCTAGTATATCTTCGGACGGCTCTTTCTGGTTTATTTGGTTGTACTTATCGTTGGTTTATGTAGATGCTGGTTCCTGGGAAATCCGAGGTCTTTCCCAGATCTACTAAGAAATCGATGGACTTTGACGACCTCGTTCTTGGAGGGGGGGTCAATTGGTTTTTCTTTCCCAGTGTCGAACGTAGTAAGATTTCCAGCCCTATGATACGAGACTGTTAAAGCTGTGTCACTATTGTAAGGTCCAAATACCTTTTATTTTTCTTAATCCAAAATGAATAATGTAGTCCACCAGAACTTCAATTTACTTGGCACGTGTTTCATTACACAACGTTTTCAAATTCACTTGGATATATATATTTGTATAAAAAGACACATCCGAATTCGCACAGCTTCACTATAGGAATGATCTAGCCAGAAGTTCTATTACTTGCATTAGCCCTTACGATCGGAACTTTACCTTCCACAACCAACGGGGTAATCGTACGATTTTAGACAAAGCTTACACCATGCTTCCCTAGATAACGGAGTAATCGTACGATGCTAAGCAAAGCTTACACATAGCTTCCACGACTAACGGAGTAATCGTACGATGCTAAGCAAAGCTTACACATAGCTTCCACGACTAACGGAGTAATCGTATGATTTCTAGTAAAGCTTTAAAACATAACTCCCACAGATCCACGCTGCTTCTCTAAATTAGACATTAAGCTCTTCAATGGAAGCTTTAACTACTGCTCTCTTGTAATTGATCTCTTATCTTGTTTTTGTAAAGAGCAGAGTTAATGTTAAACGCGAGGGCCGTACTTCCCAAGCTGTTCTCTGGAGTTTTAGAGCCACACCTGGCCACTTTACCACAGTTGAGGAAGCGCTAGTTTTAACTGGCGAAGCCTAAACGGAAAATGGACAGTTGCCTAGTGTTTCACTTGTATGTCTTTGAGGTGAAATATTCCTAAGTTTTTACCCTGTTCGTTCTTCAGTTGATAATAGGATGAGCCAACTCGTCTAGATACCACGGCTGAAATAAAAACCGGCGCTAACTTTGCATTGAACTTTTTAATAGCATTGCTTTGGCAGAAATTGCGGGCAAGTACTGGCTCTCCAACCTTAAACTCTACTTTTCGACAGCGTAGATTATATCGCCTAGAATTTTGTTCATGTGACTCTTTCACCTTTTTCTTTGCCGATTCGCGAATAATTTGTAGTGCTTCCGGATAACTAATGCGGCTATCCTCCGATAAGAGTCTTAAGCGGCGAAGCAACTCATAGTCTTTGCCATTCAGAATCATATTTTGTCCAAAGGTTAGGAAATAGGGCGAGTACCCGGTGCTTTGGTGCATGTTGGATCTGAGAGCAGCACTGATTTCCGGTAATTTGGTATCCCAAGTGGAATGATCCCGGCTCTTATAGCTGCTAACACCGATCTATTGAGTCTCTCACTGGCATTCGCCTGTGGTGAATATATCGCCGTACGAATATGTTGTATCCCAAAGCGGGTTAGAAAAGCCTGAAAGGCTCCAGAAAGGAATTGAGATCCGTTATCTGTTAATATCACCTCGGGGACTCCAAATGTACAGAACAAATAATTTTCGAGGTAATCGCACACCCGATTGGAAGTAAACACCCTAAGGGGGCATAGGAAATGAAATTTTGTGAAGTGATCTACGATAATAAGTAAACCAATATGCCCTTTCTTGGATCGGGGATATGGACCCAGCAAATCCATATAAAGCTTTTGAAACGGACGATCAGACACCATTGGTTTTCCCATGGGTGGTTTCAACACGGTGTTCGGGTGTTTGGTGTGACGACACACTTCACAATGAGTTACATACTCACGTATTTGCTTGTTCATTTTTGGCCAAAACAAATATCTTTTAATCTTTTCGATGGTTTTCCCTACTCCACTGTGAGCGGCATTGGGCGGATCATGAGCCCGCGAGATTACACCTTGGGTGAGTTCCCTAGGAATCCACAATTTCCAAGATAGATTATCTACACCATTATTTCCCTGATCAGGTTCGGTTCTTTTGTAGACAAAATCATTGAGAATCTTCAAGTCTGGTAATTTGTCTTGCTTAGCGCGAATATTATCAATTAAGGTCATATATTCTGGTGATTTAAATTCTGCGGCAGATTGATCAACTATCTGACCCTGCTCTTCCATTTCAGAAACAGTAATTTCCTCTTTACGCGATAGGGCATCCGCTACCACGTTTAGTGAGCACTTCCGGTGCGTTATCTCAAAAGAGAATCCCTGTAGTTTTATGGCCCATCGAGCTAATCTACCAGACAACTCGTTCTGACGCATAAGCCATTGTAATGAGGCATGATCGGTTATCACCTCGAATGCCTGACCTTCCACATAAGCACGAAACTTTTTAATTCCCTTTATCACCGCTAAACATTCTCATTCCGTGACTGAGTAGTTTTTCTGAGCTTTAGATAGCTTCTCGGACATGAATGCTACGGGTAATTCTTCTCCTTCTTCGTTTTTCTGAGCTAACACACAACCAATTCCTACAGTACTAGCATCACATAACAGCAAAAAGGGTTTTGAGAAATCAGGAGTAGACAAAATGGGAGCTGACGTCAAGCACTGTTTAAGTTTTTCAAATGCCTGATTGGCCAAAGGGTTCCACGCATACGCTTTCGGTTTCTTTAATAGTTCTGTGAGGGCGCAACTTACCGTTGCATAATTGTCGACGAAACGACGGTACCACCCAGCAAGACCAAGGAATCGTCGCAATTGTTTCACCGTCTTGGGAACGGGGAATTCTTTAATAGCTTCAATTTTACTCGGATCCGTCTTTACCTGTCCGTATCCAATGATGAACCCCAGATACTTAATCTCACGCATGCAAAAGTGCGACTTGGCAATGTTTATCGTAAGATTAGCCTTTCGTAAGTGTACTGCAACTTCTCTCAGTAACATTAAATGGGATTCGAAATCGTCTGATAAAATTAGTAAGTCATCGATGTAAACAAACACTCTCGTACGCAAGTTAGCAGGTATTACCTTATCCATTAAACGACATAGGGTTTGTGAGGCATTGGTTAGACCAAAAGGCATAACTTTGTATTGATACAGCGGTCGGTTAGGTATGGTAAACGCGGTGTATTGGCGTGAAGACTCCTCTAGGGGAATTTGCCAATAAGCATGCATCATATCGAGTCCCGTTATGTATTTGGCAGGTGGCAATCTACTGAGTATCCCATCTATATGGGGAAGGGGGTATGCATCTTTTCGGGTATATTTGTTGATCTCTCGAGAATCAAGGCATAACCTATTCTTGTTCCCTTTCTTTACTAGGACGCAATTGCTACTCCATGGACTATTTGAAGGTTCTATCACGCCCAGCTTAATCATCTTCTCTACTTCTTCGAACATCACTTTCTCTTTCGCGGGGGAAATGGGCCAATGTCGTTGTTTGACGGGTACT
Organism: Drosophila miranda; assembly: GCF_003369915.1. Taxonomy (NCBI): domain Eukaryota; kingdom Metazoa; phylum Arthropoda; class Insecta; order Diptera; family Drosophilidae; genus Drosophila; species Drosophila miranda. The sequence goes on from NW_022881603.1 coordinate 38,067,127, forward strand.
TCGGCATTGATTACCATAGAATGTTGTATTAGGTGTGTACGACCTAGTCCGTCGCATTCATATGACGGGAAGGTTCTTATTACCGCCTCTAATTGGTTCCTTTGTTCTTCATTTAGGGAATGCATTTTAGGCGTTTCCTTCATAATCGTGTCGTCTCTATTCTCCAAACAGCTCACAGTTCCTTCTCGGGTCAATAATTGGGATAGAAGACCGAAATCTTTCCAAAAGTCAACTCCTAAATAAACATCTTGCTTTAAATCTGGTATGATAAAGAACTCTACTTCCTTAACTATTTTACGGAATTCAATTGGAACCACCAATTTGGACACTACGGTACAAGCTTCGTTGCTGGCAGTGCGTATGGTTCCCTCACACTTCTGCTCTCCCACCCAAACAACTAATGGTTGCTCCTGAATCCAGCAAAGCCTTATAAGTTTGCCCTTCGATCATTACCTCCGTGTACAATCGGTTATCTGAACTCAGAATAACTGCTGAGACTAAACGTTTTCGAACCTTTTTCCAGAACGCTCGTCTCCGGACCGTCGATCGTTTGGGCTTAACTATCAATTTAAACCACGTATTCACATTTTCTGAATCTAACTCTTTGCTCTCCATCGTTTGAGTCGCTACATCTATACCTGTACAAATTTGGTGTAGTATCATATCCGGTTTTACGTCAACTACCCCTTCGGAAAGCCCTCTTAAGGTAGTTGGTTTACTTTCGTTTAGTTGCTGTTCTTGGTCGGATGTACTAACTGGGCTCCGGTCGGTACATCCCGTTTCAAGTTTTTCGCTGGGTTACATTTGACGCATCGAGGTTTATAAATATCCTTAGCACCACAACCATAGCAGAAAATTCGCCTTTCTCCTAAACAATCATCAAAACGATGCCCTTCCTGGTCGCAGTTCCAGCATACTAGTTTCTTACGATAAATCTGCGAAACGTCTTCTTCCTCCATATCTCCTCCTCCTCCATTGTCCGTAAGTATTTCTGCTACATTCGGTTTGCTGAATTTACCTCGTGGAAAAGGGTTATGGTTGTCTTTACAGAAGTTTTCATGCTTGCGAACTTCTTCTCTCAGGCCCGTTCGATCGCTGATTTTGAGATGCAAGAGTTCATATCTGAGGGCCGTTTTTGCGTTACGTTTTAAAATGTCTACTAACTTATTTTCGCTAACTTCGTGTTTGGTCCTGAGTAGAGCCTGAGGAAGTCGGATGATCAAATAGAGATGCGCTCGATTAGGGTTATGCTGTCGATTAAACGGCATACAAAGGTAGGGAGGGTAGAGAAGGGGTCAAAGTCATCTGAGTTCCCCAAGAGCGACGGAATATAGCCTGACTATTTGTCGGTAGTCGATTAATCAGTTAGTTAAAATTCACATTCTTTTCTTTTTGATTTCTTTTGTAGAGTTCCTTTTGAACATTAAATCAAGTGTACCTAAAACATCTTTGCGAATGTGTTCGTATAGCAGATAGGAGAGTAGGAAAGATCCCACGACATTCCGGCGAGCTAGTTAGAGCATAGCTAGCGGAACACGTTCCGAAATCCTGCTATACTATTGGTGTCTGACCGTCAAAAAAAGTATGTACGACCTCCATCCGTACATACAATCTCACACCTCTACGAATATGAATTTCTGGCACATTACATAGATTGGCGCCCAACGTGGGGCCAGAGTACGAGTTACTACTGGTTAAAACCCCCAAAAACTTTGCTCGTTGCAATTTTATATTCCACATTAAAATTAATACTTCCCGTCCAACTACTGTAACGGAGGATATTGATGGAATTTTGGGTTTAAGATTCTGAGTTTCGGAATACCTAACCAAATAGAATCCGCCAGGTAGCAAGGGATGGAAACTGATATTTTTTTTTGTTACCAGAATTAATTTGCGAATATACGACAGCTATTCACAAAGGCGGATAGGTCGGCCAAATTATAATAGGATAAACCCAAAAGAGTTTATAAAGGAAGAGTATCGATGGCTTTCGGAAGTCTAATTTTCTAGATATAGATTTGGAAATTAGCCATTGCCAAGGTTACTGACCACATAAACATACCATAGACCAATTTAGATTTCATTGAGGTTATATTCCGGCGACAAGCGAAAGCGTATATCGGAAGGAGTCAAGCTCGAAAAGGACAAATATTAGGTATTTAGGAAAATTGTGTAGAATTTATTGAAGCTTTGGTCCTATAATTAGGGATTTCCTCATTTAGTGATCAGAACTCGTATTACTGGGTTACCTTAACATGTCACCAGTACAACGTACCCCAGGGGGCAAGGCGTCGGGTGACGTGGACGCCCAGATCTGTGGTATATGTCAAGAAGCCATAAGAAGAAGTCAACTAATATGTACTGCGTCTTGTGGGCACCGGTATCATGATACTTGCATGAAAGAATTCGTGAAAAATAACAGAAATTGCCCCGTATGTAGGGCGGAGTTGAATCCGGAGGAACTTTCGTTTGATGAGAAGACTCTAGCAGCCGAATTACCACCCGACATGGGTTCGGGTATAGTGCCGTTAGAAGGGGGATCCAACCCGGAGTCAAACGCTTCAGAGAGAGGACATCAAAAGTCAAGAGGGGCTAGGCCTAAACAGGGACGCGGAACTACATCGCGCAGAGGGATGCATACTAGGTTGCAGTCTCAACAATTTCGGGATAATTCTTTGGGCAGTATCAGCCATAGGTCGGGCGAAGGAGATATGCCGGAAAGAACCCTTGAGGCTATACAAGCCCTGATAAAAGGTGGGCAGAAAAATATGATGGTGGAGCTAAGTTCATTCGTTAAGAATTTGATCGAAGAAAATCTACGCGGACAATTAGGTAGGATGACTATAGCTTCAGATAGCCCGCCTGTGCAAGCGACAAGGCAAAATCACGAGCCTAATATAACAGGAAACTCGTTGTCTTCAGAAAATGAAAGGGAAAGGGGATTACCACATCCAAATGTCTCTAACAGGGCAAAAGCTCCTGGGAAGGGGTAAGTGACGTAAAACCGGATATGATACTACACCAAATTTGTACAGGTATAGATGTAGCGACTCAAACGATGGAGAGCAAAGAGTTAGATTCAGAAAATGTGAATACGGGGTTTAAATTGATAGTTAAACCCAAACGATCGACGGTCCGGAGACGAGCGTTCTGAAAAAAGGTCCAATCTGTTCGAAAACGTTTAGTCTCAGCAGTTATTCTGAGTTCAGATAACCGATTGTACACGGAGGTAATGATCGAAGGGCAAACTTATAAGGCTTTGCTGGATTCAGGAGCAACCATTAGTTGTTTGGGTGGGAGAGCAGCAACCTTTTTAGCACATCACCCACAATCTCAGAAGTGTGAGGGAACCATACGCACTGCCAGCAACGAAGCTTGTACCGTAGTGTCCAAATTGGTGGTTCCGATTGAATTCCGTAAAATAGTTAAGGAAGTAGAGTTCTTTATTTATTTATTAAATTAACAAATTATCTGTTAATAATGGTAAATCCAACCAGATTTAAAGCAAGATGTTTATCTAGTAGTTGACTTTTGGAAAGATTTCGGTCTTCTATCCCAATTATTGACCCGAGAAGGAACTGTGAGCTGTTTGGAGAATAGAGACGACACGATTATGAAGGAAACGCCTAAAATGCATTCCCTAAATGAAGAACAAAGGAACCAATTAGAGGCGGTTATAAGAACCTTCCCGTCATATGAATGCGACGGACTAGGTCGTACACACCTAATACAACATTCTATGGTAATCAATGCCGAAGTACCCGTCAAACAACGACATTGGCCTATTTCCCCCGCGAAAGAGAAAGTGATGTTCGAAGAAGTAGAGAAGATGATTAAGCTGGGCGTGATAGAACCTTCAAATAGTCCATGGAGTAGCAATTGCGTCCTAGTAAAGAAAGGGAACAATCACAAACCCTATGTCGTTTAATGGATAAGGTAATACCTGCTAACTTGCGTACGAGAGTGTTTGTTTACATCGATGACTTACTAATTTTATCAGACGATTTCGAATCCCATTTAATGTTACTGAGAGAAGTTGCAGTACACTTACGAAAGGCTAATCTTACGATAAACATTGCCAAGTCGCACTTTTGCATGCGTGAGATTAAGTATCTGGGGTTCATCATTGGATACGGACAGGTAAAGACGGATCCGAGTAAAATTGAAGCTATTAAAGAATTCCCCGTTCCCAAGACGGTGAAACAATTGCGACGATTCCTTGGTCTTGCTGGGTGGTACCGTCGTTTCGTCGACAATTATGCAACGGTAAGTTGCGCCCTCACAGAACTATTAAAGAAACCGAAAGCGTATGCGTGGAACCCTTTGGCCAATCAGGCATTTGAAAAACTTAATCAGTGCTTGACGTCAGCTCCCATTTTGTCTACTCCTGATTTCTCAAAACCCTTTTTGCTGTTATGTGATGCTAGTACTGTAGGAATTGGTTGTGTGTTAGCTCAGAAAAACGAAGAAGGAGAAGAATTACCCGTAGCATTCATGTCCGAGAAGCTATCTAAAGCTCAGAAAAACTACTCAGTCACGGAATGAGAATGTTTAGCGGTGATAAAGGGAATTAAAAAGTTTCGTGCTTATGTGGAAGGTCAGGCATTCGAGGTGATAACCGATCATGCCTCATTACAATGGCTTATGCGTCAGAACGAGTTGTCTGGTAGATTAGATCGATGGGCCATAAAACTACAGGGATTCTCTTTTGAGATAACGCACCGGAAGGGCTCACTAAACGTGGTAGCGGATGCCCTATCGCGTAAAGAGGAAATTACTGTTTCTGAAATGGAAGAGCAGGGTCCGATAGTTGATCAATCTGCCGCAGAATTTAAATCACCAGAATATATGACCTTAATTGATAATATTCGCGCTAAGCAAGACAAATTACCAGACTTGAAGATTCTCAATGATTTTGTCTACAAAAGAACCGAACCTGATCAGGGAAATAATGGTGTAGATAATCTATCTTGGAAATTGTGGATTCCTAGGGAACTCACCCAAGGTGTAATCTCGCGGGCCCATGATCCGCCCAATGCCGCTCACAGTGGAGTAGGGAAAACCATCGAAAAGATTAAAAGATATTTGTTTTGGCCAAAAATGAACAAGCAAATACGTGAGTATGTAACTCATTGTGAAGTGTGTCGTCACACCAAACACCCGAACACCGTGTTGAAACCACCCATGGGAAAACCAATGGTGTCTGATCGTCCGTTTCAAAAGCTTTATATGGATTTGCTGGGTCCATATCCCCGATCCAAGAAAGGGCATATTGGTTTACTTATTATCGTAGATCACTTCACAAAATTTCATTTCCTATGCCCCCTTAGGGTGTTTACTTCCAATCGGGTGTGCGATTACCTCGAAAATTATTTGTTCTGTACATTTGGAGTCCCCGAGGTGATATTAACAGATAACGGATCTCAATTCGTTTCTGGAGCCTTTCAGGCTTTTCTAACCCGCTTTGGGATACAACATATTCGTACGGCGATATATTCACCACAGGCGAATGCCAGTGAGAGACTCAATAGATCGGTGTTAGCAGCTATAAGAGCCGGGATCATTCCACTTGGGATACCAAATTACCGGAAATCAGTGCTGCTCTCAGATCCAACATTCACCAAAGCACCGGGTACTCGCCCTATTTCCTAACCTTTGGACAAAATATGATTCTGAATGGCAAAGACTATGAGTTGCTTCGCCGCTTAAGACTCTTATCGGAGGATAGCCGCATTAGTTATCCGGAAGCACTACAAATTATTCGCGAATCGGCAAAGAAAAAGGTGAAAGAGTCACATGAACAAAATTCTAGGCGATATAATCTACGCTGTCGAAAAGTAGAGTTTAAGGTTGGAGAGCCAGTACTTGCCCGCAATTTCTGCCAAAGCAATGCTATTAAAAAGTTCAATGCAAAGTTAGCGCCGGTTTTTATTTCAGCCGTGGTATCTAGACGAGTTGGCTCATCCTATTATCAACTGAAGAACGAACAGGGTAAAAACTTAGGAATATTTCACCTCAAAGACATACAAGTGAAACACTAGGCAACTGTCCTTTTTATACCCGATACTCAAAATGAGTATTGGGGTATATTAGATTTGTGGTAAAAGTGGATGTGTGTAACGTCCAGAAGGAATCGTTTCCGACCCCATAAAGTATATATATTCTTGATCAGCATCAATAGCCGAGTCGATTGGGCCCTGTCTGTCTGTCTGTCTGTCCGTCTGTCCGTCTGTCCGTCCGTCCTTCAGCGCCTAGTGCTCAAAGACTAGGCTCACTGCTACAAAAATATTTCAAAACTTCGCCCCGCCCACTTCCGCCCCCACAAAGGACGAAAATCTGTGGCATTCACAATTTTAAAGAAATGAGAAAACCAAAAACGTAGAATTGTAGAGAATGACCATATCTTTAAGACTGCAGAATCTGAATTGGATCGTATTATTATTATAGCCAGCATCAAGAAAACAATTTCATTTTTTCTCGCCCTGTCTTTCTCTAACACACACGTAGCATAGGCGGCTTTGCTTAGAGTAAAACATTAGCGCCTAGATCTCAGAGACTATAAAAGCTAGAGCAACCAAATTTGGTATCCACACTCCTTATATATCGGACCGAGACGAGTTTGTTTCAAAATTTCACCACACCCCCTTCCGCCCCCGCAAAGGACGAAAATCTGGGGATATTCAAAAATCTCAGAGACTATTAAGGCTAGAGTAACCAAATTTGGTATCCGCACTCCTGTTAAATCTTACTATAAAACGTGTATCTCAAAATTTCGCCCCACCCCCTTCCGCCCACACAAAGGACGAAAATCTGTTGCATCCACAATATTGCACATTCAAGAAAACTAAAAACGCAGAATCATAGATCATGACCATATCTATCAGATTGCTGAATCTGGATCAGATCAGATCATTTTTATAGCCAATAGGAACAAATCAATTTGCAGTGGCTACGCAGCGCCCGACGTCACGCTCAGACTGATTTTCTGTCTCTCTCGCACGCACTCTTTGTCAAAAGAGATAAAACAAGACAAAAACAAGATAAGAGATCAATTACAAGAGAGCAGTAGTTAAAGCTTCCATTGAAGAGCTTAATGTCTAATTTAGAGAAGCAGCGTGGATCTGTGGGAGTTATGTTTTAAAGCTTTACTAGAAATCATACGATTACTCCGTTAGTCGTGGAAGCTATGTGTAAGCTTTGCTTAGCATCGTACGAATACTCCGTTAGTCGTGGAATCTATGTGTAAGCTTTGCTTAGCATCGTACGATTACTCCGTTATCTAGGGAAGCAAGGTGTAAGCTTTGTCTAAAATCGTACGATTACCCCGTTGGTTGTGGAAGGTAAAGTTCCGATCGTAAGGGCTAATGCAAGTAATAGAACTTCTGGCTAGATCATCGCTATAGTGAAGCTGTGCGAATTCGGATGTGTCTTTTTATACAAATATATATATCCAAGTGAATTTGAAATCGTTGTGCAATCAAACACGTGCCAAGTAAATTGAAGTTCTGGTGGACTACATTATTCATTTTTGATTAAGAAAAATAGAAGGTATTTGGACCTTACAATAGTGACACAGCTTAAAATGTGGTTTTCATTTGCGCTAATTTCTAATTATGGGTACTTATATACATTATTGGTTTTTTTTTCTTTTTAAATCTATACAATACAAAAATAGTTAGTGCGTAGCCTAATCTTTAATAAATGGAAAATCTCATAACGAGACTCAAAACTAATACTTTGGTACATTTTCACACGACGACTATTAAACGGCAGTGTGGATCGCCGCAGAATAATATTTATTTTCACAGTTTGAGAACCACTGCACACACTGCGAAGAACTACATGCTAAAGCCTTAGCCGCGCGCTTTATTCATAAGCGAGAAGGGTGACGAGTGCGGCATATTAGTTTCTCCGAATTCGCAAGAAAACCATTCTTCTCGTCTTACTCCAAAATGTACTTCAGCTCAAGTATGCATCCACATAACTTCGGGTTTCACTCTAGTACATCTATCACTATTGTAAGGTCCAAATACCTTTTATTTTTCTTAATCCAAAATGAATAATGTAGTCCACCAGAACTTCAATTTACTTGGCACGTGTTTGATTGCACATCGTTTTCAAATTCACTTGGATATATATATTTGTATAAAAAGACACATCCGAATTCGCACAGCTTCACTATAGCAAAGATCTAGCCAGAAGTTCTATTACTTGCATTAGCCCTTACGATCGGAACTTTACCTTCCACAACCAACGGGGTAATCGTACGATTTTAGACAAAGCTTACACCTTGCTTCCCTAGATAACGGAGTAATCGTACGATGCTAAGCAAAGCTTACACATAGCTTCCACGACTAACGGAGTAATCGTACGATGCTAAGCAAAGCTTACACATAGTATCTTGTTTTTGTAAAGAGCAGAGTTAATGTTAAACGCGAGGGCCGTACTTCCCAAGCTGTTCTCTGGAGTTTTAGAGTCACAACTGGCCACTACACCACAGTTGAGGAAGCGCTAGTTTTAACTGGCGAAGCCTAAACGGAAAAAGGACAGTTGCCTAGTGTTTCACTTGTATGTCTTTGAGGTGAAATATTCCTAAGTTTTTACCCTGTTCGTTCTTCAGTTGATAATAGGATGAGCCAACTCGTCTAGATACCACGGCTGAAATAAAAACCGGCGCTAACTTTGCATTGAACTTTTTAATAGCATTGCTTTGGCAGAAATTGCGGGCAAGTACTGGCTCTCCAACCTTAAACTCTACTTTTCGACAGCGTAGATTATATCGCCTAGAATTTTGTTCATGTGACTCTTTCACCTTTTTCTTTGCCGATTCGCGAATAATTTGTAGTGCTTCCGGATAACTAATGCGGCTATCCTCCGATAAGAGTCTTAAGCGGCGAAGCAACTCATAGTCTTTGTCATTCAGAATCATATTTTGGCCAAAGGTTAGGAAATAGGGCGAGTACCCGGTGCTTTGGTGAATGTTGGATCTGAGAGCAGCACTGATTTCCGGTAATTTGGTATCCCAAGTGGAATGATCCCGGCTCATATAGCTGCTAACACCGATCTATTGAGTCTCTCACTGGCATTCGCCTGTGGTGAATATATCGCCGTACGAATATGTTGTATCCCAAAGCGGGTTAGAAAAGCCTGAAAGGCTCCAGAAACGAATTGAGATCCGTTATCTGTTAATATCACCTCGGGGACTCCAAATGTACAGAACAAATAATTTTCGAGGTAATCGCACACCCGATTGGAAGTAAACACCCTAAGGGGGCATAGGAAATGAAATTTTGTGAAGTGATCTACGATAATAAGTAAACCAATATGCCCTTTCTTGGATCGGGGATATGGACCCAGCAAATCCATATAAAGCTTTTGAAACGGACGATCAGACACCATTGGTTTTCCCATGGGTGGTTTCAACACGGTGTTCGGGTGTTTGGTGTGACGACACACTTCACAATGAGTTACATACTCACGTATTTGCTTGTTCATTTTTGGCCAAAACAAATATCTTTTAATCTTTTCGATGGTTTTCCCTACTCCACTGTGAGCGGCATTGGGCGGATCATGAGCCCGCGAGATTACACCTTGGGTGAGTTCCCTAGGAATCCACAATTTCCAAGATAGATTATCTACACCATTATTTCCCTGATCAGGTTCGGTTCTTTTGTAGACAAAATCATTGAGAATCTTCAAGTCTGGTAATTTGTCTTGCTTAGCGCGAATATTATCAATTAAGGTCATATATTCTGGTGATATTAATTCTGCGGCAGATTGATCAACTATCGGACCCTGCTCTTCCATTTCAGAAACAGTAATTTCCTCTTTACGCGATAGGGCATCCGCTACCACGTTTAGTGAGCCCTTCCGGTGCGTTATCTCAAAAGAGAATCCCTGTAGTTTTATGGCCCATCGAGCTAATCTACCAGACAACTCGTTCTGACGCATAAGCCATTGTAATGAGGCATGATCGGTTATCACCTCGAATGCCTGACCTTCCACATAAGCACGAAACTTTTTAATTCCCTTTATCACCGCTAAACATTCTCATTCCGTGACTGAGTAGTTTTTCTGAGCTTTAGATAGCTTCTCGGACATGAATGCTACGGGTAATTCTTCTCCTTCTTCGTTTTTCTGAGCTAACACACAACCAATTCCTACAGTACTAGCATCACATAACAGCAAAAAGGGTTTTGAGAAATCAGGAGTAGACAAAATGGGAGCTGACGTCAAGCACTGTTTAAGTTTTTCAAATGCCTGATTGGCCAAAGGGTTCCACGCATACGCTTTCGGTTTCTTTAATAGTTCTGTGAGGGCGCAACTTACCGTTGCATAATTGTCGACGAAACGACGGTACCACCCAGCAAGACCAAGGAATCGTCGCAATTGTTTCACCGTCTTGGGAACGGGGAATTCTTTAATAGCTTCAATTTTACTCGGATCCGTCTTTACCTGTCCGTATCCAATGATGAACCCCAGATACTTAATCTCACGCATGCAAAAGTGCGACTTGGCAATGTTTATCGTAAGATTAGCCTTTCGTAAGTGTACTGCAACTTCTCTCAGTAACATTAAATGGGATTCGAAATCGTCTGATAAAATTAGTAAGTCATCGATGTAAACAAACACTCTCGTACGCAAGTTAGCAGGTATTACCTTATCCATTAAACGACATAGGGTTTGTGAGGCATTGGTTAGACCAAAAGGCATAACTTTGTATTGATACAGCGGTCGGTTAGGTATGGTAAACGCGGTGTATTGGCGTGAAGACTCCTCTAGGGGAATTTGCCAATAAGCATGCTTCATATCGAGTCCCGTTATGTATTTGGCAGGTGGCAATCTACTGAGTATCCCATCTATATGGGGAAGGGGGTATGCATCTTTTCGGGTATATTTGTTGATCTCTCGAGAATCAAGGCATAACCTTTTCTTGTTCCCTTTCTTTACTAGGACGCAATTGCTACTCCATGGACTATTTGAAGGTTCTATCACGCCCAGCTTAATCATCTTCTCTACTTCTTCGAACATCACTTTCTCTTTCGCGGGGGAAATGGGCCAATGTCGTTGTTTGACGGGTACTTCGGCATTGATTACCATAGAATGTTGTATTAGGTGTGTACGACCTAGTCCGTCGCATTCATATGACGGGAAGGTTCTTATTACCGCCTCTAATTGGTTCCTTTGTTCTTCATTTAGGGAATGCATTTTAGGCGTTTCCTTCATAATCGTGTCGTCTCTATTCTCCAAACAGCTCACAGTTCCTTCTCGGGTCAATAATTGGGATAGAAGACCGAAATCTTTCCAAAAGTCAACTCCTAAATAAACATCTTGCTTTAAATCTGGTATGATAAAGAACTCTACTTCCTTAACTATTTTACGGAATTCAATTGGAACCACCAATTTGGACACTACGGTACAAGCTTCGTTGCTGGCAGTGCGTATGGTTCCCTCACACTTCTGAGATTGTGGGTGATGTGCTAAAAAGGTTGCTGCTCTCCCACCCAAACAACTAATGGTTGCTCCTGAATCCAGCAAAGCCTTATAAGTTTGCCCTTCGATCATTACCTCCGTGTACAATCGGTTATCTGAACTCAGAATAACTGCTGAGACTAAACGTTTTCGAACCTTTTTCCAGAACGCTCGTCTCCGGACCGTCGATCGTTTGGGCTTAACTATCAATTTAAACCACGTATTCACATTTTCTGAATCTAACTCTTTGCTCTCCATCGTTTGAGTCGCTACATCTATACCTGTACAAATTTGGTGTAGTATCATATCCGGTTTTACGTCAACTACCCCTTCGGAAAGCCCTCTTAAGGTAGTTGGTTTACTTTCGTTTAGTTTCTGTTCTTGGTCGGATGTACTAACTGGGCTCCGGTCGGTACATCCCGTTTCAAGTTTTTCGCTGGGTTACATTTGACGCATCGAGGTTTATAAATATCCTTAGCACCACAACCATAGCAGAAAATTCGCCTTTCTCCTAAACAATCATCAAAACGATGCCCTTCCTGGTCGCAGTTCCAGCATACTAGTTTCTTACGATAAATCTGCGAAACGTCTTCTTCCTCCATATCTCCTCCTCCTCCATTGTCCGTAAGTATTTCTGCTACATTCGGTTTGCTGAATTTACCTCGTGGAAAAGGGTTATGGTTGTCTTTACAGAAGTTTTCATGCTTGCGAACTTCTTCTCTCAGGCCCGTTCGATCGCTGATTTTGAGATGCAAGAGTTCATATCTGAGGGCCGTTTTTGCGTTACGTTTTAAAATGTCTACTAACTTATTTTCGCTAACTTCGTGTTTGGTCCTGAGTAGAGCCTGAGGAAGTCGGATGATCAAATAGAGATGCGCTCGATTAGGGTTATGCTGTCGATTAAACGGCATACAAAGGTAGGGAGGGTAGAGAAGGGGTCAAAGTCATCTGAGTTCCCCAAGAGCGACGGAATATAGCCTGACTATTTGTCGGTAGTCGATTAATCAGTTAGTTAAAATTCACATTCTTTTCTTTTTGATTTCTTTTGTAGAGTTCCTTTTGAACATTAAATCAAGTGTACCTAAAACATCTTTGCGAATGTGTTCGTATAGCAGATAGGAGAGTAGGAAAGATCCCACGACATTCCGGCGAGCTAGTTAGAGCATAGCTAGAGGTACACGTTCCGAAATCCTGCTATACTATTGGTGTCTGACCGTCAAAAAAAGTATGTACGACCTCCATCCGTACATACAATCTCACACCTCTACGAATATGAATTTCTGGCACATTACATAGATTGGCGCCCAACGTGGGGCCAGAGTACGAGTTACTACTGGTTAAAACCCCCAAAAACTTTGCTCGTTGCAATTTTATATTCCACATTAAAATTAATACTTCCCGTCCAACTACTGTAACGGAGGATATTGATGGAATTTTGGGTTTAAGATTCTGAGTTTCGGAATACCTAACCAAATAGAATCCGCCAGGTAGCAAGGGATGGAAACTGATATTTTTTTTTGTTACCAGAATTAATTTGCGAATATACGACAGCTATTCACAAAGGCGGATAGGTCGGCCAAATTATAATAGGATAAACCCAAAAGAGTTTATAAAGGAAGAGTATCGATGGCTTTCGGAAGTCTAATTTTCTAGATATAGATTTGGAAATTAGCCATTGCCAAGGTTACTGACCACATAAACATACCATAGACCAATTTAGATTTCATTGAGGTTATATTCCGGCGACAAGCAAAAGCGTATATCGGAAGGAGTCAAGCTCGAAAAGGACAAATATTAGGTATTTAGGAAAATTGTGTAGAATTTATTGAAGCTTTGGTCCTATAATTAGGGATTTCCACATTTAGTGATCAGAACTCGTATTACTGGGTTACCTTAACATGTCACCAGTACAACGTACCCCAGGGGGCAAGGCGTCGGGTGACGTGGACGCCCAGATCTGTGGTATATGTCAAGAAGCCATAAGAAGAAGTCAACTAATATGTACTGCGTCTTGTGGGCACCGGTATCATGATACTTGCATGAAAGAATTCGTGAAAAATAACAGAAATTGCACCGTATGTAGGGCGGAGTTGAATCCGGAGGAACTTTCGTTTGATGAGAATACTCTAGCAGCCGAATTACCACCCGACATGGGTTCGGGTATAGTGCCGTTAGAAGGGGGATCCAACCCGGAGTCAAACGCTTCAGAGAGGACATCAAAAGTCAAGAGGGGCTAGGCCTAAACAGGGACGGGGAACTACATCGCGCAGAGGTATGCATACTAGGCTGCAGTCTCAACCATTTCGGGATAATTCTTTGGGCAGTATCAGCCATAGGTCGGGCGAAGGAGATATGCCGGAAAGAACCCTTGAGGTTATACAAGCCCTGATAAAAGGTGAGCAGAAAAATATGATGGTGGAGCTAAGTTCATTCGTTAAGAATTTGATCGAAGAAAATCTACGCGGACAATTAGGTAGGATGACTATAGCTTCAGATAGCACGCCTGTGCAAGCGACAAGGAAAAACCACGAGCCTAATATAACAGGAAACTCGTTGTCTTCAGAAAATGGAAGGGAAAGGGGATTACCACATCCAAATGTCTCTAACAGGGCAATAGCTCCTGGGAAGGCCGCTAATATCTTAGCCAGTTGGCGACTAAAGTTTGGCGGATCCAAAGACGCTATGCACGTCGACGAATTCCTGTACAGGGTTCGTTCACTTACATCCTCCACTTTAAATAACGATTACGAATTACTCTGTGACAATATGCATCTGCTTTTCTCGTCTAAAGCCAGCGATTGGTTTTGGAACTTCCATAGAAAGAACCCACAGTTTTCTTGGCAATCTTTTTCTGCCTCGTTTAGACAACGATTCGATGATGCTAAAGACGATTTCGACTTGTGGGAGTTGATTAGAAAACGCCGTCAGAGAGAGGGTGAATCGTTTGACGATTACCAGACAGCCGTCGAAGAATTAGTGTCCAGGCTCTCACACGAGGTTAGCGAAAATAAGTTAGTAGACATTTTAAAACGTAACGCAAAAACGGCCCTCAGATATGAACTCTTGCATCTCAAAATCAGCGATCGAACTGGCCTGAGAGAAGAAGTTCGCAAGCATGAAAATCTTTTTAAATCTATACAATACAAAAATAGTTAGTGCGTAGCCTAATCTTTAATAAATGGAAAACCTCATGACGAGACTCAAAACTAATACTTTGGTACATTTTCATACGACGACTATAAAACGGCAGTGTGGATCGCCGCAGAATAATGTTTTATTTTCACAGTTTGAGAACCACTCCACACACTGCGAAGAACTATATGCGAAAGCCTTAGCCGCGCGCTTAATTCATAAGCGAGAAGGGTGACGGGTGCGGCATATTAGTTTCTCCGAATTCGCAAGAAAACCATTCTCCTCGTCTTACTCCCTCCAAAATGTACTTCAGCTCAAGTATGCATCCACATAACTTCGGGTTTCACTCTAGTATATCTTCGGACGGCTCTTTCTGGTTTATTTGGTTGTATTTATCGTTGGTTTATGTAGATGCTGGTTCCTGGGAAATCCGAGGTCTTTCCCAGATCTACTAAGAAATCGATGGACTTTGACGACCTCGTTCTTGGAGGGGGGGCCAATTGGTTTTTCTTTCCCAGTGTCGAACGTAGTAAGATTTCCAGCCCTAAGATACGAGACTGTTAAAGCTGTGTCACTATTGTAAGGTCCAAATACCTTTTATTTTTCTTAATCCAAAATGAATAATGTAGTCCACCAGAACTTCAATTTACTTGGCACGTGTTTGATTGCACAACGTTTTCAAATTCACTTGGATATATATGTTTGTATAAAAAGACACATCCGAATTCGCACAGCTTCACTATAGCAATGATCTAGCCAGAAGTTCTATTACTTGCATTAGCCCTTACGATCGGAACTTTACCTTCCACAACCAACGGGGTAATCGTACGATTTTAAACAAAGCTAACACCTTGCTTCCCTAGATAAGCAAAGCTTACACATAGCTTCCACGACTAACGGAGTAATCGTATGTGTTCGGAGCAGAACCCAGCCGATTAGCTGCTTGCCAAATAGCACCTAATTCTTGGCCCTCAGCCGCTTATTTTGTTTGTTACTTATGTCTATGTCACTCATTTGTTTGTTAAAGCTCTGCGCTTGCTTGCCCTGCTAAACGCTCTCTGCCAGCTCGCTCTTCGCTATCTCCGCTTTGCGTCTGCCTACCGACGTCGGCCGAGCGAAGCTGCGCTTTGCGATCGGAGCCCCAATGTAAAGGCCCGCCAAGCCACACTTGCAATTTGGATGTCACGCATTAAAGAACATATCGTAATTTTATTTCTGCGCCGAGTTTTATTTAATTCGAAATAATTAGTCGGCCGATTGGGGATAAAAAACATTATCTCCACATAAAATTTGGTGACCCCGACGTGATCTCTGAGTTGCAGTGTCAATTAATAATCATTCGCGATCGACAATCGTTAGCCCTAGCAAATTTTCGGCGGTTAAGCACAATTCGGTGCTAAAACACACTTACATACACCTACATACACGCATTGCTGGCTATTAATTTCTCTGTCGCGACAATTCGGTCAGTGCAGTGCGGTAGGCAGTGCAGCGAACTCACTAATACACACAAGCGGAGTACAAAGCGGAATCGGACAGCTCGCACAGCCGCACAGCTAAAGGCATTAGCTGTAATCCCTTTGCTTTCGGTTCCCACGTTTATACGTATACAGGGTGTCTTTTTCGGTCGTGCTGAGTGACTCTTTTAAAACCTCAACATGGCAGCACCTGAGCCTACCAATGTCGCGAACGCAGCAATGCCGAGTGATGTAGATTTCTACAAGCACAAGGCCGAGTCCATCGCGCGCCAACTAAAGGCCATGGATCGCTTTCTCACCAAGGAAGAGCTTGCCGAGTTAGATGAGGCAGAACTTCAAGCTCGCTTAGAGCAAATCGAGCGAATGAATGCGGATTTCGATGCCGCTCAAACGAGCCTTGAAAGGCTGGATTTCCTGCAGTTAGCCCATGATGCCCGGCTGGACTTTTCGAATGTTTATGTCAAGGTTAGGTCCAGGCTGTCGCGGGAGTTGATGGCTGCTCGCACGGTAAATGTTGCCAATTCAACGACTCGGCATACTCTCGAGGGGAATTCGTCGTTGTTCGCCTATAATAGTATAGGCCGTTCTCGAATGACCGAGTTGCAGCTTCCGCGATTCGGTGGGAGCTACATGGATTGGCCAGAATTCCACGCGATGTTTTCGACAATGGTGCACAAAGACCATCGTATACCAATCATCGAAAAATTCCAATATCTTCGTGGATGTCTAGATGGTGCTGCGCTGGATACGATTCGTTCCTTGGAACTTTCTGAGGAGAATTACGACAAGGCGTTGAATTTACTAATGTTGCGATTCGATAATAAACTGTTACATTTTCAGGCACACGTCAAGGCTATTTTCGGGCTGCAAGGGGTGGAGAAGGGCTCTGCTATCGGCTTGCGCGCGCTCAGCGATAAAATCAATTCGCACTTGCGAGCACTTCAGACCTTGGCGACCCCGCAGGAGATTTCCGATGGGTTGCTGATCTTCATCATAGGCACGAAATTGGACCACAAGACCAAGGAGAAATGGGAAGAGAACTTGCCGACGTCAGGATTGCCTCGGTGGTCAAGCATGGCCTCATTCTTGGAAGCAAGATGTCGGATGCTGGAAAATTTGGGATCGGCTATGGTAACAATTCCTAGCCAGCAGGCGGGAGAAAGTAAACCTAGCACCCTAATCACCTCCATTAACGATCATAATAGCTCAACATGCAAGTATTGCAAATCGTCCGATCACTACATATCCCGATGCCAGGCATTTATAGATCTCCCTGTTTTTTCTCGATACAAGGAGGTGAAGAAGCGCCATTTATGTCTAAACTGCCTCAACAAAGGCCATTCATTGCAACGCTGCAAGTCAGGGGCATGTAGAAATTGCCAAGCCAAGCATCACACACTGCTCCAAATGCAGTCGGGCGCTGACGCTGAGTTGCCGTCGCCGAGCACGGAATCGACCCAGCATGATCCTGCAAGTGCCCTAGTAGCAAGCAAATATATTAGCCCTCCCCCTCGAGTCAAAAATCTCTGTCTAGCCAAAACGTGCTGCTAGCTACTGCAATCGTATATGTCAGGGGCCGTTTTGGATCGCTTATTCCATGTCGTGCCATTTTAGATTCCGCTTCTCAGGTTAACTTTATAACATCGAGACTCGCCAATCAGCTGCAGTTAGATCCTCACCCGTCTCACGTTCAAATCGCCGGTATTGGAGAGTCAATTCTACCATCCAGCAAGGCTGTGGACATCGTCCTGCAATCTCAAGACGAAAGCTATCGCGGTTTCCTCTCTGCAATTATCACTGCCTCAATCACAGGAATGCAGCCTAACTTCGGCCTAGACGCAAAGGATTGGCCAATGTTAAATAATCTAAAACTGGCTGATCCTAATTTCGCCAAGCCCCAGCGTGTCGATCTGTTGATAGGTGCTGGTTTGTTTTTCGAATTAATGTGCGTTGGACAGATTCGACTGTCAGACCAATTGCCAACATTGCAAAAGACGAAACTTGGCTGGATAGTGTCAGGAAGTATGAAAAACTCTGAGAAAGCCCGTGCGGCGCTAGCAGCCGTTGAAGATCCCTCTGTCATCTCCGCTTGCGAGACTAATTTGTGCGATATTGTAAGGCGGTTTTGGGAAGTCGATGGAGATTATTCGCCCTCATCAATTTCGGAGGAAGATGTTCATTGCGAACAGCATTTCGTCACAAACTGCATTCGCCTAGAGTCCGGAGCTTACTCCGTGCGTTTGCCAACCAAATTCAGTCTAGAGGAATTAGGAGAATCGTATCAGCAGGCGCTACGTAGATTTCTCAATTTGGAGAGGAAGCTAGCAAAAAATGCACAGCTTAAGGCAAAATATATGGAGTTTCTCCAGGAGTATCGTGATTTAGGACACATGTCGCCAGCTTCGCGGCAGTCAGACCTCCCGCAGTACTTCTTGCCTCACCATTGCGTCCACAAGCAGGATAGTACAACCACCAAATTACGCGTAGTGTTCGATGGATCTGCCAAAACAGCGTCTGGAGTATCACTGAATGATGCGCTAATGGCTGGACCCACCATCCAACCTAAAATTCTGATAACTATGCTTCGTTTCCGCTTTTTTAAAGTCGCCTTGTGTGGCGATATCTGCAAAATGTACCGCTGTGTACGCGTTTCCCATCCCGATACGCACGTGCAGTGCATCCTATGGCGCAATGACCCGAAGGAGGAGATTCAGGTGTTCAAGTTGGAGACTGTTACTTACGGAACCAAACCTGCCGCTTTCTTAGCAATTCGTGCTATGCATCAATTGGCAAATGATGAAGAGTTGCGTTTTCCGCTTGGCGCTGATGTTGTTCGAAGAGATTTCTATGTCGATGATCTCATATCTGGAGGGGACAGCATTGATTCTGTCATCAAGATTCGTCAGCAGGTAAAGGAGCTACTTTCGAAAGGATGTTTTCCCATACGTAAATGGTGTTCCAATGAACCCGCTGCTTTGGAAGGCGTATCGGAGGCGGATCGCGAAATGTTCCTTACCTTTCATGACGGGACTGAAGTAACCAAGGCGCTTGGTCTAGTTTGGGATCCCACCACGGACAATCTTCTGTTTAGCTTCGCTCACGTCGGAACCGCTGCAGGCCCAATATCGAAGCGTTCGGTCCTGTCTACACTAGCTAGGTTCTATGATCCTCTAGGGCTCATCTCTCCCATCATCACAAAAGCTAAAATATTTATGCAGTCGCTATGGAACGAAAGCCTAAAGTTGAATTGGGACGAAAGCCTGCCCCAGGATCTACATACGACTTGGATTGAGCTGACTTCGCAGTTGTCGATGGTTAAAAACTTTAAGTTTCCACGTTACGTGCTTCGGCAGCAAGCCAGATTAGAAATGCACGCGTTTTGTGATGCGAGCCAAGCAGCATATGGCGCCTGTGTATATATGCGTTCGGAAGCTCTTGGCATTGTGCAAAGTCATCTCTTATGCTCTAAATCCAGAGTCGCGCCCTTGAAAAGTATGACTATCCCCAAGCTTGAGCTGTCCGCTGCCCTCGTATTAGCCGAACTAGTGTCCACCATAGTTAAGGGATTATCAGCTCCATGCCAAATACATTGCTGGTCGGATTCGTCCATAGCCCTTGCCTGGATTCGAGAATCACCATTGAATTTTAATATATTTGTTTCTAATCGAGTTCAGCGGATTCAGGAGCTCACCGCTGGAATGACTTGGCATCACGTGCCCACAAAGTTGAATCCTGCCGACATATCACGTGGATCCACGCCCGCTGAATTAATGGATAGCAGCCTTTGGATCTCTGGACCACCATTCTTGCGTCTTGAGAGCTCAGAGTGGCCTGCAGGCTTGCAATTGCCGACCGATGTACCAGAACGTCGTCATGCAGCATTGGTTGTTTCAAACGAAAGGGATGTATCGTACGATTGCAAATTTCAAAACTCATTCGGATCCATGCTTACATATATCGATTCTACATTCTCAAGGACAAAGGCATAGCGCGGTCGAAGGGTCAACTTACCGTAATCGACATCAAAAATGGTACGCATTTGCTCATAAGGGCAATACAGCAGCAACAATTTTCGGAAGAGATAAGGGCCCTCGCCAGCAAACAGGCCCTACCCCCAAAAAGCACGATGGCCTCACTGAATCCATTTCTGGATAGCTTTGGATTGCTGCGTGTTGGAGGCCGCCTCCAAAATGCCGAATTGGACTACGACGCGAAGCACCCGATCCTGCTTCCTAAGGGACATCCTGTCACTGTCTCTATTATTATCTTCTTTCACGAAAGGTTTCTCCACGCAGGAGCTCAAGGATTGCTCGGACTGCTTCGGCAAAAATTCTGGCCTATTGGTGGACGCAAATATGTTGCGGGAATCATTCGCAAATGTGTTAGATGCTTTCGTTTGAAGCCAGTGCTGAGGGAACATATCATGGGAAACTTGCCTGCGGATCGCGTAAGGACTAATCCAGGATTCCACACAACGGGCGTTGATTTTTGCGGACCCTTTTATCACAAGTCGGAAGTCAGAAGCAGGCCTCCTATCAAATGTTACATCGCTGTCTTCGTATGCTTTAGCACCAAAGCAACTCATTTGGAAGTCGTTCGGGATCTATCTACAGAATCCTTTCTGGCAGCATTAAGGCGTTTTATAAGTCTACGTCCCAAACCTCGAATCATCTGGTCAGACAACGCTACAAATTTTGTAGGAGAAAAAAATGAGCTTTTGGAGCTTCGGCAAATGTTCCTCAGCGATCCTTATACGTCGGCTGTGTCACATCTCTGCGTTTCTAGTGGAATCGACTGGAAATTCATCCCCCCTCGCTCACCTCATTTTGGGGGTTTGTGGGAGGCGGCTGTTAAAGCAGCTAAATATCATTTTCATCGCATCGTCGGGACCTACATTTTTACTCTTGATGAAATTCAGACCTTGGCTTGTGAAATCTCTGCTTTGTTAAATTCCCGTCCGCTTTATGCAATTACAGAAAGTCCCGATGATCTAGATGTGCTCACGCCAAACCACTTTCTCAATGGAGCCCCGAAAGCTGCATTCGACGAGCCAGATGTGGCGCATCTCCGGGTCAACCTACTTAGTCGATGGCAGCGGCTGTGTCAAATGAAGCAGGCGTTTAGGAGAAAATGGAGCACGGCGTATCTTTCGATTCTTCAGGAGCGGAGCAAGTGGCGGTCATCGTCCCCATACATCAAGCTAGGAGCGCTCGTCATGATCAAGGAGGAAACGCTGCCACCATTAAGGTGGCCGCTTGGCCGCATTGAGAGCGTCATCCCAGGAAAAGATGGAACCATCAGAGTAGCCGTCATCCGCTCTCAAAAGGGCCTTTTCAAGAGGGCCGTTGGAAAAATAGCGGTTCTGCCCCTTCAGGATGGATCTGTTGAAAGTCTTTGCCTTCCAACGGGGGGTGAATGTTCGGAGCAGAACCCAGCCGATTAGCTGCTTGCCAAATAGCACCTAATTCTTGGCCCTCAGCCGCTTATTTTGTTTGTTACTTATGTCTATGTCACTCATTTGTTTGTTAAAGCTCTGCGCTTGCTTGCCCTGCTAAACGTTCGCTGCCAGCTCGCTCTTCGCTATCTCCGCTACCGACGTCGGCCGAGCGAAGCTGCGCTTTGCGATCGGAGCCGCAATGTAAAGGGCAGGCAAGCCACACTTACAATTTGGATGTCACGCATTAAAGAACATATCGTAATTTTATTTCTGCGCCGAGTTTTATTTAATTCGAAATAATTAGTCGGCCGATTGGGGATAAAAAACATTATCTCCACAGTATGATTTCTAGTAAAGCTTTAAAACATAACTCCCACAGATCCACGCTGCTTCTCTAAATTAGACATTAAGCTCTTCAATGGAAGCTTTAACTACTGCTCTCTTGTAATTAATCTCTTATCTTGTTTTTGTAAAGAGCAGAGTTAATGTTAAACGCGAGGGCCGTACTTCCCAAGCTGTTCTCTGGAGTTTTAGAGTCACAACTGGCCACTACACCACAGTTGAGGAAGCGCTAGTTTTAACTGGCGAAGCCTAAACGGAAAAAGGACAGTTGCCTAGTGTTTCACTTGTATGTCTTTGAGGTGAAATATTCCTAAGCTTTTACCCTGTTCGTTCTTCAGTTGATAATAGGATGAGCCAACTCGTCTAGATACCACGGCTGAAACGCTAACTTTGCATTGAACTCTTTAATAGCATTGCTTTGGCAGAAATTGCGGGCAAGTACTGGCTCTCCAACCTTAAACTCTACTTTTCGACAGCGTAGATTATATCGCCTAGAATTTTGTTCATGTGACTCTTTCACCTTTTTCTTTGCCGATTCGCGAATAATTTGTAGTGCTTCCGGATAACTAATGCGGCTATCCTCCGATAAGAGTCTTAAGCGGCGAAGCAACTCATAGTCTTTGCCATTCAGAATCATATTTTGTCCAAAGGTTAGGAAATAGGGCGGGTACCCGGTGCTTTGGTGAATGTTGGATCTGAGAGCAGCACTGATTTCCGGTAATTTGGTATCCCAAGTGGAATGATCCCGGCTTATGTAAGCTCTTATAGCTGCTAACACCGATCTATTGAGTCTCTCACTGGCATTCGCCTGTGGTGAATATATCGCCGTACGAATATGTTGTATCCCAAAGCGGGTTAGAAAAGCCTGAAAGGCTCCAGAAACGAATTGAGATCCGTTATCTGTTAATATCACCTCGGAGACTCCAAATGTACAGAACAAATAATTTTCGAGGTAATCGCACACCCGATTGGAAGTAAACACCCTAAGGGGGCATAGGAAATGAGATTTTGTGAAGTGATCTACGACAATAAGTAAACCAATATGCCCTTTCTTGGATCGGGGATATGGACCCAGCAAATCCATATAAAGCTTTTGAAACGGACGATCAGACCCCATTGGTTTTCCCATGGGTGGTTTCAACACGGTGTTCGGGTGTTTGGTGTGACGACACACTTCACAATGAGTTACATACTCACGTATGTGAGCGGCATTGGGCAGATCATGGGCCCGCGAGATTACACCTTGGGTGAGTTCCCTAGGAATCCACAATTTCCAAGATAGATCATCTACACCATTATTTCCCATTATTTCTTTTGTAGACAAAATCATTGAGAATCTTCAAGTCTGGTAATTTGTCTTGCTTAGCGCGAATATTATCAATTAAGGTCATATATTCTGGTGATTTAAATTCTGCGGCAGATAGATCAACTATCGGACCCTATCGAACAGTAATTTCCTCTTTACGCGATAGGGCATCCGCTACCACGTTTAGTGAGCCCTTCCGGTGCGTTATCTCAAAAGAGAATCCCTGTAGTTTTATGGCCCATCGAGCTAATCTACCAGACCTTTCCTTCTGACGCATAAGCCATTGTAATGAGGCATGATCGGTTATCACCTCGAATGCCTGACCTTCTACATAAGCACAAAACTTTTTAATTCCCTTTATCACCGCTAAACATTCTAGTTCCGTGACTGAGTAGTTTTTCTGAGCTTTAGATAGCTTCTCGGACATGAATGCTACGGGTAATTCTTCTCCTTCTTCGTTTTTCTGAGCTAATACACAACCAATTCCTACAGTACTAGCATCACATAACAGCAAAAAGGGTTTTGAGAAATCAGGAGTAGACAAAATGGGAGCTGACGTCAAGCACTGTTTAAGTTTTTCAAATGCCTGATTGGCCAAAGGGTTCCACGCATACGCTTTCGGTTTCTTTAATAGTTCTGTGAGGGCGCAACTTACCGATGCATAATTGTCGACGAAACGACGGTACCACCCAGCAAGACCAAGGAATCGTCGCAATTGTTTCACCGTCTTGGGAACGGGGAATTCTTTAATAGCTTCAATTTTACTCGGATCCGTCTTTACCTGTCCGTATCCAATGATGAACCCCAGATACTTAATCTCACGCATGCAAAAGTGCGACTTGGCAATGTTTATCGTAAGATTAGCCTTTCGTAAGTGTACTGCAACTTCTCTCAGTAACATTAAATGGGATTCGAAATCGTCTGATAAAATTAGTAAGTCATCGAGGTAAACAAACACTCTCGTACGCAAGTTAGCAGTTATTACCTTATCCATTAAACGACAGAGGGTTTGTGAGGAATTGGTTAGACCGAAAGGCATAACTTTGTATTGATACAGCGGTCGGTTAGGTATGGTAAACGCGGTGTATTGGACTAGGATTGGACTCCTCTAGGGGAATTTGCCAATAAGCATGCTTCATATCGAGTCCCGTTATGTATTTGGCAGGTGGCAATCGACTGAGTATCCCATCTATATGGGGAAGGGGGTATGCATCTTTTCGGGTATATTTGTTGATCTCTCGAGAATCAAGGCATAACCTATTCCTGTTCCCTTTCTTTACTAGAACGCAATTGCTACTCCATGGACTATTTGAAGGTTCTATCACGCCCAGCTTAATCATCTTCTCTACTTCTTCGAACATCACTTTCTCTTTCGCGGGGGAAATGGGCCAATGTCGTTGTTTGACGGGTACTTCGGCATTGATTACCATAGAATGTTGTATTAGGTGTGTACGACCTAGTCCGTCGCATTCATATGACGGGAAGGTTCTTATTACCGCCTCTAATTGGTTCCTTTGTTCTTCATTTAGGGAATGCATTTTAGGCGTTTCCTTCATAATCGTGTCGTCTCTATTCTCCAAACAGCTCACAGTTCCTTCTCGGGTAAATAATTGGGATAGAAGACCGAAATCTTTCCAAAAGTCAACTCCTAGATAAACATCTTGCTTTAAATCTGGTATGATAAAGAACTCTACTTCCTTAACTATTTTACGGAATTCAATCGGAACCACCAATTTGGACACTACGGTACAAGCTTCGTTGCTAGCAGTGCGTATGGTTCCCACACACTTCTGAGATTGTGGGTGATGTGCTAAAAAGGTTGCTGCTCTCCCACCCAAACAACTAATGGATACTACTGAATCCAGCAAAGCCTTATAAGTTTGCCCTTCGATCATTACCTCCGTGTACAATCGGTTATCTGAACTCAGAATAACTGCTGAGACTAAACGTTTTCGAACAGATTGGACCTTTTTCCAGAACGCTCGTCTCCGGACCGTCGATCGTTTGGGCTTAACTATCAATTTAAGCCCCGTATTCACATTTTCTGAATCTAACTCTTTGCTCTCCATCGTTTGAGTCGCTACATCTATACCTGTACAAATTTGGTGTAGTATCATATCCGGTTTTACGTCTTAAGGTAGTTGGTTTACTTTCGTTTAGTTGCTGTTCTTGGTCGGATGTACTGACTGGGCTCCGGTCGGTACATCCCGTTTCAAGTTTTTCGCTGGGTTACATTTGACGCATCGAGGTTTATAAATATCCTTAGCACCACAACCATAGCAACCATTCGCCTTTCTCCTAAACAATCATCAAAACGATGCCCTTCCTGGTCGCAGTTCCAGCATACTAGTTTCTTACGATAAATCTCCGAAACGTCTTCTTCCTCCATATCTTCATTGTCCGTAAGTATTTCTACTACATTCGGTTTGCTGAATATACCTCGTGGAAAAGGGTTATGGTTGTCTTTACAGAAGTTTTCATGCTTGCGAACTTCTTCTCTCAGGCCAGTTCGATCGCTGATTTTGAGTTTTTGCGTTACGTTTTAAAATGTCTACTAACTTATTTTCGCTAACCTCGTGTGAGAGCCTGGACACTAATTCTTCGACGGCCGTCTGGTAATCGTCAAACGATTCACCCTCTCTCTTGTAGTGGCCAGTTGTGACTCTAAAACTCCAGAGAACAGCTTGGGAAGTACGGCCCTCGCGTTTAACATTAACTCTGCTCTTTACAAAAACAAGATAAGAGATCAATTACAAGAGAGCAGTAGTTAAAGCTTCCATTGAAGAGCTTAATGTCTAATTTAGAGAAGCAGCGTGGATCTGTGGGAGCT